>NC_142488.1:41956526-42567776 GCF_049115385.1 Moschus berezovskii | reverse complement strand
TGGTGACTGCAGCCATGAAATTAAAAGATGCTTGCTCCTTGGAAGAAAAGCTATGAGCAGCCTACACAGCATATTAAAAAGCAGAGGCATTCCTTTGCCAACAACGGTCCGTCTAGTCAAAGCTATGGTTTTTCCAGTAGTCATGTTTGGATGTGAGAGTTGAATTGTAAAGAAAGCTGAGCACCGAAGAATTGATGCTTTTGAACTGCGGTGTTGGAGAAGACTCTTGAGAGTCCCTTGGACTGCAAGGAGATCCAACCAGTCAATCCTAAAGGAAATCAGTCCTGAATATTCATTGGAAGGACTGATGCTGAAGCCAATGCTCCAATACTTTGGCCACCTGATTTGAAGAACTGACTCATTTGAAAAGACCCTGATGCTGGGAAGGATTGAAGGCGGGAGGAAAAGGGGACGACCGACAGAGGATGAGATGGTTGGATGGCATCACCGACTCGATGGACATGAGTTTGAGCAAGCTCCAGGAGTTGGCAATGGACAGGAAAGCCTGGTGTGCTGTGGTGCATGGGGTCGCAAAGAGTCGGACACAGCTGAGCTTACTGGACTGAACCATATTCTAACACTCATTTCTGTTAGTCTTTTGAATTTAATTATTACTTATTTGTTTTTAAGGTAATTTTATTTACTTACTGGCTGTGCTGGGTCTTTATTTTTTTGTTGCACATGAGCTTTTCTGTAGTTGCAGTGAGTGGGGGCTACCCTCTAGTTGTGGTGCACAGGCTTCTCATTGCGGTGGTTTCTCTTGTTGCGGAGCACGGGCTCTAGCAGGCGTGGGCTTTAGTAGTTGCGGCTCCCAGGCTCTGGAGCCTGGGCTTAGTTGCCAGGCGGTATGTAGGATCTACCTGGAGCAGGGGTGGAATCGCCGGATGGGTAAGGCGGATTCTTACCCATCAGGGAAGCCCTAAATTTTAGTTATTTTGATCAGTGGGTGTAGTGCAGCTCTGTAATTTTAATCTGTGGTTCTCCAATTCCTAGTGAAATTGAGCACATTTCACACATTTTTTGGTCATTTGGATAGTTTCTTTTGTGTGGTGCCTATTTGTCTTTTGTCTAATTTCTATTGGGCTGCCTGTCTTTTTCTTAGTGATCTGTAGGAGTTCTGTATAGATTTTGGATATGACTCCTTTGTCAGATGTATCTGTTGTAATTATCTTTCAGTCTGTGGTTGGCCTTTTTACTCTCTTAATGGTGTTTTTTTAAAAATTTATTTATTTTAATTGGAGGCTAATTACTTTACAACATTGTATTGGTTTTGCCATGCAATGACGTGAATCCGCCCCTTACTGGTGTTTTTGATGAAGAATTTGTCCTCAATTAGTACTTTTTGTTTCCTATTTAAGAAATAGCTCCTTACACCAAGTTCATGATGATATTTTCCTGTGTTATCTTCTGGAAATTTGATTGTTTTTATCTTTCACGTTTAGATCTATAATCTAACTGGAATACATTTGTAGGTGTGTGTGTGAAAAGAGCTTGTATTTTTCCCCATGTAGCTATTCGGTTAACCTAGAACCATTTGTTAAAGAACAAAATTATGAGTAAATTTTAAAGAGCTTATTAACTTTATTCAGTGATTCATGAATCAGGCAGATGGAAAGGAACTCTAAAGAGCTATACAAGACAAGAGATTTTGGGGAGTTTTACTAGGCAAAAAATCGAATTGGTTATTGTAAGGTTACTTTCCTTATAGGGAATGGCAGGGGTTTATCAGGCAGATTACCTAACTAATGCTGATCAGGAGATTCATGGTTGACTGGTTTAAGATTCTATTTCTGGGAGAGCTGAAACTGTAACAACATTAAATTTCAGTTTGGTGACATAGGGCTTAGCGTAAGCAACTCCAGTTGGGTCCTGTTGTCTTTAACACATTTTTGGAAATGGCCAACTTTTTCCAAGTTCTCTGTAGAGCTACATTTGTCATAAATCAAGTACCCAAAATATGTGTGGGTCTGCTTTTAGACTTGTGAATGTATTTTTAAAAAGTATTTATTTACTTTATGCTTTAGACCAATAGGAGTGTGTGTGTGTAAACTAGGGAGTGATAGTATACTTACTGGATATCTTAGGCTATCCTTCTACAAATCAGTATTTATATATTTAGTATCCTAGTATGTGCCCAAAGCAGGTGGCTACATTAAAAAATTGTTACACTAGCCTTGGGACTAAATGTGCTATGTGTTGCCAAAAAATTAATATTTTTAAAAACTTGCACTTAGTTAAAAGGTTGGATGCTGTCTGGCGCAGATTGGTCACAGAGTCCTAAAGCCAAATCTGGCCTTTTTATCCCTGCCTCCTTCCTGCCTGTTACAGAGCTCTGCTTGCTGAATTAAATTATTGAGAGAAAAACCTTGGCTTCCTGGAGATAGCATAATTATTGGCTGCTTGGGTTTAAAATTATAACACAAGCTAACTAACTTTTACTGCTTTTTCTTAGAAATTGAAAAAGAAACTTAACTCCCCATCTTAGTTGCTGGTCGTCAGTCATGAGCATTAGATTGATTTCTGTCCACAGCCAGGTGATGTGCAACCTCTCCTCTCATCTCTGAAGGACAGGAAGTATTGTGCTTTCTAAGATATAGGCATTTGTATCACTGATGATGTTCACATTATTTTACTGTGAATTAATTGCAAAACTAGGGGAAAGATCACAATTTCAGACACAAAATATCCTTTTTTTCCCCCCAAGAATTTACATGCTGGATTTGTATTAAGCTAAGAGAATCTCTTGTGTTGTTGGAAGAGGGTGTTTTCTATGACCAGTGCATACTCTTGGCAAAACTCAATTAGCCTTTGCCCTGCTTCATTCCGTGCTCCAAGGCCAAATTTGCCTGTTACTCCAGGTGTTTCTTGACTTCCTACTTTTGCATTCCAGTCCGCTATAATGAAAAGGACATCTTTTTTGGGTGTTAGTTCTAAAAGGTCTTGTAGGTCTTCATAGAACCATTCAACTTCGGCTTCTTCAGCGTTACTGGTTGGGGCATAGGCCTGGATTACTGTAATATTGAATGGTTTGCCTTGGAAACGAACAGAGATCATTCTGTCGTTTTTGAGATTGCATCCAAGTACTGCATTTTGGACTCTTTTGTTGACCATGATGGCTACTCCATTTCTTCTAAGGGATTCTTGCCCTCAGTAGTAGATATAATGGTCACCTGAGTTAAATTCACCCATTCCAGTCCATTTTAGTTCACTGATTCCTAGAATGTCTATGTTCACTTTTGCCATCTCCTGTTTGACCACTTCCAGTCTGCCTTGATTCATGGACCTAACATTCCAGGTTCCTATGCAATATTGCTCTTTACAGCATTGGACCTTGCTTCTATCACCAGTCACATCCACAACTGGGTATTGGTTTTGCTTTGGCTCCATCCCTCATTCCTTCTAGTCAAGGCTATGGTTTGTCCAGTGGTCATGTATGGATGTGAGAGTTGGACTGTGAAGAAAGCTGATCGCCAAAGAATTGATGCTTTTTTTAAAAAAATTTTTTATTTTTTCAAAAACAATTTTAGGAATCTTTACTTAAAAACAACCTTATCTTAAAATGGAGTAACTTTGGTTTTATGAGCAGCAAGCAAAGTACAGAAGCAAAAATGCATTACAGAAGCATTAAGTTCTACATTAGGTCACAGCGTCTAATCTGAAATCACACCCATAATATCATTTTTCAGGATATCTGGGAAATAGTTATTTCCCAGGATGTCTGAACCATAGCTACTCTATTTTGACTTTTAATTGTAAAAAAAAAAAATTTTTTTTAATAGCCAAAGCAGATTTCATCATTAATGACGTCAGTGTTGTTCTAGGTATGAGAAGATGCAAGAATTGGAACTCATAAAACCTTTTTCTGAAAAGATCTAACTATCTGAAGGCCTGTTCTGCCAGTTTTTTTTTTTTTCAGAGCACTGAGTGCCTCATTCCTGATTTTCATCCTGAACTTCTTTCAGGGGGTGTTGAAGGTCAGCAGCTTGCAATGGTCATGATGTAATATTTGTAGAGGCAGCTGGCAAGTACCAACTTCCAGTCAGCAGGGTCCCTTCATAGCCACATATCTGACCATGTGACACCATTTCATGGCCATTGTGTCCCGCGGTGCTGGGAAGGCTCATTCCCAGATCTAGGGAAGTGATGGGCCACTCAGTGTGCTAAAATTGGACCAGGCCTTGCAAGTAGCAAAAGTCTCTGGACCACTGTCTTACTAGCCTCCTGGTCCAGGAAAATATTTCCTCTTGTTGCTTTTTCCCATACCCAGAGTCACATTATTGCAATTATTGATCTCATATGGAACTGTCAGTTCAGCATTATATCACAGGCTCAGTGAAACAAGTGACATAGAAAATAATATAGCCATAGTTAGCAGTTATTAGTAAAATAAGAGTTATAAGTCAAGAACTTTCATTAGATAAAGCCTGGTATACCCCAAGTCACCTGACTTCATTCATTAAATGATTATAGTCTGGTGTTAATCTCCTGGTTGTACATTATGGAGCATCCGACCTTTATCTGAAGATTGGTTACTGAGACAAGCCTTAGAAACTAACCTAGAGTGTCCTTTTTAATAACTTAATTAAATCTTTTAGCAGTATCACGTAACAAGGAACTGTCTCAGCAGTGAGTCTTAGTAAACACTGCTGCTGCTGCTGCTAAGTCACTTCAGTCGTGTCCGTGAGTTTCACCTTCATCAAAAACAAACAAAAGAAAAACACTAAGAAAGACTGACTAGGATCAGTTGAGACTTCCTGAACGGTGAGAGACTAGATTTGGCCTTGAAGGATGTTGAAGATGAGAATTTAAGTCAGAGGCAAGAAATTGGTAAGATGGCTCTAATAAGAGTGGTTTTCAAATGCTGACTGCAGCCACAAGAACAAATAGATTTTAATGCAAGCTAGTTCACTTATACACATGTGACACAAAGGTTCATGAAATAGTACTTACTCTTCCCAAGCATAATAAACTGAATTTTAAAAATTCTATTCTACGCTATTTTTTTTTCTTTTTCTTTTTTGTCTAAATCCTGGTCATGATTCATTACACTGATCTCACAAAATGAATGACAAACTCTAACGGCCTGGGGTGTCAAATTAAAAGAGGTTTGGACCTGATACAGGTTATTTTAAGGGCATGGAATTGACCACTAAGAACATAGTCAGGAATCTGTAGGCAGTCAGGAATCTGTAGGCAGAATTTTAGGCTGGAAAACCCTCTGCCTTGTGAATAAAGTGATTGTTTTATGATTTTGTCACTGAGATAAATTTAAATTGATTTAGCTAACACTACATGATGAAATCAATATGTGTACTATGTATTACTCATAGTTTTTCTCTCTCAGCTGTTTATCATTTAAATTGCTGGTCAGTTTCCCAGAGAATGATTTTTCCTATGTTAATGTGGAGGCTTGTATTAGTCTAGATAAGAATATTCAAGGTATTTCTATAAGAGAGACAAATTCTAAATTTGTTTCATTTTACTGTTGTAAATTCAAATAATTCCTTTTTCTTATTAAGGAAACAGTTGCTTCATTATAAATTAGAGGATGAACTGTTTACAACATTTATAGAGGATGGACTATTTACAACAAACTCTCCTAAAATGGTGGTGAGGTATCTTCATGAAAAACAGAAAGTGTGCTCCTCATTATTCATTAGAGGCATTCAGGATCAGCTACACAACCATCTGTCTAAAATGCAGAAGAAGGGATTTTCAGCTCTGGCTAGAACTGTCACTTAACTTTAATAGCCTATCATTTTTGACAATATGCCTGAGATGCTCTTCAGTTCAGTTCAGTCGCTCACTCGTGTCCGACTCTTTGCGACCCCATGAATCACAGCATGCCAGGCCTCCCTGTCCATCACCAACTCCTAGAGTTCACTCAAACTCAAGTCCATCGAGTTGATGATGCCATCCAGCCATCTCATTCTCTGTCGTCCCTGTCTCCTCCCGCCCCCAATCCCTCCCAGCATCAGAGTCTTTTCCAGTGAGTCCACTCTTCGCATGAGGTGGCCAAAGTATTGGAGTTTCAGTTTTAGCATCAGTCCTTCCAATGAACACCCAGGACTGATCTCCTTTAGAATGGACTGGTTGGATCTCCTTGCAGTCCAAGGGATTTAGTACATCCACTGTTTTGCGACTGTCATCTCTATCTAACTAGTTCCAAGACATTTTCATCCCCTCACAATTTTTTACCCGAGGAGAACCTTTGAAATGATTTTCAGGTCTTGGGGGAACTCCTGCGTAAAAATGATTCTATAGCCCATGGTATGTTAGCAAGATCCATGAGTTGTAGATATAGTGATCCAATAATAATTGTCTCTTTGAGTAAAGAATAATGGTTTTCTGTGGATTTGTTGATTTTGGCCAAGTAATTCACCTACTCTGTGTGATTTTCTTTTCTGACAAAGGATCTAAACTCTAATGGGAGTGCCCTAGGGGAAACATCAGGGCATTTTTCTTTTCTTACTGTAAAATTTCCTACTTGATTTTCTCCCCTTTTTTCCTTACCCAAGTCGACCTAAAAATCCTCTCACAGTTTCTACTATAGAGGGTTGCTAACAAGGTATGAAATGTGGTATGAGCAAGAATAGTTTTCTCCCTCATTTAAAACTAAAAAAAGGACTTTTAGCCAGGTTTTCTTGAGAAACAAACAGGTAGTTAAGCTTAGCTTACCTTTCTTTTCTTTTCATACTTTTAAAAAATTCATAAGGCAGCATGATACATTTCTGGTAAATAACTATTTTAATCCAAGGTGGGATTTACTTTTTCAAAACAGTAGGCTTAGTTGGTTTAATTTAAATAAAGGTTGCACGTTCACTTTACTTAATGCTGTCTATAACATGAAAATATAGACAGTGTTAAATAAGCAAAACTCCTAAAATCATACTGACAAAGCAATATGAATAAAAATATAGCCTGAGACATAATTTTATGTGAGACCTAAAAATTGTGTTTTTTTAATGGCTGATATGATCAGGTTCAAATATAAACAGTTATACAATCATTATAGTCTTGATCTCCTTGTAGACCTATATATACATAAGAAAATGGTTTTTTAAAAAACCAAAAGAATGAAAATTAGATCTTCAGGGTGAAACCTGGGCTTGTATTTTGTCATATAGACATGCAATTCTGAGTCAAATTTGAGATAAGTACATACACATTTTGTTTTAAACTGAGATGAGGTTTCTCATCTTTCTCTTGATACTTGTTAAACAAGGAAAGCTTTGCTTATATTTGTGAGAAGTTAAAAAATGCAGCAAAATGCTCACTACTTTCATATGAATGGCAGGATACTTGATTTTCACATAAATTTGGAACTAGTCATATGTGTGTCTTTAATTTTATAAGAAATTGCTGAACTATCTTCCAAAATGGCTGTACCATTTTGGATTCCCACCAGCAATGAATGAGAGTTCCTGTTATTCCAAATTCTTGAGAGCATTTGGCATTGGCAGTGTTTTGGATTCTAGCCAATCTCATAGGTGTGTAGTTCTTTTTTTTTAATATCATAAACGCATTTTATTTATTTTGCAAACCTTTTTAAAATTTTAAAAAAATATATAAATTTATTTTAATTGGAGGCTAATTACTTTACAATATTGTATTGGTTTTGCCATACATTGACATGAATCTGCCCCGAGTGTACATGTGTTGCCCATCCTGAACCCTCCTCCCACCTCCCTCCCCATCCCATTCCTCTGGGTCATCCCAGTGCACCAGCCCCAAGCACCCTGTATCATGCATTGAACCTGCACTGGCGATTCATTTCACATATGATAATACACATGTTTCAGTGCCATTCTCCCAAATCATCCCACCCTCACCCTCTTCCACAGAGTTGAAAAGACTGTTCCATACATCTGTGTCTTTCTTGCTGTCTGGCATACAGGGTTATTGTTACCATCTTTCTAATTTCCATATATATGCGTCATTATACTGTATTGGTGTTTTTCTTTCTGGCTTACTTCACTCTGTATAATAGGTTCCAGTTTCATCCACCTCATTAGAACTGATTCAAATGTATCCTTTTTAACGACCGAGTAATATTCCATTGTGTAAGTGTATCACAGCTTTCTTATCTATTCATCTGCTGTTGAACATCTAGGTTGCTTCCATGTCCTGGCTATTATAAACAGTGCTGCGATGAACATTGGGGTACACGTGTCTCTTGCAATTCTGGATTCCTCGGTGTATATGCCCAGAAGTGGGATTGCTGGGTCATATGGCAGTTCTATTTCCAGTTTTTTAAGGAATTTCCACACTGTTCTCCATAGTGGCTGTACTAGTTTGCATTCCCACCAACAGTGTAAGAGGGTTCCCTTTTCTCCACACCCTCTCCAGCATTTATTGCTTGTAGACTTTTGGATAGCAGCCATTCTGACTGGCGTGAAATGGTACCTCATTGTGGTTTTGATTTGTGTTTCTCTGATAATGAGTGACGTTGAGCATCTTTACATGTGTTTGTTAGCCATCTGTATGTCTTCTTTGGAGAAAGGTCTATTTAGTTCTTTGGCCCATTTTTTGATTGGGTCATTTATTTTTCTGGAATTGAGCTGCAGGAGTTGCTTGTTTATTTTTGAGATTAATTCTTTGTCAGTTGTTTCATTTGCTATTATTTTCTCCCATTTTGAAGGCTGTCTTTTCACCTTGCTTATAGCTTCCTTTGCTGTGCAGAAGCTTTTAATTTTAATTAGGTCCAGTTTGTTTATTTTTGCTTTTATTTCCAATATTCTCGGAGGTGGGTCATGGAGGACCCTGCTGTGATTTATGTCAGAGAGTGTTTTGCCTCTGTTCTCCTCTAGGAGTTTTATAGTTTCTGGTCTTACGTTTAGATCTTTAATCCATTTTGAGTTTATTTGTATGTATGGTGTTAGAAAGTGTTCTAGTTTCATTCTTTTACAAGTGGCTGACCAGTTTCCCCAGCACCACTTGTTAAAGAGATTCTCTTTTCTCCATTGTATATTCTTGCCTCCTTTGTCAAAGATAAGGTGTCCATGGGTGTGTGGATTTATCCCTGGGCTTTCTATTTTGTTCCATTGATCTATATTTCTGTCTTTATGCCAGAACCATACTGTCTTGATGACTGTGGCTTTGTAGTATAGTCTGAAGTCAGGCAGGTTGATTCCCCAGTTCCATTCTTCTTTCTCAAGGTTTCTTTGGCTATTCGAGGTTTTTTGTATTTCCATACAAATTGTGAAATTATTTGTTTTGGCTCTGTGAAAAATACTGTTGGTAGCTTGATAGGGATTGCATTGAATTTATAGATTGCTTTGGGTAGTATACTCATTTTCACTATATTGATTCTTCCAATCCATGAACACCGTATATTTCTCCTTCTATTAGTGTCCTCTTTGATTTCTTTCACCAGTGTTTTATAGTTTTCTATATATAGGTCTTTTGTTTCTTTAGGTAGATATATTCCTAAGTATTTAATTCTTTTCGTTGCAATAGTGAGTGAAATTGTTTCCTTAATTTCTCTTTCTATTTTCTCATTATTAGTGTATAGGAATGCAAGGGATTTCTGTGTGTTGATTTTATATCCTGCAACTTTACTGTATTCATTGATTAGCTCTAGTAATTTTCTGGTGGTGTCTTTAGGGTTTTCTATGTAGAGGATCATGTCATCTGCAAACAGTGAGCGTTTTACTTCTTTTCCAATCTGGATTCCTTTTATTTCTTTTTCTACTCTGATTGCTGTGGCCAAAACTTCCAAAACTATGTTGAATAGTAGTGGTGAGAGTGGGCACCCTTGTTTTGTTCCTGACTTTAGGGGAAATGCTTTCAATTTTTCACCATTGAGGATATTGTTTGCTGTGGGTTGTCATATATAGCGTTTATTATGTTGAGGTATGTTCCTTCTATTCCTGCTTTCTGGAGGGTTGTTATCATAAATGGATGTTGAATTTTGTCAAAGGCTTTCTCTGCATCTGTTGAGATAATCATATGGTTTTTATCTTTCAGTTTGTTAAAGTGGTGTATTTCATTGATTGATTTGTGGATATTGAAGAATCCTTGCATCCCTGGGATAAAGCCCACTTGGTCATGATGTATGATATTTTTAATGTGTTGTTGGATTCTGTTTGCTAGAATTTTGTTAAGGATTTTTTCATCTATGTTCAGCAGTGATATTGGCGTGTAGTTTTCTTTTTTTGTGGCATCTTTGTCAGGTTTTGGTATTAGGGTGATGGTGGCCTCATAGAATGAGTTTGGAAGTTTACCTTTCTCTGCAATTTTCTGGAAGAGTTTGAGTAGGATAGGTGTTAGCTCTTCTCTAAATTTTTGGTAGAATTCAGCTGTGAAGCTGCCTGGTCCTGGCCTTTTGTGTGCTGGAAGATTTCTGATTACAGTTTCCATTTCTGTGCTTGTGATGGGTCTGTTAAGATTTTCTGTTTCTTCCTGGTTCAGTTTTGGAAAGTTGGTTTTCTAAGAATTTTTCCATTTCTTCCAAGTTGTCTGTTTTGTTGGCATATAATTGCTGGGAAAGGTTGGGGGCGGGAGGAGAAGGGGACGACGGAGAATGAGATGGCTGGATGCCATCACCGACTCTGTGGACATGAGTTTGAGTGTACTCCGGGAGTTGGTGATGGACAGGGAGGCCTGGCGTGCTGTGAATCATGGGGTCGCGGAGAGTCGGACACGACTGAGCGACTGAACTGAACTGAACTGAACTGAGTCTCTTATGATCTTTTGTATTTCTGTGTTGTCTGTTGTGATCTCTCCCTTTTCATTTCTAATTTTATTGATTTGGTTTTTCTCCCTTTGTTTCTTGATGAGTCTGGCTAGTGGTTTGTCAATTTTATTTATGTTCTCAAAGAACCAGCTTTTGGCTTTGTTGATTTTTGCTATGGTCTATTTTGTTTCTTTTGCATTTATTTCTGCCCTTATTTTTAAGATTTCTTTCCTTCTACTAACCCTGGGGTTCTTCATTTCTTCTTTTCTAGTTGCTTTAGGTGTAGAGTTAGGTTGTTTATTTGACTTTTTTCTTATTTCTTGAGGTATGCCTGTATTGCCATGAACCTTCCCCTTACCACTGCTTTTACAGTGTCCCACAGGTTTTGGGTTGTTTTCATTTTCATTCGTTTCTATGCATATTTTGATTTCTTTTTTTTAATTTCTTCTGTGATTTGTTGGTTATTCAGCATCATGTTGTTCAGCCTCCATATGTTGGAATTTTTAATCGTTTTTCTCCTGTAATTGAGATCTAATCTTACTGTGTTGTGGTCAGAGAAGATGCTTGGAATGATTTCAGTTTTTCTGAATTTACCAAGGGTAGATTTATGGCCCAGGATGTGATCTATCCTGGAGAAGATTCCGTGTGCGCTTAAGGAAAAGGTGAAATTCATTGTTTTGGGGTGAAATGTCCTATAGGTATCAATTAGGTCCAATTGGTCTACTGTATCATTTAAAATTTGTGTTTCCTTGTTAATTTTCTGTTTAGTTGATCTATCCATAGGTGTGAGTGGGGTATTAAAGTCTCCCACAATTATTGTGTTATTGTTAATTTCCCCTTTCATACTTGTTAGCTTTTGTCTTACATATTGCTCTGCTCCTATGTTGGGTGCATATATATTTATAAGTGTTATATCTTCTTCTTGGATTGATCCTTTGATCATTATGTAGTGTCCTTCTTTGTTTCTTTTCGAGGCCTTATTTCAAAGTCTATTTTATGTGATATGAGTATTGCTACTCCTGCTTTCTTTTGGTCTCTATTTGCGTGGAATATCTTTTTCCAGCCCTTTACTTTCAGTCTGTATGTGTCCCTTGGTTTGAGGTGGGTCTCTTGTAGACAGCATATATAGGGGTCTTGTTTTTGTATCCATTCAGCCAGTCTTTTGTCTTTTGGTTAGGGCATTCAACCCATTTACATTTAAGGTAATTATTGATAAGTATGATCCCATTGCCATTTACTTTGTTGTCTTGGGTTCGAGTTTATACACCTTTCCTGTGTTTCCTGTCTAGAGAAGATCCTTTAGCATTTGTTGGAGAGCTGGTTTGGTGGTGCTGAATTCTCTCAGCTTTTGCTTGTCTGTAAAGCTTTTGATTTCTCCTTCATATTTGAATGAGATCCTTGCTGGGTACAGTAATCTGGGTTGTAGGTTTTTCTCTTTCATCACTTTAAGTATGTCCTGCCATTCCCTTCTGGCCTGAAGAGTTTCTATTGAAAGATCATCTGTTATCCTTATGGGAATCCCCTTGTGTTTTATTTGTTGTTTTTCCCTTGCTGCTTTTAATATTTGTTCTTTGTTTTTGATCTTCATTAACTTGATTAATATGTGTCTTTGGGTGTTTCGCCTTGGGTTTATCCTGTTAGGGACTCTCTGGGTTTCTTGGACTTGGGTGATTATTTCCTCCCCCATTTTAGGGAAGTTTTCAACTATTATCTCAAGTATTTTCTCATGGCCTTTCTTTTTGTCTTCTTCTTCTGGGACTCTATGATTCGAATGTTGGGGGCGTTTAACGTTGTCCCGGTGGTCTCTGAGATTGTCCTCATTTCTTTTAATTCGTTTTTCTTTTTTCCTCTCTGCTTCATTTATTTCTACCATTCTATCTTCTACCTCACTTATCCTAACTTCTGCCTCAGTTATTCTATTGTTGGTTCCCTCCAGAGTGTTTTTGATGTCATTTATTGCATTATTCATTATATATTGACCCTTTTTTATCTCTTCTAGGTCCTTGTTAAACCTTTCTTGCATCTTCTCAATCCCTGTCTCCATGCTGTTTATCTGTAACTCCATTTTGTTTTCAAGATTTTGGATCATTTTCACTATCATTATTTGGAACTCTTTATCAGGTAGATTACCTATTTATTTCTCTTTTGTTTGGTTTGGTGGGCATTTGTCCTGTTCCTTTCCCTCTGGGTATTTCTCTGCCTTTTCATCTTGTTTATATTGCTGTGTTTGGGGTGGCCTTTCCATCTTCTGGCAGTTTGTGGAGTTCTCTTTATTGTGGAGTTTCCTCACTGTGGGCAGGGTTGGATGGGTGGCTTGTCAAGGTTTCCTGGTTAGGGAAGCTTGTGTCGGTGTTCTGGTGGGTTGAGCTGTATTTCTTCTCTCTGGAGTGTAATTAAGTGTCCAGTAATCAGTTATGAGATGTCAGTGAGTTTGGTGTGACTTTGGGCAGCTTGTGTATTTAAGCTCAGGGCTATGTTCCTGTGTTGCTGGAGAATTTGCATGGTATGTCTTGCTCTGGAACTTGTTGGCCCTTGGATGGTGCTTGGTTTCAGTGTAGGTATGGAGGTGTTTGATGAGCTCCTATCGATTCATGTTCCCTGGAGTCAGGTGTTCTCAGGATTTGGACTTAAGCCTCCTGCCTCTGATTTTCAGTCTTATTCTTAGAGTTCCCTCAAGACTTCTCCATCTGTCACTTCCAAGGCGGTTGCCTCTGTTTGTTTCAGCTTCTTCTGTTTGCTGGTCTCTTCAGTGTCTAATTTCGGCCCTGATACAGGGGGGCGGTGGTGGACACTTTTTTAGACTCACTTGTTCAGTCCTGCTGTGGGGACGGAGGAACACTGCAAACAAATAACACTGGCGTGTGCTCGCATTGTCTCAGCCACACTGGGTTTGCCCCCACTCACGTGTGTGTGCTTTCCCTGTCTACACTGCTTAGGCTCTAGGTTGCTCTGCCAAGAACTGTCTGAGGCCGGCCCTGGGTTGTATGCACTTGCCAGGTCTAAGCAGCTCAGGTTCAGGTACTTGGGTACTCCACGAAGATGCAGATTTGGTTGGGCCTGCGTTTTGTGCCCTTCCCCAGTCCGAGCAGCTCAGGTGACCAGGTGCTTGGCGAGCGCGGTCGCTGCGACTAATCGCCTCCCCTATCCCTACCATTTGGATTTCTGGGTGTTCAACCGGTGCACCTTCTCAGTTGTGCTGTGTGTCTCTTCTGGGGAGCTGATCTCTGGCTGCAACCCTCCCAGTGGATGTCGACTGTCCAGAATCCCAAGAAGTCTTGGTTAGCAAAGAAGCCTGCTTGCAGTTTGGTAGATAATGCCTCTCTGGGGCCAGGATTGCCCCCTTCCGGCTCTGGCTGCCCTTGCCTGCCTGTCTCTGGTGGGGGATGGGCCGGTCCGCAGCCGGCTAGCTCTGCTCAGTCCTTTGTTCTGTGAGTGGGTCTGGCGGTTAGGTTAGGGCTTTTCCCAGGATAGCTATCCCACAGTCTGGTTTGCTATCTCAAGTTACTTCCCTCACATTGTCCTCGAGGCATTCAGGCCCGGTCCTTACTCTAAGCAATGCAGCCCGCGCCTCCCTGCCCAGCCCCTGCTTGCTAGTGGCGGATGCGGGCGTCTGTGCTGCTTCTATGCTGGGAGTTAACCGTTGGGTGCGAAATCTGTGGGTTTTAATTATTTATTTCTTTTTCCTCCCGGTTATGTTGCCCTCTGAGGTTCCAAGGCTCGCCACAGACTCACCAGTGAGAGTGTTTCCTGGTGTTTGGAAACTTCTGTCTTTTTAAAGACTCCCTTCCCAGGACGGAGCTTCGTCTCTACCTCTTTTGTCTCTCATCTTTTATATTTTTTCCTACTTCCTTTAGAATACAATGGGCTGCTTTTCTGGGTGCCTGATGTCCTCTGCCAGCATTCAGAAGTTGTTTTGTGGAATTTACTCAGTGTTCAAATCTTCTTTTGATGAATTTGTGGGGGAGAAAGTGGTCTCCCCATCCTATTCCTCTGCCATCTTAGGACCGCCCCCCTCAGGTGTGTAGTTCTTGATTTAAACTTTTATTTCCTCAGTGGCTAAGAATGATGTTGAACATCTTTTCGTGTCCTTATTTGCCATCCGTATATCCTCTTTTGTGAAATGTCTGTTCATGTCTTTTGCCTGTCTTTAATTGGGTTGTTTCTTTACTGTTGAGTTTTGAGAGTTCTTTATATATTCCAGATACAAGTCGATTGTTGGATACGGGGTTTACAAATATTTTCTTCCAGTCTGTGGCTTGAATCTTCATTCTCTTAAAACAAGGCTAGAAAATATGTATACATTTTTAACGATAAAATACCACATGAATCCATACTGATATTTGAAATGCTAGTTAAGGATTACAGAAATTTTATTTAATGTCTTTGATTCTTTACTTACATTGAAAATCTTGATTCATAAAGACATTAGCATAATTACTTGCTTTTGTGCATGCATGTGTGTCTGCTTGGTTGTTTCTGACTCTTTGTGACCCCATGGATTGTAGCCCACCAGGCTCCTCTGTCCATGGAGTTTTCCAGGCAAGAATACTTGAGTGGGTTGCCATTTCCTACTTCAGGGGATCTTCCTGACCCAGGGATCGAACCCACATCTCCTGCATTGCAGGCAGATTCTTTACCACTGAGCTACCTGGGAAACCCAATTATTTGCTTTATCCTACCATAAATAAGAGGCTTCCCTGATGGCTCAGACAGCAAGGAATCTGCCCACAATTCAGGAGACCCAGCATCATTAGTCATTAGAGAAGTATAAATTAAAACCACAATGAGATATTGCTTCATACCCACGAGGATAACTGTAACAAAAAAAGAGATAATACCAAGTGTTGATGAGGATATGTAGTTATTAAAACCCTCTTATACAGAAAAGTCTGCAGTTGCACAGAAGTTTAAACATGGAGTTACTATATGACACAGCACTCCTAGTTATATACCCAAGAGAAAAGAATTTATTCACAAAAAATGTGTACATGAATGTTCATAATAGCATTATTCATAGTAGACAAAAAGTAGAAACAGCCCCAATGTCTGTCAACTGGTAAATGGGTAAACAAAATGTGGTATATTAATACAATAGAATACTATTTAGCCATAAAAAGGAATGAAATACTGATACACGCCACAGCATAGGTGAACCTCAAAAGTATTATACCACATATGATATGTAAAAGACTACATATTATATATGGGATTTGATTTAGGTCATATCTGAATGGTCTAGTGGTTTTCCCTACTTTCTTCAATTTAAGTCTGAATTTGGCAGTAAGGAGTTCATGATCTGAGCCACAGTCAGCTTCTGGTCTTGTTTTTGCTAACTGTATAGAGCTTCTCCATCTTTGGCTGCAAAGAATATAATCAGTCTGATTTCGGTGTTGACCATCAGGTGATGTCCATGTGTAGAATCTTCTCTCGTGTTGTTGGAAGAGGGTGTTTGCTATGACCAGTGTGTTCTCTTGGCAAAACTCTATTAGCTTTTGCCCTGCTTCATTCTGTTCTCCAAGGCCAAATTTGCCTGTTACTCCATGTGTTTCTTGACTTCCTACTTTTGCATTCCAGTCCCCTATAGTGAAAAGGACATCTTTTTTGGGTGTTAGTTCTAGAAAGTCTTGTAGGTCTTCATAGAACCATTCAACTTCGGCTTCTTCAGCATTACTGGTTGGGGCATAGGCTTGGATTACTGTAATATTGAATGGTTTGCCTTGGAAAGAAACAGAGATCATTCTGTCGTTTTTGAGATTGCATCCAAGTGCTGCATTTTGGACTCTTTTGTTGACCATGATGGCTACTCCATTTCTTCTAAGGGATCCCTGCCCACAGTAGTAGATATAATGGTCATCTGAGTTAAATTCACCCATTCCAGTCCATTTTAGTTCACTGATTCCTAGAATTCCTAAAAAAAAAAACAGCCACAGTAAGGAGTTGGTGGGGGTATATTGCTGGACAGTCAAATGATAGGTGTCTACTGTGCCAGATCACAGGATTGTTTTGATTTAGTTTTCAATTACTCGTTCTTGTTAACTTTTGAAATGTCCTTGAAATCACATGATTTTGGACTGAGCCACTTTTTTTGAGAGCATTTTTTTTTTTTGGCCATGTTTCATGGGTTGTGGGATCTCTCTTCCCTGACCAGGGATTGAACCTGGAGCATGGCAGTGAAAGCACCTAATCCTAACCACTCGATCACTAGGGAGCTCCAAATTGGGCTACTTCTTGGACTGCTGTTCATACTTTGGAAATTATGTAAAACTCTTACTGCTATTCCTAAATGTTAATTTGCATTTCAGAAACCAAAGTCTCTTTGCCTATTCAGGTATCAAACATGTGATTTTGGTTATTTTTGTATTCTGTCCTGAACTTTATAGTGACTTAATCTAAATTATCTCATATGGTAAGAACTCTAGAGATGTGGCAGTTTTAGGTTTAGACAGTGGATGATGAATGTCATAAAGGGCTCAGGTTCTTTTTATCTCTCCATTTTGCCATCTTCAGAATGTTGGGTTTTGTTTCTTAGGCTTGTAACTTCACGGTTGCAATATGGTTGCCTCAGTTCCAGACATCACAAGTTTCTATAACCATGTTCAAGACAAACAGGAAGGAGGGATAGGGTAAGGCTCTTATATCAGAAAACAGTGAGTTTTCAGGCTGCCAGTAGGTTTCTACCTTACATCTTATTGTCTAAGCTTCAGTCACTTGGCTATCCTTTGCTACAGGGAACACTGGGAGCTTGATTTCTCACCATCTATTTTTGGAGCTGGGAAAGAGAAAAGGGAACAAACAATGGCTGTTGGGAGCTAGCAAATTTTGTTTGCCACACCAGCCACAGACTCAGTACCTGTGAGTCTAAATGCTCTTCTCAGCCTTAGCATCCCTTTCTTTAAACTTTTTTGTTTTTAAATTATACATGTAACATGAATATATTGGGGCTTCCCGGGTAGCTCAGTGGTAAAGAATCCACCTGCCAATGGAGGAGACCCAGCCAGGTTTGATCCCTGGGTTGGGAAGATCTCCTGGAGCAGGAAATGGCAACCCACTCCAGTATTCTTGCCCGGGAAATCCCATGGGCAGAGGAGCCTGGCGGGGTACAGTCCCAGGGGGTTGAGAAAGAGTCGTACATGACTTAGTAACTAAACAACAGCATGAGTATATTATTAATATCATTGTAAAAATTGAAACAATACCATCTTTTCTTAACAATGTTCTTTTTCATAATGGAAAACAAACCTAACACTCCAGTTAAACCAGTGAGCTTACTGTCTATTCTTTGAATATATTTTGGACTTTTCCACTCAACTATTGGTTTACTTGCCCCCTTCCCCAACAGCATTCTCATACCTTTTCTCCTTCCCATCCAGATGCTAGCCTTCCTTCGAAACTCAGCTCTTATTCCCCTTCATTAAAACTTTCCCTGATCATCTTGGCAGAAGCCGTCTCTCTGGCTCCATAACTGTGAACACGCATATTGTCCAGACTACTCATTTGCTGCCTTACTGGCTGTGTTGTGCTTTGCATTCTTAACGTGTGATTGTAACATCCCTCAGCTAACTGAGAAATCCATTATTGAGGCCCTTTGGGTTGGTCTTCCTTACCAAGGGCAGGCCCTCAATAGGTGCCTGTCAATTGCCCCTGTCTACCTGTAGCAGTCATGTCTAAAAGGTAGTGGAAATAGACACAGTTTTGGGAGAATCATCTCTGGAATGTGTCATGCCAGTGTCTTCCACTAATGCCATGTGACAAATGCTTCTTATTTTAGCAAGAGTGAATATAAAGGAGGAAGAAATTCATTTGCTTTTGTGACATAAATCAGCAATAAGCCTCTCGGGATGCATGGCTTATACAAAGCAGCTAATACATTGCGTAGATGTCACCCTGCAGGTTGTGACCCAAAGCCTCTCTGCCATGCAGTGAGATGCTCCTTTTTCCTTGTTAGCATCCAGTTTGGATTTTTTTGAAGGAAGCAGATTTTTTCTCTGAACATTCATCAGGCAGTGTGCCCTGTAGGAGACCAGTCTCCCAAGGGCAGGATTCCAGGTACTCAGGAGTGCAAATGTAAAGGGATTTCTTGGTTCATTTCCTGAGGAGGTTTTCCTGTTCCTACCACTGTAGGAAGGGCAGAGTCAACTTTGTAGGGAGGATTCCCCAAAGCAAAAAAGAGAGGAGAGGCAGACATTTTCACTCTCATTAACCAAAGCCCCAGAATGCCCAAATTTGACCTGGGAACTCCACTCTGACAAAGTGACAAGTTTGGCCAATTGAAGACCAAACAAATTCTTTGCTTTCCTGACTACATGTTTGGCATTCCAGAGAAGGGAATGGTCACGAACTGCTGGAGTTTTGGGGACTATCAGGTCAGTTCACATGGCTGAATGGTTAATTTAGACCACCTTCTCTTCTTCACTTGCCTTTGGTATTTGAAACAGAGATGTTTGTTTTGTCATTTATAGGACCGTGTTTCATCTCATTTCTGTGAGATGTCAGTCATTTTTTGCTCATCTGTATTCATGTTCATACTTAATATCTTATAAAAGGCACCTGAGTAGAAACTCGCCTTGTTACTGAGGAAAGTAAACCCTCTCTTGCCTTTTATTGTTAATGGAAGTTTTTATGGAGATTATTGTGGATTTACATGCAGCTATCAGAAACAAAGTATTGTATTGCTAAAGCCGAAACTCCAATACTTTGGCCACCTCATGAGACGAGTTGACTCACTGGAAAAGAGTCTGATGCTAGGAGGGATTGGGGGTAGGAGGAGACGGGGACGACAGAGAATGAGATGGCTGGATGGCATCACTGACTCTGTGGACATGAGTTTGAGTGAACTCCGGGAGTTGGTGATGGACAGGGAGGCCTGGCGTGCTGTGGTTCATGGGGTCGCAAAGAGTCGGACATGACTAAGCAACTGAACTGAACTGAACTGATCAGAAACAATACAGAGAGATCCTGTGTATACTTTACCCACTTTCCCATTGCAAAACTACTATAGTAGCACAACCAGGGTATTAACATTAATATAATCTGTTGATCTTATTCAGATTTTCCCGGTTTTATTAATACTTGTACTCATTTGCATGTGTGCCTTTTATCGCTACAGTTCATCACATGTGTCAGTTACTGTGGCCATCTTGACAGTGAAGGTGCAGAACAGTTTCATTATCACAAGGATCTCTCCTATTACTCTTTTATAACCATACTTCCTTCCTTCCCATCAGCCTCCCCCCACCCACCCCTTACCCCCACTCCTGGTCCTGCTGTTCCCTATGACTTCCCTAACCCCTGTTCTCCATTTCTAAAATTTTATTACTTTGAAATATTACATAAATGAAATCGTAAAGTATGTACCCCTTGGGATTATTTTTTTTTCTCACTCGGCATAATTCTCTGGAGCTTTATCCAGGTAATTGCATGTATTATTTGTTCATTTCCATTGCTGAGTAGTACTCTGTGTGTATACCACAGTTTCTTCAACAGTTTACCTGTTGAAGTTCTTGCCTATTTCGAGCTTTGGGTTGTTATGAATAAAGATGTTACAAATATTCATGTACAGGTTTTTGTGTGGACATGTGTTTTCATTTTCTGGGCTAGATGCCTGAGAGTGCAATTGCTGGATCTTATGATAATTGCCTGTTTAGTTTTATTTAAAAAAAACTACCAAGCTGTTTTTGAGAGCAAATGTACCATTTTACAGTCCAGCAACAGTGTATGAGTGATCTCATTTCTCTGCATCCTAGTTAGCATTTAGTATTGTCACTGTTTTTCATTTCAGTTATCTCGATAGGTGTGTAGAGATATCTCATTCTAGGTTGAGTTGTCATTTCTCTGATGGCTAATGAGTTGAATATCTTTTCATGTGCTTATTTGCCACCTGTGTATCTACCTTGGTGAAATGTCTTTTTATGTCTTTTGCCTGTTTCTAATTGGATTGTTTTGTTAACTGTTGAGTTTTAAGAATTCTTTATACATTCTAGATACTAGCCCTTTCTCTAAGATGTGGTTTGCACATTTTTTTCCTCCCAATCTGTAGCTTGTCTTTTTGTCCTATTAACTGTCTTTTGCAGAGCAAAAAAATTCTTCAAATTTTAATGAACTCTAATTTATCAAATTTTTTTCCCTTTATGGGCCATGCTTCAATAGTAAGCCTAAGAGCTCTCTGCTCAGCCCTAGATTCTGAAGTTTCTTCCCTATACTTTTTCCTAAAATTTTTGTAGTTTAACACTTTCTGTGCAAGTCTGTGACCTGTTTTGAACTAATTTTTGTACAAAGTGTGAAATTTAGGTCGAGATTCATTTGATGAAAAGGCTAGCCTTCCACCATTTAATTGCTTTTACAACTTTGTTAAAAAAGTCATTTGAGCATATTTGTGTGGGTTTCATTCTGTTCTCTATTCTGTTCCTTTGATTTATGTCTATCCTTCTGCTAATGTCACACTGTTTTTATTCCTGTAATAATATATGTGTGTGTGTTAGTCGCTCATTTTTGTCCAACTCTGCTTCCTCATGGACTTTAGCCTGCCAGTCTCCTCTGTCCATGGGATTCTCCAGGCAGGAATACTGGAGTGGGTTGCCATTTCCTCCTCCAGGGGATCTTCCTGACCCAGGGATCCAACCCACGTCTCCTGCGTCTCCTTCATTGGCAGGCGGATTCTTTACTACTGAGCCATCTGGGAAACCCATATGCTTTACATAAGATCAATTAATAATCTCATTCTGTTTAAAAAGGGCATCAAAGCAAGCTTTTAAAGACTAAATGCGTTAATTTGTAATACTTTGTATTGTAAGCAATGGAATACCTGACCAATAGAGGCTTAAACAAGAAGGGGTTTATTTTTTTCACCAAGCAGGGAGTTTGGAGGTAGGTGGCTGCTGGCACATATTAAAAGGCTTTACTTTGAACCAGGATCTCTGCAGCCCTACCCACCTTCCTGCCATGATCCCAAGATGGCTATTGTAGCTCCAGACATTATGTATACATCTCAAGGCAAGAAAAAGTGAGCTAGAGGCAGCATCACTTGGATTTGTTCCTTGGCTTAAGAGGACAAAAGCCATTTTCCAGAATCCCAGAACAGAACTCTGAAAAGGAGGCTGAGGAAGCAACTGGAGTGTTTAGCTTTATCTAGCTTTTAAATGGAGTCCTGCAAGGGAGAAGGAATTTGGGAATGGATGTACTAATCTTCTAGGGACTTCCCAGGTAGCACTAGTGGTAAAGAACCCACCTGCCAATGCAGGAGACTTAAAAGATGTGGGTTCGATCCCTGGGTTGGGAAGATCCCCTGGAGCACGGCATGACAACCCACTCCAGTATCCTTGCCTGGAGAATCCCATGGACAGAGGAACCTGGTGGATTACACTCCATAGGGTGGCAAAGAGTTGGAAATGACTGAAGCAACTTAGCATGCACACATGTACTAATCAGCTACAATGAGCCAGTGATGTTAACTGACTTTGGTGGAAGTCTTTCAGTTTAGTTCGGTCGCTCAGTCGTGTCCGACTCTCCGTGACCCCATGAATCACAGCACGCCAGGCCTCCCTGTCCATCACCAACTCCCGGAGCTCACTCAAACTCATGTCCACAGAGTCGGTGATGCCATCCAGCCATCTCATTCTCTGTCGTCCCCTTCTCCTCCCGCCCCCAACCTTTCCTAGCATCAGTCTTTTCCAGTGAGTCAACTCGTTGCATGAGGCGGCCAAAGTATTGGAGTTTCAGCTTTAGCATCAGTCCTTCCAATGAACATCCAGGATTGATCTCCTTTAGAATGGCCTGGTTGGATCGCCTTGCAGTCCAAGGGACGCTCAAGAGTCTTCTCCAACACCACAGTTGAAAAGCATCAATTCTTCGGCGATCAGCTGGAAGTCTTTAGAATTCTTTTTATTGATTGATGCTCTGAATTTAATTATTTAGAGGGAAAAAAAAGCAGTGTTTTCTGAGGAAGGGCTGCACAACTTTCTAGATCTTAACTGATTTAAGTTTATTTTTTTACTTTACTGATTTAAATACATTATTAAATATATAAAACCAACCTTATTGTTACATTAAGTTGATGGCTGAGTTAGGTTTGGAAAGAGAAGAAAATTAGTTTAAAAATGTTCAAAGTTTTCTTTGACATGACTTTTTAAAATTTTCACATTTGGGGTTTCTTTTTGAGTAATTTAGCTTTATTAATAAGTAATGATAGCTCTCATGCTCCTCTGGTCCTGAGCTCTACCCAAGGCAATTTTGTTATTATTTTCTCTGGGAGGTTCATAGGATTTGCTCAATTACTTCTTTTTCTCTATAAAAGTACAGAAAAGAATAAAAGAGAAAATGAATTTCTAAAATAAATATGCTTTGCAGGGGGAGTTAAAAAAAATCTATTCATGGAACAGAAACAAACTAGTCCCAAATCTAGTCAGGCAGGACTACCTATGAATGATGTGTGTGTGTGTGTGTGTGTGTGTGTGTTACCCCATGGACTGTGTACCCTGCCAGGCTCCTCTGTCCTTGGGACTTTTCAGGCAAGAATACTGGAGTGGGTTGCCATTTCCTCCTCCAGGGGATCTTCCTGACCCAGAGATTAAACCCACTTCTCTTGTGTCTCCTGCATTGATAGGTGGAATCTTTATCACTGAGCCACCTGGGAAGTCCACTAAGAATGATAGTTTTACATATACATTACCATATGTAAAATAGATAAGCAGTGTGTTTGATGTATGGTGCAGGGAACCCAAAGCCAGTGCTCTGTGACAACCTGGAGGGATAGGGTGAGGAGAGAGGTGGGAGGAGGGTTCAGGATGGAGGGGGACACATGTATCCTATGGCCAATTCATGTTGCTGTATGGCAAAAACCATCCTGATATTGTAAAGTAATTATCCTCCAATTAAAATAAATAAATATAAAAAAGAATGATAGTTTTAGGTAATTCGGTATCAGATTTTCCACCAACCTCAAAAAGTAGTTCGAAAAGTAAGTTTTGTTGACATATATTAAAATATTAAA
This sequence comes from Moschus berezovskii, assembly GCF_049115385.1. Taxonomy (NCBI): domain Eukaryota; kingdom Metazoa; phylum Chordata; class Mammalia; order Artiodactyla; family Moschidae; genus Moschus; species Moschus berezovskii. Next base: position 42,544,113 of record NC_142488.1, on the reverse strand, counting down.
TATTAACTGGCTCTCTTCAGGCCCTGAATTTTTAGTAACTTCTGGTGGCTGTAAAAGGGTATCTGCAGTACTCTCTAATACCTATTCTGCTTTTAAGAGATTGAGTCTAGGTCCAATTATCTGATCTGTTCCTTCCCTCCTACGTCATGGTGGTCGTTTTTGTTATTACATTTGTCAAAAGCGAAAGTGGTAATTCAACCCTGATGACTTAAGCAAGGGGAGATCTATTCATTTTCTCCAAGAGGGCACACACAGTGCAAGGCCTAATATTTGTGGGCTCAGGTATTGAGTTTTCATCCTGGATTCACTATTTATGTTAGTTGACTGGCGTTGGGCAAAGTATTTAAACTCTGTTCCTGAGTATCCCCATCTATAAAATAGGGATAATGATAAAGCATACTCAGAGATTTTTTCTGATAATTAAAAGAATCTATCACTTCTAAAGTACTTAGAGGACTGCTACACATGTCATCTTTTGGCTATGAGAATGGTATTTACATGTGCAAAGATGTGCTTCTAGCTAATGGTGGCTCTAATGACCTATCAGTTTCTTACCAAACACCTTATTCTTCTTGCCTTGGTCATAGCAAGGTCGTCAAGCATCCGGGCTTTGGATGCAGTCTAGGTAGAAGCAAAGAGATTCTGATGTGCTGGAGCTCTGAAAGAGATTATACATGCATAAACAACTCCCAATACTGGTGATTATAACCTGCTTCTCAGTTTGGGTTAGCTTTATGGTGGTCCTGGCAACTTAAGATTATTTACTAATCAATTCAATCATGTGATAAACTGCTCTTCCAATCTCTAGCAACAGAGAAGGGATGGTGGTACCAGTTATTAATGTGATGTGAAACATCAAGGAGAGTCTGGCTTTGGCTGCTCCCTTTCTGGTGGTGGTGCTGTAAGTGTGATGGGACCCAGGGAGTTGAGGTATTAAGGAACACTGGATCTGTGGATAGTATGTTCCTGATGTTATCATTTGCTAAGATATCTGCCTAACTCTTTACCCTGAGATTGAGCACCATTTCACAGCGACCATGGCATAGGGCAGGTTGACATCTGATCCTAAGAGATTGTAATGGCAAATCTCAAGCTTGTGTATATGTATGTGTATGTTGGGAGGGGCAAACATTTGAAACAGGTCCCTCTGTACTTTTATATCATACCAAACAAATACTCCAAGCAATTAGTTTCTGAGCTATAGAATTTTGAATTGAAATTTCAAATCAATATTTTGATAGTGAAGAAATGGAATTTTTGCATGCTGTGCTGATGAAAATAGTGATGCCAACAGAAATTGACATCATTGAACTTAAGGAAGCATAGGTATATTGTTGATTGGGGTTTGGATGTGTGAATTCACAACTCACAGATCGAGAGTTTTGGAAAGGATTTAGTTAATAGTTCTTTTCCTATTAAAAGTATTCAAGAATCTGGTCTGGCTGACTGGATTTTACTTAGCAAAAGAGTTGAAAATATTTGACAATATCTAGCTGCTAGTCTGCATAGAGAAATTGCTCATCAATTTAGCAGGAACTTGATTGAACTACGTTCTGAACTTTACGCATTGTGGTTTCTCTTCAGTTTTCATAGCACTGGTAGTTTACAGAAAAAGGCCCCTTGTATAGTATACTTAGTCATTGTCACTAGCTGGACAGAAATGTACTGACAAGAGTTCATAGCACTTGTGTAGGTGTATGGTGGGGGAAGCCCTTTGCTTCTTCCAGTCTCTTCTCTTTGCCTTGCTGCTGTGATGGTGACCAGGAAAGGGAAGGCCAGCCTTGCTGAGGGCTCTTCAGGCTCAATCCAGTGCCTTAGTTTCCTTCAGAAATTTCAGAAATGAGAAACTCAGCCAATGCTGTTACATCCATATTTGGGAGCTGCAGCAATATATAGGCTAAGAAGCCAGGTGATAGAAGTACTTTGTTGTCCTTATTGGTTTTTCTGCTGTCCCTCCTACCCCTTCCCAAGTGGAAGTGAGGCTGGCATGAAACTTGCAAGTCACCTCCCATCACTCTTTCTTTCTTAACACACCCAATCACACATGTTGGTTTCTTTACCCGGTGTCTACTGTAGAAGTACTTCTCCAAGTGTGGTGTGTATCTGTGACACTCAGAGTCTTTAGAAACTTCTGTAGCAAGTTGACCTTACCATGATAGCTGAGGGTATGATCAGTGAGCTTGTAAGTTTTTATGTATTTGTTTTTATTTCAAATTTTTATAATTAATTTTATTGTATTCTAGGAAAGTATCAGTCTGAAATGATTTGGGAAAAGAAACAATCAAACTTGCCCTTCCTCAATGATAGTTTGAAGGCCCTGTCCCATGTGATGTCCTTTCCTTCCCATTCCCATTGTCTTTACCCTCTTCAGGCCTTTCTCTTTCACCTTGTACCTGCTTAGCTGCACTACTAACCTTACCTGCCTATTTCTTACTTCTCATTCGAATCCATCCTTTTTTTTTAATGTCAGGTGGAAAGAGGTGAATTAATTATATTCCTTCATTTATGACACAATGCCATCATTGATTTGTGAAGGTCTCTCTCTTGTTTTATGTATTTTTATTCCTTATCATTCCCAATCCCTAATCTCTTTCCCTTTCGAATTTATATAGGCTTCCATACAGATGTCTTTGATGCCCATTTCTTAAAAAAGCTAATTTTATTTTTGGCTATGCTGGGTCCTTGTTGCTGTGTGCTGGCTTTCTCTAGTTGTGGCAGTCGGGGGCTACCCTTCATTGTGGTGCACAGGCTTCTCATTGCCGTGGCTTCCCTTGTTGCAAAGCATAGGCTTTAGGCACCCAGGCTTCAGTAATTGCAGCTCGAGTGCGGGCTCTAGGGTATGTGGCCTTCAGTAGTTGTGGCACACAGGCTTAGTAGTTGCAGCTTCTGGGCTCTAAAGCACAGGCTCAGTGTATGTGGCATACAGGCTTAGTTGCTTCGTGGCATGTGGGATCTTCCCAGATCAGGGATTGAACCTGTGTCAGTGGATTCTTATTCACTGACCACCAAGGAAGTCCTGATGAACATTCTTGAATCTCTGTGTGTTCTTGCAAAATAAGTAGCATTGTTTTCAAAAAAATGTGTAAATGATATAGTATGCTACAGATACCATTTTTCACCCAATAGTATGTTTTAAGAATCTATGTTGCTATATGTACATCCAGTGCTGTGCTGCTGCTGCTAAGTCACTTCAGTCGTGTCCGACTCTGTGCGACCCCATAGATGGCAGCCCACCAGGCTCCTCTGTCCACAGGATTCTCCAGGCAAGAACACTGGAGTGGGTTGCCATTTCCTTCTCCCTCCAATGCTATGTGTCCTTCCCAAATCCATATGTTGAACCCTAACCCCCCAGTGTGATGGTGTTTAGAGATGAGGTCATTAGGTTTAGATGAGATCATGAGGATGGGGCCCCCATAGTGAAATTTGTACCCTTATGGGAAGAGACACCAGAGAGCTTTCTGTCTCTCTCACTGCCCTGTGAGGACACAGGGAGACATTGGCAGTCTTCAAGGCAAGAATAGAACCCTCACTGGGCAACTGAATTGGCCAGCACTCTTGTGTTAGACTTCCCAGGCTCCAGAACTGTGAGAAATTAGTTTCTGTTGTTTCAGTCACAACACCTACGGTCATTTATTACGACAGCCTACACACGTCTGGTTTATTGCTTCAAAGAAGTGAAATGACATGAAGATCCACCATAGTGTACTTAGCCATGAAGCCGTATTTTCTTATCCATTTTATCAACATATTTATCAAGGTTTTTTCCAACTTTCCCAAAATATAGTATGTCCCATACATACAAACCTTCAAGTTGTGGGCTTTCAAAGATGTGAATGTGTGTTCTATCAACACTAGGCATGAGTGAAATTGTAGCTTAGACTTACAAACTTACTTTGTTGGACTTACAAATGGACTTATGAATGTGCTCTTTGAATGGAACTTGTTTGTATATAGATGACCTACTGTACCATTACACATTCTCATATATCTTCATTTATTGGCTACTGTGAGAATTTCTCTGAGATACATATCCAGGAGTAAGATTCTTGAATCATAGGGAATACACATGCCTAGTTTTGCCAAGTAGTACCACATTGCTTTCCAGAATGATAGTTAACTGTCCCATCAGCAGAGCATTAGGGTTCCTGTTTCCCTCTTCTCCTGTACAATTCATCCCAATTCTCCAGGCTCAAGACAGTATCCAACTACCTGAAGGACCTCAACACTATTACTCCAGCCCATCAGTTTATGGCTCAGTGTAGATAGACTTACCAGAGATTAGGGTCAATGAGCTCAGATTCAGATGCAGGCTCCACTATTTACCATATAATCATGGGTTTGCTAGTCAACTTATCTCTGCCTCTGTAAAATGGCTGTAATAATGCCTATCACATAGTTTTGTGATGGCAAAATTAGGTAGTGCATATAAAGATTCCCAGGTGGCAGAGTGATAAAGAATCCTCCTGCTAATGCAGGAGACCCAAGAGATGTAGGTTTGATTCCTGGGTCAGGAATATCCGCTGGAGGAGGAAATGGCAACCCACTCCAGTATTCTTGCCTGGAAAATCCCATGGTCAGAGGAGCCTGGCAGGCTATAGTCCATGGGGTCGCAAAGAGCTGGAGACAACTGAGCGACTGAGCATGTATGCAAATGGTATACCTCATGGTAAGTGGTCAAAAATGGAAGTCTACTGCTTCCTAGTTGTTTTAGTTATCTAAATCTTGACTCCTCAGCCAGATGGTGGGTTTCCTCTTTAAGGCACGGCTGACTTTTATGCTTATTTTAAATAGTATATCTGGCACAAGACTTCCCAGGTGGCACTAGTGGTAAAGAACCTGCCTGCCAATGCAGGAGCCACAGGAGACTGGGTTCAATCCCTGGGTTGGGAAGATTCCCTGGAGGAGGGCACAGCAACCCACTCCAGTATTCTTGCCTGGAGAATCCCATGGACAGAGGAGCCTGGTGGGCTACAGTCCAGGGGGTTGCAAAGAGTTGGACGTGACTAAGAGACTTTGCATGCATGCATGTGTATCTGGCACAAAGTTAGGAATATAGTAAATGTTTAACAAACATTTGTTGGTTTGACCTGAGATGAGTTTGTGATTACCCAAAATACTTGCTTTGAAAGAGGGAACATTATTATAAAATTCAGTGTTATTCTACCATTCATTTTAACCAACCCAGCTTTTGCTTTGCTATGGTGATTTGGGACTGACTTATGGTAAACTGAGTGTTGTGTATGAGTGTGTGCCAGAGGGGATTGGGGCGGTGGTGGAGGTTGTGGCAATGGATTCTCTATGGGACAGAGCCAGGCTGCTGGTCACCATCCTAACCGCTGCCTCTAGCTTTCCTCCAGCAGCCTTCTACCTGGGTTGTTTGTCTTCCTGGGCATCTGTGTGGCCCTGACTCTCCTGAGCAAGGCTACTCAGGCCCTTCCCTGTTCTTCCAGGCTTCCTTCACTATAAAAAAAAATGAGGTCTCGTATTTTCCTTTTAATTTTTGGGTATTTAATTTTTATTAATATTAATTGATTTGTTGTTGTTGTTCAGTGGCTAAGTCATGTCCGACTCTTTGCGACCCCATGGACTGCAGCACGCCAGACCTCCTTGTCCTTCACTGTCTCCCACAGTTTGATCAAACTTATTTCCATTGAGTCGATGATGCCATCCAACCATTTCGTCCTCTGCCACCCACTTCTCTTCCTGCCCTCAGTCTTTCCCAGCATTAGTGTCTTTTCCAATGAGTCGGCTCTTTGCATCAGGTGGACAACGTATTGGAGCTTCAGCATCAGTCCTTCCAATGAGTATTCAGGGTTGACTTCCTTTAGGATTGACTAGTTTGATCTCCTTGCTGTCCAAGAGACTCTCAAGAGTCTTCTCCAGCACCACAGTTTGAAAGCATCAGTTCTTCAGTGCTCAGCCTTCTTTGTATAGTTGCAGGTGAAAAATGTAATGATTCCATCTTTGTATATATTGCAAAATGATCACAATAAGTCTGGTTAGCATCTACTATCACACAATAGTTATGGGTTTTTTGTTTTCTGGTGATGAGAATTTTCCAGCTTTACTCTATTTGACACTCTCAAATATATACCAATAGTACAGTATTAACTATAGTCACCATGCTGTGTATTACATCCTCATGACTTATTTATTTTATAATTGAACGTTTGTACATTTTGATCACCTTCACCCATTTTGCCCACCCCCACCCTCTACCTCTGGCAACCACCAGTCGGTTCTCTGTATCTATGAGCTTGTTTATTTTTTATTCTTTTTAACATTCCACATATAGATGCAATCATATGATACTTGTTTTTCTCTGTCTGACATTTCACTTAGCATTATGCCCTTAGGGTTCATCCATGTTGCTGCAAGTGGCAGGTTTTCATTCTTTTTTATGGCTGAATAATATAATAATATTAATTCATCTGTCAGTGTTCACTTTAGGTTGTTTCTATTTTGGCTATTGTAAATAATGCTACAGATGGACATGGAGTGTACATATCTTTTCAAGTTAGTATTTTTATTTTCTTTGAATAAATACCCAGAAGTAGAATTGCTGAGTCATGTGGTAGTTCTATTTTTAATTTTTAAAGGAACTTCCATACTATTTTCCATAGTGGCTACACCAATATATATTCTCACCACCAGTGCACAAGGGTTCCCTTCTCTCCACATCCTTGCCAACACATGTTATTTCTTACCTTTTTGACAAAATAGCCATCCTAACAGGTGTGAGGTGGTGTCTCATTAGGGATTTGATTTGCTTTTCCTTAATGAGTAGTGATATTGCACATCTTCTTATGTACCTGTTGACCAGTTGAATATCTTCTTTGGAAAAATATGTGTTCACATCCTTTGTCCACTTTTTAATCAGATTTTTTGTTATTGAGTTGTATAAGTTCTTTATATATTTTGGATATTAATTCCTTTTCATGTATATTATTTGCAAATATTTTATCCCATTTCATAGGTTGCCTTGAAACAAAGTAGTATTTTTGAACTTCCTTTCAGACTTACTGCCAATGCATCGTGTTTTGCAAGAGGCTGTTGCCCTGGATCTATATAATCCTGGCAAAGTATTCAAGTTCAAGCAGCAAATTCAGGATACTTTTGTTACCTCTAGGGAGGGAGACAAGGAGCATGAACTCTGAGAGAGGGCTTATATTTATTTTTTAAATATTTTATTTTTATTGGAGCATAATTGATTTACAAGATTGTGTTACTTTGAGGTACACAGTAAAGTGATTCAGTTTTACATATATGGTGGGCTTCCTAGGTGGCTCAGTGGTAAAGAATCCACCTGCCAATGTAGGAGATGCAAGAGATGTGGGCTTGATCCCTGGGTTGGGAAGATCCCCTGGAGGAGAAAATGACAATCCGCTCCAGTATTCTTGCTTGGAAAATTCCATGGACAAAGGAGCTTGGCGTGCTACAGTCCATTGGGTCACAAAGAGTTGAATATGACTGAGCAGACACACACACACATACATATAGCAAAGTGATTCAGTTATACATATATGATACATATGTTCATTCGTTTTTATATTTTTTTCTATATAGGTTACTGTAGAATATTGAGTAGAGTTCCCTGTGTTATACAGTAGATCCTTCTTGGTTTTCTGTCATATATATAGTAGTGTGTTCATCTACAAATAATCTTATGATATCACTCATATGTGGAATCTAATTTAAAAAAAAAATACAAATGAACTCATTTACAAAACAGAAGCAGACTTCCAGATATTGAAATCAGGAACTTGGGATGAGTGAGAGCTTTAATTGTATCTGAAATGTTCTATTTTTTCTACAGGGCTGTGGTGTACATGGATGTTCATAATATGATATATGATACAACAAATATATTAATATATCACATATAAATATGTGATATTTATTATATCATATATCATGTATTATCATGGATATTATATTCATTTGAATTTGCTGCTTATCATTTGTATGCTTATATTATCCATAAATAACCCTGTGTTTTTGAATATTTTCAGACTTTATATAAGGTGAAGTGATCAAATTTTGTGTCCTACTACCTTTTTTTTGCTTGACAATTTTTGAAATTTGTCCATATTGATGCATATAATTTTAGACCTCTGTATTTATATTCCATTTTATAAAAAGAACACAATTGAGGTATCTTTTCTGCTACTGATAGACATTTAGATTGTTTCCTATTTTTCTGTAACCGATAATCTGATTTATAGCTCCCCATGCAAGGGGCAGAAGATATTTAGAAGTGGACATGCTAGGTGTCTGGGCAAGCATGCACCTTTCACTTTGCTAGGTATTGCCATATCTTTCCTCAGATTGATTTTTCTGCTTTACTTTTCTACTAGCAGTGTATGCACATTGGTGTTGGCCCACATCTTTGCCAATCCTTGGAAGCATTATCTGGGCTTTGCCCTCTCTGCTCAGATCCTCAGAAAAGATGTGAGGGGAAGTGGGGAAGAGGGAGGGCAAGATTCTACAATTAGGAGGAGAATGTCAGCTCTGACGAATTTCCTGTGACACTTACTTTAACGAGGAAAATATTTTATTCTCCATTTTGATGAAGATGGACATCACCAGATGGTCAACACCGAAATCAGATTGATTATATTCTTTGCAGCCAAAGATGGAGAAGCTGTATACAGTTAGCAAAAACAAGACCAGGAGCTGACTGTGGCTCAGATCATGAACTCCTTATTGCCAAATTCAGACTGAAATTGAAGAAAGTAGGGAAAACCACTAGACCATTCAGGTATGACCTAAATCATATCCTTTATGATTATACAATGGAAGTGAGGAATAGATTTAAGGGACTAGATCTGATAGATAGAGTGCCTGATGAACTCTGGACGGAGGTTTGTGACATTGTAAAGGAGACAGGGACCAAGACCATCCCCATGGAAAAGAAATGCAAAAAATCAAAATGGCTGTCTGAGGAGGCCTTACAAATAGCTGTGAAAAGAAGAGAAGTGAAAAGCAAAGGAGAAAAGGAAAGATATAAGCATCTGAATGCAGAGTTCCAAAGAATAGCAAGGAGAGATAAGAAAGCCTTCCTCAGTGATCAATGCAAAGAAATAGAGGAAAACAACAGAATAGGAAAAACAAGAGATCTCTTCAAGAAAATTAGAGATTCCAAGGGAACATTTCATGCAAAGATGGGCTCGATAAAGGACAGAAATGGTATGGACCTAACAGAAGCAGAAGATATTAAGAAGAGGTGGCAGGAATACACAGAAGAACTGTAGAAAAAAGATCTTCACGACCAAGATAGTCACGATAACGTGATCACTGACCTAGAGCCAGACATCTTGGAATGTGAAGTCAAGTGGGCCTTAGAAAGCATCACCTCGAACAAAGCTAGTGGAGGTGATGGAATTCCAGTTGAGCTATTTCAAATCTTGAAAGATGATGCTGTGAAAGTGCTGCACTCAATATGCCAGCAAATTTGGAAAACTCAGCAGTGGCCACAGGACTGGAAAAGGTCAGTCTTCATTCCAATCCCAAAGAAAGGCAATGCCAAAGAATGCTCAAACTACTGCACAATTGCACTCATCTCATACGCTAGTAAAGTCATGCTCAAAATTCGCCAAGCCAGGCTTCAGCAACATGTGAACCGTGAACTCCCAGATGTTCAAGCTGGTTTTAGAAAAGGCAGAGGCACCAGAGATCAAATTGCCAACATCCGCTGGATCATGGAGAAAGCAAGAGAGTTCCAGAAAAACATCTATTTCTGCTTCATTGACTATGCCAAAGCCTTTGACTGTGTGGATCACAATAAACTGTGGAAAATTCTGAAAGAGATGGGAATCCCAGACCACTTGACCTGCCTCTTGAGAAACCTGTATGCAGGTCAGGAAGCAACAGTCAGAACTGGACATGGAACAACAGACTGGTTCCAAATAGGAAAAGGAGTGCGTCAAGGCTGTATATTGTCATCGTGCTTATTTAACTTATATGCAGAGTACATCATGAGGAACGCTGGGCTGGAAGAAGCACAAGCTGGAATCAAGATTGCTGGGAGAAATATCAATAACCTCAGAGCAGATGACACCACCCTTATGGCAGAAAGTGAGGAGGAACTCAAAGGCCTCTTGATGAAAGTGAAAGAGGAGAGTGAAAAGGTTGGCTTGAAGCTCAACATTCAGAAAACAAAGATCATGGCATCTGGTCCCATCACTTCATGGGAAGTAGATAGAAAAAGAGTGGAAACAGTGTCAGACTTTATTTTTGGGGGCTCCAAAATCACTGCAGATGCTGATTGCAGCCATGAAATTAAAAGATGCTTGCTCCTTGGAAGGAAAGTTATGACCAACCTTGATAATATATTAAAAAGCAGAGACATTACTTTGCCAACCAAGGTCCGTCTAGTCAAGGCTATGGTTTTTCCCGTGGTCATGTATGGATGTGAGAGTTGGACTATGAAGAAAGCCGATCGCCGAATAATTGATGCTTTTGAACTGTGGTGTTGGAGAAGACTCTTGAGAGTCCCTTGGGCTGCAAGGAGATCCAACCAGTCCATTCTAAGGGAGATCGATCCTGAGTGTTCATTGGAAGGACTGATGCTAAAGCTGAATCTGCAATACTTTGGCCACCTCATGCGACGAGTTGACTCACTGGAAAAGACTCTGATGCTGGGAAAGGTTGGGGTCGGGAGGGGAAGGGGACGACCGAGAATGAGATGGCTGGATGGCATCACTGACTCTGTTGACATGAGTTTGAGTGAACTCCGGGAGTTGGTGATGGACAGGGAGGCCTGGCGTGCTGTGATTCATGGGGTCGCGGAGAGTCGGACACGACTGAGCGACTGAACTGAACTGAACTGAATATTTCAATTTCTGTGGGAAAACTGTTACATTTTTTAGTCTGAAGTAGAGAAGTTTCTTTTTTCCCCCCTGTTTGCATTCTTGGCAAATAAGTGGAATAGACCAATTAGCAAGTTAATGTCCTAAATGTTCACTTGCAGTAATAGTTATTTTGAAATGTTTTAAATAGCATGAAGCATTGGGTTTGTTCTTATTGCTTTTCAAGGTTTTGAATTTGTTAAAATGAATTGAATTTAAAATGAGGCACAAGTTTATGGTGAAGATTGATCATAATTATTTGCCACTCTAATTTGCATTTTGTAATGGGAAAAATAAATGATGGGAAATGTGTTTACCTTTTAAAACAAATATGAAAAGGCAGAATGAATAACTTTGGCCATTTTGGGTTGTCTCTTACGTTCACAGATGGGAAAAGAGAAGTTCCACAAATCTCAACACTGGGGCTTTTGCAACAACGTTAGGATGCTGGTGAGTGAAGATAAACCAGGAATAGGTGGAGAACTGCTTCTTGGACAGAAGATAAAGCCAAAATACAGTGTATTTCCTAAAGGAATGGGAATTGACTCACCATCTTGGGTGGCTTTCGATAAACAGGTAAGTCACGTGACTTTGGGAGACATGCAGTCTTAAAATGTTCAGTTCAGTTCAGTTGCTCAGTTGTGTCCGACTCTTTGTGACCCCATGAATCACAGCACGCCAGGCCTCCCTGTCCATCACCAACTCCCAGAGTTCACTCAAACTCATGTCCATTGGGTTGGTGATGCCATCCAGCCATCTCATTCTCTGTCGTCCCCTTCTCCTCCTGCCCCCAATCCTTCCCAGCATCAGAGTCTTTTCCAGTGAGTCAACTTGTCGCATGAGGTGGCCAAAGTATTGGACTTTCAGCTTTAGCATAGTCCTTCCAGTGAACACCCAGGATTGATCTCCTTTAGAATGGCCTGGTTGGATCTCCTTGCAGTCCAAGGGACTCTCAAGAGTCTTCTCCAGCACCACAGTTCAAAAGCATCAATTCTTTGACTGTCAGCTTTCTTCATAGTCCAACTCTCACATCCATACATGACCACAGGAGAAAACATAGCCTTAACTAGACGGACCTTTGTTGGCAAAGTAATGTCTCTGCTTTGTAATATACTATCTAGGTTGGTCATAACTTTACATGTACATAAATATTAAGTAGATTTGAGAAAATGTGTCCTCAATGTAAATGTTCATCTGAAATGACATGAAAGTACTCTAAACAAGGAAAAGTTATCCCTGATTCTGTTTCTGACCAGGCACATTGGTCGCAGGATGCCTGATGTTCATCACCTTTCATGGTAAATGCTTATCAACCATTCTCTCATCTTCTGTCCTAGACAGGATAGTGTCCTTCATTAGACAGTAAAGGTCTAGTCAGACTGCCACTTTTGCTTAGCGATTGCCATTAACTAAAGAATTTTGTGTGATTCTGAATGTGCCATTGAATGCAACAGGAAAATGCCTTCTTGTCTTTTCTCCATACTAATTATGGTTCCCCATCCTTAAGGACCAAGGGTGACAGGGCCAGAATTGTAGAAGTGAAGGAAAGAGGTGCCATTATTAGACAACAGTCTGAAGTTTTTGTGATGTGTGTTTGTGTACATAACACATGCACATATACTGGCGTATTTACAATTGAAGTAGGCAGTTTGAATATCTAAAAAGGGACTAAGAGCAAAGGGAGAAAACCCAAAGTGGCCAGTTGTTTCCCACAAGGCAGCTGTGTGGATATGCTCTGTTTTATCACACAGCTCTGTGTCACCATGGCCCCATGGTCTGTTTTCCGAGAATTTGTTATTCAATTATTTAGGTCCTATAAATAAAAACTAACTCAGGACTAAAGAATTCAAACATTAGTATGCTAAACTTACCAGGTAGTCTTTAGCAGCCTTAACATGGGGACTGGTTGGCAATGCTTTGATTCCAATTAAAATGTCTTCAGATTTTGCAGAAGAGACATATTCCATGTCATCCAAGTTAGGGTCAATCAGAGCACACACTTCTTTTGAAGTCCAGTTCTGACACTTATGGAGATTTAACAGACCATGGGAAAGCTTCTTTCTTAGGAAACCTTCTCTACTTTGAATGTGGACCAATATTTCGCTTTCTTCTTAAAATTTATTTATTTGGCTGTGTGGGATCTTCATTGCATCATGTGAGATCTTGCACGGACTCTCTAGACGTGGTGTGTAAGCTCAGAAGTTGTAGCACATGGGTTTAGTTGCTCTGTAGCGTGTGGGATCTTAGTTCCCCGACCAGGGATTGAACCCCTGTCCCTGGCATTGGCAGGTAGATTCTTAACCTCTGGACCCAACTACCAGTGAAGTTCTCAATATTTCTCTTTTTTGGATTATTTTTAGTATATACCTGGCTTAATGCTGGACCTAGGGTTCAGAAACACTTTCTGGGCTGACTTACTTGAGTGGCTCATGCATGGTTTCCTGTTAATATCAATCTTATAGGTGTTTGCACATCATCATTGTAGAATATTTAATTTGCAAGCATCAAAGAAAAGATTCTGTTTTTACTTATGTCAAAAAGAGTGTATTGAGAATAGTTTAATCCACCAACTAATAAATAATGTAGGCCACAATATATTAAACTATTCTCTTGCATTTAAAGTTGAAAATTCATTTTATTTCATGTTTTCTCAATGTTTAATATGTGCTTTTGAGTCTGTTTTATAGTCTTTTAATTACTTATAAAATTGTGTAGAATATTTAATGAAGTTGGAATAATTTTAGCTTCAAACTACTTGAGAAAATGAAGAGCTTACTCATTTCAGGCCTAAATAAATGCAACATAATTCAGTTATTTTGTTGGTCAACTTCAATTAAATATTCATTGAGCTTTAAATGAGACACTAAGACTATGAAATATTTACATGCTCTGATGAGATTGTGAACTACAGATTGGATCCTGGTTAATACCCAGAGCAAATTAGAAAGCACTTTTGGCATTTGTGGCTTAACAAAACAAGTCAACACCTGTTAATCATTTTTCTTGAAAATGAGACACTTTCAACTCGAATCCATTTTTCCAACAGCTTTTAATCATAGCAATATATCTAGGGCTATGTTCTCAAACAATACAAAGTAGGAATAAAGGCAGATTTTTGGAAAGTGCATCAAAATTAATATCTGTAGTAAATGCTCTTGATCCTCCCCACCCCCAATGGGCACCCCACCCCCACAGCTAGTCCAGCAAGTGCTTCGGCTAACAACTCATTCCTATAACCCTCCATGGAATGTTGTTCTTGGCCAGTGGACATTGCATCACCCAGAGAGTTCACCTGGGAGGTTATCATGGCCACTTACTTCAGCATAGGATGGGGTAGCAAATGGCTGACTGATTTGTCAATGGTGAAAGGCTGAGCTTCTTTCATGGGATAATTCTGTGTCACGCTTGATTTAGGCTCATGACCCCTTGTGCATTACAAAAGTAAAGTGTTGCTCAGCTTTGTCCAGCTCTTTGAGACCCTATAGATTGTAGCCCACCAGGCCCCTCTGTATATGGTATTCTCCAGACAAGAATACTGGAGTGGGTTTGCCATGCCTTCCTGCAGGGGATCTTCCTGACCCAGGGATCGAACCCAGCTCTCCTGCATTGCAGACAGATTCTTTACTGTCTGAGCCATGAGGGAAGCCCTCCTTGTTCATTAAGCCTAGGCAAAATTTCATATGAGAATGCATCCTCCCTTGGATCATTTCCCTTCCCTTGGCTGTTCCTCTCACTCCCTTACAAGTTTCTCCCAAGAGTATGCCCTTAATAATAAATCAAACACACCTAAACCCCTGTTTCAGACTCTGCTTCTATGGAGCCCAACCTGAGATAATATTCCAGTTTCTGTCCATAATTCTAAAAGTGACCATGAAAACATTCTGCTCAGGCAGACCATCAGATTATAAGCAGAGAAGATGCTATTTGCAGTCACTCAAAACAGCCAGCATTTGTGATCCTCATGGCAGACATTTCTAGCTCTTTTTTCTTTACTCTCCCCTTTATTCTTGTGGAGAGAAGGCCAGTTTTATTCAGGCTGGAGATGTGCACACTTACACTCATTTGTGTTCCCAGGCTCCCTACAGCTACGGCTGGCCACTTGGCTCACTTCTAGCTAATGATAACGTGACTTAAAGCTTATTAGGGTAATTGTGGTTGTTCAGTCGCTCAGCCCTGTCCGACTCTTTGCAACCCCATGGACTGCAGCACGTCAGGCTTCACTGTCTATCACCAACTCCTGGAGCTTGCTCAAATGCATGTTCATCAAGTCAGTGATGTCATCCAACCATCTCATCCTCTGTCATCTCCTCTTCTTCCTGCCTTTAGTCTTTCCCAGCATTAGAGTCTTTTCCAATGAGTCAGCTCTTTGCATCAGGTGGCCAAAGGGTGGGGCTCTTGGGAAAGTGATTTTTCTAATTAAAGGTGTCAGGCTCAGCTGATATGTTTTTCCTGCTGTGTTTTCTGGTCTGGAAGTAGGATGTAATTCCTCGGGGCACAGCAGCCATCTTGTGAATACAGCAGAGATAAAGGGAATCTAGGGCCCTGATGGCATCAAGTGACTACTGTTTCAGGCCTGGGCCGTGTCTCTCTGGACATCTTATTAAATGAGAAAAGTCAACCCCTATTTTAGAGGTTCTCAACCTAGGGAGACTTTTGGAAATGTCTGGCGGTGTTTTGAGTTGTCCCAATGACTGGGAGAATTGGACTATGATAAAACAAGTGAGGCACTTGTCTTGAGTAAAGAATTTAAGGGGTGCCCCTAAACTCAGTAATCAGCCAGGTAATATTGTAATGAAATAATTTAAAAAATTTAGCTTATATTTTTTTATTTTTAAATTATGGAAATATGACAACACATTTACAAGAAACTTGGAAAAATACAGAACAAGTTGACATATACTTCCACTATATATTACAATTATTAAAAGTCGATGAATTAAGACTTTTTAGTTGGAGTTTCAATATCAAACTCTCAAAAGCCAATATATTGAATATACAGAGAAGTAGAAGGATAGAGTAGACCTGAAAAGCTCTGTGAACCAATTCAACATAATTAAGATTTATACAATTTTCACACAACAGTAGGATACAAATTCTATTCAAATTCCCATGAAGTACTATTAAAATTAATGCAAAAATTCAGGATGAACAAAATAGCATGTTAAATAAAGACAGGATCAGTAACTGTGTCATGCTGAGCCATATTGGAGCCTGAGGCAAAAGGGAAAATCAGTAGTGCTGATTCTGTCTTTATTTAACATGGTGGTATTTTGTTCATCCTGGATTTCTGGCATTAGTTTTGATGTTTTTAATTGCCTCGCCCTAGGGCCAGACCTGACACAGAAGTGCTGCTGGTATTTGAGTAGCTGGGACCCAGCTTTGTATTTTACATCCTGCAACTTGGGGAGGGCAACCCCCCAACTGGGGATAATATTCTACCTAAAATGCAAATACCATGCCCATTGAGAAACACAGCCCTAACGTGTTTTTAAGCTTCCCTTGTAGCTCAGTTGGTAAAGAACCTGCCTGCAATGCAGGAGACCCAGGTTTGATTCCTGGGTTGGGAAGATCCCCCAGAAAAGGAAATGGCAACACTCTCCAGTATTCTTTTCTGGAGCGTCCCATGGACAGAGGAACGTGGCAGGCTACAGTCCATGGGGTTTTAAGAGTAGGACATGACCTAGCGACTAAACCACCACCTGCATGCTTTTAAAACCCTTGCCAGTGGGAGGATTTATGCAAGTAGCCAAACACAGTTTTGCCTGATACTGCACCCACTGCCCAAAGACTAATTATTTTGTTGAATTTGTTTAAATATAAGCAAGCGCATATGCACTCAACAAGTTAGTTCCAGTCAACATCCCAGGAAGAAGCAAACATGGATGACTGTTCTCATTCTTTAAATGCCACCCATTTGCAAAATGTGGGGCAGAGATAGTGTTCTGAGGCTGCATGTTGGAGGCACTGGAACTAACTAATATCTTTGTGATTGTGGCTTTGTCACCTTCCCTCTCTGAGCCTCAGTTTCCTTGACTGTGAGGCGGGACTTGGCTAGCTGGTTGCTTAATACCCCCTTACCTTTAGCAGTCTGTGCCTAAGACTTGAGTCTTAGTTTGTGGCATGTAGTCTGTGACTAAAGGCAAATTGATCCTAAAATTCAGCCCAGACCCTGATCTCCTGGCCTGGAGCTCTTTCTAATTACATCAGGTACCTACTGCTTTACTGTTGATTGAAGTTTGGCATTTAGTAGTTTAAAATATGCTGCCATTGCTATTGTTAGCTGCTTTTATAAAAAGTCAGACTAGTTAGAAATACTCAAATGACTGAATGTTTTTTAATGACTTTTATCTGGATGTTAAGCATCTTTTACATAGACTACAATTATGCTTTCATTTCTCTTCATTTGTCAATAGCTCCTAGTTAGCCTAATTTGTTTGCTGCTTTGCAAATGACTCTGTTATAGTAAGTGGCAGGGTAAAGGTTGATCCTATGGGGTATGCATGCATTTAAAATATCATTTCATTTTTTCCATCTACTGTAAACATAATGATTATAATCAAAACTACTGACCATAGAATTGGAATCTTAATAACTTTGGATTTGTTGATAAGGGGTTTATGGTGAGCTGATTGTTTATGTAGTACTGTGTGGCTCTTTATGCTTTGAACAATATAAAAATAACAATTTATAACCTGGAGGGGGAAGGAACAAGATGGCAGAGGAATAGGACGGCAAGACCACTCTCTGCCCCACAAATTCATCAAAAAAACATTTGAACGCAGAGTAAAGTCCACAAAACAACTTCTGAATGATGACAGAGGACATCAGGCACCCAGAAAAGCAGCCCATTGTCTTCAAAAGCAGGTAGGAAAAAAACATAAAAGATAAAAAGAGAGACAAAAGAGGTAAGGATGAAGCTCCGTCCTGGGAAGGGAGGCTTTAAAAAGAGAAAAGTTTCCAAACACTAGGAAACACTCTCACTGGCTAGTCTGTGGTGAGCCTTGGAACCTCAGAGGGCCACATAACAGGGAGGAAAAAGAAATAATTAAAACCCACAGATTACCCACCAAATGGTAACTCCCAGCGGAGAAGCAGCGCAGACGCCTGCATACGCCATTAGCAAGCGGGGGCTGGGCAGGGAGGAGCCGGCTGAACTGTTTACAGAGAGGACTGGGCTTGAATGCTGCGAGAACAATCTGAGAGAACAAACTGGGGATAGCAAAGCAGACTGGGATAGCTACCCCACGAAAAGGCGGAAAGCTCTAACCTAAGACTCCGCCAGCCCTGCTCACAGAACAAAGGGCTGAGCAGAGCGAGCCAGCTGCGGTGGGCCCATCCCCCATCCCCTGCCGAGACAGGCAGGGAGGTCAGCCAGAGCCGGAGGGGGCAACCGCAGCCCCAGAAAGGCATCCAATACAAACTGCAGGCAGGCTTATTGCTAATCAAGACTTCTTGGGCTCGGGCCGGTCGATATCCGCCTGAGAAGGTGCGCTGGTTGTACACCCAGAAAACCGAGTGGCAGGGACTGGGGAGGCAATAATTCACAGCGACCGCGCTTGCCAAACACCTGGTCACTGAGCTGCTCAGACCGGGGAAGGCACAAAACGCAGGCCCAACCAAGTCTGCGCCTTTGTGGAGTACCCGAGAAACTGAACTTGAGATGCTCAGACCTGGGAAGTGCATACAACCCAGCGCTGGCCTCGGACAGTTCCCAGCAGATCAATCTAGAGCCTGTGCAGTGTAGACTGGGACAACACATGTGCTGTGAGTGGGGGCAAACCCAGTGTGGCTGAGACGCTGCGAGCACTCCCCACAGACGCCGGAGATATTTGTCTGCAGCGTTCCTCCCTTCCCAGAACAGGACTGAACAACTGAGCCTTAAAAAGTGTCCACCCGCCCCCTAGTGTCAGGGCGGAAATTAGACACTGAAGAGACCAGCCAACAGAAGCTAAAACAGAGGGAACCACCTTGGAAATGACAAATAGAGAAGTCTAGAGACTACTCCAAGAATAAGACCAAAAACCAGAGGCAAGAGGCTTAAGCCCGAATCCTGAGAACACCAGAGAACTCCTGACTCCAGGGAACATTAATCGATAGGAGCTCATCAAACGCCTCCACTAAAACCAAGCACCACCCAAGGGTCAAAAAATTCCAGAGCAAAACATACCACACAAATTCTCCAGCAACACAGGAAAATAGCCCTGAGCTTCAATATACAGGCTGCCCAAAGTCACTCCAAACCCACTGACATCTCATAACTCATTACTGGACACTTCATATCACTCCAGAGAGAAGAAATCCAGCTCCACCCACCAGAACACCAACAAAAGCTTCCCTAACCAGGGAACTTTGACAAGTCACCCGTCCAACCCCACACACAGTGAGGAAACTACATAATAAAGAGAACTCCACAAACTGCCAGAAGAGGGAAAGGCCACCCCAAGCAGAGCAATATAAGCAAGATGAAGAGGCAGAGAAATACCCAGCAAGTAAAGGAACAAGATAAATGCCCACCAACACAAACAAAAGAGGAAGACATAGGGAATCTACCTGGTAAAGAATTTCGAATTTTGATGGTGAAAATGATTCAAAATCTTGAAAGCAAAATGGAGTTACAGATAAATAACCTGGAGAAAAGGATTGAGAAGATGGAAGAAAGGTTTAACAAGGACTTAGAGGAAATAAAAAAGAGTCAATATACAATGAATAATGCAATGGATGAGATCAGAAACACTCTGGAGGGAACAAACAGTAGAATAACAGAGGCAGAAGACAGGATAAGCGAGCTAGAAGGTAGAATTGTAGAAATAAATGAAACAGAGAGGAAAAAAGAAAAAAGAATTAAAAGAAAGAAGACAATATTAGAGACCTCTGGGACAATGTTAAACACTCCAACATTCGAATCATAGGAGTCCCAGAAGAAGAAGACAAAACGAAAGACCATGAGAGAATACTTGAGGAGATAATAGTTGAAAACTTCCCTAAAATGTGGAAAGAAATAATCACCCAAGTCCAAGAAACCCAGAGAGTCCCCAACAGGATAAACCCAAGGCAAAATACTCCAAGACACATATTAATCAAATTAACAAAGATCAAACACAAAGAACAAATATTAAAATCAGCGAGGGAAAAGCAGCAAATAACACACAAGGGGATCCATAAGAATAACAGCTGATCTTTCAACAGAAACTCTTCAGGCCAGGAGGGAATGGCAAGACATACTTAAAGTGATGAAAGAAAATAACCTACAGCCCAGATTACTGTACCCAGCAAGGATCTCATTCAAATATGAAGGAGAAATCAAAAGCTTTACAGACAAGCAAAAGCTGAGAGAATTCAGCATCACCAAACCAGCTCTCCAACAAACACTAAAGGATCTTCTCTAGACAGGAAACACAGAAAGGGTTTATAAACTCAAACCCAAAGCAATAAAGAAAATGGCAATGGGATCGTACTTATCAATAATTACCTTAAACATAAATGGGTTGAATGCCCCAACCAAAAGACATTAAAGGCTGGCTGAATGGATACAAAAACAAGACCCCCATATATGTTGTCTACAAGAGACCCACGTCAAAACGAGGGACACATACACATACAGACTGAAAGTGAAGGGCTGGAAAAAGATATTCCATGCAAATAGAGACCAAAAGAAAGCAGGGGTAGCAATACTCATATCAGATAAAACAGACTTTAAAACAAAGGCTGTGAAAAGTGACAAAGAAGGAAACTACATAATGATCAAAGGATCAATCCAAGATGAAGATATAACAATTATAAATATTTATGCACCCAACATAGGAGCACCGCAATATGTAAGACAATTACTAACAAGTATGAAAGGGGAAATTAACAACAATGCAATAATACTGGGAGATTTTAATACCCCACTTACATCTATGGATAGATCAACTAAACAGAAAATTAACAAGGAAACACAAACGTTAAAGGATACAATAGACCAGTTAGACCTAATAAATCTCTATAGGACATTTCACCCCAAAACAATGAATTTCACCTTTTTCTCAAGCGCACACGGAACATTTTCCAGGATAGATCACATCCTGGGCCATAAATCTAGCCTTGGTAAATTCAAAAAAATTGAAATCATTCCAAGCATCTTTTCTGACCACAATGCAGTAAGATTAGATCTCAATTATGGGAGAAAAACCATTAAAAATGCCAACATATAGAGGCTGAACAACACGCTGCTGAATAATGAACAAATCATAGAAGAAATCAAAAGAGAAATCAAAATATGCATAGAAATGAATGAAAATGAAAACACAACAACCCAAAACCTCTGGGACACTGTAAAAGCAGTGCTCAGGGGGAAGTTCATAGCAATACAGGCACACCTCAAGAAACAAGAAAAAAGTCAACAAAATAACCTAACCCTACATCTAAAGAAACTAGAAAAGGAAGAAATGAAGAACCCCAGGGTTAGTAGAAGGAAAGAAATCGTAAAAATTAGGGCAGAGATAAATGCAAAAGAAACAAAAGAGACCATAGCAAAAATCAACAAAGCCAAAAGCTGGTTCTTTGAGAAGGTAAATAAAATTGACAAACCACCAGCCAGACTCATCAAGAAACAAAGGGAGAAGAACCAAATCAATAAAATTAGAAATGGAAATGGAGAGATCACAACCAACAACACAGAAATACAAAGGATTATTAGAGAATATGATCTGCAATTATATGGCAATAAAATGAATAACCTGGAAGAAATGGACAAATTCCTAGAAAAGTACACCTTTCCAAAACTGAACCAGGAAGAAATAGAAAATCTGAACAGACCCATCACAAGCACAGAATTAAAGGCTGCAATCAGAAATCTTCCAGCAAACAAAAGCCCAGGTCCAGACGGCTTCACAGCTGAATTCTACCAAAAATTCCGTGAAGAGCTAACACCTGTTCTACTCAAACTCTTCCAGAAAATTGCTGATGAAGGGAAACTTCCAAACTCATTCTACGAGGCCACCATCACCCTAATCCCAAAACCTGGTAAAGATCCCACAAAAAAAGAAAACTACAGGCCAATATCACTGATGAACATAGATGCAAAATCCTTAACAAAATTCTAGCAGTCAGAATCCAACAACACATTAAGAAGATCATACATTATGACCAAGTGGGCTTTATCCCAGGAATGCAAGGATTCTTCAATATCTGCAAATCAATCAATATAATACACCACATTAACAAACTGAAAAATAAAAATCATATGATTATCTCAATAGGTGCAGAGAAAGCCTTCGAGAAAATTAAACATCCATTTACGATAAAAACCCTCCAGAAAGTGGGAACAGAAGGGACATATCTCAACATAATAAAAGCTATATATGACAAACCCACAGCAAACATTATCCTCAATGGTGAAAAACTGAAAGCATTTCCCCTAAAGTCAGGAACAAGACAAGGGTGCCCACTCTCACCACTACTATTCAACATAGTTCTGGAAGTTTTGGCTACAGCAATCAGAGCGGAAAAAGACATAAAAGGAATACAAATTGGTAAAGAAGAAGTAAAACTTTCTCTGTTCGCTGATGACATGATTCTCTACACAGAAAACCCTAAAGACTCTACCAGAAAACTACTAGAGCTAATCAATGAATACAGTAAAGTTGCAGGATATAAAATCAACACACAGAAATCACTTGCATTCCTATACACTAATAATGAGAAAACAGAAAGAGAAATTAAGGAAACTATTCCATTCACTGTTGCAATGAAAAAAATTAAATACTTAGGAATATATCTACCTAAGGAAACAAAAGACTTGTACAAAGAAAACTATTAAACACTAGTGAAAGTAATCAAAGAGGACACTAATAGATGGAGAAGTATACCGTGTTCGTGGATTGGAAGAATAAATATTGTAAAAATGAGTATACTATACAAAGTAATTTATACATTCAATGCAATCCCTATCAAGCTACCAGTGGTATTTTTCACAGAGCTAGAACAAATAATCTCACAATTTGTATGGAAATACAAAAAACCTCGAATAGCCAAAGAAATCTTGAGGAAGAAAAATGGAACTGGGGGAATTAACCTGCCAGACTTCAGGCTCTACTACAAAGCCACAGTCATCAAGACAGTATGGTACTCGCATAAAGACAAAAATATAGATCAATGGAACAAAATAGAAAGCCCAGAGATAAATCCATGCACCTATGGACACCTTATCTTTGACAAAGGAGGCAAGAATATAAAATGGACAAAAGACAGTCTCTTTAACAAGTGGTGCTGTGAAAACTGGTCAGCCACTTGTAAAAGAATGAAACTAGAACACTTCCTAACACCATACACCAAAATAAACTCAAAATGGATTAGAGAGCTAAATGTAAGACCAGAAACTATAAAACTCCTAGAGGAGAACGTAGGCAAAACACTCTCTGACAGAAATCACAGCAGGATCCTCCAAGACCCACCTCCCAGAATATTGGAAATAAAAGCAAAAATAAACAAATGGGACCTAATCAAAATCAAAAGCTTCTGCACAGCAAAGGAAACTCTAAGCAAGGTGAAAAGACAGCCTTCAGAATGGGAGAAAATAATAGCAAATGAAGCAACTGATAAAGGATTAATCTCCAAAATATACAAGCAGCTCCTGCAGCTCAATTCCAGAAAAATAAATGACCCAATCAAAAAATGGGCCAAAGAACTAAACAGACATTTCTCCAAAGAAGACAGAAAGATGGCTAACAAACACATGAAAAAATGCTCAACATCCCTCATAATCAGAGAAATGCAAATCAAAACCACAATGAGATACCATTTCACACCAGTCAGAATGGCTGCTATCCAAAAGTCTACATGCAATAAATGCTGGAGAGGGTGTGGAGGGAAGAGAACCCTCTTACACTGTTGGTGGGAATGCAAACTAGTAGAGCCACTATGGAGAACAGTGTGGAGATTCCTCAAAAAACTGGAAATAGAACTGCCATATGATCCAGCAATCGCACTCCTGGACATACACACCGAGGAAACCAGAATTGAAAGAGACACATGTACTCCAATGTTCATTGCAGCACTGTTTATAATAGCCAGGACATGGAAGCAACCTAGATGTCCATCTGCAGACGAATGGATAAGAAAGCTTTGGTACATATACACAATGGAGTATTACTCAGCCATTACAAAGAATGCATTTGAACCAGTTCTAATGAGGTGGATGAAACTAGAGCCTATTATACAGAGTGAAGTAAGCCAGAAAGGAAAACACCAATACAATAGACTAACGCATATATATGGAATTTAGAAAGATGCAAATGATAACCCTGTATACGAGACAGCAAAAGAGACACAGATGTATAAAACAGTCTTTGGGACTCTGTGGGAGAGGGTGAGGGTGGGATGGTTTGGGAGAATGGCATTGAAACATGTATATTATTATATGTGAAATGAATCGCCAATTCAGGGTCGATGCATGTTACAGGATGCTCGGGGCTGGTATGCAGGGATGACCCAGAGGGAGGATAAGGGGAGGAGGGAGGTGGGAGGGGGGTTCGGGAGGGGGAACTCATGTACACCCGGGGCAGATTCATGTCAATGTATGGCAAAACCAACCAATATAATATTGTAAAATAATTAGCCTCCAATAAAAATATAAATTAAAAATAAAACGTAACCTGATCTCTTGGGTCACCTTGATGTGTGTTTTTCATTGAACAAGTTGGTTTGTTACTCATTGCAGTGAGGGAAAACATCCACTCTGCGTAACTGTGGGATGTCTAAGTAATTAAGCAAGTGTTAGAAAAGACTTACTATAAGTTTTGGGCTCATGTTAGGTAATTTTGGAGAGGATTTAAAGAAGTGAGGCCTTGCTCTAGATTGGGTGCTGTCAGGAAGCAGGGTTACTGCTATGATTGTGTATCTTAAATTGAAATATAGTTGTTGTACAGTATGTAGGTTACAGGTGTATAATATAGTTAGTCACAATTTTAAAGGTTATACTCCATTTATAGTTATTATAAAATATTGGATGTATTCCTTGTGTTGTACAATATATCCTTATAGCTTATTTTATTGTCCATCCCCCTTTCCTCCCATCACTGGTAACCACTGGTTTGTTCTCTGTATCTGAGTCTGCTTCTTTTTGTATATTCACTAATTTATTGTATTTTTTAGATTTTCTCATGTAAGTGATATCATACACTATTTGTCTGATTTATATTACTCGTCATAGTACCCTATAAGGCTATTCATGTTGCTGCAAATGACAAAATTTCATTATTTTTTATAGCTCAGTAGTAGTCGTGTGTGTGTGTGTGTATATACACACATTTTCCTGCAGGGAGATCAAGGAGCGATCAAGTAGGCTAGTATACACACACACACAAACACACCCCACTTCTTTATTCAGTCATCTGTTGATGGACACTTGGGTTGTTTTCATAGGTTGGCAATTGTAAATAATGCCACTGTGAACATTGAGGTGCATGCATCTTTTTGAATCAGTGTTTTTCGCTTGTCTTTCAGATGTATATCCAGGAGTAGAATTGCTGGGTCCTATGATGAGTGTGATTGAACTCTGGGATTTGGTGATGGACAGGGAGGCCTGGCGTGCTGTGATTCATAGGGTCGCAAAGAGTCAGACACGACTGAGCGACTGAACTGAACTGATGGTTAAAAAGTGAAATTGAAAGTGAAGTCCTCAGTTGTGTCTGACTCTTTGCGACCCCCTGGACTGTAGCTTACCAGGCTCCTCCGTCTATGGGATTTTCCAGGCAAGAATACTGGAGTGGGTTGCCATTTCCTTCTCCAGAGGATATTCCTGACCCAGGGATAGAACCCGAGTCTCCTGCATTGTAGGCAGAGGCTTTATGGTCTGAGCCACCAGGGGTCCTATGGTAGTTCTGTTTATAGTTTTTTGAAATCCTTCCATACTGTTTTCCACAGTGGCTGTACTCGTTTACATTCCCACCAACAACATACGAGGGTTCACTTTTCTCCACATCTTCACCAGCACTTGTTATTTTGTTGTCTTTGTGATCATAGTCATTCTGATAGGTATGAGTTGATATCTAATTGTGGTTTTGCATTTCCCTGATGATTAAGTGATGTTGAGTGTCTTTTAATGTGCCTGTTGGCCCTCTGTATTTCCTCTTTGGAAAAGTGTCTCTTCAGTTCTTTTGCCCATTTTTTAAAAAAGATTTTGTATCTTAAGTAATCTCATTTATGGAGAGAGGAGACTAGAAGTAAGGCTACATCTGTAATTGGGAGAGAAGCAGCCCTCACTCCTAGGACAGGGGGATACTTGGCGTTTTGTGGCTTGGACAACATTCATGTTCTATCTGTGTTCAGATGTAGCTATGGACTGATCTCTTTTTTTCATCTTGATCCATTGTGGTCACAGAGTGGCCTTGTCTGAGAATGGTATTCTCTGAAAGTTTTCATGTTTAGCAGACCAACTTGTAGCAGCACCAAAGCCAGCTGATAGTGTCAGGTTGGCTCCTGGATATCAGGAGCTGTTTTTCTCTTTCTTATCCAATACCAGCCAAAATGTTTAATTTTCCTTCAGGGTGATCAAGTAGGTTAGAATTTCATATGATTGGCAAGGAACAATAAACTACTATAGACACTCAAAGTTTTGCCTAAAGCCAAATCAGGAATCTTACAAAATATAATGAGTATATATAAATTAAATACAATTAAAAATATTATGTGTGTCAGATATTATACTGTTAAACCATGCCCAAAATGTCACATGAAATATTTTCCATAGGTTTATGTAATTTTCAGGTTATCTGAAACCTATGGGAATCATTTCATAAAAGACACCAATATATGTAATTATAACATAATGTAACCACAATAATTGCCATTTAAATCCATGTTTTAAGTCACAATTACATACTCTTCAGCTATTTAGTTTTAAAGAAGAAATCAAAAGGCTTGCCTGAAATCAAGCACTTCATATCCCAAATTCCCAACTATATGTTCTGTATTTATCATTAAAACACAAAATTACCTTCATTAAATTTGTTAAACTGACAAAATTTCCAGTTTCATCATACATTATGGCTTTTTCTAACCTTTTGAAATTCAAAAGGCACTTTATAAAAAATATCTGCAAATTTGGAATAAACTGTTTTGGAATAAAAATAATGAGTTTCATAAATGAGTCTTTTATTGAAAAAGTTTTTCTTCCCCTCTTTGCTAAAAACTAGAGTTTAGTTACTAGAAAAATTTTAAGACCTTCCCCTCAGGGTTAAACATTTTAGCAGTAGTAGGCCTGTGGCTTATTCTTATTAGCTCAAAATTAAAATTGTCTTTTTGAGTTTAAACCTAGTGTAGATACTACTATACACCCATTAGAATGGCTATAACTTAAAAAGACTGACATACCAAGTGTTGGCAAGGCTGTTAAGAAGCTGAAACGTTTATATATTCCTGAAAGGAATGTAAAATGGTATTGCCATTTTGGAAGACCGGTTGGCAGTTTCTTAAATAGTTAAATATGTGCTTACCACATGACTCAGTTGATTCTACTCCTACATATATTTCTAAGAGAAATTGAAACATATGTAGCCCAGAACAGGGAACAACCCAAATGTCCATGAGCTGATGAATGGATAAACAAAATGTGGTACAGCTATACAGTGGAAACCATTCGTCCCTGGGCATACACACCGAGGAAACCAGAATTGAAAGAGACACATGTACTCCAGTGTTCATCGCAGCACTATTTAAAATAGCCAGGAGATGGAAGCAACCTAGATGTCCATCTGCAGATGAATGGATAAGAAAGTTTTGGTACATATACACAATGGAGTATTACTCAGCCATTAAAAAGAATGCATTTGAATCAGTTCTAATGAGGTGGATGAAACTGGAGCCTATTATACAGAGTGAAGTAAGCCAGAAAGAAAAATACCAATACAGTATACTAACGCATATATATGGAATTCAGAAAGATGGCAATGATAACCCTGTATACGAGACAGCAAAAGAGACACAGGTGTATAAAACAGTCTTTGGGACTCTGTGGGAGAGGGTGAAGGTGGGATGATTTGGGAGAATGGCATTGAAACATGTATATTATCATATGTGAAACGAATCACCAGTCCAGGTTCAACGCATGATATAGGATGCTCGGGGCTGGTGCACGGGGATGACCCAGAGGGAGGATAACGGGAGGAGGGAGGTGGGAGGGGGGGAACATATGTACACCCGGGGCAGATTCATGTCAATGTGTGGCAAAACCAACCAATATAATATTGTAAAATAATTAGCCTCCAATAAAAAAGAAAAAAAAAAGAGAAAGAAACTACTGATGTGTAGTATTAATACAATGTGGATAAGCCTAAAAAACTTACTAAAAAAGCAGTCACAGAAGACTTCATATTGTATGATTCTATCTGAAATCCTAAAAAAGGCAACTACATCAGAGAAAGCAGATCAATAGTTGCCTGGGGCTGGCAGTAGGAGAGGGAATTTTGGGGGGGTGATGGAAATGTTCTAAACTAGGTTGTGGTGATGATTACACAACTCTATAGATTTGTGAAAAGTCATTGAAGTGTATACTTACAAGAGGTAAATTTTATGAAGTATAAATTATAGTTTAATATATTAATCTTCTGGACTGTCATAGCAACATACCATAGACTAAGTGCCTTAAGCCACAGAAATTAATTTTCTCACAGTTCTGGAGGTTAGAAGTTCAAGATTACTGTGCTATCAGGGTTGATTTCTCTTAAGGCCTCGCTCCTTGGTTTGCAGACCCTCCCTCTTGCTGCCTCTTCACATGGTTTTTCTCTGTACACATTGATTTTTTTTTTGAACACAAAAACCTTTGTCATGTGTAACATTGTAGCTCACAAATTCAGAACTAATAGTTACTATTTGATTTGTTGACTTATATTTTAAAGCTCATTTATATTTTGTTTTGAATTTTTCATCTATAATGTTTATTTATGTACTTTCCCCCTCTGAATTCAGACCAGCTGCAGGTTTTTGGAAACATTTAAACAATTATTTACCTTCCTGAATTTTGTCCTTGCAGGATTCTGCCCTATATAGTAAGCTCACCCTTTTGTAACTATGATGGTGGGTAATGGTACAAATACGAACTATATAATTACGTTCTTTTTAAAAATATTTTTGAAATTATTTTTAACTTATAAGAAATAAAAAAAATTGCACAAGACTCTTCCCAGCTTACCCCAATCTTATCTTAGACAAATTCAGTACATTATCAAAAGCAGGATATTGACATTGGTATAGTACTAAACTTTCAGACCTTAATTGAATGTCACCAGTTTTTACATGTACTCATATTTTCCCATTAGTTTATAGTTCTGTGAAATTTTATCACAGACAGAGATTCATGTAACCACCCCCACAGTCAGGACACAGAAAACTCTACTCCTTTAGGGTTTTATTGTTTGAGTCTTTATTTTAATCAACTCTATTGAGATACAATTTATTTAGGATAAAATGTACCCACTTTCAGCATTCAGTCCCATAAGTTCTACCAGTACACATAGGTAGCCACCATTTTGGACAGTATTTACATCTCTCCCACCATAGAAAGCTCCCTTATGCCACCTTCCATTCAGCTATTCTGAACTAATAACAGTCAGCAATAGACTACTACAGTTATTTTTACATTCTGATTATTCTAAACTCAAAGATTTTACATCATTATCATAATAATCAGAATGTAAAAACAACTGTAGTAGTCTATTGCTGACTGCTATTAGTTCAGAATAGTGAAAAATAAAACAATAATAAATGTAGTTATCAAACCTTTCTCCTAAAAGACCATTAAGTGAAATTGCTCAAATAGACGACAAGACAAACTCTCTTATTTAAACAATAGAAATAAATTTAAACCACCTTAATACCCACAGCATAATGGAACACTGGGGAACAAATGGAAAGAGCAATGCATCAATAGCTTAATGGCTACATTTTTAGAACTTGCTGGTCTCAATGTCAGCACCTCCAGACTGGTTCCTCTGAAATATGGCAGAATTTGTGCTGAAGAAAAATGCAAGAATCAAGCAACACAGGAGATAACTGGGATACTCCCAGCTTCACTTCCCCTGGGAACACTGCCCTCCCTAACCCATGTAAGAAAATAAGCCAAGTCTTAAGCAAAAGAGGAGTGTTAATTCTGCAGGACTAGGTAGGATGAGCCAGGCACTTGATGTGCACTGTCCATCTGATGCTCACAGTAACTCTAAGACAGGTTCATTATTCTTACTTGACAGATGAAGGAATTAAGACCAGGAGAGGTTAAAAGCACAGTCCAGGACTTCCCTGGTGGTCCAGTGTTTAAGACTCCATGCTTCCATTTGGAGGAAGGGTTTGATTCCTGGTCAGAGAAGTCCACATGCCACACAGTATGGCAAGAACAAAAAACAGCAACAAAAAAATATTTTCCAGATGAAATAGATAATAAATGGTAAATCCAAGTTTTGAATCCAGCTGTCTGACTGAAACCATTGCAGTCAGTCTCTACTACACCTCCTCCCATTACAGGGCACTGCAGGAGGATCATATTCCTTAGGGACACCCCAACTAATGTACAGAGTTCATTTCCAACAACACTCCATTTGGGTCCAATGTACCCTGGGTCCAATCCTAGAGGTTTGGAAAAGACCCTGGCAATAATCATGATAATGATCATAATTCTACCTTCCTCTGCAATTTTCTGGAAGAGTTTGAGTAGGATAGGTGTTGCTCTTCTCTAAATTGTTCGTAGAATTCACCTGTGAAGCCATATGGTCCTGGGCTTTTGTTTGTTGGAAGATTTCTGATTACAGTTTCGATTTCCATGCTTGTGATGGGTCTGTTAAGATTTTCTATTTCTTCCTGGTTCAGTTTTGGAAAGTTATACTTTTCTAAGAATTTGTTCATTTCTTCCAAGTTATCCATTTTATTGGCATATAGTTGCTTATAGTAGTCTCTTATGATGCTTTGTATTTTTGTGTTGTCTGTTGTGATTTCTCCACTTTCATTTCTAATTTTGTTGATTTGATTCTTCTCCCTTTTTTTCTTGATTGGTCTGGCTAATGGTTTGTCTATTTTATTTATCTTCTCAAAGAACCAGCCTTTAGTTTTGTTGATTTTTGCTATGGTCTTGTTTCTTTTTCATTTATTTCTGCCCTAATTTTTATGATTTCTTTCCTTCTACTAACCCTGGGGTTCTTCATTTCTTCTTTTATTGTTGCTTTAGGTGTAGAGTTAGATTATTTGATTTTACTCTTGTTTCTTGAGGTAAGCTTGGATTGCTATGAATCTTCCCCTTAGCACTGCTTTTACTGAGTCCCATAGGTTTTGGGTTGTTGTGTTTTCATTTTCGTTTGTTTCTATGCATATTTTGATTTCTTTTTTGATTTCTTCTGTGATTTCTTGGTTATTCAGAAGCATGTTGTTTAGCCTCCATATATTTGTATTTTTAATAGTTTCTTTCCTGTAGTTGACATCTAATCTTACTGCATTGTGATAAGAAAAGAGGTTTGAAATGATTTCAATTTTTTTGAATTTACCAAGGCTAGATTTAAGGCCCAGGATGTGGTCTATCTTGGAGAATGTTCTGTGTGCACTTGAGAAAAAAGTGAAATTCATTGTTTTGGGGTGAAATGTCCTATAGATACCAATTAGGTCTAACTGGTCTGTTGTATCATTTAAAGTTTGTGTTTCCTTGTTAATTTTCTGTTTAGTTGATCTATCCATAGGTGTGAGCGGGGTATTAAAGTCTCCCACTATTATTGTGTTGCTGTTAATTTTTCCTTTCATACTTGTTGGCCTTTGCCTTACATATTGTGGTGCTCCTATGTTGGGTGCATATATATAATTGTTATATCTCCTTCTTGGATTGATCCTTTGATAATTATGTAGTGTCCTTCTTTGTCTCTTTCCACAGCCTTTATTTCAAAGTCTTTCATCTAATACGAGTATTGCTACTCCTGCTTTCTTTTGGTCTCCATTTTTGTGAAATATCTTTTTCAGATGTTCACTTTCAGTCTGTATGTGTCCCTTGGTTTGAGATGGGTCTCTTGTAGACAGCATATATAGGGGTCTTGTTTTTGTATCCATTCATCCAGTCTTTGGGTTGGGGTATTCAACCCATTTACGTTTAAGGTAATTATTGATAAGTATGATCCCGTTGCCATTTACTTTGTTGTCTTGGGTTCGAGTTTATACACCTTTCCTGTGTTTCCTGTCTAGAGAAGATCCTTTAGCATTTGTTGGAGAGCTGGTTTGGTGGTGCTGAATTCTCTCAGCTTTTGCTTGTCTGTAAAGCTTTTGATTTCTCCTTTATATTTGAATGAGATCCTTACTGGGTATAGTAATCTGGGTTGTAGGTTTTTCTCTTTCATCACTTTAAGTATGTCCTGCCATTCCCTTCTGGCCTGAAGAGTTTCTATTGAAAGATCATCTGTTATCCTTATGGGAATCCCCTTGTGTGTTATTTGTTGTTTTTCCCTTGCTGCTTTTAATATTTTCTCTTTGTGTTTGATCTTCATTAATTTGATTAATATGTGTCTTTGGGTGTTTCGCCTTGGGTTTATCCTGATTGGGACTCTCTGGGTTTCTTGGACTTGGGTGGCTATTTCCTTCCCCATTTTAGGGAAGTTTTCAACTGCTATCTCAAGTATTTTCTCATGGCCTTTCTTTATGTCTTCTTCTTCTGGGACTCCTATGATTCAAATGTTGGGGCGTTTAACATTGTCCCAGAGGTCTCTGAGGTTGTCCTCATTTCTTTTAATTATTTTTTCTTTTTTCCTCTTTTCTTCATTTATTTCCACCATTCTATCTTCCACCTCACTTATCCTATCTTCTGCCTTGGTTATTCTACTGTTGGTTCCCTCCAGAGTGCTTTTGAACTGAGTTATTGCATTATTCATTATTGATTGACTATTTTTTATTTCTTCTAGGTCCTTGGTAAACATTTTTTGCATCTTCTCAATCCCTGTCTCTAGTCTATTTCTCTGTAACTCCATCTTGTTTTCAAGATTTTGGGTCTTTTTTAGTATCATTATTCTGAATTTTTTTCAGGTAGACTCTCTATGTCCTCCTCTTTTGTTTGGTTTGCTGGGCATTTATCATGTTTCCTTTACCTGCTGAATAGCCTTTTCATCTTGTTTAGATTGCTGTGTTTGGGGTGGCCTTCCTGTATGTTAGAAGTTTGTGGTTCCTCTTTACTGTGGAGGTTGCTCCCTGTGGGTGGGGTTGGACGAGCGGCTTGTCAAGGTTTCCTGGTTAGGGTAGCTTGCATCGGTGTTCTGGTGGGTTGAGCTGGATCGCTTCTCTCTGGAGTGCAATGAAGAGTCCGGTAGTGAGTTTTGAGGTGTCTATGGATTTGGTGTGACTTTTGGCCAACTGTATTTTAATACTCATGGTTATGTTCCTGTGTTGTTGGAGAATTAGCTTTGTATGTCTTGCTCTGAAATTTGTTGGTTTTTGGGTGGAGCTTGATTTCAGTGTAGGTATGGAGGCTTTTGGATAAGCTCTTGTCAATTAATGTTCCCTGGAATCAGGAGTTTTCTGGTGTTCTCAAGTTTTGGATTTAAGCCTCCTGCCTCTGGCTTTAAGTCTTATTCTTACAGTAGCCTCAAGACTTCTCCATCCATAGAGCACTGATGATAAAACATCTAGGTTAATGGTGAAAAGATTTTCCACAGTGAGGGATACATAGAAAGGTTCACAGAGTTACATGGAGAAGAGAAGAGGGAGGAGGAGAAGAAGTGACCAGGAGGAGAAGAGAGGGAATCAAAAGGGGAGAGAGCAATCTAGCCAGTAACCAATTCCCTATGTGCTCTCCACAGTCTGGACCCCTCAGAGAGGTTCACAGAGTTACACAGAGAAGAGAAGAGGGAGGAAGGAGATAGAGGTGACCAAGAGAACAGGGGGAGTCAAAAGGAGAGAGGCAGATCTAGCCAGTAATCAGTTCCCTAAGTGTTCTCCACAGCAAGGAACACGCAAAGAGATTTACAGAGTTAGGTAGAGAAGAGAAGGGGGAGGGAGGAGATAGAGGTGACCTCCTTTCAAAGAGAATGTGGGCTGCCTTTTTGGGTGCCTGGTGTCCTCCGCCAGTGTTCAAAAGCTGTTTTGTGGAATTTGCTCAGCGTTCAATTGATCTTTTGATGAATTTGTGGGGGAGAAAGTGATCTCCCTATCCTATTCCTCCACCATCTTAGGACTGCTCCCCAGTTATATCATGTGTTTTTAAATTGCCTTGCTCAATAGATTCCATAAGGATGTGAAAAGACAATTTTAGATGTGGTTTTGACAGTATTTTTAAGCTTATAACTTTGCATCCTATACTGATTTATATATTATTCAGTATTTTTATACATTCATTTTCTCTCCAAAGCACTGTTATCTAAACATAATTTTCTTAATCCTTTAAATAGTAGTGCACTGTCCTGTGGTGAGCAAGTGTTAATTTTCTAATTTTTGCTCAAACTTTAACCAGCAAACAAAGAATTTGAGTTGTTTGTACCAGTTATTTGGTTAATTAGTAATAAACCTACAAGAGCAATATTCTAGCATTTTAGTCACATCTTAACCCCCTTTTGTTGAAATTTTTAAAAAAATTAATTTATTTTTTATCGAAGGATAATTGCTTTACAGAATCTTGTTGTTTTCTGTTAAACCTCAACATGAGTCAGCCATAGGTATACATATATCCCCTCCCTTTTGAAACTCCCTCCCATCTCTTTCCCCATCCCCCGACTCTAGGTTGATACAGAGCCCGTTTGAGTTTCCCAAGCCACAGAGCAAATTCTGGTCCACTACCTATTCCACACATGGCAACATAAGTCTCCATGTTCCTCCCTCTACACATCCCACCCCTCCCCCACTCTCCCCATGTCCATAAGTCTGTTGTCTATGTCTGTATCTCCATTGTTGCCCTGTAAATAAATTCTTCAGTACCACTTTTCTAGATTCCGTGTATATGTGTTAGAATATGGTATTTATCTTTCTCTTTCTGACTCACTTCACTCTGTATAATAGGT
Source organism: Moschus berezovskii (assembly GCF_049115385.1). Lineage (NCBI taxonomy): Eukaryota > Metazoa > Chordata > Mammalia > Artiodactyla > Moschidae > Moschus > Moschus berezovskii. Next base: position 42,509,282 of record NC_142488.1, on the reverse strand, counting down.
TACAGGTTCATTCTCCTTAGAACTGACTCAAATGCATTCCTTTTTATGTCTGAGTAATATTCCATTGTGAATATATACCACAACTTCCTTATCCATTCATCTGTTGATGGACATCTAGGTTGCTTCCATGTTCTATCTATTGTAAATAGTGCTGTAATGAACAATGGGATACATGTGTCTCTTTCAATTTTGGTTTCCTCAGGGTATATGCCTAGGAGTGGGATTGCTGGATCATATGGCAGTTTCATTCCTAGTTTTTTAAGGAATCTCCATAGTGACTGTATCAATTTACATTCCCACCAACAGTGCAAGAGCATTCCCTTTTCTGCACACCCTCTCCAGCATTTATTTGTAGACTTTTTGATGAGGGCCATTCTGACCAGTGTGAGGTGATATGACATCTCATTGTAGTTTTTACTTGTATTTCTCTAATAATGAACGATGTTGAGCATCTTTTATGTGTTTGTTAGCCATCTGTATATCTTCTTTGGAGAAATGTCTGTTTAGGTCTTTTTCCCACTTTTTGATTGGGTTGTTTGCTTTTCTGGCTTTGAGTTGTATGATCTGTTTGTATATTTTGAAAATTAATCCTTTGTCAGTTGTTTAATTTGCTATTATTTTCTCCCATTCTGAGGGTTGTCTTTTCACCTTGCTTATAGTTTCCTTTGCCATGCAAAAGCTTTTAAGTTTAATCAGGTCCCACTTGTTTACTTTTGTTTTTATTTCTATTACTCTCGGAGGTGGGTCATAGAGGATCTCGCTTTGATTTATGTCATCGAGTGTTCTGCCTATGTTTTCCTCTAAGAGATTCATAGTTTCTGGTCTTATATTTAGCTCTTTAATCCATTTTGAATTATCTTTGTGTATGGTGTTAGAAAGTGTTCTAATTTCATTCTTTTACATGTAGCTGTCCAGTTTTCCCAGCACCATTTATTGAAGAGGCTTTCTTTGCCCCATTGTATCTTCTTGCCTCTTGTCAAAAATAAGGTACCTATAGGTGTATGGGTTTATTTGTGGGCTTTCTATCTTGTTCCATTGGTCTATATTTCAGTTTTTGTGCCAGTACCATACTGTCTTGATGACTGTAGCTTTGTAGTATAATCTGAAGTCAGGACGGTTGATTCTTCCAGCTCCCATTCACCTTTCTCAAGACTGCTTTGGCTATTCAGGGTCTTTTGTGTTTCCATATAAATTGTGAAATTTTTTGTTTTAGTTCTGTGAAAAATGCCATTGGTAATTTGATAGGGAGTGCATTGAATCTGTAGATTGTGTTTGGTAGTATAGTCATTTTTACAATATTGATTCTTCCTACCCAGGAAGATGAACTATCTCTCCATCTGTTTATGTCATCTTTGATTTCTTTCATTAGTGTCTTTTAATTTTCTGTGGTATAGTTCTTTTGTCTCCTTAGGTAGGTTTATTCCTAGACATTTAATTCTTTTTGTTACAATGTGAATGGGATTGATTCCTAAATTTCTCTTTTTAGATTTTTCATTGTTAGTATATAGACATGCAAGTGGTTTCTGTGTATTGATTTTGTATGCTGCAACTTTACTGAATTCACTGATTAGCTCTAGTAATTTTCTGATACTATCTTTAGGGTTTTCTATGTAGAGGATCATGTCATCTTCAAACAGTGAGAGCTTTACTTCTTCTTTTCCAATCTGGATTCATTTTATTTCTCTTTTCTGATTGCTGTAGCTAGGATTTCCAGAAATATGTTGAATAATAGTGGCAAAAGTGGACACCCTTGTCTTGTTCCTGATCTTAGGGGGAATGCTTTCAGTTTTTCACCATTGAGAATAATGTTTGCTGTAGGCTTATCATATATGGCTTTTACTATGTTGAGGTAGGTTCCTTGTATGCCCATTTTTTTGAAGAGTTTTAATCATAAATGGGTGCTGAATTTTGTCAAAGCCTTTGTCTGCATCTATTGAGATGATCATGTGGTTTTTATCTTTCAGTTTGTTAATATGGTGTATCACATTGATTGATTTCTGTGTATTGAAGAATCTTTGCATCCTGGAATAAACCCAACTTGATCATGGTATATGAGCTTTTCGATGTGTTGCTGAATTCTGTTTGCTAAAATTTTGTTGAGGATTTTTGCATGTATGTTCATCAGTGATATTGGCCTGTAGTTTTCTTTTTTTGTGTTGTCTTTGTCTGGTTTTGGTATTAGGGTGATGGTGGCCTCGTAGAAAGAATTTGGAAGTGTTCCTTCCTCTGCAATTTTTTTTTTCATTTTCTTTTTCTTTTAATTTATTTTTTTTTATTTTACAATATTATATTGGTTGGTTTTGCCCTACATTGACATGAATTCGCCCCAGGTGTACATGAGTTCCCCCTCCTGAACCCCCCTCTCACCTCCCTCCTCCCTTTATCCTCCCTCCTCTGCAATTTTTTAAAAGAGTTTTAGAAAGATAGGCATTAGCTCTTCTCTAAATGTTGGATAGAATTCTCCCATGAAGCCATCTGGTCCTGGGCTTCTGTTTTCTGGGAGATTTTTTATCATAGCTTCTATTTCAGTGCTTATAATTAGGTTGTTCATAATTTCTATTTCTTCCTGGTTCAGTCTTGGAAGATTGAAATTTTCTAAGAATCTATATATTTCTTCCAGCTTATCCATTTTATTGTCATATAGTTGTTCATAATAGTTTCTTATAATCCTTTGTATTTCTGCATTGTCTGCTGTAACCTCTCCTTTTTCATTTCTAATTTTATAGATTTGATTAGTCTCTCTTTTGTTCTTGATGAGTCTGACTAAAGGCTTGTCAATTTTATCTTCTCAAAAGGCCAGCTTTTAGTTTTATTAATCTTCACTATTGTTTCTTTCATTTCTTTTTATTTCTGCTAGATCTTTATGATTTCTTTCCTTCTACTAATTTTGGGGGATTTTTGTTCTTTTTCCAGTTGTTTTAGGTGTAAAGTTAGGTTGTCTGTTCGATATTTTTCTTGTCTCTTGAGGTAGGATTGTATTGCTATAAACTTCCCTTTTAGAACTGCTTTTGCTGCATCCCATAGGTTATGAGTTGTTGTGTTTTCATTGTCATTTGTTTCTAGAATTTTTTGATTTCCCTTTTGATTTCTTCAGTAACCTGTTGGTTATTTAGAAATGTGTTGTTTAGTCTTCACGTGTTTGTGTTTCTTTTTTTTTTTTAATTTATTTAATTGGAGGCTAATTACTATACATTATTATATTGGTTTTGCCATACATTGACATGAATCTGCCCCGGGTGTACATGTGTTCCCCATCTTGAATCCCCCCTTCCACCTCACTCCCCATCCCATCCCTCTTTCCTTGTAATTGATATCTAGTCTCATAGCATTGTGCTTGGAGAAGATGCTTGATACAATTTCAATTTTCATAAATTTGCTGAGGTTTGATTTGTGACCTAAGATGTAGTCTATCCTGGAGAATGTCCCATGTGCACTTGAGAAGAAGGTATATTCCATCTGCATTTGGATGGAATATCCTGAAGATATCAACAAGATCCATCCCTTCTAATGTATCATTTAAGACTTGTGTTTCCTTATTAATTTTCTATTTTGATGATCTGTCTATTGGTGTGAGTAAGGTGTTAAAATCTCCTACTATTATTGTGTTACTGTCAATTTATCCTTTTATGTCTGTTAGTGTTTGTCTTATGTATTGAGGTGCTCCTATGTTGGGTACATAGATATTTATGATTGTTACATCTTCCTCTTGGAATGATGCCTTGATTATTATGTAGTGTCCTTCCTTATCTCTTATAATCTTTAAGGTCTATTTTGTCTGATAGGAGGATTGCTACTCCATCTTTCTTTGCTTCCTGTTTGCATGGAATATATTTTTCTATCCTCTCACTTTCAGTTTATATGTGTCTTGAGGTCTGAAGTGGGTTTCGTGTAGAAAGAAATACATAGGTCTTGTTTTTATATCCATTCAGCCAGTCTGTGTCTTTTGGTGGAGCATTTAATCCATTTACATTTAAAGTAATTATTGATATATATGTTACTATTGCCATTTTCTAACTGTTTGGTGTTGATTTTGTAGGTCTTTTTCTTCGTTTGTATTTCTTGACTATATAAGTCCCTTTAACATTTGTTGTAAAGCTGGTTTGGTGGTACTGAATTCTCTTAACTTTTGCTTGTCTGAAAGCTTTTTATTTCTCCATAAATTTTGAATGAGATCCCTGCTGGGTACAGTAATCTTGATTGTAGATTTTTCCCTTTCATTACTTTAAATATATCCTGACATTCCCTTCTGGCCTGCCGAGTTTCTGCTGAAAGATCAGCTGTTAAGTGTATGGGGTTTCCTTTGTATGTTACTGTTGCTTCTCCCTTGCTGTTTTTAATATTCTTTCTTTGTGTTTAGTCTTTGTTAGTTTGATTAGTATGTGTCTTGGCATGTTTCTCCTTGGGTTTATCCTGTATGGGACTCTTTGTGCCTCTTGGACTTGATTGACTATTTCCTTTTCCATGTTGGGGAAATTTTCAACTATAATCTCTTCAAAAATTTTCTCATACACTTTCTTTTTCTCTTCTTCTTCTAGGACCCCTATAATTCAAATATTGGTGAATTTGATATGGTCCCCGAGGTCTCTGAGACTGTCCTCAGCTCTTTTCATTCTTTTTACTTTATTCTGCTCTTCAGAAGTTATTTCCACCATTTTATCTTCCAGCTCACTAATTCGTTCTTCTGCTTCAGATATTCTGCTATTGATTCCTTTTAGAGTATTTTTACTTTCAGTAATTTTGTTGTTTGTCTCTGTGTGTTTATTCTTTAATTCTTCTAGGTCTTTGTTAATTGATTCTTACATTTTCTCCATTTTGTTTTCAAGGTTTTTGATGATCTTTACTATCATTATTCTGAATTCTTTTTCAGGTAATTTGCCTATTTCCTCTTCATTTATTTGTACTTCTGTGTTTCTAGTTTGTTCCTTCATTTGTGTAGTATTTCTCTGCCTTTTCATTATTTGTTTAGTTATTGTGTTTGAGGTCTCCTCTTCCCAGGCTTGAAGGAAAGTTGAATTCTTTCCTTGAAGAAGGTTGAATTCTTTCTTCCTTTTGGTTTCTGCTCTCCTCAGGTTGGTCCAGTGGTTTGTGTGAGCTTTGTATAGGGTGAGATTTGTGCTGGGTTTTTGTTCGCATGTTTGTTTTTCCTCTGATGGGCAAGGCTGAGTGAGGTGGTAATCCTGTCTGCTGATGATTGGGTTTGTATTTTCGTTTTGTTTGTTGTTTAGATGAGGCGTCCTACACAGGGTGCTACTGGTGGTAGGGTGATGCCAGGTCTTGTATTGAAGTGGTTTCCTTTGTGTGAGTTCTCACTATTTGATACTCCCTAGGGTTAGTTCTCTGGCAGTCTAGGGTCTTGGAGTCAATGCTCCCACTCCAAAGGATCAAGGCTTTATCTCTGGGTCAGGAATGAAGATTCTACAAGCGGTTTGTTATGGCATTAAGTGAGATTAAAACAAATATCCAAAAATGAGAAACCAAAGATGAATCCCAGACAAATGGCAGTTACAAAATCAGGCAAATAATAATTAAAATAATGGAATATACACATGTACATAAATACCCATGAGCAAAGTGAAAAGAGTCCAACAAAAATAAAGTACAGTAGATTGACCCAGCGAACAAAGGAAATAAAAAATTATATGTACCAGTTAAGAACAAAACTGACTTAAGCACAAACTGGAAAACAAAACTAAAGCAAGGTGCCAAGTGGAGAATAAAGCAATGAAAACAAATCTAATAAATATGTTGAGAGGAAAGGAAAGAAGGAAAAGAAAGAAAGAATAGATTTGCAAAGTTAAATAGAGGTAGATGAAGATTTATACATTAAAGATTAACTCTAAGGGGAAAAGAACAGTAGGAAAGATAAACAAAGGAATAAATGTAGAAAAAATATAATAGGTTTAAAAAATTAAAATTATAAAGAAGGGAAAAGAAAAAAAAATGGAAAAAGAAAAAAGGAAAAAAAATTCCACAGAACTGCAGAAGCCCAATGTAGAGGCAGAGGTTTATAACAATAATAGAAAGTGTGACTGAATATACACATATACATATACACCCCTAGGCAAAATCAAAACAGTTCAACAAATATAAAGTACAATAGATTGACCCAGCGAACAAAGGAAGCCAAAAATTATATCTACCAGAACAAAACTAATTAATGCACAAACTGGAAAACAAAACTAAAGCAAGGTGCCAATTAGGGAATAAATAATGAAAATAAAACTAACAAATATGTTGAGAGGAAAGGAGAGAAAGAAAAGAAAGCAAGATCAGACATGCAAGTTAAATAGAGGTAGATAAAGTAGATTTATTACATTAAAGATTAACTGCAAGGGGTAAAGAACAGTAGAAAAAGCAAACAAAGGAATAAATATAGAAAAAATAATAATAGGTTTAAACATTAAAAACTAAAATTAAAAAAGAGAAAAGGAAAAATGAGGAAAACGCTATAGAACCGCAAAAGCCCAACATAGAGGCAGAGGTTTATGACAATAAAAAATGTGACTGAGAAAAAAAAAAGCTCAAAAACTTAATTGGATTTCTTCATGCCAATAAAATCTACAACAGAAGGGGAAGAAAAAAAAATCTGAAAGAATCTACGGAACAAGTCAAAAAATAAGAATAATAAATATTTTTCTTGAGTCACTGCTGTCAGAGTCCTTTCCCTCGCTGGGAGTCACAGTCCATCTTAACTCTCTAGGATGCCCTCCAACACTTTGCTGATCTCTGGACCTGCTGTGGAGGCAGCTCAGATTCTAATCTGGTCCTACTCCTGTGTGTTCCTGCCTCCAGTGTCCACAGTTATCAGAGCTAGTGGGTTTTCTTTTGTGGGAACTCTCAGTGGCCTTTTATATATTCCATAGACACAGAGTCTGCTTAGTTGATTGTGTGGATTTAATCTGCAGCTTGTACAGCTGGTAGGAAGATATTGGGTCTTATTCCTTAGCCACACTGCCCCTGGGTTTCAATTTCCACCTCTGGATATAGGTCATCCACTGGGGTTTGCTCCTGGGGCCGCCCTGGAGGATTTGGGCTTTCCCCTGAGGGCCATATTTGGAGGTGGTGCAGCTGCTTGGGTTGCAGGGGTTCTGGCAGAACCAGGTACTCAGGGGGTGTTGGCGGCTAGGGCAGCAGGAAATATAGTGCTCTAGAAGAGTATTTCAACCAGTATTAGCCAATACGCTCCAGTATTCTTATCTGGAGAACCCCTTCTCTGACAGAGAAGCCTGGCAGGCCATAGTCTGCAGGGTTATACAGAGTTGGACCCGACCAAAGTGACCCTACATGCATAGACGCAAGACTTTTTTTGCCTGTGGTAGCTCTGACCCAGTGAGAGTTGAGCGTGAAGCTGGTACAGCTGCTTGGCTTGTGGGGACCCTGGTGGCACCAAGTGTGCAGGGACACGGACTGCCTCTGCCACAGGAGTTATGGACCTATGAGTCTTTTTTTCAGTCTCTTGTAGCTGTTGATCAGAAGGCCTCTTTGGCCATTATTTCTCCATAGCTCTGCCCATTCAGGCACATAGAGGGGGCCCCTGGGTGGGGTCCTCCTCTGTAGATCAGCGCATCAGGCACTTAAAGAGTCACCCTGAGTGGGGTCCTACTCTGCAGTTCACGGCATCAGGCATTTGATGGGCCGTTCCGTTCCATTCAGTCGCTCAGTCGTGTCCGACTCTTTGCGACCCCGTGGACTGTAGCCTACCAGACTTCTCCGTCCATGGGGTTCTCCAGGCAAGAATACTGGAGTGGGTTACCATTTCCTTCTCCAGGGGATCTTCCCACCCAGGGATAGAACCCGGGTCTCCCACATTGGAGGGAGAAGATTTAACGTCTGAGCCACCAGGGAAGCCCTGGAAATGACCTAGCTATTGTTCAGCTGCAGATGCTGGCCTGCGGGGCGAGAGAGGCCATGGTAATAGCTCCACCCCCTATGTGTGACTTAGCAGTATGGCCTTGCTGCCTTGGATGCCTGGCTTTCCTCCACAGGCATTTCCCACCATGATCTCCTCCCTCACATCCCCTCGATTCATCTCTCCACAGTCAACAGCAGCCCTTGCCCTGGGATTGTTCCACAATCCCTAAACTCCAGCTCCCAGCCACTGCCCCTTCCAGGAGACCTGTGTTCCTGTCCTGGGTATGGATGGCTGTGGAAAGGACTGTCTGATTCTCATTCCATTTAGGCTGCCACAGATCAGCTGTTTCACTCTCAGCCTTAAATGTTTCTCCTCTGACTCAGACAATTGCCCCAATTTGGGGATTGGACACCCTGCTTCAGTTCCCCTACCTGCTGAGGGCAGGTCCCTTCATACTAACACTCCTGTTTTTTCCCAATTCCTTCATCCTACCAAGTTTTGCGTGGTTCTGTATATTCTTTTCCTCTGGTCAGGTACTCTTGTCCGCTCTCAGCTTGTATTCTGCATGCACTTCTGTGTCTGAAGGTGTATTTCTGATGTATCTGAGGAGAAAGATGTACTCCACCTCCACCTACTCCTCCACCATCTTGTTCTCACCATTTTCCCCGTTTATGCACCATAAAATTAGGTCTCAAGAAGCAGCAGACAAGTAAAAATAAGTTTGATGAAGGTTTATCCTATCCATGTAGGTGCATTTCATCTTAAACCCACCGTATATTTAGTCATGAAAATTGGAGCATAAATTGATTTATGATGCTATTTTTATAACACAAAAATTTCTAGAAATTATCTTTCTCTAGTTTGTATTTTTGTCATTTATTGAATTTACCTTTATTGACCATCTCTTATGTTCAGCTAAATGAGATTAAGATTTGTATAACTTGCATTTTCTAAAATAAGATATGCCCATTTGAACACAGTATCTAGGAACATAAATTTATCAAAAAACAAATGAGGAAAAAAATGAGAATTTCGAGTGAGGTATAACTTGGGCATTGATATTTAGATGAACATCTCCATCTTCACAATCCCAAATTAAATGACTGCAACATTTTTAAATATGGAGAAACCACACTTCATCTTAGCCAAAAAGCTGAGAAGCAGTGGAGAGTCCGTAATATTGCTGGAGGCCAGGGAGAAGTTCCACTTTCATGCTGCAAATGGTGAAGAATTTCCACTGGATACAGTGCAGGTGAAGTCATATTGAAGAATTATACCAAAACCAATGTGAAATTTCTCTTTCTAAGGAAGTGACAAGAATGGAATTGGGAGGTTCTGACAATCTGTAGGGACTTCCATTGGGCTTACTTTCATAGCTATTGATGGATTAAGAGTGTTACTAGGAGGCCCACTCAGTAATAGTCACACTGCGGGAAAAAGCAGTCCCTGCATTAGGGTGTTTCTCTGATGTGGCAGGTAATGAACATGAAGGACTGGCTATACATGCTCTGTTCCCAGAGTGGAAATCGGGTCAATTTATAAAATGTTTGCATGGAAAAACCTGAAGTTTTTCCTGCAGGGACTCTCCATGTTCCCTGATTCTTTTAATGGGCTGTGTATTAATTTCTATCAACCAGCTTCCCACTGACAGGATGAATCAGAACATTGGAATTGGCAGTGAAGGAAAGAAGACCTGCCTACCCTAGTTTTAGAAAAACATTAGTCTGGATACACTACTCTTTATTCAAGAATGAACAAAGAAACCCAACAGAAGGTTTCTGAAAAGGCTCTGTAACATAAATGGAGGAGAACATAGTATTTAAGGGGCAGAGGAAGAGAAATATTTATTTTAAAAAGATGTTTTCTATAAGAAAATGAATATTTTTGATAATTTGCTTTGTGCTTCCTATTAAGTGGAAAGAGGTATATGAAACAAAGTGATTAAAGCAAACTGAAGTGAAGGCTAGAAGGAGAAAAGAGAACAAGAGAATACATTTAAAATATTGCTGAATGAGCCTGTAGGTGAAAAGGCAAAGGGAGTTCGCTAAAGAAGGAAGAAATGTGAGGAAACTAAAAAGCACTATACATAGTAAAAAAAAAAAAAAAAGAAAAAAAAGAAAAAGAAAAGAAACTGGAGAAAATGAGATGGAAGAGGCAAACTTGAGAAATTCTCCCAAAATGCAGAGGAAAAGGTCAGATATGAGAGTAGTGAGATAGGTAATGAAAAGTTGGACAAAAGGTGGAGCTCCTATAATATAGAAGTTGCTCCTAAAGAATTAAAAGCTGGAGAAGGAACAAGATGGCGGAGGAATAGGACGGCGAGACCACTCTCTCCCCCACAAATTCATCAAAAGAACATTTGAACGCGAGTAAAGTCCACAAAACAACTTCTGAATGCTGGCAGAGGACGTCAGGCACCCAGAAAAGCAGCCCATTGTCTTCGAAAGGAGGTAGGAAAAAACATAAAAGATAAAAAGCGAGACAAAAGAAGTAAGGACGGAGCTCCGTCCCGGGAAGGGAGGCTTTAAAAAGAGAGAAGTTTCCAAACACCAGGAAACACTCTCACTGGCGAATCTGTGGCGAGCCTTAGAAGCTCAGAGGGCCACATAACCCTCTTTTTTTTTTTTTAAGATTTTTAAAAAACCCACAGATTACCCGCCAAACGGTAACTCCCAGCGGAGAAGCAGCGCAGACGCCTGCAGACGCCATTAGCAAGCGGGGGCTGGGCAGGGAGGAGCCGGCTGAACTGCTTAGAGAGAGGACTTGGCTTGAATGCCGCAAGAACAATTTGAGAGAACTGGGGAGAGCAAAGCAGACTGTGGGATAGCTTCCCCACGAAAAGGCGGAAAGCTCTAACCTATGACTCGGCCAGCCCCGCTCACAGAATAAAGGACTGAGCAGAGCGAGCCGGCTGCATCTGGCCCATTCCCCATCCCCCGCCGAGACAGGCAGGGAGCGCAGCCAGAGCCGGAGCGGGCAACCGCGGCCCCAGAAAGGCATCTGATACAAACTGCACACAGGCATGTTGCTAATCAGGACTTCTTGGGCTCGGGACAGTCGATATCCCCCTGAGAAGGTGCACCGGTTGTACACCCAGAAAACTGAGTGGCGGGGACTGGGGAGGCGATAAGTTGCAGAGACCACCTCGCCAAACACCTGGTCCCCTGTGCTGCTCGGACCGGGGAAGGCACAAAACGCAGGCCCAACCAAGTCTGCACCTTTGTGGAGTACCTGAGAACCTGAACTTGAGCGGCTCAGACCTGGGAAGTGCATACAACCCGGCGCCGGCCTCGGACAGTTCCCGGCAGAGCAACCTAGAGCCTGTGCAGTGTAGACTGGGACAGCATACGTGCTGTGAGCGGGGGCAAACCCAGTGTGGCTGAGATGCTGCAAGCACTCCCCACAGACGCCAGAGATATTCTTCTGCAGCGTTCCTCCCTTCCCAGAACAGGACTGAACAACTGAGCCTTAAAAAGTGTCCACCCACCCCCTAGTTTCAGGGCGGAAATTAGACACTTAAGAGACCAGCAAATAGAAGCTAAAACAGAGGGAACCACCTTGGAAATGACAGATAGAGACGTCTAGAGGCTACTCCAAGAATAAGACCAAAAACCAGAGGCAAGAGGCTTAAGCCCGAATCCTGAGAACACCAGAGAACTCCTGACTCCAGGGAACATTAATCGATAGGAGCTCATCAAACGTCTCCATACCTACACTAAACCCAAGGGTCAACAAGTTCCAGAGCAAGACATACCACGCAAATTCTCCAGTAACACAGGAAACTAGCCCTGAGCTTCAATATACAGGCTGCCCAAAGTCACTCCAAACCCACTGACATCTCATAACTCATTACTGGACACTTCATTGCACTCCAGAGAGAACAAATCCAGCTCCACCCACCAGAACACTGACACAAGCTTCCATAACCAGGGAACCTTGACAAGTCACCTGTGCAACCCCACACACAGCAAGGAAACTACATAATAAAGAGAACTCCACAAACGGCCAGAAGAGGGAAGGGCCACCCCAAGCAAAGCATTATAAGCAAGATGAAGAGGCAGAGAAATACCCAGCAAGTAAAGGAACAAGATAAATGCCCACCAACACAAACAAAAGAGGAAGATATAGGCAATCTACATGAAAAAGAATTTCGAATTTTGGTGGTGAAAATGATTCAAAATCTTGAAAGCAAAATGGAGTTACAGATAAATAACCTGGAGAAAAGGATTGAGAAGATGGAAGAAAGGTTTAATAAGGACTTAGAGGAAATAAAAAAGAGTCAATATACAATGAATAATGCAATAGATGAGATCAGAAACACTCTGGAGGGAACAAACAGTAGAATAACAGAGGCAGAAGACAGGATAAGCGAGCTAGAAGATAGAATTGTAGAAGTAAATGAAACAGAGAGGAAAAAAGAAAAACAAATTAAAAGAAATGAGAACAATATTAGAGACCTCTGGGACAATGTTAAACGCTCCAACATTTGAATCATAGGAATCCCAGAAGAAGAAGACAAAAAGAAAGACCATGAAAGAATACTTGAGGAGATAATAGTTGAAAACTTCCCCAAAATAGGGAAAGAAATAATCACCCAAGTCCAAGAAACCCAGAGAGTCCCCAACAGGATAAACCCAAGGCGAAATACTCCAAGACACATATTAATCAAATTAACAAAGATCAAACACAAAGAACAAATATTAAAAGCAGCAAGGGAAAAACAGCAAATAACACACAAGGGGATTCCCATAAGGATAACAGCCGATCTTTCAACAGAAACTCTTCAGGCCAGGAGGGAACGGCAAGTCATACTTAAAGTGATGAAAGAAAATAACCTACAGCCCAGACTACTGTACCCAGCAAGGATCTCATTCAAATATGAAGGAGAAATCAAAAGCTTTACAGACAAGCAAAAGCTGAGAGAATTCAGCATTACCAAACCAGCTCTCCAACAAATGCTAAAGGATCTTTTCTAGACAGGAAACACAGAAAGGGTGTATAAACTCGAACCCAAAGCAATAAAGAAAATGGCTACGGGATCGTACTTATCAATAGTTACCTTAAACGTAAATGGGTTGAATGCCCCAACCAAAAGACAAAGGCTGGCTGAATGGATACAAAAACAAGACCCCCATATATGTTGTCTGCAAGAGACCCACGTCAAAACGAGGGACACATACACATACAGACTGAAAGTGAAGGGCTAGAAAAAGATATTCCACTCAAATAAAGACCAAAAGAAAGCAGGAGTAGCAATACTCATATCAGATAAAATAGACTTTAAAACAAAGGCTGTGAAAAGAGACAAAGAAGGAAACTACATAATGATCAAAGGATCAATCCAAGATGAAGATATAACAACTATAAATATTTATGCACCCAACTTAGGAGCACCGCAGTATGTAAGAAATTACTAACAAGTATGAAAGGGGAAATTAACAATAATGCAATAATAGTGGGAGATTTTAATACCCCACTTACATCTATGGATAGATCAACTAAACAGAAAATTAACAAGGAAACACAATCTTTAAATGATACAATAGACCAGTTAGACCTAATAGATATCTATAGGATATTTCACCCCAAAACAATGAATTTCACCTTTTTCTCAAGTGCACATGGAACCTTTTCCAGGATAGATCACATCCTAGGCCATAAATATAGCCTTGGTATATTCAAAAAAGTTGAAATAATTCCATGCATCTTTTCTGACCACAATGCAGTAAGATTAGATCTCAATTATGGGAGAAAAACTATTAAACATGCCAACATATGGAGGCTGAACAACACGCTGCTGAATAACGAACAAATCATAGAAGAAATCAAAAGAGAAATCAAAATATGCATAGAAATGAATGAAAATGAAAACACAACAACCCAAAACCTCTGGGACACTGTAAAAGCAGTACTAAGGGGGAAGTTCATAGCAATACAGGCACACCTCAAGAAACAAGAAAAAAGTCAACTAAATAACCTAACTCTACATCTAAAGCAACTAGAAAAGGAAGAAATGAAGAACCCCAGGGTCAGTAGAAGGAAAGAAATTGTAAAAATTAGGGCAGAGATAAATGCAAAAGAAACAAAAGAGACCATAGCAAAAATCAACAAAGCCAAAAGCTGGTTCTTTGAGAAGGTAAATAAAATTGACAAACCACTAGCCAGACTTATCAAGAAACAAAGGGAGAAGAACCAAATCAATAAAATTAGAAATGAAAATGGAGAGATCACAACTGACAACACAGAAATACAAAGGATTATTAGAGAATACTATCAGCAATTATATGGCAATAAAATGAATAACCTGGAAGAAATGGACAAATTCCTAGAAAAGTACACCTTTCCAAAACTGAACCAGGAAGAAATAGAAAATCTGAACAGACCCATCACAAGCACGGAACTAGAGGCTGTAATCAGGAATCTTCCAGCAAACAAAAGCCCAGGTCCAGACGGCTTCACAGCCGAATTCTACCAAAAATTTAGAGAAGAGCTAACACCTATTCTACTCAAACTCTTCCAGAAAATAGCTGAGGAAGGGAAACTTCCAAACTCATTCTATGAGGCCACCATCACCCTAATCCCAAAACCTGGTAAAGACCCCACAAAAAAAGAAAACTACAGGCCAATATCACTGATGAACATAGATGCAAAAACCCTTAACAAAATTCTAGCAGTCAGAATCCAACAACATATTAAGAAGATCATACATCATGACCAAGTGGGCTTTATCCCAGGAATGCAAGGATTCTTCAAAATCCGCAAATCAATCAACGTAATACACCACATTAACAAACTGAAAAATAAAAATCATATGATTATCTCAATAGATGCAGAGAAAGCCTTCGACAAAATTCAACATCCATTTATGATAAAAACCCTCCAGAAAGTGGGAATAGAAGGGACATATCTCAACATAATAAAAGCTATATATGACAAACCCACAGCAAACATTATCCTCAATGGTGAAAAACTGAAAGCATTTCCCCTAAAGTCAGGAACAAGACAAGGGTGCCCACTCTCACCACTACTATTCAACATAGTTGTGGAAGTTTTGGCTACAGCAATCAGAGGAGAAAAAGACATAAAAGGAATACAAATTGGAAAAGAAGAAGTAAAATTTTCACTGTTCGCTGATGACGTGATCCTCTACACAGAAAAACCTAGAGACTCTACCAGAAAACTACTAGAGCTAATCAATGATTACAGTAACGTTGCAGGATATAAAATCAACACACAGAAATCCCTTGCATTCCTATACACTAATAATGAGAAAATAGAAAGAGAAATTAAGGAAACTATTCCATTTACTGTTGCAACGAAAAGAATTAAATACTTAGGAATATATCTACCTAAGGAAACAAAAGACTTGTACATAGAAAACTATAAAACACTACTGAAAGCAATCAAAGAGGACACTAATAGATGGAGAAATATACCATGTTCATGGATTGGAAGAATAAATATTGTAAAAATGAGTATACTACCCAAAGTAATTTATACATTCAGTGCAATCCCTATCAAGCTACCAACGATATTTTTCACAGAACTAGAACAAATAATCTCACAATTTGTATGGAAATACAAAAAACCTCGAATAGCCAAAGAAATCTTGAGGAAGAAAAATGGAACTGGGGGAATTAACCTGCCAGACTTCAGGCTCTACTACAAAGCCACAGTCATCAAGACAGTATGGTACTGGCATAAAGACAGAAATATAGATCAATGGAACAAAATAGAAAGCCCAGAGTTAAATCCACGCACCTATGGACACCTCATCTTTGACAAAGGAGGCAAGAATATAAAATGGAGAAAAGACAGTCTCTTTAACAAGTGGTGCTGTGAAAACTGGTCAGCCACTTGTAAAAGAATGAAACTAGAACACTTTCTAACACCATACACCAAAATAAACTCAAAATGGATTAGAGAGCTAAATGTAAGACCAGAAACTATAAAACTAGAGGAGAACGTAGGCAAAACACTCTCCGACATAAATCACAGCAGGATCCTCCATGACCCACCTCCCAGAATATTGGAAATAAAAGCAAAAATAAACAAATGGGACCTAATTAAAATCAAAAGCTTCTGCACAGCAAAGGAAACTATAAGTAAGGTGAAAAGACTGCCTTCAGAATGGGAGAAAATAATAGCAAATGAAGCAACTGATAAAGGATTAATCTCCAAAATATACAAGCAGCTCCTGCAGCTCAATTCCAGAAAAATAAATGACCCAATCAAAAAATGGGCCAAAGAACTAAACAGACATTTCTCCAAAGAAGACATAAAGATGGCTAACAAACACATGAAAAAATGCTCAACATCCCTCATAATCAGAGAAATGCAAATCAAAACCACAATGAGATACCATTTCACACCAGTCAGAATGGCTGCTATCCAAAAGTCTACATGCAATAAATGCTGGAGAGGATGTGGAGAGAAAGGAACCCTCTTACACTGTTTGTGGGAATGCAAACTAGTAGAGCCACTATGGAGAACAGTGTGGAGATTCCTCAAAACCTGGAAATAGAACTGCCATATGATCCAGCAATCGCACTCCTGGGCATACACACCGAGGAAACCAGAATTGAAAGAGACACGTGTACTCCAATGTTCATTGCAGCACTGTCTATAATAGCCAGGACATGGAAGCAACCTAGATGTCCATCTGCAGACGAATGGATAAGAAAGCTTTGGTACATATACACAACGCAGTATTATTCAGCCATTAAAAAGAATACATTTGAAGCAGTTCTAATGAGGTGGATGAAACTGGAGCCTATTATACAGAGTGAAGTAAGCCAGAAAGAAAAACACCAATACAGTATACTAACACATATATATGGAATTTAGAAAGATGCAAATGATAACCCTGTATACGAGACAGCAAAAGAGACACAGATGTATAGAACAGTCTTTGGGACTCTATGGGAGAGGGTGAGGGTGGGATGATTTGGGAGAATGGCATTGAAACACGTATGTTGTCATATGTGAAATGAATCACTTGGTCAGGGTCAATGCATATTATAGGATGCTCGGGGCTGGCATGCGGGGATGACCCAGAGGGAGGATAAAGGGAGGAGGGAGGTGGGAGAGGGGTTGAGGAGGGGGAACTTATGTAAACCCGGGGCGAATTCATATCAATGTATGGCAAAACCAACCAATATAAAACTGTAAAATAATTTGCCTCCAATAAAAAATAAATTAATTACCAAAAAAATAAAAAATAAAAGCTAGATTAAAAGCAATCAAATCAATTAATCATGCTATAAGAAAATAATAAAACCAACTTTCCCAACTATAAAAAGTCACAGATCTATAGACTGAATGCTTAGTGTGTACCAGAGAAAATAATAAGAGAGAGACCAATAAGCAGACATAGTCTGGCATTTTTTTAATGTTAATTTCAAGGGCAAAGCAAAGAAATTACCTAACATCCTCAGAGAAAAAGTAGTTTAACCCTCCAAAGAAAGAGAAGTTGACATCAGAATGCTATGCAAATTAAATGCCAGGAGACAGTGAAGCAGTATCTCTAACTTTTAGAGGAAAATATATGTGACCCACAAGTTCTAGACTCAGCCAAGGTATTATTAATGAAAGCAGCAGAAAGATTTTCTCAGATATATGATTTCTCATAAACATGCCATCCACAATCTTTTCCTGAGAAAGTTGCCTGAACTCCAGCCAATCATAAAGCAAACAGTTCAACCTTGGGGGAAGTCATAAAATAAAAGGGTTAGTGGTAAGCAATGGAAACAAACTTATGAGTAAATTACAAAATATAAATAAAGTTGAAAACAGATTGTAAACATTTTAAATATTTATTGGAAGATAAAAGCACAATAAACAGTAAAATGACAAATGCAAAATAAGCATATAAAAAGAAAAAATACATTATTTTTGTCCATTCAATTGCATTGTTCCAATAGATGTTAATTTCTGGAATTAACACTTGAACTGACAATTCTTTACAAATGAAAAACAATGAATAGAATTGAAATCTCCCGAACCTGTAAATATTCCTTCTTTAACTCTGCTTAATAAACATACACATGAACATTGTATATAGACTGGTGGTGGGATTTTATGACATATAAATCTTCAGTGAGTATGGGCATGAAAACATGTGCATTTAAAAAATATATATATAATTTGACATAATGAGGAAAATACAGTTTTTTTAAAAGTATATGTAATTTGACATAGACTCACAATTATGTTAAGAAAAGACATTAATAAAACAGTGGGTTTTGGGTAGTGGAAATACCTATACTTCTTTATGTTCCTATTTTCATGTTTGTGTAATGCATATGTATTAATTTTTAGTGGGAAAATAAACATCGTTAAAATAAAAAATCCTATCGGTATAGCAGAGTTACAATTAAAGCAAATCTGTGGTATTGAATACTTTGTCTTTTCTCCCCAAATTAAACTTAAGGCATTAGAAAAAAGCACCAAAAAAACCAGATACCCAAGAACTGAAGGAAAAAAAAAAAGCAGCATTTTATAAATCAGTAAGCAGAAAAGATTTGAACAAGAGATCAGAGTTGAGTCTTAAAAACATACAACAGAATTAACGCACTTCTAGTTTGTTGTTCCGGAAAGCAAACCATAATACACAAAATAATGCATATAGATCACAAATTCAGAGGAAGTAAAATGCACTGCTAATGCTAATTATGATGTGAAATGAATTTTATAGTAAATACTAATTAGTAAAGCTGACTCAAGGAGTACAATGCTGGAATTGGCCAAAACTATGGAAATGTTAGGGAAAACCTCTAGAGAGCTATTTCAGTTGTTAAACTATTTCTTAGTAGTAGGATTTTGAACTTTTTTTCCCGTTTGTACTCTTTAGTAGTCTCAAAAATTCCACAATAAGCAGGTACTCATTTTGATGTCAGATATGAATAAAGACCAGCTGAAGAAACAGAATTCTCCCATCTCCCAAGACAAAGTGGGTAATTTGTTCCTTTTGAACTTTAAAGGTAGAAATAATTGCCTTTTTAAAATTTAAGTGAAGCAAAATATTGATGTGCAGTGTGGAAGGACTGCCAAGGTTCAGGGAGCCCAGCCCATTAATGGGCATGAGAGACCTGGTGACTCTGGACTGACTGATGGCCCAGGGACCACTTATGACAAACTGAAATTCTAGATCCCTGGCTGCCTTTGTGGCTCTCTGAACTTCCAGAACAGGACAGTAGACAAACAAAGTGCCATATAAACATGAATGCTAAATAAGCAATCTCTGCAATTCAATGAACTATCTATTACTTTAGTAGAAAACGACTTACAAACTGCTCAAATTTTGCACATCTGGATCATGATGTTTGTTTTTGTTTTGTGGGCTTTTTTTTCTCTTGTTTTTCATATTTTTTTTTGTTTTTCATATTTTTTGGTTTTTTTTTTCTTTTAATTTTTAACTGGTAACATTAACAGATAAAGTGTTCTTTACTGCTTTCATGAAATAAGTAAAAGGAAGATTGTGATTTTTGACTTCTGCCACTCTGGATATACTACACTCAGAAAAGACTATTGCTCACTTCCATTCCTAAAGAAATAATGGCAAGGCTCTCACATGTTAGAAACACTGCAGAGTATAGTCTATGCATTTGCCATCAAAAATATAGAGGGAGATGAGCAGGTTAAGAAAAGTATTTTCTCCATGTAAAAAGGAGATCTTTTTTTTGGAACAGAACTTTAATTTTAATATGTGTATATCCTATTTGCCTTATTGATTTTGTGCTTACAAGTGCAAACATTTATTTACACTTGTTTTTAAAGTGCCCACTTGGTAATGTCACTTTGCTATGATCAGATTGATGACACTGTATTCTCCACAGATCTTATGTTGTGAGAAAGGTAAATGAAAGAAGATGTTAGAATGTCATGTGTAGCGATTTGTACGAAGTGTGATAAGGGCATCACAACAACAAGAGTGTGACTAAGGCTGTGTTTCCCAAGCTTGTGTTTCTAAAGAACTTGAGCTCACTGAATTGTGCTGTGCATACATGCGTGCTCAGTTGTATCTATTTGCAATTCCATGGACTGTAGCCCACCAGGCTCCTCTGTCCATGGGATTTTCCAGGCAAGAATACTGCAGTGGGTTGCCATTTCGGGATAGGCTACCCACTCCAGTATTCTTGCCTGGAGAATCCCCATGGTCAGAAGAGCCTGGCAGGCTACAGTCCATGGGGTCACAAAGACACAACTGGCAACTAAATTAAGCACAGCACAACTTTAAGAAACACCTTCTTGGGTATTTGTGGCTCGTGTTGGCATATCACAGAACATGTGAGATAAAAAGAAATCTGAGAAACTTTATACAGCTCATTGTTTACCAAATATGTGTGTCCATGGAACCCTCTTTGAGGGACACACTGTGAACAATGTCTATCTAAAGCATACATTAAATGAAAAAAAAAAAAACCTTCCTAACTCAAAACACTGGCTTAATTTTTGAATGTTTTCTTTCTTGCAAAATATAATTAAATTGCACCTTTAACATTGCCTCAACTTCTTTTGTTCTAAGAAAGCAAAGCACTTTAGCTACAGCTTTCTTTTTCTCAAATGACTAGATTCCCAGCAAAGAAGAAATCTATGCTATACTCAGTATTATTCATAGGAAATATGAACTGTCAAGTCCCTGGTAGGGCCTGATCTTTTTTATTTATTCCTTTTATTATCAATGACATCTACTGGCAGAGTATACGTGGCCTTTCAACCTTGCCTTGCCTTGTAAATTAAATAGGAGTGCTGGACTAAGATGGCTTAATTTTCTGTTCTCTTACTAGTATCTGCCCCCTTGCTCAGATATTATCATTTACTGCCAGTTGTTAATAAAAAGTCAGTTATTAATTCACATTATTCCAAGAAATCTTTGCTGAGTGCCTGCTCTATTTCAGGCACTTTTCTAACATCAGGTGTATGTACAGTGTGAAGGAAAATCACAAGCGTGTAAACTTACAACCTAGTGGGGAAAATAACCAATGAACACATTATATTAACAATACAATCTCAAACAGGGCTAAGAGCTAGGATGAAATCAAAACAGTAAACCAAGGATTTTCTCCCTCTTAGGTGAGGAAGAAAATCCTTACAGATTGGTGGTCAGGGAAGGCTTCTCTGTGAAGGAGACTTCTGAACTGAGAACCAGATGGTGAAGAGCCAGCTGATTTTTCTGAATCCTCATAAACGGGCACAAAGCAAACTAGAGAAGTCTGGAGTATGCTAGGCCTCTTTTCATTGATTTAGTTTTCAAAAGTGATTTTCCATTTTAAAAATGGAATTTCTCATCCAGTAATGGGACTCCTAGACTTAAGTATGTGCTTTGGCTGGCAAAATTAAATTTCCTAATTCAAATGTTTTCCCTAAAATGTGGGTTCATTTTAATTTCTCAAGGAGGACTGCTGTTTGCCAAGTGGGCAGCTGAAGCTCTTCTCTGTTTCTGCCCTTCCAGATAATGATTTTTCTAAGTGGTATACATTTGCCCTTGTAAAGAATCAGAGCAATTTGAATGAAGAATTGCTATTAAATGCTGGTTATCTGAAGAGCTTTGCAGTTATCCAAGTGTTGTGAGGAAGTTCAGTTCAGAGTCAAAACCTATCTCAGTGATTTTAAGATTCCACCAGTTTGGCTCCTGTCATTCTAAGCTACCCGACCGTCCCCCTACCCTTATTATGACTATTAACTCGTTTTTATCTAAACTGATTTCCTCTTAGATAATATGATACTGTTAGTTTATCTTTAGAAAGAAATTGCAAGTTGAACAGTTACAAATTTAAGAATTTAACAACAACCCATATGGATTATAGAACTCCTATAATAACAAATACATTTTGGCAATAAACAGAACAAGTCACCTAGCTCATTTCTAAAATTCAACATTCCTTGCCCCCTCCCTTTTTTTAAGACAGGAGGGTGACTTTAGTCACCAACTGCTCAAAAACACAGGCTGCAAAGAACAAGGAATTGGAATAGCAAACTTGAACCCTATGGAAACTCTTTCTTCTTTATGGACTACCCTGGCACAATTGGGCTGGGAGGAAACCCCTAATAACATTAAGAATAGTCCCCCTTAGCCCTCCTCCCATCCCATTGCACCCCACCCTACCAGCCAGAAGCAGAAGTCTTATAAAGAGGTTTTGAGGAGAACGTCCTGTTCTGGTTTCTTCTGTTTCAATGGGCTTGCCAAACACCTCCTTGACCTGGGACACGGGCAGAGTTCAAACAAAATCTATGTTTATGTTGTCAGGATGCTGGTGTCCCTTTTCTGGAAGACTCATGACAGTGCCTTCTCTGCTTAAATATTGTAGAGGAGACTAGTGTTCTTTCGTATGGTAACCAAGATGTGAGAGATCGGCTGATCTTTGATTTTGGCAATCTCTTTGATCGTATGCAGGGCCATACCTGGATGGGAAAACCGGCAAAACCTTTTAGAAACCCCACGAGGGATGAAGTAGGGAGAATTGGTTTCCACGAGGATTCTCTCCAGCGGGATCTTTTTCAGAGCATCTCGGACCTCCCAGGCAGAAGGGTAGGTCAGGACTGCTGTGAAGCCCACGGACATGTTGGGGAAGTAGTTCAGAAAAGGCTCAATGACTTGGTAACTACCAATGAAGCAATGCCTGTGGATCTTGTAGTCAGAGGGCACAAATTTTTTCATGATGCCCAGCAGATCTTGGTCAGCTTCTCGGCAGTGGAGCACTATGGGCTTCTTTAGAGACACGGCCAGCTGTAGCTGCTTCTCAAATATCTTGTGCTGCTTTTGGATAGGTGTGGCACACTTATAGGAATAATCCAAGCCAATTACTCCATATGCTATAGCCTTGGGGTGCTGTAAGGCTTGCACAATGCTTCTTTCTTGAATGTCACTGTAGGAACTTGCAAAGTGGGGGTGACAGCCAAAGGCCCCCCAAATCATATCCTCTTTCAACATCTCCTCCCATAGACCATTCCTTAGTGTGCGAGGATCAGAGAAATCAGAGATGCAGCCTTGAAATTCCTTAGGGAAGGAGCAGCTATAAACTTTTCTGAACTTGCTAAAGGTCCCTTTGAAAGACATCCTGGAAAACAGCATTTCCAGGTGACAATGGGTATCAATGAAACCCTCCTCTAGGCTTTGTTCCCACTGGCTCTTTGGCAGAGAATGAGATGCATCTCCTCCCTGATGTTGTGGTGGGGTCTCCTCTTGGAGATGGCATCTCCCCTCTATCAGCTTGGCTTCTGAACCTTTAGAGAAAAATGAATGAGAACTTGGGGACTGACCTTCTGATGCCTTCAACTCTCTGGACCAGTCTGAGGAGGACACTAGAAAACTGGAGGAATAATCACTCCAGTAGCTCTGGATGCTCCTTCCAGCCAGGGATGTGCTGCTGTTGCTGCTGCTGCTGTGGCCCATGTGAAAATAGGAAGGAGGCTTCAAACTGCTGGACCAGTAGCTGGCGGAGTCATGCCAAGGGCCACTGTACAAATTAGGCCAGTAGATAACTGGCTCAGTTGTGAAGGATGGAGGCTTTGAAGTTTCTGCCAGATTGAGTGAGACTGGCTCTTCTTGAGGGAATTTGAAGATAGGAAGTTCATCCACATCAGACCAGTCACTTCCTGAAGCAGGGTGCTCAACTGCCACACCCCAATCTTGATGTTTTGGGATTTCTGAAGTATGGCCATGGTTGTCTGGAAATTTTCGGGCAGAAGAGACTTTTTCAGAAAAGAATGACTCTGGGTCACCAAATGGCTTCTGCTCAGGCTGTATTATCATTCTTCTGTCATTGAAGCCTTTAACATCTATATTCTCCACTCCAACCTCTGAGGCTGACATTTTTCCGTGAGGACCAGAGAAGCGGATACAGCTGGCTGGTCTTTCTCCAGGGCTGGGCTGCTCTGCTGCGCTCCCTTTTGTACCAGTGGCAGCCTCTCCTGGCACTGATGGTCCTGGGATGCCCTGAATCGCCTTCACGTAGACCATTGATGAGCTCTGGCCTTGCTGACAACCCTGCTTTCTCTGTCCGCCATTTGCTTTCTCAGTCTTAGTATTTTGACTGTCAGCTCCGGCTGTAAATTCTGCAGAGTCACAGGAACTGTTTTTGGGATTAACCTTAGCATCCTTTAGAGAAGCCATTTCTTCCCTCTAGAGAGCTAGCGGAACACAATGCGGATGGCGCTAAGGCGATTCCAGGGATGAGAAGAACCTCAAGTACTCCGAATCAGTAGTCTTCAGAGGCTTTTCTACCCACACCGGAGCGTGAGGAACGGGAGGGGTAGGAGGAGAAATTCCCTGGTAGGATGAGCCCCAGGAAACCTTGGCTTGAAGGCCACAAGAACGTCCTTTTGGACTTTTAGGTCCTCGGGGCTGCTAGACTCCCCGGGACGTAATATAGAGTTCTGGCCGGCTGGAGGGGGCCACGTCACTGGCACGCCAGAGGATCCACGTTTGCTGGGGGACCCTACCTTAGCGCTGACCTTGCGCTGCTTCCGCCGCTTCGGGACCGCTCTGCTCTCCTTTCTTTCACTCGCCTCTCGCAGTTCTCAGTGTTTTAGAGATGTCAAGGTTCTTCCACTGAGTTCGTGATCTCACAGGTATCTGGAAAAGTCACAAAGATACAACATTCACTGAAAGCAGGGTTTGGCGTCCGAACCCACAGTGTGCCTCACGGATCACGGACCAATTTTTTTTTCCCTACGTACCTACTTCCTGGCATCAAAGCACTTCCGGTGACTAGAAAGCGTTGGTTTGGAATACGAGGGCATCGAGAGATATCAGAGCCCTCCAAAGGTGCTTTAGGGACCCCACAGAGGCGCCCCTGAGCTGGGCTGGTGGCCTAGAAGTCCATTTGACCGACGGAGTGCAGGAGAGCGGGGTCGAAACCAGTGCTGGAGAAGGGTGGGAGAAGGGCACAGATCGTCCCGCCCACCAGCCCTGGCCACCGGAAGCACTGCCCCCAATCTGGGCCCCACCTTTCTGCCTCTACCTCGGGTCTATTCCCTCCGCCCAACAGCTGCCCCTCCCCCCACGTCCTGCCTCCCAGCCAGCCTACCCTTGCAGCTGCCGCCATTGGCGCCATTGCTGGCTTTTTGTTTTTTTTGTAACCCCCAATTTTAAAAAAAAATAAAAAATGTAATTACGGTTTTTAAAAACATAGTTTAAACATACGTTGTTTTGAAAACGTAGTTATAACTGTAGCATATTATCATTTCAGTCCTTTTTTTTTTCACTGTTTTTTTGTAGCCTAAGCATTTCTCTTACTGCTGCATCGTTTTAAAAATCATTATCGTAGTGCCTTCAGAATATTCCATGGAGTACGTATATGCGCCATAATTCACCAAATCCTTCCCTTCTTGTTAGATCTGTAATTTCTCAGCTCTAATTTTTTTTTTCTATAATTAAAAAAGACGCTGCAAATAATATCCTTGCACCATCTTTCTCCATATTTTGGTTTGTTTCTTTGGGCTGCATGCCCAAAAATGGAGTTAGACAAAGTGTAGGAATTTTCAAATGGTTCCTCATAGCGTTCCATTACCTCAGAATAACTTTAATAATTTAAAATCTCGTAGGTAATGAATAATCCTACCAGGCTCATTTAATAGAAACAAACAAAACTAGTGCCTCACAAATAATTTGTTACCTGATAATTTTTGAGTGAATGTTTTCCTTTTTTAAAATTGACCCTGATGCTAAGTCGCTTAAGTCGTTTCCGACTCTGTGCGACCCCATAGACGGCAGCCCACCAGGCTCCCCTGTCCCTGGGATTCTCCAGGCAAGAACACTGGAGTGGGTTGCCATTTCCTTCTCCAGTGCGTGAAAGTGAAAAGTGAAAGTGAAGGCGCTCAGTCGTGTCCGACTCTTCGTGACCCCATGGACTGCAGCCTACCAGGCTCCTCCGTCCATGGGATTCTCCAGGCAAGAGTACTGGAGTGGGGTGCCATTGCCTTCTCCGAAAATTGACCCTGGTACATTTTAAATTGTTTTTATTTCTTTTTAGGATCTTTTAAAAATTAATTAGAAATTTTTAATGAAATAAACTTTTGTCATATTTCCTACAATTTTTTATTTGTATGTTGGTTGTTTTTAATTTGTATTTTAGCCCATTGAAGTAACTTATTTTTGTAGTTAAATTTTATTAAATATATTTTATATTTATATAAATATAAATAAATTTATATATAAATAATATAAATTTTATAAATATATTTATATTATATATTATATTTCATAAAATATATTTACAATTATATA
This sequence comes from Moschus berezovskii, assembly GCF_049115385.1. Taxonomy (NCBI): domain Eukaryota; kingdom Metazoa; phylum Chordata; class Mammalia; order Artiodactyla; family Moschidae; genus Moschus; species Moschus berezovskii. The sequence continues at coordinate 42,483,201 of NC_142488.1, read as the reverse complement.
ATAATTATATAATATATTTTATAATATATATTATATTTTATATTTTAATTTATAAATAATTTATATAAATATATCTATATTTTATATCTTATACTTTTCTGTCGTAATTTTCTATTTTTTCATAACTCTGGAATGGTCATCCTCTCTTTAAGGGCTTTGATATATACACACTTTTTTTGGAGGGTAAAAGGAACCGATTTGTTGTATTTAATCTTATAATCTGTCTGGTATTTATTTTGGGTTATAATTTATTTTAGGTGGAAATATACATTGATACTTTTCTATATTAGTACTTTTTAAACTTAATAATATGACTCCTCTTTCATCATGTGCTAAAATCCTACGTGTAAGAGATTTCCCTGGTGGCTCAGATGGTAAAGCGTCTGCCTACAATGTGGGAGACCTGGGTTAGATCCCTGGGTTGGGCAGATCCCCTGGAGAAGGAAATGACAATCCACTCCAGTACTCTTGTCTGGAAAATCCCATGGACGGAGGAGCCTGGTAGGCTAGAGTCTGTGGGGTTGCAAAGAGTCAGACACGACTAAGCGGTTCACTTTCAACTTCAACTTTTCAATAGAGCCTGTTTCTAGACCATCTATTTTTTTCTACACATTAGTATGTCTCTTATTACTCTGGTTTTACACTTTTAATAATCGAGGCATAATAGTAAGGTATAAAATCTAGGAGAGTTATGTCTTTTACATTGCTTTTAATTTCATAATTATCCTTGATAGCCTGACCTGTTTATTTTTATCAGATGAATTTAGAATCATTTTTTCAAGTCCTTGCAAAACACCAATGAAATATCCACTTGAAATGTTATTTCAGTCTGTTTATCCAGAATATACTTCACCTGTCCTATTTTTTGTCACGTTCTATATATTTTAATAAATATTTTTAGAGTTTTATCTAGGTCACAGAGTTTTCATTAAAACTATTTGTAATTTTTTTATTTTTTGTTTATTGTGAACCTATTTTGTCCTTCCACTGTATTTGTAGGTGGTTATTGCTAGTACATAAGAATATTTTTGGTTCAGTTGTATTTATTTAAAATCTTTTATTTATCCATAGTTTTTCAGCATTTGCCTGTGCCATTATTATGTCTCCTTATAATTATACCTTTGTATCTTTCTTGATAATATTTGTACTTCTTACCTTGTCCAGAATGCCTAAAAAATATTAAATCATGATGTTGGTAGGGGCATTTTTGTTTCTGTTCCTGATTGTGGTAGACACATAGTTTAATTAAATATAGTATTGAAAGTTTAGGCTATTGTTTTAAAACAGATGCTTTTTAATCTTGTTAAGGAATTGCTCGAATTTTAAAATGTATGTGGTAGGAAACAGTGTGAGATCATTATATATTTGCTCTTACTTCTTTGGAAACATCTTTGCATCTGTGAGGAAAATGCTGCTTTTTGTGTAGTTGGCTAATAACTGTTATGGACTCCTGAATTTTGTTTGCTTGTATTTTAGTTAGGATCTTTACTCTATAAATCATTAAGTAGTGAACTTGCTCTGGAGCAGTAGTTTTCAACCTTGGCTTGCACATGTAATCATTTGGGGAGCTTGAAAATCCCTTATACCTGGGCCCAGTCTGAGGGATCCTGATTTCATTGTGTGTGGGTGTGTATAGATGCAGAAGTGGCCCAAACATCACGATTTTATAAAGCTTTACAGGTGATTCTAATGTGAAGCCACGGTGAGAATTGTTGCTCCGGAGTTAACTTTTTTATGGTTTGTCTGTTAGGCATTGAATTTCACCTTTGTGGCTTTCCAGCATTTTTGTTATCCTAGGGGAGTTATATAAAGTGGTGATTTTCATTTCCTTGAAAGCTTGAAGGAATCCATTAGTAAATCATCCTGGTTGGAGCCTTTGTTGGGGCAATTTTTTTTGTAATTTTAAAATTTCTCACTTGGCTATTGTGTTTTGATTCTTCACAATTCTTACAGAAAATCACTTATTTAATTGTGGCTTTAAAATTTATTTTCATAAAAGCTTGAATGTCTATCTTATAATTTATTGCATCTCTTTATTGTCTATGCTAGTGCAGGGAGCAAAATTTGCCAGCTTTGGCATGAAGTTTATTTTGAGCTGAGAGCAGTCAAGGCCCAAAAGACTCAGGAAGAACCTTTGACCTTCCCCCAGCTGAGGAAAAGACGGTAGATAGAGGGCCTATTCCTTGAAGGGAGACAGGGAAAAATCCAGCAAAGTGTTGGTTAAAATTCTTCACTGTGTCCCATTGTTTCTGTATGGCCCAGCAAATGTTTGCTTACAGAACATTTGCTTTTTTTCATCTTCTTGTGAATTACCTTCCTCCTCTTTGAAGTCCTAAACCCCTTTGCATGCATGCATACTAAGTTGCTTCAGTCCTGTCTGACTCTTTGCAACGATATGGACTGTAGCCTGCCAGGCTCCTCTGTCCATGGGATTCTCCAGGCAAGAATACTGGAGTGGGTTGCCATGCCTTTCTCTGGGGGATCTTCCCAACCCAGGGATTGAATTTGCATCTCCTGCATTGCAGGTGGATTCTTTTACAGCTGAGCCACAGGGGAAGCCACCTAAACCCCTACGTCTTTCTTTCTCTTAGGTGGCATACAAGCTTCAATTGCCTGATGTCCTTGGGCTTTATATTCTTATGAAGCCCCTATATGTACATAATAAAATTTGTTTTTTTTTCCTGTTAATTTTTCTCATTTCAATTTAATTCTTTAGACCAGTCAGAAGAACCTAGAAGGGTAGAGGAAATTCTCACCCCCTCACACACATCCACACACTAGAATCTTACTTATTTATTAAAATATCTCTTTTGGATTTACTTATTACAGTTGTTTTTTCCTTTTAAATATATCTATTTGTGCTTTTATCCTTTTTTGCTTTATTTTCCTAATGACAAATTTTCATATATTTTTGTTCAATCCATTGCTCATAGTGACTGCATTTCAGAATTACTTGTAGAGCTTTAAAAAATACTAACGACCTTTTTAATTGCCTCCAAGATTTCAATTTAATTTATTTAGGCTTGAGTATAGTGTTTTTTTTTTTCAGTTCCTAATGAGAAGCTGAGAAGGCTGAGAATCACTGAGTTAGTACATTTACCTGAGTTAGCTGTCTTTAAATTCTCTTACGTTATAGTCTAAATCTAGTAATTTGCCCAAGTTTATAGGTTTGCTTGTATCTTACAGATTTGTACCTCTTTAAATTTTATTAAATTCTATACTTTTTTTTTTATTTTAAAATTTCTTCACCTCATAATAATTATTAGGGGTGATAATATTTATAGTTACATGATATATTTTTAGTTGTATTGATGATTGATGGCTATGAATTCTGTATTTCAAATTTATTAGAATATTTTGTAAATTAGCCTGTGCAGGGAAGGAAAATAATTTTCCCTTTACCCTTCTAGGTTCTTGGCTGAGGTGCCTCCTGTAATGAAAGACAGCTTAACTGGAGAAAAACAAAGAAGTTTAATAGCACGTTTACCTCTTGTATGGGGCTTCTCAGGTGGCGCTAGTGGTAAAGAACCCACCTGCTAATGCAGGAGACCTAAGAGACAAGGGTTTGATCCCTGGGTTGAGAAGCTCTCCTGGAGAAGGAAATGGCAACCCACTCCAGTATTCAGTATTCTTCTAGGTTCTTGGCTGAGATGCCTCCTGTAATGAAAGACAGCTTAACTGGAGAAAAACAAACAAGTTTAATAGTATGTTTATCTTCTGTATACATGGGAGATACTAGGAAAACTGAGTAACTCTCCCAAATAGCCCAAGCCACACCCTTAAATACTAGCTCCAACTAAAGGCAAAAGATGTTGGGGGTGGGGGTGACCTCAGGTGGCCTCACTCTGCAACTGCTTGGAGCAGGGCCTGGGTTCCCAGCCAGAGACTGAGGTTGGATTTGGTGATGAAAGCACCAGATCCCAGCCACTAGACCAGTGGTGAGTGACAAGGGCCCTGGCCCTTTGCCTTTGCAGAATGTCTACAAAGAATTTCCACAGAAACAGAAAATAGTGAAGTAAGTATAGTATTTATTAGGAGGAAAAAGAGTCTACGTGTGGGTAGACATGGGCAGATTCAGAGGGAGATTCCCTGAGTTGCACCGTCATGGCAGTTTAAATGACTTTATGGGGCATTTCTTCCAGGTTTTCTTTGGCCAATCATTTTGATTTGCCTGGTTCACAGTCCATATTTGGTATATCTCAGTTCAGTTCAGTTCAGTGGCTCAGTCGTGTCCGACTCTTTGCGACCCCATGAATCATAGCACGCCAGGCCTCCCTGTCCATCACCAACTCTCAGAGGTCACTCAAACTCATGTCCATCGAGTCGATGATGCCATCCAGCCATCTCATTCTCTGTCGTCCCCTTCTCCTCCCACCCCCAATCCTTCCCAGCATCAGAGTCTTTTCCAGTGAGTCAACTCGTCGCGTGAGGTGGCCAAAGTATTGGAGTTTCAGCTTTAGCATCAGTCCTTCCAATGAACACCCAGGATTGATCTCCTTTAGAATGGACTGGTTGGATCTCCTTGCAGTCTAAGGGACTCTCAAGAGTCTTCTCCAGCACCACAGTTCAAAAGCATCAATTCTTCGGCGATCAGCTTTCTTCACAGTCCAACTCTCACATCCATACATGACCACGGGAAAAACCATAGCCTTGACTAGACGGACCTTTGTTGGCAAAGTAATGTCTCTGCTTTTTATTTTTATTTTTTTGTAATTAATTTATTTTTTATTGGAGGCAAATTATTTTACAATATTATATTGATTGGTTTTGCCATACATTGACATGAATTCGCCCCGGGTTTACATAAGTTCCCCCTCCTGAACCCCCCTCCCACCTCCCTCCTCCCTTTATCCTCCCTCTGGGTCATCCCCGCATGCCAGACCCGAGCATCCTATAACATGCATTGACCCTGAACTAGTGATTCATTTCACATATGACCACATACGTGTTTCAATGACGTTCTCCCAAATCATCCCACCCTCACCCTCTCCCACAGAGTCCCAAAGACTGATCTATACATCTGTGTCTCTTTTGCTGTCTCGTATACAGGGTTATTATTTGCATCTTTCTAAATTCCACATATATGCGTTAGTATGCTGTATTGGTGTTTTTCTTTCTGGCTTACTTCAGTCTGTATAATAGGCTCCAGTTTCATCCACCTCATTAGAACTGATTCAAATGTATTCTTTTTAATGGCTGAGTAATACTCCATTGTGTATATGTACCAAAGCTTTCTTATCCATTCGTCTGCAGATGGACATCTAGGTTGCTTCCATGTCCTGACTATTAGAAACAGTGGTGCGATGAACATTGGAGTACATGTGTCTCTTTCAATTCTGGTTTCCTCGGTGTGTATGCCCAGGAGTGCGATTGCTGGATCATTGTCTCTGCTTTTTAATATGCTATCTAGGTTGGTCATAACTTTCTTTCCAAGGAGTAAGCGTCTTTTAATTTCATGGCTGCAATCAGCATCCGCAGTGATTTTGGAGCCCAAAAAAATAAAGTCTGACACTGTTTCCACTGTTTCCCCATCTATTTCCCATGAAGTGATGGGACCAGATGCCATGATCTTAGTTTTCTGAATGTTGAGCTTCAATCCAACCTTTTCACTCTCCTCTTTCACTTTCATCAAGAGGCTTTTGAGTTCCTCTTCACTTTCTGCCATAAGGGTGGTGTCATCTGCATATCTGAGGTTTTTGATATTTCTCCCAGCAATCTTGATTCCAGCTTGTGCTTCTTCCAGCCCAGCGTTCCTCATGATGTACTCTGCATATAAGTTAAATAAGCAAGGTGACAATATACAACCTTGACGTACTCCTTTTCCTATTTGGAACCAGTCTGTTGTTCCATGTCCAGTTCTAACTGTTGCTTCCTGACCTGCATACAGGTTTCTCAAGAGGCGGGTCAGGTGGTCTGGTATTCCCATCTCTTTCAGAATTTTCCACAGTTTGTTGTGATCCACACAGTCAAAGGCTTTGGCATAGTCAATGAAGCAGAAATAGATGTTTTTCTGGAACTCTCTTGCTTTCTCCATGATCTCAGGATCCTTCCATTTGTGCGCACGCATCTCTTAGCCAGGATGAATTTTACCAAAAGGACGGATGGGTAGCCTGGCATTAGTTAGCATCATTCCTCTAGGACGTTTAATGAACTTTTCTGCTCATATGTGGTCTCCTGACTTCAGGAATGAGAGATTATTGGTCTGGGCATGGCCCAGCCTCCTCCCTTAATTATTCTTGTCTTGGAGTCAATAGAGAATGAATCACCAATTGCTTTACCCTGGGCAGGGCCCATGTGTCTCCTGCCTCAGGGTGAGCCAGTTATGGGAGGTTATCAGGCAAAGCACAGTAAAGGACATTGCAGTTGTTATGCAGACTTAAGTTCATGCTTTCTACATTGTTAAGTTTCCAGAGATTTGCTTTTTAGATATAGTCTTTCTTTTTCTGGCACAGAGAGGGAGATATCCTTACCAATGGAGATTTCCCTTATCATTGTAAATGTCCCTTGTCAACAGCAACAACAAACTATGCATGCTTAGTGGTGTCCAACTCTTTGTGATCCTTTGGACCATAGCCCACCAGGCTCCTTTGTCCATGGGATTTTTCAGGCAAGAATACTGGAGTGAGTTGCCATTTCCTTCTCCAGGGGATCTTCCTGACCCAGGGATCCAACCCTCATCTCAGCCTGCATCTCCTGTGTCTCCTGCATTACAGGCGAATTCTTTACCATCTGGAAAGCCCCAAATGTCCCTTGCAAGAATGACTTTTACTCAGCTTTCAGAGCTTCTCCTTTCTCTTGCTCTTTGTTAAAAATAATAAGCTCAAGATAATTCTTATTCCAAAGAGGCATATATTAGGGGGATTTATTCTGTTCCCCTTCACATATGATAAACTTCTTTAAATATATTATTGTCCTGTATAAAGGAGCCATCTAATATACACAATGCAAAATTCATTACAATTTATTTCCTTAATTTTATGAATGCATAATCACAAGAGAAACCATTGATTTAATAACAGCTTTTTCAGGAAGAATAAACAACACACAAATTTTTGTCTACAAACTAACCTCTAATAGCATGCATTGATCCTTATTTTTATACACCTTCTTTAGTACCTCTCCGTTTAAGTCTGAACATTATCGGTATTTCTTTGTTTCCTAACATCTTCCCTAAAAATTCAACTGTAAGTTTTAGACAATTAGATGTTTGGTTCCTGAGTAAGAGCCTTTATAACTCATGCATTGTTCATACTAACTTCACCATCTTTTAAAATTCTGTAATTTATTCTGAGAGATTATTGTTTTGCCTTATGACTGCATTGCCTAGCACACGATGGACAATCTTCTACACACAATTATTTTCGTGTCAATGCTACATCAGACAGTAATATTTAGAAAAACATTGTAAGTGAAAATTAGGAATCCAAATTGATGTTAACATCCAGCTATTTGGGATATGCAATGCAAAGCAAAGAACGAAATTGTCATTAAAATAGAATTACTTCCCCACAAGGTTAAATTTATGCCTTACTTCAAGTTGCATCTAGGTTCCTTATTAAATCCTTACTAAAATGCATTCCTGACTGCTTTAAGTTTCTTTAAGCTTTAAGAAGACTCTGATTTCAGAAATATTAACATTAAAATTTTTTCCTTTATAAGGAGGAAATATCATATCTGTTATTTAAAGCCAATTGATTTCAAATTTTATATCCTCTTGACTAGCATCAAAAATCTGAATGCCTCGGGGATCAGTCATATAACCTTATATAAAACAGGGCTTGTGAAGGCCTGTGGGGAATGGAAGGTCACACACCCTGCCAAATGACATTTGCATTCGGTTTTCAAGAAAATTATAGCCAATTACATCCTCTAGGACCTTACTTATCTAGTCTCTGCTTGACATCATAAATTATAAAACTTTGCATCATAATTATGTTTCTATAAATTTTCATTTCTTGCAATTTTTATTTTAGAGCTTTCTCTCTGGATTCTCTGGTACATCAAGTTCCATTGCAATTAATTCTTTCACCTTTGTGAGATCACTTTTAATCTATTTGGCATCTATTTTGCTATAGTATATTACCATTTTCTCTCCCTCTTCCTTTTCTATCGTTCAATCTCTACTTCTCTGACTTGCTCTCTACATTTCATGCTGGAGTTTGTCAGTCCTGTATTCTCAAGGGGCCAGAACATGAACTGTTAGTCTATCCCTCTTATAGAAATATTGAAGTCCAACCTAAAATAATATCTTTCTTTCTCTTTGTTTCTGTTGAGCATCTTTATTCTCTTTCAATGCATCATTTGTTTGATAAATAATGATAATATATATGACAGTGTTGTCAGCTGATCTCTGGCAGTTTGGTCATGTACAAATTTATACCAGTAATATTCAGTACATAGAGGTAGGTGGGATATGAATATGCTCTCTACACTTTCCTACACTTCCTACATTTTCCTCTGCACTTTACAGAGAAAAGAAAGTTTCAAAGTGAGTACTACTATGGAGTAGATTACTTTTCCTTTCTTCTCTTGTAGATTCTTTCACTGGTTGTTGCTCAGTCTTATCCGACTCTTTGCAACCCCATGGACTTCAGCATGAGAGGCTTCCCTGTCCTTCCCTATCTCCTGGAGTTTGCTCAAACTCATGTCCATTGAATCAGTGATGCCATCCAATGATCTCATCCTCTGTCGTCCCCTTCTCCTGCCTTCAATCTTTGCCAACATCAAGGTCTTTTCCAATGAGTCAGCTCTTTGTATCAGGTAGCCAAAGTATTGGAGGTTCAGCTTCAGCATCAGTCCTTCCAATGAATATTCAGGGTTATTTCCTTTAGGATTGACTGATTTGATCTCCTTGCTGTCCAGGGGACTCTCAAGAGTCTTCTCCAACACCACTCTGAACTAATAATTAAATTGATATGTGAAAGATTAATGGAAGAAGAAATTTTGTACATATGGGAGCTCCAAAAAAATATGAGACATGTCAGTAGTTGGGTTTTTGTTGCTTGTATACCATTCTGAGCTAAGGAGACTGGGACAGGAGTCTGGGGCTTCAAAGAGAAGGAAAATCATTCACAGGAAAATGAGAAGAGCTAGTGTTTGGTAAACAAATGTCTGCCATGCCATACTGATAAGGCTTTCTGATAGAAAACGTTTTCTCTGGTGATAACTCTTTCTGGTGCAGGTTTCATACTTGTATTCTTTTAGACAGTTAGTTATTGTTGTTTAGTCACTAAGTCGTGTCCAACTCTGTGACCCCATGGACTGTAGCCCACCAGGCTCCTCTTTCCGTGGCATTTTCCAGGCAAGAATACTGGAGAGGGTTGCCATTTCCTTCTCCAGGGGGTCTTCCTGACTCAGGGATTGAACCTACATCTCCTGCTTTGGCAATTGGATTCCTTACCACTGAGTCACCTGGGAAGCTTGACGCAGTTAAAGGGGAGGTAAAATGTTCTTCCTGTGTCTGCTGGGCTCTGCTTATCCTTAGTTCAAAACAATCGACGTGCTAAAGTGGCACATTCTAAGGTAGCAGGCATATCTTGCTCCTTCTCACTATCTCTACTGAAAGCTTGATGGAGCCCCATCTCTTTTGTCCTTTTAGATGTTCCAGCAACATCTTGCTCCCCATACCTTTAAAAATTGAGATATAACTCATATAACACTTACTATATTAGTGTTCGATATAATTCAGCATCTCACATCTTTTTCTAAAAATTGAGGTAAAATTTATATGACATAGAATTAATCATTGGCCATTTTAAAGCGTGCAGTTCAGTGGCATCTAATATATACAGAGTGTTGTACAACCATCAGTTCAGTTCAGTTCAGTTCAGTCGCTCAGTTGTGTCCGACTCTCCGCGACCCCATGAATCACAGCACGCCAGGCCTCCCTGTCCATCACCAACTCCCGGAGTTCACTCAAACTCATGTCCACAGAGTCGGTGATGCCATCCAGCCATCTCATTCTCTGTTGTCCCCTTCTCCTTCCGCCCCCAACCTTTCCCAGGATCAGAGTCTTTTCCAGTGAGTCAACTCGTCGCATGAGGTGTCCAAAGTATTGGAGTTTCAGCTTTAGCATCAGTCCTTCCAATGAACACCCAGGATTGATCTCCTTTAGAATGGACTGGTTGGATCTCCTTGCAGTACAAGGGACTCTCAAGAGTCTTCTCCAACACCACAGTTCAAAAGCATCAATTCTTCGGCGATCAGCTTTCTTCACAGTCCAACTCTGACATCCATACATGACCACGGGAAAAACCATAGCCTTCACTAGACGGACCTTTGTTGGCAAAGTAATGTCTCTGCTTTTTAATATACTATCAAGGTTGGTCATAACTTTCCTTCCAAGGAGTAAGCGTCTTTTAATTTCATGGCTGGAAGCAGCATCTGCAGTGATTTTGGAGCCCAAAAAAATAAAGTCTGACACTGTTTCCACTGTTTCCCCATCTATTGCCCAAGAAGTGATGGGACCAGATGCCATGATCTTTGTTTTCTGAATGTTGAGCTTCAAGCCAACCTTTTCACTTTCCTCTTTCACTTTCATCAAGAGGCTTTTGAGTTCCTCTTCACTTTCTGCACATCTAGTAGTGTTATTGATAGTGTTATCTGCACATCTGAGGTTATTGATATTTCTCCTGGCAATCTTGATTCCAGCTTGTGCTTCTTCCAGCCCAGCGTTCCTCATGATGTACTCTGCATATAAGTTAAATAAGCAAGGTGACAATATACAGCCTTGACGTACTCCTTTTCCTATTTGGAACCAGTCTGTTGTTCCATGTCTAGTTCTAACTGTTGCTTCCTGACCTGCATACAGGTTTCTCAAGAGGCGGGTCAGGTGGTCTGGTATTCCCATCTCTTTCATAATGTTCCACAGTTTATTGTGATCCACACAGTCAAAGGCTTTGGCATAGTCAATGAAGCAGAAATAGATGGTTTTCTGGAACTCTCTTGTTTTCTCCATGATCCAGCGGATGTTGGCAATTTGATCTCTGGTTCCTCTGCCTTTTCTAAAACCTGCTTGAACATCTGGGAGTTCACGGTTAACATATTGCTGATGCCTGGCTTGGAAAATTTTGAGCATGACTTTACTAGTGTGTGAGATGAGTGCAATTGTGCGGTAGTTTGAGCATTCTTTGGCATTGCCTTTCTTTGGGATTGGAATGAAGACTGACCTTTTCCAGTCCTGTGGCCACTGCTGAGTTTTCCAAATTTGCTGGCATATTGAGTGCAGCACTTTCACAGCATCATCTTTCAGGATTTGAAATAGCTCAACTGGAATTCCATCACCTCCACTAGCTTTGTTCGTAGTGATGCTTTCTAAGGCCCACTTGACTTCACATTCCAAGATGTCTCGCTCTAGGTCAGTGATCACCACTTCAGTATACTTGCCTTTAGAACCCCATGAACAGTACAACCATCACCTCTATTTAGTTCCAAGACATTTCCATCATCCCAGAAGGAAACCCTGTACCCACTCAACAACACCTGGAAATGTTCACTCAACACAAATATGACAACCTTTTAGTAGTGGGTTTGGTTAACTTTATAACTGAAATCAGGCCAGATAAATTCCCTAAGAAAGCAACTGAATGTAGGACCATTTTATAATGAAGCCAAAGGTACCATTTTTAAAGGTATAGATGTCTGGGCTCACTAGACATAAGTTCCTAAAACCTTATCTGGTAAAGACAGTGCCTGATCAGTATTGGTAACTGATCCATTCATTTTGAATATGATTATTTCACTAACTAAAACTCATTTCTAATATTCTTTATGGTAGGTAGCAAAGCCTTTTCTGTTGATCAGAGATAAATTACTGAGGCATTTTGTCAGCTACTTCTGAAGTGTGGGCTTCCGATGGAAATTTGCTAAACAGTCCTGGAGCATGTATTCTAATTAGGGTCACTGACCACCCCTAGAGGTTAGATTGTGCCTAACAGACTCACTCACATATATTGTCTGTGTTGAATTAACTTGGTATTACAACATATGCAGAATTAACTTTTACGACTGTAATTATAAAAATTGGACAAAAACAAGAGCAAAGGAATTATTAAAATGGAACTCTGAAGGAGCCTGTGCCCCAGGCCAAGTTTGAAATGGTCTGACATTGAGCTAGGCTTTTTGAGATTCCTGAAGACAAGTATAGGGTGGGGTGTCCAGTGCATTGGAAGAATTTCAACTCTGCCTGTTCAAATTGCCTCAAGGCAAACCATCAGCAGGACCAGAAATCAGAATAATTTTATCCTTAGAAGCAAGATATGTGTATGTGAAGTTGCTCAGTTTTGTCCGACTCTTGTGACCTCATGTACTGTAGTCCGCCAGTTTCCTCTGTCCATGGAATTCTACAGGCAAGAATACTGGAGTGGGTAGCCATTTCCTTCTCCAAGGGATCTTCCCAACCCAGGGATCAAACTGGGTCTCCTGCATTGTAGATGAATTCTTTACCATCTGAGCCACCAGGGAAACCAAGATAGCTTTCTATTATTTTTAATGAGAAAAAAATGACAAAACTTATACTCATCCTGTGGGAAAGAATATTATTTTGTCTGTAACACATACATACAGAATCACACTGTGAAGTTCCAAAGACAGATTCTAGTTCAATTTATGGTAGAGCTGAATGATGGATTTATTGTTTGAATATCATTTCCTCATTCTAACTGGATGGTAATGAAACAGCAACAAACCTAGATTGTATATCCATTCTCATAGCTGATGTGTAGAATATCTTTCTGTAAAACCTAGATTGTATATCCATTCTCATAGCTGATGTGTAGAATATCTTTCTGCAAAATCTAGATTGTATATCAATTCTCATAACTGATGTGTAGAATGTCTTTCTGCAAAAATTTCCTCAACTGTTTTCTTTACATTAAAAAAAAGTATATAGGCAGTGGCTTTGTTGATTTTAAGTTTGCTGAATTTTTTTTTCATTTCTTAGTTTCTAATTATGATTCCAACAGGTATTATCATTTGATGCCTATTTAGAAGATGAAGTCCCTGATAAAAGTCAAGAAAACTATAGAATAAGACGCTATAAAATCTACTTCTACCTTGAAGATGACACAGTTGAAGTAAATGAACCAGTGTTGAAAAATAGTGGACTGCCTCAAGGTATCTGTTTAAAGCACAGTTATGGTTCTTTCACTTCTAACTACTGCCTTTATGAACTACTTTCTCTAGCTTTTTTAAAGACCCCATGCTACTGCTTGGGTATCTAACTTGTTGACAATGGTGAATATAAATATGCTGTTACCTTGTAGTTATTGATGTAACTTACCAGCTTTCTATCCTCATACCTCAACACTGGCCATGTCACTCACTTGTCTGTTGTCATCATTGTATCCTTTCGTGTTGCTCTAGTGTGAGCAAACACTCCTCTGTCTTTGTCTCTTTGCTTCAAACTCTTTTTTGTATTTTTGCTATAACCACATTACTTCCTTCACAACACCCTCAGGGGAACAGAGAAGACTGGTCTCTACTGCCACTTCCAGATTGAGGTTCTCTCTCCTTTCTTGAATTCACTGCCATTTGCTTCAACCACTGTCTCCTCATCTTCATCTCTGTTAAGTACAGGTTTTCATAGTGCTTCAAGAGAAGGCTATTGCTCCTTTGCCCCACATATGCCAGTCATCTTTATCCATACTCCACTTCAGCCAGACAAGAGTTAGCTCTCTGATGTGAAGAGAAGCTAACTGTTGGTTGCATTAGTAGAATCATGGCAGAGGTCAAGGGAGGTGACTGATTTATTCTGTGTGTAGAAGTCCTTGACTTGGGATGATTCCACGTTCTAAGTACCTTCAATGGAGAGCAACCGTGATAATGAAAGGATTTTAGATTTGTCATGTGTAAGAGATAATATTAAAAAGCAGAGATATTACTTTGCCAACAAAGGTCCGTCTAGTCAAGGCTATGGTTTTTCCAGTGGTCATGTATGCATGTGAGAGTTGGACTGTGAAGAAAGCTGATCGCCGAAGAATTGATGCTTTTGAACTGTGGTGCTGGAGAAGACTCTTGAGAGTCCCTTGTACTGCAAGGAGATCCAACCAGTCCATCCTAAAGGAGATCAATCCTGGGTGTTCATTGGAAGGACTGATGCTGAAGCTGAAACTCCAATACTTTGGCCACCTCATGCGACGAGTTGACTCACTGGAAAAGACTCTGATGCTGGGAGGGATTGGGGGCAGGAGGAGACGGGGACGACAGAGAATGAGATGGCTGGATGGCATCACCGACTCGATGGACGTGAGTTTGAGTGAACTCTGGGAGTTGGTGATGGACAGGGAGGCCTGGCGTGCTGTGATTCATGGGGTTGCAAATAGTCAGACATGATTGAGCGACTAAACTGACCTGAAATGAACTGAAAGGGCTATCTTGTGGGGGAGGGGTGATCTAGTTTTCTGTATCCTCATAGACAGGATGTAGGGGGTCAGAGGAGGACTAATTTCCTCTTCTGGTCATTAAATGAAATAATTTTCTGGCAGAGAGGTTCACGCACTTAGGACAAGGTACAAGTGGGTCAGAGGACTACCCTGCCTGGGGTAGGCAATGATCCTCTGTCTTTTTCTGTTGTGTCATTTATTTGGAGAATTTATGGCTTAATGATGAATCTTTTAGGAAACATGGAAATGCTTTGATATTTAAGAAAAGATTTTCACAAACTTTTAAGGTTGAAGTGTGACATTTTATTTTGTAAAAGAACAAGAGATCTTTATACTTAAAAAAATTGTATTGAAGTATAATTGATTTACAATATTATGTTAGTTTCAGGTATACAGCAAAGCAAATCAGTTACACATATACATATATATCCACTCTTTTTTAAGGATTTTTTTTCCCATACAGGTCATTACATAATATTGAGTAGAGTTCCCTGTGCTAAGTAGGTTCTTATTCAGTTCAGTTCAGTTCAGTTCAGTCGCTCAGTCATGTCCGACTCTTTGCGACCTCATGAATCATAGCACGCCAGGCCTCCCTGTCCATCACCAACTCCCAGAGTTCTCTCAAACTCATGTGCATCGAGTTGGTGACGCCATCCAGCCATCTCATCCTCGGTCATCCCCTTCTCCTCCTGCCCCCAATTCCTCCCAGCATGAGTCTTTTCCAGTGAGTCAACTCTTTGCATGAGGTCGCCAAAGTATTGCAGTTTCAGCTTTAGCATCAGTCCTTCCAATGAACACCTAGAACTGATCTCCTTTAGAATGGACTGGTTGGATCTCCTTGCAGTTCAAGGGACTCTCAAGAGTCTTCTCCAGCACCACAGTTCAAAAGCATCAATTCTTTGGTGCTCAGCTTTCTTCACAGTCCAACTCTCACATCCATACATGACCACTGGAAAAACCATAGCCTTGACGAGACAGACCTTTGTTGGCAAAGTAATGTCTCTGCTTTTTAATATGCTATCTAGGTTGGTCATAACTTTCCTTCCAAGGAGTAAGCGTCTTTTAATTTCATGGCAGCAATCATCACCTGCAGTGATTTTGGAGCCCCCAAAAAGTCTGACACTGTTTCCACTGTTCCCCATCTATTTCCCATGAAGTGATGGGACCAGATGCCATGATCTTAGTTTTCTGAATGTTGAGCTTTAAGCCAACTTTTTCACTCTCGTCAAGAGGCTTTTTAGTTCCTCTTCACTTTCTGTCATAAGGGTGGTGTCATCTGCATATCTGAATTTATTGATATTTCTCCCAGCAATCTTGATTCCAGCTTGTGCTTCTTCCAGCCCAGCGTTTCTCATGATGGAGTCTGCATATAAGTTAAATAAGCAGGGTGACAGTATACAACCTTGACGCACTCCTTTTCCTATTTGGAACCAGTCTGTTATTCCATGTCCAGTTCTAACTGTTGCTTCCTGACCTGCATACAGGTTTCTCAAGAGGCAGGTCAGGTGGTCTGGTATTTCCATCTCTTTCAGAATTTTCCACAGTTTATTGTGATCCACACAGTCAAAGGCTTTGGCATAGTCAATGAAGCAGAAATAGATGTTTTTCTGGAACTCTCTTGCTTTCCCCATGATCCAGCGGATGTTGGCAATTAGATCTCTGGTGCCTCTGCCTTTTCTAAAACCAGCTTGAACATCTGGAAGTTCACGGTTCACATATTGCTGAAGCCTGGCTTGGAGAATTTTGAGCATGACTTTACTACGTGTGAGATGAGTGCAATTGTGCGGTTGTTTGAGCATTCTTTGGCATTGCCTTTCTTAGGGCTTCCCTGGTGGCTGAGAGGTTAAAGCATCTGCCTGCAATGCGGGAGACCTGGGTTCGATCCCTGGGTCGGGAAGATCCCCTGGAGAAGGAAATGCAATCCACTACAGTATTCTTGCTTGGAGAATCCCATGGACGGAGGAGCCTGGTGGGCTACAGTCCATGGGATCGCAAAGAGTTGGACACAACTGAGCGACTTCACTTTCACTTTCCTTTCCTTTCTTTGGGATTGGAATGAAAACGGACCTTTTCCAGTTCTGTGGCCACTGCTGAGTTTTCCAAATTTGTTGGCGTATTGAGTGCAGCACTTTCACAGCATCATCTTTTAGGATTTGAAATAGCTCAACTGGAACTCCATAACCTCCACTAGCTTTGTTTGTAGTGATACTTCCTAAGGCCCACTTGACTTCACATTCCAGGACACCATCGTGATTATCTGGGTCATGAAGATCTTTTTTGTACAGTTATTCTGTGTATTCTTGCCACCTCTTCTTAATATCTTCTGCTTCTGTTAGGTCCCTACCATTTCTGTGCTTTATCGAGCCCATCTTTGCATGAAATATTCCCTTGGTATCTCTAATTTTCTTGAAGAGATCTCTATTCTTTCCTATTCTGTTGTTTTTCTCTATTTCTTTGCATTGATCGCCGAGGAAGGCTTTCTTATCTCTCCTTGCTATTCTTTGGAACTCTGCATTCAGATGCTTTTATCTTTCCTTTTCTCCTTTGCTTTTCACTTCTCTTCTTTTCACAGCTATTTGTAAGGACTCCTCAGACAGCCATTTTGCTTTTTTCTATTTCTTTTCCATGGGGATGGTCTTGATCCGTGTCTCCTGTACAATGTCACAAACCTCTGTCCATAGTTCCTCAGGCACTCTATCAAATCTAGTCCCTTAAATCTATTTCTTACTTTTACTGTATAGTCATAAGAGATTTGATTTGGGTCATACCTGAATGGTCTAGTGGTTTTCTCCACTTTCTTCAATTTAATTCTGAGTTTGGCAATAAGGAGTTCATGATCTGAGCCACAGTCAGCTTCTGGTCTTGTTTTTGCTAACTGTATAGAGCTTTTCCATCTTTGGCTGCTAAGGATATAATCAGTCTGATTTTGGTGTTGACAATCTGGGGATGTCCATGTGTAGAGTCTTCTCTTGTGTTGTTGGAAGAGGGTGTTTGCTATGACCAGTGCGTTCTCTTGGTAAAACTCTATTAGCCTTTGCCTGGCTTTCTTCCGTATTCCAAGGCCAAATTTGCCTGTTACTCCAGGTGTTTCTTGACTTCCTACTTTTGCATTCCAGTCCGCTATAATGAAAAGGACATCATTTTTGGGTGTTAGTTCTAAAAGGTCTTGTAGGTCTTCATAGAAGCGTTCAACTTCAGCTTCTTCAGCATTACTTGTCGGGTCATAGGCTTGGATTACTGTGATATTGAATGGTTTGCCTTGGAAATGAACAGAGATCCTTCTGTTGTTTTTGAGACTGCATCCAAGTACTGCATTTCAGACTCTTGTTGACCATGATGGCTACTCCATTTCTTCTAAGGGATTCCTGCCCACAGTAGTAGATATAATGGTCATCTGAGTTAAATTCACCCATTCCAGTCCATTTTAGTTCACTGATTCCTAGATTGTTTGCGTTCACGCTTGCCATCTCCTGTTTGACCACTTCCAATTTGCGTGGATTCATGGCCCTAACATTCCAGGTATGTATATATATTTGCATTTTATACTTTTATATGATCTAACTGAATCTTGCAAATGTAGTCACAAAATAGAAGGCATTTATTTATACTGGGCATATGCCGTATCTAAATATACATCCCATAAAGTTAACTGGTGGGATGATAGTAAGGTTGCCAGATAAAATACAAGATACCTGGTTAAATTTGAAGTTCTTTGTATAACTATGCCCCACCCACCCCCCAATATTGTATGGGACATACCTATACTAAAAATTAGTATTTATCTGAAATTCAGGTTTAACGAGGCATCTCATTTTTTTCAATTTGCTATATCTGGTAGCCCCAGAGGCTAGACCTTTGGGAGGGAATTGTCAGTCAATGGAGCTTAGTAAAATTTAGGAGTGGAGGTAAGTCATTCATCTGGAAGATAGGTGCTTGGTGCATGGTGGCTGTTCAGTAAGTTTGATGAAGAAAGAAAGAAAGGAAAGGAGGGAGTGAAAAAGGAAAGGAAAAGTGATAGACTATGATAGCACCATGCAGGCATCATGCATTATATGAGGTATTTTGAGGAGTCAGAGGTGGAAACACCAGTATCCATTAGAGGATAAGGCATTGAGTAGTACCTCAAAAGTTTCTCCAGATAAAGATAGAAGAGGAAGGCACGTTAGTCAGAAGGAACAACACGAGGTGAAGAGGTAGGAGAGTGGTGAGGACAGTGTTAGTCACTCAGTTGTGGCCAACTCTTTGTGATCTCATAGACTGTAGCCTGCCAGCTTCTCTGTCCATGGAGTTCTCCAGGCAAGAATACTGGAGTCGGTAGCCATTCTCCAGGGGACATTCCTAACCTCGGGATCAAACCCATGTCCCCTGCATTGCAGGCAAATTCTTTACCATCTGAGCCACCAGGGAAGCCCCGGTGAGGAGAGGAGTTGAGAGATATTTGGGAGCAGATACAGAATGTGTGCAGGGAAGGCATTGGCACCCCACTCCAGTACTCTTGCCTGGAAAATCCCATGGACGGAGGAGCTTGGTAGGCTGCAGTCCATGGGGTCCTGAAGAGTTGGACATGACTGAGCGACTTCACTTTCACTTTTCACTTTCATGCGTTGGAGAAGGAAATGGCAACCCACTCCAGTGTTCTTGCCTGGAGAATCCCAGGGATTGCCTAGTGGGCTGCCCTCTATGGGGTCGCACAGAGTCGGACACGACTGACGTGACTTAGCAGCAGTAGCAGCATAGAATGTGTGAGGAAAACTAGGCAAGAAGGTGGTAACGCAAGAGGAAAGAACACCCAACATGCCATCATTTGGGGCTTATTCAGTGGCTAGGGGGAGATGCATAGGATTATGATCAGAGATAGAATTCAGAAATTTTTATTCTTTTGCTGTAAGACTAAGTATCAGGCCAACTATATTTAAAAAGTTATTCCCATGAAATCAAACTCCACAAAGATGATATTTTATAAAATTAAAAATGGAATGCTAATTTTAGCGAAGGAGTCAACAAAAGAAGAAAAGATACTCTGTCATTTCCGATCAGTGAGTGATCTTAGTATTTTTAGGATATAAACTTTAGTAGAGATGAAAAGTGAAAGTGAAAGTCGCTCAGTTGTGTCTTACTCTTTGCCATCCCATGGACTGTGCAGTCCATGGAATTCTCCAGGCCAGAATACTGGAGTGGGTAGCCTTTCCCTTCTCCAGGGGATCTCCACAATCCAGGGATTGAACCCAGATCTCCCACATTGCGGTCAGATTCTTTACCAGCTGAGCCAGACATGACAAGTGGCAATTCCACTTGTATATTCATTAACATAAGAAATACCTGCCTCTAGGCTTGGATGTGCCTTAAGTCTGCAGTGTTACTAAAATGAACTAAACACACTTTAATTAGAGGTAAGAGATTGGAGTCTTAATTCTTGAAGGTGAATTCCTAAAAACTAAATTTAGTAGTATGAGCAAAGATCTAAAGCAATTCCCAACTGAACGAAATGAAAACACATTCAACGTAAATGAATATATCATAATTTTGATCTAAACCACAGGGAAATGTTAGAACGTTAAAGCTTATAGAATATAATCAGAGAGCAGGACCTTTAAAAAGAAAGACATGTAAAATATGAAGATAAGGAAGAGCTGAAAAGCAGACACCTGATGCCTGGATATCTGCCCAAATTGTCTTTATGGGCCAATTAAGAAACGTCTGAATTTCAAGGGCAGATACAGTATTCTTGTTGTTGTTTTTCCATGGGGTCCCAAAGACTCAGACACGACTGAGTGACTAACACTTTTCACTTTCCATTTTGTCATGTTATATACCTTGATGATCTCAGGTGCTCTTCAACATGTGCCAAAGACATGGCATCCTGCATATTTTTTTGATATTCAGAAGAACCACCTACTGGTGGTTTCTGCCATTTATCGTGAAAGACTATAACCATACAAATACCAATAAATAGAAATTTCAGTCCCCAAAGGACACAGTTGAGAGATCCCACTAATATTTGTGAAAGCTCTCATGTGTGACTATCTTTCAGATGCCCCACATTAGTTTTTGATTAACATGGAATTGTGACCTTGGATTTCTTGTTATTAAAATTTTCTTGTTTAGTGTTAGATCTGCCTTCTCTTTTCAACCCGTGAATGGTCCAGATTCTCTCTTGTTACCACAAGGAACTCCCCTGGCTTCTTGTAAGAACCATCTAGGGAAAAGGGTGCGGGGCCTAACATAAGAAAGCACGTGTGGAGGTTGCAGATACACAGGCTCAGTAAGGTGGGACAGCTAACGCGATAGTGTTGACTCTGGAGGGGGGGAGTTGTTGCCACTGACAAATGGGCCCTCTCCAGAAACAAACTCTTAGAGAAGAGAGAGGCTGTTCTTTTTCAAGAGCAGCTCCATCATCTCTTTCACAGTGCCTGGCTGCTCTTCTCCACATTTCTAGCCTGTTTTGCCTAAGACATTCCCTCCTCTCCTCCACTTAGGTAACTTGTGGCTGTAGTACAGTGAAATACAGTTCAGTTTAGACTGTGGAGCAATGGTGCTTACTTAGGACTTGAAAAACCCAGGTTCAAGACACTTTTCTGCCATTTGTGAGTGCATAACTGGGCACTCACTTAACCATCTTGAGTTTTCTCATCCATGAGCTAAATATTTGTATTTCATGCATTATCTGTTTCGTGCAATTATTGAGGATTAAATGAGAAGAATATATGAAAGCATATCCTAGGGCTATGATGATGATTATAATGATCATTATTTAAAAGTTTAGTGGGTGGGCCAGTTCTTCCCACTTAGAAAAATATAGGATTCCAATTCGAAGTCTTACTAAAGAGAAATCAGCACTAATTTGCTTATTTGAATTTATATAATGAAGTACACACGCAAGATAGATAGAATTCCTGAAGAAACTCTTGGCTGTTGGATAAATCTTATATATTTTAAAAGCTGTCAGCTCTACTTAAAAATATAAGTATTTTTAAAGAGATATATAATGGTTCGTGAAAGTACCTGGAATGCGCATGCCTTTATAAGGGTGTTCAACTATGCAATTTGTTCTAAATGTCTAATCTTGAATGATTAAATAATTTGCATTCTGTTTTCAGTGGCATGAATTAAGCGCTAATTGAAGTATAATTTTTTGCAGTAAAATTATATCATCTTTTGTGTAGTACATTTAAAAATATTCTAGGCCAGTTCTAATTTTACAGTTTTATTATTTTAATTTAATGTACAAGTAATTAAAAATTGCTACAAAGAAAAGAAGATGAAAATGATTTTAGTTAATTTCCCCTCAACAGAATGAAAAGATGATTAGCAGAATAATGGAACAGAGCTCAACACAGTTCCTGGCACATAAAGATATTCTGAAATGTTCTTTAATGAATAAGGAATGAATAATTTCTAAGTATTTCTAGACTTTGGGAAAAGGCACTATTCTCAATGTTGCAGAAAATATGAGGAAGATTGCTTGACATCTTTATAATAAAATGCCTCCATTATGGTGCAGGTTACACAAGCCAATTTTTCTTGAACCATTAGACCCTCAGTTTGCTCTGCTTGCCTTTTCTTCTTTTGTCTTTGCTCCTAGAGTAGATTCCCAGGCTTAAGTCAGCTTACAGATGTTGAGAGACATTTCTCCATGGTTGTCTTGCATTTCTGTGAATCTTGCAAGCAGAGACACTGACTGCTCTTTGTTCTGGATTATCTTTTCAAGGATGTTGATATAGCACACAGCTTTGGAAGACAAAGGTATTCTCTCCTTCTGGAGCAAAAGGCAAGTTTGCTCACAGCCTTGGAAAACAGAGGTGATGTCTCCCTCCAGAACAAAGGGCAGACATGTTTGCTGTACAGTCTAGTAAAGGTAGGGGACTTCTCCAGTGGCTCAGATGGTAAAGAATCTGCCTGCAATGCAGGAGACACAGGAGACCCAGGTTTGCTCCTTGGGTTGCTAGAATCCCCTGGAGAAGGAAATGGCAACCCATTCCAGTATTCTTGCCTGGAGAATCCCATGGACAGAGAAGTCTGGTGGGTTCTCTGTTCCATTATTCTACAGTCCATGGGGTCACAAAGAATTGAACACGACTGAGTCATTGAGCATGCACACATTAATAAAGATAATCTCTTCCTCTGAGACAAAAGGCAGGGATGCTTATTGTCCCTTACAAAAGATTCAGTTTCTCTCAGCTCAGGGTTCCTGTCCAGTAGTGTAATGCACTGTGTGTGCAGAAGTTACCTGGCCCTTATTGTGTCACTCTTTGGGAATCGGGGCTCAGAAAACTGGCACCAAAATATTGAAGTTCTGAGTACTGTTATTACTGTGAGTAATAAACTGCCCTTTGTCTGTCACCAAAGCATCTCATGTCATTTACCAGCATCCTTGAAATTGTGGCAGGCTAACTTGTCAGCTAGCAAGCAGGATAAAATCTCAATCCCTAAATAATTCTTGACAACAGGTTTCAGCAGCGTTAGGATAAGTTGGTTATGGTGTGGTATAGTTGATACATACATCTAGTTAGGGAGCCTTTTTTACCTCCAGTGGCTAGTTACCATTTGGGTGTACTGGGGGACCATGGTTCCATACTCTCAAGAAAAAAAGTGAATGGGCATCATAGAGTTGAAAGTAGAAGGTACTATGAAGCCTGTGCTAACTCTCACTTTGTGGGAGTGGTTGGGTGGAGGTGGACAGAGGCTGTAGAGAAAGGAGGAGGGAGAAGAGGTTGGTAGAAGGAACACGATTCCAAGAAGCTTCAAAGCAACATAAAGTCATCCGTGCTATTGAAGCTGTAAATCAAGGTGTTGGCATCTACCATAGTGAAGTTTAGTAGTTTCCTTTTTTCAGTCAAGAGTGCATTTTTGTGAGTACTCTGGTTTGGGGTCTTAGTTCCTTGTTTAGCGTGCTCACATTGAGTGCTTGTGAGTGAAAAAGTGAGCATGCTTGTTTTGGGAAAAAACATGATGGCAGGGTCTGGCACATCGGGTCACCCTGTTTATACTCCCTTCTCCTTCCCTCCTGCCATAGTCTTTGTGTGCACACACTAAGTCGCTTCAGTTGTGTCCGACTCTGTGCACCCCTCTGAACTGTATGTGGCCAGGTTCTCTGTCCATGGGATTCCCCAGGCAAGAATGTTGGAGTGGATTGCCATGCCCTCCTCCAGGGGATCTTCCCGACCCAGGGATCAAACCTGTGTCTCTTTAGCCTCCTGCATTGGCAGGCAGGTTCTTTACTACTAGCGCCACCTGGGATTACGTTATAATAGAGTAAGCCCTAGTACCACTTAGACAACTCTAACAACATACAAGGCTGGTCAAATTACTCTGAATCTCAGGAGCCCCAGCTCCCTCTGGAACCCTCAGAGTTTGAACATTCTGATGCTACTTCTCCAAGAGCCAGTCCTTTGCCCACTTCACCATGGTGAGAAAACATTCAGGGTTGTTATAAGGATGTACTCTGATCTCTTGCTGGTGAGCCACATGATGAAACAATTGTGTTTTATTTCACACTGTAGGAATTTTTATCCGGCGTCATCGGATTTCTCTCCCACCTCCTGATGAGGATCAGTTTTATACTGTGTATCATTTTAATGTCAACATCGACATTGTCTTTTATGGTCGAACATTCAAGATTTATGACTGTGATGCATTCACAAAGACCTTCTTGAGGAAAATAGGAGTCAAATTAAATCCCCCGGGACAATGTCCAGAAGACCCTTACATGAAAACACGGAGAGAGGTAAGTTTGACTTATCCATGAGCTCTAGTCTTCAACATGAGAATCTGTTCAGAATCAGTGAATGGTGTCAGTACTTCTGATGCCCAGGTGAAAGGACTTGGGGGTCCATGGTCACTGGAGTTGTCCTCTTTTCCTTTGGGCTGGACAGAGGCTGGGGATTGGCTTCGGTGCAGGAAAGACTCACTCTCTGCCCTCACCCCCATTTCTCTTTACAGAGAGTGGCCCTTCCAGGCAGGGGGAGTCATCATGAGCTGCCCATTTGGGATGGTTTCTAAGAACCCGGGATTGGCTTTGCAGTCACTGACATTGAAACAGTTGGGCCCACTCTTACCTGGCTTTTCTTTTCCCATTTTAGTTGCTTAAATCTGGGGAAAATCTTGGCTCCTGTGCTACTGATACACTCAACCAAGCTTTGGGTACACCTTTTTCTTTCTTAAGACTCCCAGCTTCCTTTAAGGTGACATTAGATGCAGAGAAGTTCAAGAATGAGGAGGGCCATGATTTTGATGTGCTCC
Source organism: Moschus berezovskii (assembly GCF_049115385.1). Lineage (NCBI taxonomy): Eukaryota > Metazoa > Chordata > Mammalia > Artiodactyla > Moschidae > Moschus > Moschus berezovskii. The sequence goes on along the minus strand of NC_142488.1, from coordinate 42,458,581 downwards.
CACGATAAAGGATGCTTATTGGCAAAGTCTGATCCCACCCAGTGTAGGGAGGAAAGAATCAGTGTTAGTAGTATTATTGTAGTCTTTCCAGAGTTTTTTTTTTTTTTTCATGAGCCCTTGGCCCAAATTTTATGTTTTACAGAAAAATCTGAATACCCAAAAGGGCAGGTGTTATGTGGAAGGTCACCTACCTCACCAGTCTTCTTGCTGGGACTTGAACTCAAATCTCTTGCTTCTTATCCTGATTTTAATTATTCTTATTTGTTACTCTTTTTATTGACATATGATCATGCACAGTAAAATGCACAGAAATTAAATATACAGTTTGATGGGTTTTTGAAGCTCAACATTCAGAAAACGAAGATCATGGCATCTGGTCCCATCACTTCTTGGGAAATAGATGGGGAAACAGTGGAAACTGTGTCAGACTTTATTTTTTTGGGCTCCAAAATCACTGCAGATGCTGATTGCAGCCATGAAATTAAAAGACGCTTACTCCTTGGAAGGAAAGTTATGACCAGCCTAGATAGCATATTAAAAAGCAGAGACATTACTTTGCCAACCAAGGTCCGTCTAGTCAAGGCTATGGTTTTTCCCATGGTCATGTGTGGATGTGAGAGTTGGACTGTGAAGAAAGCTGATCGCCGAAGAATTGATGCTTTTGAACTGTGGTGCTGGAGAAGACTCTTGAGAGTCCCTTGTACTGCAAGGAGATCCAACCAGTCCATTCTAAAGGAGATCAATCCTGGGTATTCATTGGAAGGACTTATGCTAAAGCTGAAACTCCAATACTTTGGCCACCTCATGCGACGAGTTGACTCACTGGAAAAGACTCTGATGCTGGGAGCGATTGGGGGTAGGAGGAGACGGGGACGACAGAGAATGAGGTGGCTGGATGGCATCACTGACTCGATGGACATGAGTTTGAGTGAACTCTGGGAGTTGGTGATAGACAGGGAGGCCTTTCGTGTTGTGGTTCATGGGGTCGCTAAGAGTCGGACACGACTGAACGACTGAACTGAACTGAACTGAGCTTGATGGGTTTTAACAAATGCATACACCCATGTAATCCACACCCAAAATCACAGTCTAGAACATTCCATCCTCCTAGAAAGTTCCTACCTGCATTTTTCCAATCTGTCCTTCCCCCCACCCAGGGATAAGCACTGTTCTCATTTCTATCCCTATAGATTAGTTTGTTCTCATTTTTATTGTTTCTAAAACTTATAATTAACTTCTTTGCAGAAAGATAACATAAAATTTAGAATAAAAATCTCCTTTGATTCTGCTTTGATCTCTTGTTAAAAGCTGCATGTAGGATCATTCATCTATTCCTTCCTCCTAGCCCCACCAGATTTATCCTTTAATATTGTAGACATATATCCCTCCTGAGAAATATAGATTATTGATCCTGGATTATCTAAGGTGAAATCCTTGTGGCAATATTCTTGTGTGTATTGGCATGCAAAGAGATTTATGGTTTGGGTTCATTCCTATTTTTTTCCAAATGCCCTGGAAGTAAGAATCTGGATAAATTATATAAAAGTCTTTAGAACCAGCAAAGAGAAACCAAAAGAAATGGATCTATATGATTTATCACCCTTTGCATCTGGCCACACTCATTCACTAACAGCTGGTATTATATGATAGTGATTGTGAGTGATGATGCATAATATGAAATACATAGGAACACTGTATGATTTCATAGGTTTATAAGGAAAAAAAATCTTCTGTTCCAGGAATCAAGAATAAATACCAAGAACAGCCAAGAAATGTTTTAAATAATTTCCTTTCAGATTGAGAGAATCATTTTAGGATTTATTCCCTCAGGGAGAAAGCTCTTCAATAAATATAGAAGTCTGTGGAAAATTAGGAGTTTAATAAGAGGCTTTTATATTGACTTTAATGCATTTACTTCTCCAGTGTTTGCTGCCTTGAAATGTAAAGTTAAAATTAAACAATTTAACTTGGGCTGAAAAGATCTCCCATGGTATGTAATCAATAATGGATTTCTTAGCGGCCTTATCATGCCAAAGAAAGTTTTCTCTATCAGTGAAAATAGAGATCGTATAATTTCATTTAAATATTAAAGATAATCAATGAAAGTAGAGATCTCATAATTTCATTTAAATATCAAGGATAAGACTGAAGAACTTCTGGAGGGCCATCATGTCTCCTGTGTCTTGGGATGAATCTGCCCCTAGACTTCCCTGGACAGACACAAAATTTTGAGAATTTACAAATAAGATTACATGACCCAATGTAGGACTACATCTCACTTGCTGGTGAGCCCTTCCTTATATAGCCACCCTATTAGGCTACATTAGATAGAATGGGGGCGGGGGGCACTTTCGCTCCATGACAAGACTGAGATTGTGCAGATAGAGAAGAATTAGGCCAAGAAAACTGCCCAGCTAGTGGTTCCTGGGTTGGGAGCCAGAGCCTGCACAGTAGTCCTGTGCAGATTGAGAAGTTCTCCATTTGCTCCATTCCTGTTTCCGTGACCTTTCAGATCTTTGCTACCTAAACCTTTTGAGTAAAATAAAACTGTGAAGATATTTCTTCTCTTTTTACTTTCACAAAAATCTGTGATGAGTAAGAAGCATAAACGGATATGAATTTTCAGTGAAAATAACTTTTGGTTGAGAAATAATTAACATAGACTTGGATGTACAAATCTTAAGCATACCTGTTGACAATTTTGAAAAATGTATATACAGTTTAATAACCAGCACAAAAATCAAGATAGAGAATATGTCCATCACCCCAGAGAGTTCCCTTGCCCCCCTTTCCAGTCAGTCATCTACCCAGAGGCAATAACTATTCTGATTTCTGTCACCATATATTAGTTTTGTCTGCTCTTAAACAAGAATTTTAAGTCTCTAAGAAGAGTCAGTTTTCAAAAACATTATAGAAGTATACTTTAGTGTGTTAAAATAATATTTAATGAAAAGCTTCCGAATACTTGATTGTCTGTATTTCTAAGGTTGAAAGTAGTTATATATGCATATCATATATGTTGTTAGTTGAAATTTTTAAAAATGTCACAGAATAGTCTATGGAAAAGATACCTCTGTGTTCTTTGACTGCTTGCATCCCAGAAGCGATTACAGAAAAACTTCCACTATCATTAACTTTTTCTCCACTGACAGAAGCTAGACTTCACGGAGCCCTTACGTCCCTATGAGTCCTCTGACACTCTGAAACAGTTCCTTGAGTATGATAGGAAGGTCTTGCGTTTCTTCTGTGTGTGGGACGACTCAGGCTCAGAGTTTGGGGATCGTAGAGAACTCATCCTGCATTACTTTCTGTCTGATGATACCATCGAGATCAAAGAAGTCTTGCCGCATAACTCAGGAAGAGATGCTATGTCATTGTTTCTCCGGAGGAGAAAGCTACCTAAGGTGAGCAGTGGACATGGGACTGCTTTCCAAGTTTGCTTGTGGGCTGAAGACTCTAGTCACTGTCTGGAATGTCGCGTGTTATGACTGTTGGTGACAAGTCACTATGTATTAGTGCTGGTGTTTAGAAAACTTGCACTTTGTGCCCTCTATTAATATACATCTTGGAATTGGAAGATTCGGGGCTTAAGACACGTAAAAGGAAAAAGTCAAATGCAAAAGAACTACCTATGTCACTGAGTTTACCGTGAGTCTTATGAAGGTAAATGACTCTCGAGTAAAAGAATTGCTCGTGGCCTTGGGAAGAGCAATAGCCTCTGGCCTCTGTAGCCTACTGGGGAGATCCCATTGTATTGGTCTGGGCTGTGAACACACACACACACACACACACACACATACACAGAGGAGTGACTCTTCTGTGAGTAGCCACTTGCAGAAGTAGTCACCAACTAGCCACTGGCTAGCAACAGTAATAGCTTTAGCATTTTTACTGTTAAAAAAGAGTTGTTCAAATGATTTATACACATGTTCATGGCTATTTGAGAGCTAATGTAACCTGGGTGCAATGGAAACAGCACATAGACAGAAGACCTGGGTTAGAATTGTAGATCTGCCACGTAATAGCTGTGTGACCTTAGGCCAGTCATTAACCTCTCTGAACATATTTCCCTATCTCTAAAATGCTTTTAACTAGGCTTCCCTCCTAAGGTAACTCTAAAGACTGACTGAGATAATATAGTGAAAAGCACTATCTAAGGATCTATAAGAGCTTCCCAGGTGGTACTATTGGTAAAGAACCCAATACCAGAGATGATAGGAGATCTGGGTTTGATCCCTGGGTTGTGAAGATCCCCTGGAGGAGGGCATGGCAACCTACTCCGGTATTCTTGCCTGGAGAATCCCCATGGACAGAGGAGCCTGGGGGGCTATAGTCCATGGGGTCACAAAGAGTCAGACACAACTGAAGCAACTTAGCACGGATGCATGCAAAGACCTATGAACACCTATAATGCACATGAAAACATCACAGCTTATTCACAAGTCTGTTATGTTTTATTTCTTTATTTGGATAATGTATTTTTAAACTTACTTCCTAGTGCTACTGAAAAGATTACTGTAACACTCATTTCTGATGCATACAACCACTGGTTATTTGCTTATCACAAGAGACTCTTCCAGATTCTCAAGAGTCTCCCAGCAGAAGTCCTGCTATGTCGCTTCTTGGGGCTGGGACTGGGTTTGTCCCAGAGCAAACTCCAGGCATATGCATAGCAGGTGGCCAGGAGGAGCCAGGGAAGCCTGTTTTTAGAATGACTTTGAAAAATAGGCTAAATATAAAATAATAATGACATACCTGACATTTGCAGTGTTCCTTGACATCAATTGCTTCATTTATTCATTCATGCAACAAATATTTAGTAAGTGTCAGCTGTGTGCTGGCTCTGGGGTTACCATGAGATAGAAAATGGGTTAATTCCTGCTACATGGTGCTTGCATTCTCTTGGAGGAGAGATCCAAGAGCAGTGTGTATTCCCTTGACACCACATCCTTTGAGAAGGCAAGGAGTAAATACTGTTGCTACTGAAGTTCTGAGAGGATAAGTGTCTGGCCCCATGTCCTATAGCTAAGAAGTGGCAATGAGAGAGTTTGCATCCAAAAATGTGTTGTTTTTTCCTCTGTACCGTGCCTTACTTACACCCCACACCTCATAAATTTACACGTTTTAACTTATAGTTTATGTCACACGTATCAGGGATGATTCTGATTTCTCAGCTGAGATAAACCAATTAGTATCAGTTTCCATAAGTTCAGATATTTCCTGCCTGACCACCTCCAGCACCGGTGAAACTGAACAGTGTCCTCCCTGTCTTACTCCCGGCCACAGTTTCTGTGAGAGGCTGACTGCACTTCAGCATTCATACTACGTCACCACACTGCCTCTCTCAGCCAGAAAAATGCCTCCTTGCTCAGGGTCAGGCAGGGTGCTGGCCCAGTCAAGAAAGCAAGGCAGGGTTTCTCCATCAGGGCATCTTGTTGTTTAGTGAAAAGACGACTGCTGATGAAGCAGTTAGAGAGCAAAGACAAGTGCATTAACCCTGAGGTAGGTGCTATAGAGGTTTGGATCAGAGACTGGCCAGCAGGATGGGAGAGGTCAGAAGAAAAAGATGGGGCTTCATCAGGTCCTTGAAGGATGAAGGGAATATAGACCAACCCGCAGTGGGTGGGGAAGTATGGGGGAAAGGTGGCTGGAGTCTGTGTCCTGTCTTCCTTGGGATGATAGAGGAGAACCAGATAGTATCACTTGCCACTTGAGCCCCTCGTCAGGAGCATGTTTGTGTTGAGAGTCCACCCACCACCTCTTGATTTGATTTATATCTTCTAGTATGGCCCCTCTGGAGTCTATCAACCGGGCCAGTTAACAGACCAGACAGTTCTCAATGTGTATGGTGGCTACTCAGAGAACCGAGTATATGGCTACCTGTTGGATAAATACAAGGTAAGTCATGTTTTACTACTGTTGCCAGTATGGCTTCTCTGTAAGCTGGAATGTGGGCTGAGTTGTGTATTCTTATGGGAGACTGGTTGGGAACAAAATTGATGACTGTATAAATGTATGTGTTGCACTATTACATTTATCAATAATAAACATGCTTAAGTGTATATATAAACATATGCATTGTATTGCCATTTGGCAGCACTACCTTGCTAAAAGATCTTTCTAAAATGTTGATTTTGAGTGGTTGTCTTCTGATTTGATTTAAAAATTTTGTTTATACGTGATGTAATGGATTTTTTAAAATTTCCTTTTTTCTTTGAGAGGGGGGATGCCAAGGTCTTTGGTGGGTCTGTGGTGCCAATGTCATGTTCCTTTGTTTTTATTAGCTAGAAAAATTAGACCAAGAGTTTTACAAAGATGCTGACCTGTCCATAGGAACTACCATCAACGTGTGGGGAAGGAAAGTTCTCCTTTGTGACTGTGATGATTTCACGAAAACTTATTATAGAACTAAATATGGAATTGGTAAGTGATACATCTGTCAATTAGAAAATAATATTTAAACTTGGAGTCTTTGTTCCCTAGTTAAGATTGAGCTGACTTTTAAGCTTCTAATAGCTGCTACCATTTATCGAGCATTTGCTAACTGCCAGGCGTTTGTTGTCTTATTTACTCCCCTAACATCATCCTTATTTTAGAGGTGAAGAGACTGTGGCTTCCAAGGGGTTTCCTGGACGAAGGTCATGCATGCAGCAAGTAAAGAGTGAGCCAAAAACTTAAACTTGTCTGCCTGATGCCAAAGGCTGCTGTTTTCCCATGTAGTCCCCTGCCTCACTGTTGTGGTCAAGGAGTTGAAATGGAAATGCAAAGACTTTTCTTTCCGCTGAATCCTTGCTTACCACAGAGGCTATACTGATTTTTGTTCTCTAGCAAATTGTGCCTATCTGCTCTACCTTTCCTGGTGAGGCACAGCCAGGCTGCCAGCTTCTCTCTTCTTAGCTCTTCATTCCATTCAGATCAGGTTAGTTCAGTTCATCATGGAAGCCAGTGACTTATTAAGCACCTACTAGATGTAGGTCATTGCGGTGGACACAGGAGCTGCAGAATTGTGTAAGGAGTTTCTAGGCTGGGAGGGGAGCAGAGATCTACTGCATGTTACATGGTATTATAACTGTCACAGAAGCAGGGGGAGGATCTGAGATGAAACCTGAAAAACAACCCCCTCCTTTTGTTAAACCTGCAGGCCAGCCCTGCCCGCTTCCCAGGCCCTCCACCCCAGGGTTCAGGTACCTGCTGGTGCTTAGCTAAGTGGGGGTGATAGGAGTTGACAACCTCCCAGATTGGAGTTGGAGCTCGATTGGGGGTTGCTTACTCCTCTCTGAACCTTGGAGTATTCATATGAGCTCACTTCCCTGAGCCATGAGATGGAAGCCAGAAACAACAACAGCTTTTCCTAAAAGACAGGGTGCTTTGTCTCTAGGATGACATGAGGCCCACCTTACGTGTCTTGATGTCCCCACTGTGTAGTGTTCCTGGCCTGATGGGAATGGCATTGAAACATGTATATTATCATATGTGAAACGAATCGCCAGTTCACGGTCGATGCATGTTACAGGATGCTCGGGGCTGGTGTGCGGGGATGACCCAGAGGGAGGATAAGGGAAGAGGGAGGTGGGAGGGGGGTTAGGGAAGGGGAATTCATGTACACCTGGGGCAGATTCATGTCAATGTATGGCAAAACCAACCAATATAATACTGTAAAATAATTCAGTTCAGTTCAGTCGCTCAGTCGTGTCCGACGCTCTGCGACCTCATGAATCACAGTACGCCAGGTCTCCCTGTCCATCACCAACTCCCGGAGTTCACCCAAACTCATGTCCATCGAGTCGATGATGCCATCCAGCCATCTCATTCTCTGTCATCCCTGTCTCCTCCCATCCCCAATCCCTCCTAGCATCAGACTCTTTTCCAGTGAGTCAACTCGTCGCATGAGGTGGCCAAAGTATTGGAGTTTCAGCTTTAGCATCAGTCCTTCCAATGAACACCTAGGATTGGTCTCCTTTAGAATGGACTGGTTGGATCTCCTTGCAGTCCAAGGGACTCTCAAGAGTCTTCTCCAGCACCACAATTCAAAAGCATCAATTCTTCGGCGATCAGCTTTCTTCACAGTCCAACTCTCACATCCATACATGACCACGGGAAAAACCATAGCCTTGACTAGACGGACTATTGTTGGCAAAGTAATGTCTCTGCTTTTTAATATGCTATCTAGGTTGCTCATAACTTTCCTTCCAAGGAGTAAGCGTCTTTTAATTTCATGGCTGCAGTCAGCATCTGCAGTGTTTTAGGAGCCCAAAAAAATAAAGTCTGACAGTTTCCACTGTTGCCCCATCTATTTCCCATGAAGTGATGGGACCAGATGCCATGATCTTCGTTTTCTGAATGTTGAGCTTCAAGCCAAACTTTTCACTCTCCTCTTTCACTTTCATCAAGAGGCCTTTGAGTTCCTCCTCACTTTCTGCCATAAGGGTGGTGTCATCTGCTCTGAGGTTATTGATATTTCTCCCAGCAATCTTGATTCCAGCTTGTGCTTTTTCCAGCCCAGCGTTCCTCATGATGTACTCTGCATATAAGTTCAATAAGCAGGGTGACAATATACAGCCTTGACATACTCCTTTTCCTATTTGGAACCAGTCTGTTGTTCCATGTCCAGTTCTAACTGTTGCTTCCTGACCTGCATACAGGTTTCTCAAGAGGCAGGTCAGGTGGTCTGGTATTCCCATCTCTTTCAGAATGTTCCACAGTTTGTTGTGATCCACACAGTCAAAGGCTTTGACATAGTCAATGAAGCAGAAATAGATGCTTTTCTGAAACTCTCTTGCTTTCTCCATGATCCAGCGGATGTTGACAATTAGATCTCTGGTTCCTCTGCCTTTTCTAAAACCTGCTTGAACATCTGGAAGTTCACGGTTCACATATTGCTGAAGCCTGGCTTGGAGAATTTTGAGCATGACTTTACTAGCGTGTGAGATGAGTGCAATTGTGTGGTAGTTTGAGCATTCTTTGGCATTGCCTTTCTTTGGGATTGGAATGAAGACTGACCTTTTCCAGTCCTGTGGCCACTGCTGAGTTTTCCAAATTTGCTGACATTTTGAGTGCAGCACTTTCACAGCATCATCTTTCAGGATTTGAAATAGCTCAACTGGAATTCCAACACCTCCACTAGCTTTGTTCCTAGTGATGCTCTCTGAGGCCCACTTGACTTCACATTCCAAGATGTCTGGTTCTAGGTCAGTGATCACGTTATTGTGACTATCTTGGTCGTGAAGATCTTTTTTCTACAGTTCTTCTGTGTATTCTTGCCGCCTCTTCTTATTATCTTCTGCTTCTGTTAGGTCCATACCATTTTTGTCCTTTATCGAGCCCATCTTTGAATGAAATGTTCCCTTGATATCTCAAATTTTAAAAAATAAAAAAAAGGAATCATTATATTATGTAAGAAGATACACAGCACACAAAGGGGTTGGAATATAAAAGACTTTCGATTTCTCTCTTTGGTTCACTAAGGGAATTTGTTCCACTGCCTCTGCATGCCAGATTAGTCAAAATGGGGCTGAGTTGGTGGCCTCTTCTTATATTATTTTCTAAAATTAGTCCTGTTGGTGGACACAGTTGGGCATATTTGTTTTGGGTCCTGAGGACAAGAAGGAGCCAGGAATGTGCAGGTAGTGGCTGCCATAGAGAAGCTGCTAGTGACCCTTAGATCGTTGGGAAGGATAATTTGATTTTTAATAAATGTAAGTACCTGTTCAGAGTTGACAAGTCTTCAGTGTAGAGTTGAAAAATTGATAAAAAAGAATGAGTCACCGAAGACATTTACCTATGTCCTACTGAAAGATTGTATACGTGCCTGCTCAATCATGTCCGATTCTTTGTAGAAACGGAATCCATGGACTGTAACCCGCCAGGCTCCTCTATCCATGGGATTTCCCAGGCAAGAATACCTGAGAGGGTTGCCATTTCCTACTCCAGGGGATCTTCCTGACACAGGGATCAAACCCGTGTCTCTTGTGTCTCCTGCATGACAGGTGCATTCTTTTTTTTATTTTATTTTATTTAATTTATTTTATTGAAGGCAAATTACCTTACATTAATATATTGGTTGGTTTTGCCATACATTGACATGAATCCGCCCCGGGTGTACATGTGTTCTCTTTCTTGAACCCGCCTCCCACCTCCCTCTTCCCCATATCCTCCCTCCATGTCATCCCCGTGCACCAGCCCCAAGCATCCTGTATTATGCGTCGAACCTGGACTGGTCACTTATGATAAAATACATGCTACAATGCTGTTCTCCCCAATCATCCCACCTTTACCCTCTCCCACAGAGTCCCAAAGACTGTTCTATATGCCTATGTCTCTTTTGCAGTCTCGTATACAGGGTTCAGGTTACCATCTTTCTAAATTCCATATATATGCTTTAGTATATTGTATTGATGTTTTTCTTTCTGGCTTACTTCACTCTGTATAATTGGCTCCAATTTCATCCACCTCATTAAAACTGATTCAAATGCATTCTTTTTGATGGCTGAAAAATACTCCATTGTGTATATGTACCAAAGCTTTCTTATCCATTCATCTGCAGATGGACATCCAGGTTGCTTCCATGTCCCGGCTATTATAAACAGTGCTGCAATGAACATTGGAGTACATGTGTCTCTTTCAATTCTGGTTTCCTCGGTGTGTATGCCCAGGAGTGCGATTGCTGGATCATACGGCAGTTCTATTTCTAGTTTTTTGAGGAATCTCCACACTGTTCTCCATAGTGGCTCTACTAGTTTGCATTCCCACCAACAGTGTAAGAGGGTTCCCTTCTCTCCACACCCTCTCCAGCATTTACTGCATGTAGACTTCTGGATAGCAGCCATTCTGACTGGTGTGAAATGGTATCTCATTGTGGTTTTGATTTGCATTTCTCTGATTATGAGGGATGTTGAGCATTTTTTCATGTGTTTGTTAGCCATCTTTATGTCTTCTTTGGAGAAATGTCTGTTTAGTTCTTTGGCCCATTTTTTGATTGGGTCACTTAGTTTTCTGGAATTGAGCTGCAGGAGCTGCTTGTATATTTTGGAGATTAATCCTTTATCAGTTGCTTCATTTGCTATTATTTTCTCCCATTCTGAAGGCTGTCTTTTCACCTTGCTTAGAGTTTCCTTTGCTGTACAGAAGCTTTTGATTTTAATTAGGTCCCATTTGTTTATTTTTGCTTTCATTTCCAATATTCTGGGAGGTGGGTCTTGGAGGATCCTGCTATGATTTCTGTCAGAGAGTGTTTTGCCTACGTTCTCCTCTAGGAGTTTTATAGTTTCTGGTCTTACATTTAGCTCTCTAATCCATTTTGAGTTTATTTTGGTGTATGGTGTTAGGAAGTGTTCTAGTTTCATTCTTTTACAAGTGGTTGACCAGTTTTCTCAGCACCAGTTGTTAAAGAGACTGTTTTTTGTCCATTTTATATTCTTGCCTCCTTTGTCGAAGATAAGGTGTCCATAGGTGCGTGGATTTAAATCTGGGCTTTCTATTTTGTTCCATTGATCTATATTTCTGTCTTTATGCCAGTACCATACTGTCTTGATGACTGTGGCTTTGTAGTAGAGCCTGAAGTCTGGCAGGTTAATTCCCCCAGTTCTATTTTTCTTCTTCAAGATTGCTTTGGCTATTCGAGGTTTTTTGTATTTCCATACAAATTGTGAGATTATTTGTTCTAGTTCTGTGAAAAATATCGTTGGTAGCTTGATAGGGATTGCATTGAATGTATAAATTACTTTGGGTAGTATACTCATTTTTACAATATTTATTCTTCCAATCCACGAACACGGTATATTTCTCCATCTATTAGTGTCCTCTTTGATTACTTTCACTAGTGTTTTATAGTTTTCTATGTACAAGTCTTTTGTTTCCTTAGGTAGATATATTCCTAAGTATTTAATTATTTTCATTGCAACAGTGAATGGAATAGTTTCCTTAATTTCTCTTTCTATTTTCTCATTATTAGTGTATAGGAATGCAAGGGATTTCTGTGTGTTGATTTTACATCCTGCAACTTTACTGTATTCATTGATTAGCTCTAGTAGTTTTCTGGTAGAGTCTCTAGGGTTTTCTGTGTAGAGGATCATGTCATCAGCGAACAGTGAAAGTTTTACTTCTTCTTTTCCAATTTGTATTCCTTTTATGTCTTTTTCTGCTCTGATTGCTGTGGCCAAACCTTCCAAAACTATGTTGAATAGTAGTGGTGAGAGTGGGCACCCTTGTCTTGTTCCTGACTTTAGGGGAAATGCTTTCAGTTTTTCACCATTGAGGATAATGTTTGCTGTGGGTTTGTCATATATAGCTTTTATTATGTTCAGATATGTCCCTTCTATTCCCACTTTCTGGAGAGTTTTTATCATAAATGGATGTTGAATTTTGTCAAAGGCTTTCTCTGCATCTATTGAGATAATCATATGATTTTTATTTTTCAGTTTGTTAATGTGGTGTATTACGTTGATTGATTTGCGGATTTTGAAGAATCCTTGCATTCCTGGGATAAAGCCCACTTGGTCATGATGTATGATCTTCTTAATGTGTTGTTGGATTCTGATTGCTAGAATTTTGTTAAGGATTTTTGCATCTATGTTCATCAGTGATATTGGCCTGTAGTTTTCTTTTTTTGTGGGATCTTTACCAGGTTTTGGGATTAGGGTGATAGTGGCCTCATAGAATGAGTTTGGAAGTTTCCCTTCCTCAGCAATTTTCTGGAAGAGTTTGAGTAGAATAGGTGTTAGCTCTTCACTAAATTTTTGGTAGAATTCAGCTGTGAAGCCGTCTGGACCTGGGCTTTTGTTTGCTGGAAGCTTTCTGATTACTTCCTCTATTTCCATGCTTGTGATGGGTCTATTCAGATTTTCTATTTCTTCCTGGTTCAGTTTTGGCAAGGTGTACTTTTCTAGGAATTTGTCCATTTCTTCCAGGTTATTCATTTTATTGCCATATAATTGCTGATAGTATTCTCTAATAATCCTTTGTATTTCTGTATTGTCAGTTGTGATCTCTCCATTTTCATTTCTAATTTTATTGATTTGGTTCTTCTCCCTTTGTTTCTTGATGAGTCTGGCTAGTGGTTTGTCAATTTTATTTACCTTCTCAAAGAACCAGCTTTTGGCTTTGTTGATTTTTGCTATGGTCTCTTTTGTTTCTTCTGCATTTATCTCTGCCCTAATTTTTACGATTTCTTTCCTTCTGCTAACCCTGGGGTTCTTCATTTCTTCCTTTTCTAGTTGCTTTAGATGTAGAGTTAGGTTATTTAGTTGACTTTTTTCTTGTTTCTTGAGGTGTGCCTGTATTGCTATGAACTTCCCCCTGAGCACTGCTTTTACAGTGTCCCAGAGGTTTTGGGTTGTTGTGTTTTCATTTTCATTCTTTTCTATGCATATTTTGATTTCTCTTTTGATTTCTTCTATGATTTGTTCATTATTCAGCAGCGTGTTGTTCAGCCTCTATATGTTGGCATTTTTAATAGTTTTTCTCCCGTAATTGAGATCTAATCTTACTGCATTGTGGTCAGAAAAGATGCTTGGAATGATTTCAATTTTTTTGAATTTACCAAGGCTAGATTTATGGCCCAGGATGTGATCTATCCTGGAAAAGGTTCCGTGTGCGCTTGAGAAAAAGGTGAAATTCATTGTTTTGGGGTGAAATGTTCTATAGAGATATTAGGTCTAACTGGTCTATTGTATCATTTAAAGTTTGTGTTTCCTTGTTAATTTTCTGTTTAGTTGATCTATCCATAGATGTAAGTGGGGTATTAAAGTCTCCCACTATTAATGTGTTATTGTTAATTTCCCCTTTCATACTTGTTAGTAATTGTCTTACATATTGCGGTGCTCCTATGTTGGGTGCGTAAATATTTATAATTGTTATATCTTCTTCTTGGATTGATCCTTTGATCATTATGTAGTTTCCTTCTTTGTCTCTTTTCACAGCCTTTGTTTTAAAATCTATTTTATCTGATATGAGTATTGCTACTCCTGCCTTCTTTTGGTCTCTATTTGCATGGAATATCTTTTTCCAGCCCTTCACTTTCAGTCTGTATGTGTCCCTCGATTTGAGGTGGGTCTCTTGTAGACAACATATATGGGGGTCTTGTTTTTGTATCCATTCATCCAGCCTTTGTCTTTTGGTTGGGGCATTCAACCCATTTACGTTTAAGGTGATTATTGATAAGTATGATCCCATTGCTATTTTCTTTATTGTTTTGAGTTCGAGTTTATATACCCTTTCTGTGTTTCCTGTCTAGAGAAGATCCTTTAGTATTTGTTGGAGAGCTGGTTTGGTGATGCTGAATTCTCTCAGCTTTGGCTTGTCTGTAAAGCTTTTGATTTCTCCTTCATATTTGAATGAGATCCTTGCTGGGTACAGTAATCTGGGCTGTAGGTTATTTTCTTTCATCACTTTAAGTATGTCTTACCATTCCCTCCTGGCCTGTAGAGTTTCTGCTGAAAGATCAGCTCTTATCCTTATGGGGATACCCTTGTGTGTTATTTGTTGTTTTTCCCTTGCTGCTTTTAATATTTGTTCTTTGTGCTTGATCTTTGTTAATTTGATTAATATGTGCCTTGGGGTATTTCGCCTTGGGTTTATCCTGTTAGGGACTCTCTGTGTTTCTTGGACTTGGGTGATTATTTCCTTCCCCATTTTAGGGAAATTTTCAACTATTATCTCCTCAAGTATTCTCTCATGGTCTTTCTTTTTGTCTTCTTCTTCTGGGACTCCTATGATTCGAATGTTGGGGCGTTTAATATTGTCCCATATGTCTCTAATATTGTCCTCATTTTTTTAAATTCTTTTTTCTTTTTCCGTCTCTGTTTCATTTATTTCTACAATTCTATCTTCTAGCTCACTTATCCTGTCTTCTGCCTCCGTTATTCTACTGTTTGTGCCCTTGAGAGTGTTTCTGATCTCATCTATTGTATTATTCATTGTATATTGACTCTTTTTTATTTCCTCTAATTCCTTATTGAACATTTCTTCCATCTTCTCAATCCTTTTCTCCAGTTTATATATCTGTAACTCCATTTTGCTTTCCAGATTTTGAATCATTTTCACATTAAAATTCAAAATTCTTTATCGGGTAGGTTCCCTATATCTTTTGTTTGTGTTGGTGGGCATTTATCCTGTTCCTTTACTTGTTGGGTATTTCTCTGCCTCTTCATCTTGCTTATTTTGCTGTGTTCGGGGTGGCCTTTCCATCTTCTGACAGTTTTTGGAGTTCTATTTATTATGTAGTTACCTCGTTGTGTGTGGGTTTGGATGGGTGACTTGTCAAGGTTCTGACAGGTGCATTCTTTACCTCTGTTCCACCTGAGAAATCCACTGAAAGATTACCTTAATACAAAGGATGTGGTGAGGTCATATGATCCCTTAAATATTATGTCCAACATTCAGTTGATGTTTGTTAGCTTGATTTTGAGAATATAAAGTTTGTATTTGGGGAAATGAACATAGTGCTGGAGAGACCCAGTACATTGTTATTATTTTGATGGGTTTACAGGGAACTTTCAGAGGCAGAAGAAATCTACTAGTGTGCTCTGGATCTAGCCATCCTCAGCAGATGCATCAACTTTAAATGCCCTGTGGTCAGTTTCAGTTGAGCCCTAGTGCCTAATTTCTTCCTGCTCACTTCTTTTTCTCTCTCTAGAGACTTGTTGTATTATATTTAAAAAAGTCATTTGTGCCTTTAAAGCTCATATAATATGAGCATTATGTCTTTAAAGAGAAAATTATGCAAATGCAAAGTTATGATGCATTTTATAGTCATGCTGAGTTTTTATATTTCTCATAAGATAAGTTAAAATATCCCATTTAATAGACACCATTATTACACAACATTTCTTGAGTAACAACAGTATACTTAATGTAACTAATGACTAGAAATTATATCCATGATTCAGGGAGGAGGGGAGTGAATCAGTATCCTCTGATGATCTTTGCATTTGCTTTTCCTGACTTTTTGGTAACATTAAATTAATAGACTTAATGTTACTTTAAATGTAAATTAAGACTATTAATGTTACTTAGATGCAGTTTCTTTGGACATTTAAATTTTTTTTAATAACTCATCTGGCTCTAAAAATTCATAAGACTAACCACATTTTATACATTATATTTTGGTATTCTTGAAGCCCAAACCAGGACAGAGTCCTGGCAATAATTGTGGTCACATTTCCTTCCTTGCCAATAATCGTGGTCAGTAGAAACCTGGTGTCACCACTCTGCAGCGCCATAGGAAGAAGCTGACAACTGCCAATGACACAGCTAGGGACCTCCCTAAGAGGAAGCCAGGGGGAGATTTCTAATGCAGTATACAGCCTGGGTGCCTCAGTACCTTCTCTTACCTATTGCCACCCCCAACATATTTGGGGGAAGAAAAAATGGCAGACGGACTAAGAGGTGAAGTTGGCCACAGTCCCAAGAAAGGCACATGAGAAAGCTTTCTATTATGTAGAAGCAGAGGGCTTGACAGAATCCCAAGAGATATATATGTAAAACCCCTGTGTTAAAGCCCATCTGGACTCCTAAAAAGATGAGATTCTTTTGTGCGTTTCAGGGTTCTAAAGAGAAGGCAACTTCCTCCACTAAACAGTCCAGTGTGACTCCCCCACTGGGCAACTTGGCCATCCTGCTGGCCCTGGCTAGCCTGCCGGGCAAGAGCATGTCACTCCCTCCTTACTTCGTGTGCATGAACACGGACTAGCAGATGGAGGCCTGTCGGACTTTCCTGTAGCATGAAGGTTGGAAGAGGCTCCAGGGGCTCTAGCAGGTGTTTCTTTCACTGAAGGGACATGGATTTGAATGTAAACTGTTCTTACCTAGAATTCCTGCCTTGGGTTATTATTTTTTTGTCCATAAGAGGACTTTGTTACAATCAATTCTTAGCGGTTGGGACAGCCAAACTAGTGTGTGTGTGTGTGTGTGTGTGTGTGTGTGTGTGTGTGTGTGTACGCGTGCGCACTTAGTAGCTCAGTCGTGTCTGACTCTTGCGACCCCATATAGACTGTAGCCTGCCAGATTCCTCTGTCCGTGGGATTCTCCAGGCAAGAACACTGGAGTGGGTAGTCATTCCCTTTTCCAGGGGATCTTCCTGACCCAGGGATCAAACTTGGGTCTCCTGCATTGCAGGCAGGTTCTTTACTATCTGAGTCACCAGGGAAGCCATTAAGGATAAGCAAAAAACTTAAATCATATTTAATTTTGTGGAGTCATTTATAGCCATCTCTGAACACCTGGTGTTAGAAACAGCAGAGCATCTAAGATGAGTCTAATGATCATTTGAACAAATGAGCCATCCCAAAATGCAGCAGCAGAGGTAGAATTTGCTTCTAGTCTCACCACATGGCCTTGATGGACCTAACAATTTTGCTTTTTTTTTTAAAGCCTCTTCTATGCAGTGAAGACGGTTGAGAATTAGATGATTTCTAATGGTTTTCTAGCTAGAGCTAGAAAATTATGTGATTATTTGACCCCAAAGTGACCATCCCACTGAAATCATTTGACGTGCTTATGGGGTACAAGCAGAGGTGGATTCAACCTCAAAAATAATGAAGCTTAAGCTTTAGGGTTCTTTTCTTTGCAGGGGCCCCATTCCAAGGCACTGGGCCTAATTTTATCTTAATTATTTGACATTTTTCATCTTACAGAGGTTCTCCCAAATAATAAGCTTCAGGCCTCCCAAAACCTGGGTCCAAATCTGGGTTACTAGCAAATCAGAGATGAATGTCGAGGTAATTGAAGGCTTTTCTCAGAATCATTTACAAATGAGATGAAGAATAGTAAACCACTGTGAAAGAGCATTAAGATACATTCTTTAAAAAAGAGTCTGTCCCCTCTGTGTAAATTTGTTGGAATAAAGTCAATTGTGAATGGGCAGTCAATATATATGTTTTTACAAGTCTCTTGGAATTAGAAGCATCAGACTATTTGAAAGGCAGATGTGTTTTGGGATATTAGAATGTCAGTTTAAGAAGATATTTGGGACCTGTGGCTGATTCATGTTGATGTATGGCAGAAACCTGCACAATATTGTAAAGCAATTATCTTGCAAAAAAAATTTTTTTTAAAAAGAAGATATTTGGGAAGATGCTTTGTAAAAAAAAAATGTATACTTTTTCATCAAATACTTTTTAACACCTGAAACATGCAGGATGGTGGAACAATGGAAAACCAAAGACAGAAACTTCAGTTCAGTTCAGGTCAGTCGCTCAGTCGTGTCCGACTCTTTGTGACCCCATGAATCACAGCACGCCAGGCCTCCCTGTCCATCACCAACTCCCGGAGTTCACTCAAACTCATGTCCATCGAACCGGTGATGCCATCCAGCCATCTCATTCTCTGTGGTCCCCGTCTCTTCCCACCCCCAGTCCCTCCTAACATTAGACTCTTTTCCAGTGAGTCAACTCGTCGCATGAGGTGGCCAAAGTATTGGAGTTTCAGCGTTAGCATCAGTCCTTATCCAGGCACAATTCCAAACTTTTGTGAATATACACAATTAACCCATAAAAAATGGATTCTTGAGTCACAGTATCCAGAAAGACTGTATTGTTGAAAAAGTCAAATATGGTGGAGTGGAACAGTTCTCGGCATTTATACACTAGATGGCACTGTGGGTGCAGAGGAAAGCTCTAAATTGATTCTTTTGTTACTTAAATCTGTTGCAAAAATTATGTAGTTGAGAAAACAACAGTGTTATAAAACCTGTAATTTTGGGGGGAGATGTAGAATGCATTCTTAATTTGAGATTCAGTGCGTGTCCTCTTTTTGTTAGGCTGTTTAGATTATTATATAGAGTTGGAGACATATGTCCCCTGTTGGAAGAAACCAGTCATGCCTGAATTTTCTAATAATCACGTACAGTTCTTCCTGGCATCCCCTATGGTCCTTTTCCTAAAAATGAAGGTACCAGTTAGTGGTGTGTTTCATGTTACAATTAGGAATGATAGGGTCTGCTGTAATTCTGACGAATTCCAATATTTAAACTTGCCTCTATATTACCAAGGCTTCTCTTTAATTGCCACAAAAATAGCAATAGGAGAGGCTCACCAGTCACTTCCATACCCGCAGTTTGGCCGCCTCCTTTCACTAAGTCAGTGAGAAATATCTGATGGCATTCTCTTTGCTAGTATGTCTTCTGTGAGCAGTTTCTGTCAGGGTGAAACAATACTCTTTTGGGGATTATGCCTGAGGAGGTTCCACACAAAGGCTGTTAGGAAGTCTAAGGAAATGTGAAAGTTGAAAATGTTTTCAAATCAGAGTTAGAAACAGCCCCTTAGCCTTTTGATCAATCAGTACAAAAAAAAAAAAACAACTATCCCTCCATGTTAAGAGGTAGGCTGCCTTGGATGATACTTTGGTGCACATTTTCAATTAGAGAGGTATGTGCTAAATCTGTTCTCTTCCTTCTGTTAGAATTTTAGTAATGGAAAAGGAAATCTTCGCTTATGTGAGACTCCTTTCAGGCTCTAATGAAAACACCTATGGGATGGTCAACTTTGGGGAAGAGGTATAAAAGAGATTCCATGGGTTGTTTGGTTGCTTTGCTTTCTTTTGCTTTAAGAAAGATCCAGACATCATCTTTACCATTTGTGGTATGACAAACACTGCTGATTGGGATCTATTGAGTCAATGTGTCATCTACTTCAGAGGGCACACTTGCCTCTCAGAGGTGGTACAGCCTCACAAATGAGTACCTAACAGCTCCCAGGCTGTTACAAATATGTCTCCACATGTTTCTACATCTCTCCTTCCTCACAGATGATAAATGAATTAAGAAGGTCAACCGTATTTACCACTTACCACTCCCTTTGTCTGTGGTGGTTTTAAAAGCTGTGTTAGTTTGATTTGGGTTTTATTTATTTTTGCAGTATCACATTTCAGTACAATTGCAGTCTTTTCTTGGGCAGTAATAGAGGCAACCTGGAGGGTTTTGTTGGTGAGAAGAAATGTTGTTTTTGTTTTTGATCTAGGTAGTGAAGTATCATGGCCTGGAGCTGAGTTAGAGGAAAGGGAGAGGGCTTAAAATGTGGGCTCAGGAGGAGGAGACATCAGTTGGGGAAGGTAAAGGCGAAACAGCTGGGAGTCAGTCCTATTTGGAAAGGAATTTAATTAGTGAGTGTTGACTAAAGATAGGAGAGGGCTACATTACAGGTTAAAATATGGAATGGGTAGCATAAAGTTTCAAGCTTGAATTTTCATATCATTGGGAAAATCAAGGAAGAACAAAAAATATTCTGAAATGGGGATGTGATGACAAAAGATAAATGTTTACTTATTCGACACACTCTCTCTCTCTTTTTTCTTTCTTTTGAACCAGTGGCGATTATTGAGTGAGTTCTGTGGTTTTTGTAAACATGATTGAAACCTACCCTCCCAGGATTTTGCTGTGTTTTGTTTGAAAGAGTTTAAAATAGTCTACAAAGATCTCCATGTTCATCTTGAAAACATAACAAACCTTTCAAAACAGCCATAATCAGGGCAAAAAAAAATATTGATGTTTCATCTGCCTTTGTTTTGTTATAGAGAACTTTACCTCGATTCCGTGCAAGGCCCCACCTCCTCCAAAAATAGAAAGGAAATTTCCACCTTACACCGGCTTTGGTTCTGAAGAGGATTCTCTTCGCTCCTGCATAGGCCTTATGCCCACACCTCCTCAGAGGAACTTCAAAAAGTTCATGGACTTTGACAGGTGCTTGAGGGAACTGTTGTTTTAATCTGATTTTTCCCAAATGTATTTGGGGTTTGTAATATTGTCCTCATGACAAAACAGATGACACTTCATTTATCTGATTTCAAGTTCAGGGACATGTTATTATAACTTTAATGAAGATGATTAATATGTAAGTATTAACAGATTCTTATATCAGTGGCTATTTTATTTACTTTTTTCCCCAGGTATTTTGAGAAATAATTGACATAAAACATTGTGTAAGTTTAAGTATGCAACATAATGATTAGATATATGTATGTATTGTAAAATGATCACCACAGTAAGATTAGTTCACATCCACTACCTCACAGTTCGAATTCTTTTTTCTTGTGATGAGAATTTTTAAGCTCTACTCTCTTAGAAACTTTCAAATATACGTTATTGTTTACTGTCGTCATCATGATGTATGTTATGTCCCCAGAACTTATTTATTTTATAGTAGAAAGTTAGTTCCTTTTGATCACCTTCACCCAATTATCCCATCCACTCCCCACCCCCCTGCCTCTGGCAGTACCAGTCTGATCCCTGTTTCTATGAGTTTGTTTTTTTTTAGATTCTACATATATGTGAGATCATGTAGTATTTGTCTTTCTATTGAATTATTTTACTTAGCATAATGCCCTCAAGGTCCATCCATGCTATTGCAAATGGCAGGATTTCCTTCTTTTGATGATTGAATAATATTCTACTGTGTGTTTGCGTGTGCGTGCACATGCGTGCGTGCATATGCACTGTGTCCTCAGTTTTGCCTGACTCTTTGCGACCCCATGCACTATAGCACTCCAGTCTTCTCTGTCCATGGAATTTCCCAGGCAAGAACTAGAGTCGGTTGCCATTTCTGATTCCAGGGGATTTTCCTGACCCAGGGATCGAACTCGTGTCTCTTACATCTCCTGTATTGGCAGGCAGATTCTTTGCCACCGTGCCACCTGGGAAGCCCCATATATTTTTTTACACTTTATCCATACACCTGTTAGTGGACACTTGTGTTGTTTCCCTGTGTTAGCTATTGCAAATAATACTGCATTGAACATGGGGGTGCAGATATCTTTTGGGGACAGTGATTTTGTTTCCTTTGTGTATATATATATATATCCAAAAGTAGAATTACTGTGTCATATGGTAGTTCTGTTTTTAATATTTTGAGGTGCCTCCGTGCTACTGTTTTCCACAGTAGCTGCACCAATTTACATTCCCATCAACAGTGCCCAGGGGTTCTCTGTTCCCCACATCTTCACACTGAATGGTTATTTTAATGTGTCTTCTGGAAGCCCCTAAAGCCGTATTATCCCTAATCTATATTGCCTTTCCATGTATATGTGTGTGTGTATACATATACATATATATATGTTTTTCCATATGTATGTATCTCCTCAACATGATCCCTAGGAATGGTGTAGAGTAAGGGTCATCAGACTTTTTCTTAAAAGGTAAGATACAAATATTTTCTGCTTTGCGGACCATACAGCCTCTGTCACAATTGCATAGCTCTGTCACTGTAGCATGAAAACAGCAATAGACAATCCATAAACAAATGTGTGACTGCATTCCAATAAAACTGTTTATGGACACTGAGAACCCTGTGAACAGTATGAAAAGGCAAAAAGATAGGACACTGAAAGATGAACTCCCCAGGTCGGTAGGTGCCCAGTATGCTACTGGAGATCAGTGGAGAAATAACTCCAAAAGAATGAAGGGATGGAGCCAAAGCAAAAACAACAACCAGTTGTGAATGGGACTGGTGATGGAAGCAGGGTTAGCTGCTGTAAAGAGCAATATTGCATAGGAACCTGGAATTTTAGGTCCATGAATCAAGGGAAATTGGAAGTGATCAAACAGGAGATGGCAAGAGTGAACATCGACATTCTAGGAATCAGCAAACTGAGATGGACTGGAATGGGTGAATTTAACTCAGATGACCATTATATCTACTACTGTGGGCAGGAATCCCTTAGAAGAAATGGAGTAGCCATCATGGTCAACAGAAGAGTCCAAAATGCAGTACTTGGATGCAGTCTCAGAAACGACAGAATGAGCTCTGTTCATTTCCAAGGCAAAACATTCAATATCACAGTAATCCAGGTCTGTGCCCTGACCAGTAATGCTGAAGAAACTGAAGTTGAACAGTTCTATGAAGACCTTCTAGAACTAACACCCAAAAAAGATATCCTTTTCATTATAGTAGACTGCAATGCAAAAGTAGGAAGTCAAGAAATACCTGGAGTAAGTAAAGAGGCAAATTTGGCCTAGGAGTACAGAATGAAGCAGGGCAAAGACTAATAGAGTTTTGTCAAGAGAACGCACTGGTCATAGCAAACACCCTCTTCCAACAACACAAGAGAAGACTCTACACATGGACATCACCAGATGGTCAACACTGAATTCAGATTGATTATATTCTTTGCAGCCAAAGATGGAGAATCTCTATCCAGTCAGCAAAAAAAAGACCGGGAGCTGACTCTGGCTTGGATCATGAACTTCTTATTGCCAAATTCAGACTTAAATTGAAGAAAGTGGGGAAAACCACTAGACCATTCAGGTATGACCTAAATCAAATCCCTTATGACTATACAGTGGAAGTAAGAAATAGATTTAAGGGACTAGATCTGATACACAGAGTGCCTGATGAACTCTGGATGGAGGTACATGACATTGTACAGGAGACAGGAATCAGGACCATCCCCAAGAAAAAGAAATGCAAAAAAGCAGAATGGCTGTCTGTGGAGGCCTTACAAATATCGGAGAAAAGGGAAGTGAAAAGCAAAGGATAAAAGGAAAGATAAACCCATGCAGAGTTCCAAAGAATAGCACGGAGAGATAAGAAAGCCTTCCTCAGCGATGAGTGCAAAGAAATAGAGGAAAACAATAGAATGGGAAAGACTGGAGATCTCTTCAATAAAATTAGAGATACCAAGGGAACATTTCCTGCAAAGATGGGCACAATAAAGGACAGAAATGGTATGGACCTAACAGAAGCAGAAGACATTAGGAAGAGGTGGCGAGAATACACAGAAGAACTGTACAAAAAAGATCTTCACGACCAAGATAATCATGATCGTGTCATCACTCACCTAGAGCCAGACATCTTGGAATGCGAAGTCAAGTGGGCCTTAGGAAGCATCATTAAGAACAAAGCTAGTGGAGGTGATGGAATTCCAATCGAGCTATTTCAAATCCTGAAAGATGATGCTGTGAAAGTGCTGCACTCAATATGTCAGCAAATTTGGAAATCTCAATAGTGGCCACAGGACTGGAAAAGGTCAGTTTTCATTCCAATCCCAAAGAGAGGCAATGCCAAAAAATGCTCAAACTACCTCACAATTGTACTCGTCTCACATGCTAGTAAAGTAATGTTTAAAATTCTCCAAGCCAGGCTTCAGCAATACGTGAACCGTGAACTTCCAGATGTTCAAGCTGGTTTTAGAAAAGGCAGAGGAACCACAGATCAAATTGCCAACATCTGCTGGATCATGGAGAAAGCAAGAGAGTTCCAGAAGAACATCTATTTCTGCTTCATTGACTATGCCAAAGCCTTTGACTGTGTGGATCACAACCAACTGTGGAACATTCTGAAAGAGATGGGAATACCAGACCACCTGACCTGCCTCTTGAGAAACCTGTATGCAGGTCAGGAAGCAACAGTTAGAACTGGACATGGAACAACAGACTGGTTCCAAATAGGAAAAGGAGTACGTCAGGTTGTATATTGTCACCCTGCTTATTGAACTTATATGCAGAGTACATCATGAGGAACGCTGGGGTGGAAGAAGCACAAGCTGGAATCAAGATTGCTGGGAGAAATATCAATAACCTCAGAGCAGATGACACCACCCTTACGGCAGAAAGTGAAGAGGAACTCAAAGGCCTCTTGATGAAAGTGAAAGAGGAGAGTGAAAAGTTTGGCTTGAAGCTCAACATTCAGAAAACTAAGATCATGGCATCTGGTCCCATCACTTCATGGGAAATAGATGGGGCAACAGTGGAAACCGTGTCAGACTTTATTTTTCTGGGCTCCAAAAACACTGCAGATGCTGATTGCAGCCATGAAATTAAAAGATGCTTAGTCTTTGGAAGGAAAGTTATGACCAACCTAGACAGCATATTAAAAAGCAGAGACATTATTTTGCCAACCAAGGTCCGTCTAGTCAAGGCTATGGTTTTTCCAGTGTTCATGTATGGATGTGAGTTGGACTATCTAGAAAACTGAGCACCAAAGAATTGATGCTTTTGAACTGTGGTATTGGAGAAGACTCTTGAGGGTCCTTTGAACTGCAAGGAGATCCAACCAGTCCATTCTAGAGGAGATCAGTCCTGGGTGTACATTGGAAGGACTGATGTTGAAGTTGAAACCCCAATACTTTGGCCACCTGATGCGAAGAGCTGACTAATTTTAAAAGACCCTGATGCTGGGAAAGATTGAGGGCAGGAGGAGAAGGGGACAACAGAGGTTGAGATGGTTGGATGGCATCACCAACTCAATGGACATGGGTTTGAGTGAACTCCGGGAGTTGGTGATGGACAGGGAGACCTGGTGTGCTGTGGTTCATGGGGTTGCAAGGAGTAGGACATGACTGAGTGACTGAATTGAACTGAACTGATGGACACTGACATTTGAATATCATATAGTTTTAACATATCACAAAGTGTTATTCTTTTGAGTGTTTTCAACCATTTAAAAATGTAAAATACATTCTTAGCTCACAGGCCATATAGAAACAGTTGACTGGCTGTATTTGGCCCTTATGCTGTAGTGGCTTCCGTGCTTTACAGTTGTTTTGTATAATGTTAACTGATTTTAATTTAAGAAGCTTGGTTGAGTTCAGTAACCACAGGTTGGTCATGTGGTGGAATATGATTTCAAAAGAAGGACTTTCAGAAGTGTTCCTAATATATGTGAGGAAAAATCTGCCCCTGAGTCATATGTATAGATGTGGTACTGCTCATGGCTACTTTTTGCTTCTGTAGGAAATGGAGCCCTGGAGAAAGAAGTTGTGGTAGGAAGAGGAAGAGGGGTGGGAAAATGTTGCAGAGACTTGAATAGGATGCAGACTAAACACTGAAGTCCTACATGAGGGGAATAATGGATCAGGAGAACCTGTGGAGAAAAAAGATAAAGAGAACATGGAGTAAGAGCAGGAGAAGAAAAACAACAAGGCATCACCCTGAATTTGATCAAATTCAATGGCATGAGTTGCCATTGTAGAATATTTTGAGGTGGAGAGAACAGTTTTGGTATCACGGTAAACATGGTAAAAATGCATTAAGAATTGTGTAGAGTGTCTGAAAGGCTGCCTTTGCCTTGACATGACATCCTTTTTCTTTTAAGAAGTAATCTTTTATTTGTAAGGACCTGGGAGTTTTGTTTTTAGGTTTCAGAGTTGATACTGCTCAAAGTGTGGTCCCCACAGTTTGTGTTCTCTGTCTCACCCCAGACCTACTGAGGCCCAGTCTCTGGGGGTGGGGCCTGGCTCTGTGTTTTAACAAGACATTCAGGGGTTTCTGGTGATGGGCACCAGGGTTTGAGAACCACTAATTTTGGATCACTTAAGAGGAACACCAACTCATACTCCATCCTCCCTTAAAGATAGCAGTGTTTATGGTGAAGTTCCAGGGCAGGACTTTTGATGGATTGTTGTTGTTTACTCGCTAAGTTATGTCTGACTCTTTGTGATCCCACAAACTGCAGCATGCCAGGCTCCCCTGCTTTTCACTGTCTCCTGGAGGTTGTTCAAATTAATGTCCATTGAGTTGGTGATGCTGTCTAACCATCTCATCCCCTGCCGTCCCCTTCTCTGTCGTCCCCTTCTCCTCCTGCCCTCAATCTTTCCCAGCCTCAGGGTCTTTTCCAATGAGTCAGCTCTTTGCATTAGGTGGACAAAGTATTGGAGCTTCAGCTTCAGCATCAGTCTTTCCAATGAATGTTCAGGTTTGATTTCCTTTAGGATTGACTGGTTTGATCTCCTTGCAGTCCAAGGGACTCTCAAGAGTCTTCTCCAGCACCACAATTTGAAAGCGTCAGTTCTTCAATCCTCAGCCTTCTTTATGGTCCCAGTTCTCATATCTGTACATGACTACTGGAAAAACCATAGCTTTGATGGATACTTTTCACTAACTGCTGTTTTTAAGGGCAACCACCCGAAGGAGGTGGGCAGGAAGAATATCCCTATTGTAAAAGGAGAGGGAATTTTTCTTGTAAGTAAACAGGATGAAACACGATCCAGGGTGTTGCTTCTGGAATCCAGTGGGAACAGTGTTCCTTGTGGGTAGTTGCCTTAGTCTCTCTTTCTGTCTGCACTGTGTCAACTTGCCGGCAGAGCACTGACTATAAACAGCATTCCATGTTCTTGTCATGCTGTTGTGGCTGGAGAACGGTGGTCCAGGCATGAATAGCTCTGATTTCTTTTCTTTCTGTCCATTGTTCATTCTGTGCCAGGAATACGCTTCTTCTCTCAAGCTCCTCCCACACAGTGACCCTGTTTCCATAGAAACTGGCACATTCAGCTGGAGACTTACACATGAGTTTCAATAACCCAAGGTTTTCAAACCATGAGAACGTGAGGAAGATGATCTGACAAAGCATACAAAGAAAAGTTTCTTACTGCAAATAAATAAACTGTGAATTGAGACATGCAACACACATGACATATATTGATGATATATATTGCTATTAAAATTGTACTTGTGGTCATTGTTGTATGAGGTTAACAGTCATCTCCAGTGAGTCACTGGAGAGAGATAGTTTCAGATCAAAGCATATGAGGTTTTTTTTTGATGGAATGAAGACTTTTATTGTCTGGGTAAAAATTCACTGTGGTGCCTGCTGGGTAGATTGTCCAGTCTGACTTGGGAGAACCAGAAAAATATCTTTCTCATTGCACCTGGCTGAATTAGTTATTTTGTTCTCTGTGTGCTCACAGTACTCTGCTGATCATACTTCTAATAATAATATTACTAGTAAAAAGTAGTTTGTGGTTACAGTGTGCTGACTACAATACTTGATCTCATTT
This sequence comes from Moschus berezovskii, assembly GCF_049115385.1. NCBI lineage: Eukaryota > Metazoa > Chordata > Mammalia > Artiodactyla > Moschidae > Moschus > Moschus berezovskii. The sequence continues at coordinate 42,430,882 of NC_142488.1, read as the reverse complement.
AATCCTCGAAACAACCTCATAAAGTAGATAATAGTATTGTACCCATTCTTCACATGAAGAAACTGAGGCTCAGAGAGTCTATTCAATTTATCCAATCTCACACAGCTAATTTTTAGTTGAGGTAGGATTTGAACCCAGGGAAATCAACTCCTGGAGTTCATCTTTCTTGCCCCAGAATCTGTACATATAGTGTGTGGCAGTTACTTGTTTATATATAGACCCAGAGCTCCTTGAGGGCAGGGACTGACTTTATTGCTTCTCTTGGAGTTAGAACAGTGCTGGCTGTGTACTTGGGATTCAGTAAATATTTTGTCCATAAGAGAAGAGGAATGATAAATAAGTGAGTAAATAGAATGAACATTCATCCTTTTAGTTCTTAGTGATGGGTAGAAGAGATGGATGGCTTCCTACCAGAAAGGCTGTTATTCCAGACTTTTGCTATTCATAATCATACAGCATCTAAAGATTCACAATTTATTCTTAATCTGACTGGTTTCAGATATTGTCCATCTGTTGTCTCCATCAGTCATTTATTTTCCTCTTTAAAAAAGCTTTTCCCATCAGTAATAATAAGCCTTCATGTCTCTTCTAACCATAAGACTATAGCTATAGCTATCTTTAAGGTTTTTATTATGTATGTAGCCCTGGGTGAGCCAATCATTTACCCTCAGTGTGCCAGACGCTGATATTGGGGCTTGGGATCAAAACAGACACAGAGCCCTGCCCTCATAGAATTTACATTTTAGCTAGGAGAGGTAGATGATAAACAATAAAGATACTACATAAGTACATTCCCTAGTGTATGGAAGGTATTAAAGTGCCACAAAAAAATTAAGGTAGCTATGAAGAGAATAAATGGGAACTTGGAATGTAGGACTTGAGGAGCAACCTGGGTTTCAGTTCTTAAAATAGTTTAAATTGGAGGTTAATTGCTTTACAATATTGTGTTGGCTTCTGCCATACAACAAAGTGAATCAACCACAAGTATACATATGTCCTCTTGCTCCAGAACATGCCCCCCACCCCTTCAGGTTGTCACAAAGCACCAGGTGTTTTGTGAAAACCTGTGTTATACAGAAGCTTCCCACTGTCTATCTGTTTTACACACAGTAGTGTGTATATATATCAGTGCTACTCTCTGAATTGGTGCCACCCTCTCCTTCCGCTATGTCCAAAGTCTGTTCTCTGTGTCTGTGTCTCTATTCCTGCTCTGAAAATATGTTCATCAGTACCATTTTTCTAGATTCCATATATATGCATTAATGTACAAAATTTTTCTCTTTCTGACCTTACTCTGTATAACAGGCTCTAGGTTTATTCACCTCATTAGAACTGACTCAAATGTGTTCCTTTTTATGGCTGAGTAATATTCCATTGTATTAATATATATGTACCACAACTTCTTTACCCATTCATCTGCCAGTGGACATCTACCAGAAAAACAAAACAACCCAATCAAAAAGTGGGAGGAAGATTTAAGCAGACATTTCTCCAAAGAAGATATACAGATGGCCAACAAACACATGAAAAGATGCTCAACATCACTCATTATTAGAGAAATGCAAATGAAAATTACAGTGAGGTATCACCTCACACCAGTCAGGATGGCCATCATCAAAAAATCTACAAACAGTAAATGCTGGTTTCAATTTTAAACAGTGTGGTTTGGATAGACCTTACTGAGGAGAGGAAACATGTACTGGGCAGAAGGAACAGTCAGTGTAAAGATGCTGAGCAAGGAGCAGGCTTGGGATGTGCAAAGAATAGGCAGGAGGCTGACAAGGATAGAAAAGATGAGTAACAGGCAGAGTAGACAGATTAAGAGAAGTAATGGGCGATCAGATCACATAGGGCCTTGCAAACTGTTGTAAGGATTCTTTTGACTTCAGGTGATAAGGGGACTCATTGGGAGATTTGAACAGAGAAGTGACTTGATCTAATTTATGTATTAAAAGAATGACTCCAGATGCAGTGTTGAGCGTAGACTGTAGAAGGGTAATGGTGAAAGTAAAGACCAGTTAAAACATGACTGTAGTAGTCCCACGAGAAAAGTTATGATGGCTCCATCAGGGTGAGTGCCATGAAAATGATGAGAAATAGCAGATTCTGGAAATATTTTTGAAGGTTGAACCAGTAGAGTTTCCTGGCAGATTGGATACAACAGAAGATAAAAATGACTCCCAAGATTTCTCCAACTGGAAAGATGGAGTTGCTATCTACTGAGATGAGAAAGACTGTAGTTAGAGTAGGTTTGTGTCAAGAGCAGAAGTTCAGTTTGGAACAAGTTAAGTTTGAGGTGTCAGATATCAAGTAGAGATGTTGAGGTGGCAGTTGGATATATGAGTCTGGGGTTTGGGAGAGAGGTCTGAGCTAGAGACAGAACTTTGAAAGTCATCAGCGTGTAGATAGTATTTAAAACATGAGACTAGAAGGGATCACTGAAAGAGTGAATATACACAGAGAAGTGGATGACTAAGTTATTCCTTGTTATCCCTGGGACACCCCAAATTAAGAGATTGAGGAAAAGAAGAGGAACTATTGAAGGATACTGAAAAGAAGCAAGCAAGGAGATAGGAGCAAAACCAAGAGAATATAGGATCTTGGACGCCAAGTGAAGCAAGAGTGTCATGGAAAAAGGAATGATCATTTATACCAACTGCTGCTGATTGGTCAAGTGAGACACAAAAATGGACCATTGGAATTAGCATTGTGGAGATCACTGTTGACTTTGACAAGGGTTGTTTAGGTAGAACAAACCTAATGGAAGTGGATTTAAGAGAATGGGAGAAGAATTCAAGACAATGATTATAGGTAACTCTTGGCTGTGTGGAGAAAAGGTTAAGACATAGCTGTTGGACTTAGGAATTTATCATTTGTTTTGAGACAGTGGGAACCAACACATTAAAAAAAAAACAGTCAAGGTTACAAGTCTATACAATGCTAAATTGGGTGTCAAAGATAATATTTGTTACAGGAGGCATGAGTAGCTGATCAGCTGGGTAGGCAGCCATGGTCACGGAGAGCTCTACTGATTGAGGCCCAAATGGATGGGCAGGATTCTGGACAGGCATAAGAAAGGATGAGAGTGTATCCTGGGGGAGGGGATGACACAAAGCGAAGGGCTGGATGTAGAAACAAGCTCAGTGTGGGGCGCTAAGTGAAGTGACTATGTGATTTGAGTAGACAGTGTGTTATAGGCAGTCATGACAAATAGGTAGGGGTGTGTGTGTGTGTGTGTGTGTCTGAACCAGACCATTAATGGCCAAGAAAGCCGGACTGAGCAGTCTAGGTGGTATGATTGGAAGCAGGGAAAATGCTAAATTTTTTCTGAGTGCTGGGTGTATTGTGATAAAAAGAGTGTTTAGAGAACTTTGATAATTAGCTTATTAGTCAAAGAAATATCTGAAGATAACCTGCAAGTGTTTTTCAAAGCATACTCTGGGGACGATTTCATCAGAATCTTTTGGGGAGCTTATTAAAAATGTAGGTTTCTGGAGCTGCAAGTGAACTACTGAATCCATATCTCTAGGAGTGGGACTCTGGATTCTGTATATTTAACAAGCTCCCCGTGTGACTTTCACACATGACAACGTTTGTGAATGATCTTGCTTGAGTAGACTGTAGTGTTCAGTCCAGTCTCTCAGTCATGTCCGACTCTTTGCAACCTCATGGACTGCAGCAGGCATACAGATTATAATGTAGATAAAGATTTTGCTTGAGTAGATTGTATTCCTGGTTGTAAGCTGTCTAAAACACTATAATTACATTTAAAAAGGCATATTAAACATGAAAAATCCATACTTAATATCCACACTTGTAAATTTATATAAGTTTTAAGAAGCTAAATTTGCAATTGTGTTCATTTGGCCTGACTTTAGACCTCATTCAATTGTTTCAAGGATATTTCAGACATCTGTAAAAGTATGGGTCTTTCATGAGAGGGGGGTTACCAAATCTGTTTATTACTTTTAAATCCAATTATGTACCAGAGAAGATGGTTGAGAAGGTATAGCTGTCCCTTCCCTGTGCTGTATGTGGTCTGTCTGAAGCCTGGGAAACTAGGGACTAAGAAAACAGCTATGGAGATCTGGCTGTTTTGCCAAGGCTGCCCTGGGGCTAGCCTCCAAATTGCTACTTTCCATCTCACTTGAGGCCTCAAGCTGGGAATCATGGAGCCATGCTTTTTCAATCCTGCCTCCTTGAACAGAGAAAAACACCTTCTGCCTCTGCAAATCAGAAATAATTTTTTTTGGTCTGTTTCTTTATAAATCACTGTGACTGCAAGGAAAGAATGACTTTTGACATTGGAGACTGAAAGTGAGGACCTCTCTTGTGACAGGGAAGGGATGAAGTACATGGTTTATTTTACTCTGTTCCTCCTTGGGGTATTGATTTAATTATCAGAGCCTTCCAAAAGAGTTTAGTGTTTGTCATAAAGTCCACCTTTAGGCTTCCCCAGTGACTCAGCAGGTAAAGAATCTGCCTGCAATGCAGGAGATACAGGAGATGTGAGTTTGATCCCTGGATCGGGAAGATCCCCTGGAGGAGAAAATGGCAACTTACTCCAGTATTCTTGTCTGAAAAATCCCATGGACAGAGGAACAGTCCGTGGGGTTGCGAAGAGTTGGAGACAACTGAGTGACTAAGCATAGCACAGCACCACCTTTCACTAGCTAATATCCACAGACATACTTCTGCTGACAGACCATAAATTAATTTATTCCAAAACCAGACAGTCAATTTGGGGAACTTTAGGTTCTAGAATTTGATCTCATCATCAGTCTTCAAGACTATTCTATTCACGCATAGAATTCTAAGTGCAAATTTCAATCTACATGGATCTTATAACAACTTTCTGCAAACATTAAGTACTTTGAATGCAAAAAAAAAAATGTTGCATTAGACAACGATTAATAAGATGCAGTCCTTGCCCTCAGAAAACAAACTTGTAATGGCAACTTACGATATGGGTGATAAGCGTTATGAAAGGTCTGTCATATTTAATATAGCATTTGAAAGGGAAAAGGGAGTTAGGGGGCTGCTGGGGAACTGGGAGAGTGACTTAGCAAGGAGACGATATGGGGTTGGAAGAAAAATAAGGAATGGGCTTGAGAAAGTGGGCAGTGAAATGGGGAAGTTGCTTCAGGCACTGGCAGAGCACAGCCTCTTGCCTCCTGGAGCAGCAAGACCCAGGTGCAGTACTTCTAGCTGACATGGTTGATGTGATTATTGTCCAACCTTGTGAGTAGAGAACAGCCATTTAGTGCAGATGGTTTGAGCAGTGTGTTTATGACATTTGTTTTGGGTACGTTTTCCCAATGTGTTACCCTGGACGTTTTCCCAGTGTGTTAACCTGGACAAATAGGTGTGTGTGTGTGTGTGTTTGAACCCAAACTATTTTCCCAGTGTGTTAACCTGGACAAATAGGTGTGTGTGTGTGTGTTTGAACCCAAACTATTTTCCCAGTGTGTTAACCTGGACAAATAGGTGTGTGTGTGTGTGTTTGAACCCAGACTATTTTCCCAGTGTGTTAACCTGGACAAATAGGTGTGTGTGTATGTGTGTGGTGTGTGTGTGTGTGTGGTGTGTGTGTGTGTGTGTGTTTGAACCCAGACTATTTTCCCAGTGTGTTAACCTGGACAAATAGGTGTGTGTGTGTGTGTGTGTGTGTGGTGTGTGTATGGTGTGTGTGTGGTGTGTGTGTGTGTGTGTTTGAACCCAGACTATTTTCCCAGTGTGTTAACCTGGACAAATAGGTGTGTGTGTATGTGTGTGGTGTGTGTGTGTGTGTGGTGTGTGTGTGTGTGTGTGTTTGAACCCAGACTATTTTCCCAGTGTGTTAACCTGGACAAATAGGTGTGTGTGTGTGTGTGTGTGTGTGGTGTGTGTGTGTGTGTGTTTGAACCCAGACTATTTTCCCAGTGTGTTAACCTGGACAAATAGGTGTGTGTGTGTGTGTTTGAACCCAGACTGTTTTCCCAGTGTGTTAACCTGGACAAATAGGTGTATGTGTGTGTGTGTGGTGTGTGTGTGTGTGTGTGTGTTTGAACCCAGACTGTTTTCCCAGTGTGTTAACCTGGACAAATAGGTGTGTGTGTGTGTGTGTGGTGTGTGTGTGGTGTGTGTGGTGTGTGTGTGTGTGTGTGTTTGAACCCAGACAATTTTCCCAGTGTGTTAACCTGGACAAATAGGTGTATGTGTGTGTGTGTTTGAACCCAGACTATTAATGGCCCAGAAAGCCAGATTGAGCAGTCTAGGTGGTATGATTGGAAGCAGGGAAAATGCTAAATTTTTTCTGAGTGCTGTGTGTATTGTGATAAAAAGAGTGTTTAGAACTCTTTGAAAGAATAAGAGATATTTTATTTTTTAAAAAAAATTATTTATTTTAATTGGAGGCTAATTACTTTACATTATTATATTGGTTTTGCCATACACTGACATGAATCTGCCCCGGGTGTACATGTGTTCCCCATCTTCAACCCCCCTCCCACCTCCCTCCCCATCCCATCCCTCTGGTTCATCCAATAAACTGGGAACATGTCTCTGCATATAGATTTAGAGCCCTAATAAGAAAATGGTTGAACTTTTTCAACCTCTGAGAGTTTATGCCACTGTCTTAAAACCATAGTGCACTTGGATAGGAGGTGGGTGAAAGGAGTCAAGAGTACACACTTCCAGTTATAAAATAAATAAGTCATAGGGATGTGATATATAGCATGATGACTGTAGTTAATAATACTATAGTACATATTTCAAAGTTGTTGAGAGAATAGATCTTAAAAGCTATCATCACAAGAAAAAAATTTTTGTAGCTAAGTGTGGTGATGAATGTTAACCAGACTTAACTGTGTTGGTCATCTTGCAGTATATACACATATCAGATCGTTGTGTCATACACCTGAAACTAATATTATATGTCAATAAAAATGGCATATATTTTGCAGGAGTTTTTACATATGTAATATACAAAAGATTACTTATATAATGCCATAACCTTCATTTTTCTTCCATTTAGCTTTGGCAGCATAAGCAATACACTCCGTTTTTTTGCAAAACTAATCACACACAAATGTGCTGATGTGGAAAGGATGTTTGTTATTTCATATTTTCTCAGTGATGACACAATTTCAGTGTTTGAACCCATAGAGAGGAATTCAGGTAAGAGACATACTACCCATAACAATTTCCTCAGAACAGTGAACTGTCTCTTCATTTTGAAAGTTATGGACTATAATGTCATTTTTATAGCCTAGATGATCTAAAAGAGTGGCTTTCTGTCTCTTTTTTTTTAACCACTAAAAGTTCATTTTACAAAGACCTCTTAAATGGGAACCCAGACATATAAAATGGTAAAAGAGGAATAGTTTTGGTTGGCTCAGGACTGGGGGACTCAGGACACCTCCTTTTGACACTGTCCCCACTTCCTCTGTGGTCTCTGAGGCACCTCTGTGGAATTCAGTAACTTCAAAATCATGGTCTGGCTGCCACAAATTCTGTGTACAGCTAACAAGACAAGAATAAAATCTGTATTTGTGATAATATCACTTACAAAATAAGACAAGAATCCCCGATTAACAAATTTAATCTTCAGAGTCTATTTCCCTCTGGCTGTTGAGGCTGGTGCCAAGGTTCCAGCACCAAGGCCCATGGGATGGCCTTGCTGCAATGCATTGATAGGGTGGCCATTGCTGAGGAAAGCTATTGATTTTGACTTACCAAATTCTGGAACTGTAGGGCTCTATCCTTTGTCCCAACATGTTTAAAAGTTTTATCAGTGCTGAAGATACACGTTTGGGAAGAATAGTCAGTGGTGTACTGGTTAACCGGCTCTCTGAAAAAATTTTAAAAGCTCTATTTTGTACCGTTTGTCAATTTCCATGATGTAAATACCCAAACCATGGCCAATTTCAAGCAACCAACAAATCCCTGAATGTTAAACAGTCAGTCCTTATGAGCTGGTAGGAGCCGCTCAGTACACCAATGAATCATGATTATTTTGTATAAGTCAGGCTTCACTTATACAGATTTGAATAATGGACCAGATCTTAAAATATGAAGTCAAATAGGGATGAATATAAAGTCATGCTCCTGAAAGTCAAAAAATCACCTCTGTACATCTAGAATAGGGATGATATGGCTAAACAAATTGCAGCATTCATAAAACAGGGTGATAGCAGTCAAGTAGAAGCTTGCTGGTAATAACAGCAGCCCCGGCTGAGTACCTCCTGTTATTCTTATACGACCTTTATGAGGTTAAGTTTTGTGTTAATCTAGGTCCTCCAAGAGGCAAAGCCCAAGATGAGGTTAAATGTACAAGAGATTTATTAGGGGGATGGTGGGTGAGGGAAAGCATGGCAGGAGCCAGAAGAGACCAGGAGCGCTGTCAGATTGCAGTGTGTGTGTGACTCCTGTGAAGGAAAGAGGAAAAGGGGAAGGTCTTAGACCACAGTGAAAGTCTTAAGAAAATTTTGGCAAGGCTGACTGGGCGTTCTGGAGCCAGAGTCACCAGTGCGAGGAGCTCCCATCTTGCCTGCCTTAGTCTGCCTACCTTGCTCAGTCATGCGTTGGCAGCAGCCTGTGGGAAGCATGACCTTGGCACAAATCTGAGGATAGATTTCAGAACATAGCAGTTGGAGCCTTCTGTCAACTATGTTCCCCACAGCCAGCAATCTGAGAAGTACATTTTCATAGCCCCCCACAAATATTATTCCCATTTACCACTGAGAATTTGGAGGGGCTCAGAGAGATTAAATGACTCCTAAAGATCATCCAGCAAGCAAACGACAGAGACAGGATGGACTCCAGCTCTCTTTGGCTACAAAGCCTATGTCTTTCCGCCACCTCTGGCTTCGGAATGTGGTATAAGCATGAGGAGGCTGCTCCCCAGAGCTCACCTGGTCCCAGGATGTATCCACCGAGTTGGAGATTTCAGTTCAGTATCAGTTAGAAGATAGTGGAGTCCCACGTTCAACTCTGGTCACTGCTTGCCAAAACCCAAACAATGCCCAGAAAAGAGCAGAGGAAATGATGAGAATTCTGAGAAGTTAAAAAAGAAAAAAGAATGGGGCATTATTTAAATATTTTGCTGTGGAAACAAAGAGTTAAGGGAACTCCTATAGTTATCTTCAATTAAGTAACGCCTTTCCATAAATGGGGCATCTTTACATTTCATCTGTATGTCAGAAGATGTGTTTAAGACATCATCTGGGACAAATAGGTGGAAATAAACTCAGGTGAGAAATTTTCTACCTGATACAGTTCAGGCAGGCTCAGAAGATGTTCCTGTTGTCTCAGTTTCCAGGATGCTTCTGGACATAGACCAAGTCTTCGCTAAATGTTTATCTAAGTGTTTGGATTGGGAAGGGAGAGAATGGAGGAAAGAAAAGGCTGGAATGCCATGCCACTTTTCTTCTTTACACACTCACCTAGAAGTCTCATTTCTTTACCCACTGCCTCATTCTTCTTCCCTTAAAGACTGACTATACGTAGTATGAGTTCACAAGTTCACAGCTGAGTTCTGTGGTCTGTGTTTGAACATGAAGTATCTCTAAAGGCAAGTTGTCTGGTTCTTTGAGGAACAAAACCTACTCATTAACTTTTTTGTCCTTTTCTACAGGGTATTCTGGAGGGATGTTCTTAAAAAGAGTTCGTGTTAAGAAGCCTGGACAAAAAGTCTTTAAAAGTGAATTCTCGGAATATATCAAGGCTGAGGAGCTGTATGTTGGAGCTAAAGTGAACGTGAATGGCTACCTCTTTCTTTTGGTCAATGCTGATGAGTATACCTTGAACTTCATGGAGAAGAATTCAGATAAGGTGAGCTCGCTTGGTATAATTCTTGACTTCGCCTCTCAGCACTCTGCAGTCTGTGTTTTCCTTATTCCAGGCCTTTTCTTCTTCGCCTTGCAGCCAATTTTACATTGTGCATTCACACATGTGGGCATGAATAATGGATCTGCATGATTTGGCCGCAGGTCCCATCACAGAGGCCAGGGCCTGGTCTCCTCTGTTTATGTGCTGGGTTTGCTGCTGCCCAGCATCACGGATGCCAGGCACAGGCAGGAGGCAGACCCAGGGTTGAATCAAGTTTCCTGGGTTTTCTGCTGATGCTGAAAATGTTTTCAGAAAGAAATTCAGCAACGATCTGAAAGGAAGAAAACCTGGTGCCACACACTGTGCTGTCTCAGTTAATTGGCCCAGGCCTGCAGAGAAGGTCAAGACCTGAACAAACAGAAACCCCAAGGGAACCCAATAGTTGCTGGGGTTGCAACTTCCCATAACAGGAGCCACCTGAGGCCTAAATGAGACTCCAAGGACAGATTGGCAACAGTGAGCTCCACAAGTTTTTCCATTTGAAATGAGATGGCACGTGGGTACTATTACTGAAAGTACTATTATGACAGTGCTGTTCACTGAACATGTTGATAAAACCTTGATTTTAAGTGTGGATGAGTTCCATGTGCCAGCATGTATATTTCAGAACCATGGCCTACTATTGAAGAATCTATCGAGAAACTATTTTCAAAGTCTGCCTATAAATAATACTTCTGTGCCAATTATGTAGATACAGTGTCAATTCCATTTCATTTCATGTCAAATGCTCAGGGAGATGTCGCTAAGATCAGTCTCTGTGTACAACACATTACCTGGATCAGTTTGGGTCCTCTGAGAAGCAGATCCCAAGACAGAATGATAAGTGCAAGAGATGTATTGGGGGAAATGTGTATGAAGGATAAAGGAGGGAGCAGGAGTAGGTGGGGAGACTGAGATGTAGGTCTGCCCCCTGAGAAAGGAAAGGGAAAGAAGGAGGATGGGGGTGAGAAGAACCTCAAAAACATTGCAACTCTGAGAAAGTCAGCCAGCCTCACGGGGAGCCCCAGAGCACACACTGTGCATCAGAGAAATCCCATGTTAGGCAGGAATGACCCAACTCTGGCGCCTCCTTCCTGCTCAGTCACTGGATGGGAAGAGTCTGGGGAGACTGTGGCCTCTGGGGGAATCTCTGAAGTTGCAGCGCTCCAGTGACCTGAAGGTGCAGCAGCAGGGGGCTGTTCATTAACAGAACTCCTCTCTGTGTGGTCTCTCTTGAGGGCAGGCCAGGGCAGCACCCTCCTGGGCTGCCACACCACCTCTCTATTTGCACCATTAGGAACTTGGACTATCATAACATTAGAATCGGTAGCTCTTCAAAAGCACTGAATTCAGGTGAGGGGCTCAGTAATAGGGCAATTAAATTTCTGGAGACCAGCAGGCTTGGCCAGGAAACTTGAGTCCTTAAAAGCTGAGGGGCCTTAGACATGTGTCTTCCCTTTCCTCATCTTTAAAATGGGAGTACCAACGGTGCCTATTTCAGAGAGTTGCTGTGAAGATTAGATGTGGTAATCTGTTTTAAGTGCTTAGCTCTATGTGGCCCATAGGAGATGCAGTCACTGTACAGTTTATAATAGCTATTGTAATTAGGGTTCCATTTTCAAACACAGTGCAAACCTGTACTCTAATATATAAAATATATATAGCATGAATATGTATATATGTATATATATAGGTATGTATATATGAGACATTAAGGGCTTTTCTCCTTTCCAAAAGAGAAAAGGAAGGTAGGACATTATCTGGTATCCGCATCCCAAGTTAAAACTGCATTTTCTTAAAGCTGCCTTTAGCAAGGACATTCTAAGCAGAGAAAGATTAATATCAGTCTGAGGGGTATTTTTGTAAGAGTTAATAGATCCTATCATGGAAATAGATGAAAGGAAATACAAAAAAGGGAGGGAATGCCACTGACCTGCTCCCCCGCCCCCCCCCACAACGCCCCCCCCACCCCGTGGCAGAGGGGGAACTTTATGTTAAGTTACTATCAACGTTTTTATTTCCACAATGAGTCGTCTCCTTCTCTAGCTCTTTGCTATAATATAATTACTTATAATGTCAATATAATTACTTATAGCCTTGTGCTTTACTTGATCGAATAAGAAGTATTCTTACAGAGTCAAAAACCAAATCACAGTATAGGAGACAGGAACTAGGGGTCTCCTGGAGGGTGAATGCAGGGGACCACCATGCCTGTAGACCTTTGGCACCCATCCTCTCTCTGCCCAGGGTATTGCCTGGTGGCTGAAGGTTCCAGGGGTCCCACTCTAAAGATCTGGAGAAAATGGGGATCCACTTATGCAACTTTGAATCCCCATTCTCTCCATTAGGCTCTCCAAACATGGTGGGCCAGAGTCCAAGGGTCAAAGGGAGGAGGCTGAGGTGGAAGTAGCGGTTCTTTTCTGATTCCTGTGACCCGCTGTCCTGTAAGCTCATTTCTCTCAGATCTGGGCCTGTGCTAATGTCACTCGTTGTCCCAGAGCCTTAGCTGAAGAAATACAAATCTAGTCATGTCTTCTTTGTGTTGAAAGACATAGCCAGCTAAGCCCACGTTCACAGCATGAAGTGAAGTCTCTTTGCTGGCCACCAGAAAGATTGGGCTCCCTATCTTAAATGTCTGTCTTTTCCTCCTCCTAGTTTCCCCTGAGCAACTTTGAACTTGTTGTACAAAAGTTAAAAGAAGAAGAATCCAAATCCAGAGAACTCATGCAGGTGTTTGCAGCTGCTGATTGTATGCACACAAAGATGGTGGATTTTAATACATTCAGGTAAGCCATAGGCTGCTAGCAGTTATCTCATTATCCAAAGAACAGAAAGGATGTTTTCTTCCCAAGCGTTTCTTTATTAATTTACTACATACTCTTTTTAAAAATTAAGAATTGGTATTTCTTTACGTTCGTATTACTTCGTGATCAAGTTTTGCCCATTTCTAGTAAATTTCATATATTTGCATATAAAAGAAATTCCTAGGGGAGAACAGAGAGACAAAAGCAGTGTAAGTCAGTTGGACACAGCTCTTATGAATCATGCAGGGCATTGAAGGATCAGGGGAGTGCCAGGAAGGCTGCATCTGTATGAGAAAGGCTGAAAGCAGTGCAGCTAAGAGCACCCCCACCCTTCGAAGTGTGAGGAATGAAGAAGCGACATCTCCCTAAGAATGCCATCCAATTGGAAAAGATAGTGGAGACTTCACTGATTATCAGAGAAAAGGTGTTGTGTATTCATCTATGAGTATGTATGCTCACAGACACATTACGTACTTAGAAAGACATAAAAGTGTAGAAATTGAAGGGCAAATCTAGGACAGAAGTTAGAAGTACTATAAGAAATCATGAACAATAGAGATTTTTCTCTAAGGTTAAGCTGAATTTCTAGGACTGTCCAGCGACAAACTAGGCAAATTTCCAAACAGCAGAAACACAGGGAAATTCAAATTCAGGGCCTGGTACAATTGTGAGATTTCTTAGCCTGAAAACAAAGTGAATGGAGCGTTTAGGAGAATGTAAATTAAATCATGGGTGGAGGACAAAGGGGACTTTCTCTTTAGGCTGAGAATTCTGGCTCCTAGAAACAATAGTGGCTCAAAACTATATAGGAAACTCGGCTTGATGCAATCAAGATGCAGCTGAGAAATGAAGATGTGAGCTCGGGGGAGCGTGGCAGGGAGGTCTTTCTGACTTTGTGTCTGGAGTTGCCTGTTCCATCGATACCTGGTGACCCAAGCCCTCCATGAGGCCCACAGTGTCCCTGGAGCTCATTTGTTCTTTCAGCAAAGCTCTTTTGTATCTCCAAAACGTTCTTTTGGGTGCAGCAGTCAGAGGACATATTTTTATTGTTTAGAATTCCCAAGCTTCTGGGATCAATAAGAATTTATAGTTCTTTGTTATTTTTCATGGCAATACACATGTTCCTGGCCTTTTGGCAAATAAATGAAGGATGAGGTGAAGAGCACAGACAATTGCTCAGGCCGAGGACTAATGGATAGCAGTGGAGGGGAAAACAAATTTCCATCAGAAGTGAGGGAGTGGTTTCGTTTTATTATTTTGTGTTCTTTACAAAAGCATCCATTCTCCTCATATTCTAGCAGTGTCTATTGGAAACACTTTAGTGAGTTTATGGGGCTTTGGGGGAAGCACGTAGGCCAGGCAGGAGATACAAAGAGGGTAAGTTGCTCCATGGATGGAGGCCTGACCCTAATTGTTGGTGGAATAAAGGACGGCCATGCCGTGTGATTGGAGGGTGACCTCAGGGCACTGGATGCTTGGAAAGAACAACTGCGAATATTTAGGGTGTCTCCTGGCCAAAAATTCCTTAAGATGGAAATCAGATCAGGCCATACCTGGCTTGAAAAACCCTTCAGTGGCTTGCGCTCGTCCTTACAATAAGATCCAAACATTTTATTGCAGCTAGCAGGGCCTTGAGCAATGCCACTCTGTACTTCCAGTGTTGTCACTTCTTTTCTTCCCACCCCATCCTTTGGCCCTGCTGACTGTCACTCACTTTCTCAAACACATTAAGCGCTTTCTGTTCTCCATGCCTCCGCACATGCAGTTCTCTTTGCTGGGAATGTCCATATGCCCTCCTTTTCATGGCAAACCCTGGGACTCATTGTAAAAGCTGCTTCCTCAGAGGGGCTTTCTTTTTGACTATTCTACCTAAAGTGGATTTTTTTCTTAGCCCCGTTTTTATTGGGTTGACCAAAAAGTTTGTTGGCCAACCCGATATTTTTCACTACCCCTGGCACACCTCGTAGTTACTTTATTTAGATGATTGTTCTTGGTGTGTGTCCTTAAGTGTCTCTTCTCCTCCTAGAATGTGAGCTTTCTTGAGGGGCAGGGTCCTTGACACCCCTGTTCACTGTCCTAAAACCAGCACCTTGCAGTGGGCTAGCTACATATCATAGTTCCTGAATGGAAGAGTGAGATTCTAGGATTATTTTGGGGGAGGGGTGTTCTAGTTTGGAGGTCAGCCCTCTTGGTTGCTCCTCGCACTCTTTCTGGGCAAAGGAACTACATAGTTGCTATCACACCACCTCCTAATTTAATTCTGTGCTTGGAGCTTTATCTAGTAAATATTTTTTTTTTATTTCCATGGGTATGTATACGGATATACTCTGGCTCTTCTCACCAGAACATAACCTCTTTGAGAGCAAGGAACTTCTCTTTCTTGTTTTTTGCTTTAGGCTCATCACTTTTCACCATGCCTTGTTGAGTGGCTCTATTTTATCCGGTCTGCCCTGCTTTGCCTGTTAGCTGAAGGTTGAGTTCTCCATTTAGCTCCTCAGGCTCAGACCTTTTTCCTGAATTATAGATCTGGAAATATGAAGGCTTTCAGGACATCTCCCCTTTGGATCCCCCTTGCTGCTGCTGCTGCTAAGTCTCTTCAGTCGTGTCCGACTCTGTGCGACCCCATAGACGGCAGCCCACCAGGCTCCCCCGTCCCTGGGATTCTCCAGGCAAGAACACTGGAGTGGGTTGCCATGTCCTTCTCCAATGCATGAAAGTGAAAAGTGAAAGTGAAGTCTCTCAGTCACGTCCGACTCATAGCAACCCCACGGACTGCAGCCTACCAGGCTCCTCCGTCCATGGGATTTTCCAGGCAAGAGTACTGGAGTGGGTTGCCATTGCCTTCTCTGATGGATCCCCCTTATGCCTTCCAAAATAACTTTCCCTAAATTGACCTCATTTTCTTCCCCCATACAGCTGCAGTTGGGGACCCTATCTTGGTAAAGGCCACCAGACTTGTCCCCAGGGCCTGAGCCAGGGTCTACCTTGTCTTTGCCCTCTCCCCTACCTTGACCTCTCCCACCCTCTTGAAATCATATTTCTTAAACTCCTCTCCATCCCCAGCTTCACTGTTGCAGTTTGGCTTTTCATCTTTTCACTACTCTCTTAAAAGCTGCAAAAACTGATCTTCTTTTCTTAATGCTCACCCTCCAAAGCTTTGCCAGAATGACCTCTCCCTAAAGTCTTATCATATCGATAGTTCCTTGGCTCTAGGGCAAATCCCCAACCTGTTAGTGTTTCCTGTGAGTTTGGTCATGAGCTGACCCTTGCCAACATCTCCTCCCTTATTTCCATCTCACTCGAAGAATTATTCTTTTGTAGAAGTCACCATTTATTGAGCACTTACCACGGGCCATGCATCATGTTCAATACTTTTCCTGTATCATCCACTGGTAGCCCCTCTTGAGTTATTAGTTTACTTCCCTGCCTCCACAATTGGCTCCTGCTAAGTACAATAGATGTTTGTTGAATAATTTAATGAAAGGTCTTATTTCTCAAGGAACATTCTGTCTAAAGCTTGCAGCAAACAAGTAAATAATTGATTACCTTGCACTGGGAAAGGGAACTCTGACTGTAGGGATGTCAGGGAGAGCTAGTCCCAACCCTCGCAAGTCAAGTGACTTAGGCAACTTGCTTCACCTACTAGCATCTCACTCTTTTGTCCATATACTGATCCCTAAGGCCTGTTTCAGATGCTGGCATTCTGAAACTCTTCAAATGTAGGTTTTATTTTTTTAATTTTTAATTGGAAGATAATTGCTTTACAATGTTGTGTTGGTTTCTGCTATGCAACAGTGTGAATCAGTCATTATTATGTATGTATCCCCTCCCTCTTGCGCCTCCCTCCCTGGTCCCATCCCACCGCTCTAGGTCATCACAGAGCACTGGGCTGGGCTCCCTGTGTCATACAGCAGGTTCCCGCTAGCGATCTCTTATACACATGGCAGTGTATATATGTCAGTGCTACTCTCTCAATTCGTCTCACCCTCTCCTTTCCCCGCTGAGCCCACAAATTTGTTCTCTACTTCTGTGTCTCCATTTCTTCCCTGTAAATAGGTTCATCAGTACTACTTTTCTAGACTCCATATGTATGCCTTAATACATGATATTTTTTTTTCCTCTTTCTGACTTACTTTACTCTGTATAACAGGTTCTAGGTTCATCCACCTCACTACAACTGACTCAAATTCGTTCCTTTTTATGGCTAAATAATATTCCATTGTATATATGTACCACATCTTCTTTATTCATCTGTTGTTGGACATTGAGGTTGCTTCCATGTCCCGGCTATTGTAAATAGTGCTGCAATGAGCATTGAGGAATGTGTGTCTTTTCGAATTGTGGTTTTCTCAGGGTATATGCCAAGTTGTGGGATTGCTAGGTCATATGGTAGTTTTATTCCTAGTTTTTAAAGAAATCTACCTACTGTTCTCCCACCAACAGTGCAATAGGGTTCCCTTTTCTCCACATCCTCAAGAAAACTATGAACAAGATGAAAAGACAACCCTCATAATGGGAGAAGATAATTATAAATGAAGCAACTTGACAAAGGGTTAATCTCTAAAATATATGAGCAGCTCATAAAGCTCAGTATCAGAAAAACAAATAACCCAATCAAAAAGTGGGTGGAAGACCTTAACAGACATTTCTCCAAAGAAGACATACAGATGGACAGTAAACACATGAAAAGATGGCCAACATTGCTGATTATGAGAGAAATGCAAATCAAAACTACAATGAGGTATCACCTGACACCAATCTGAATGGCCATCATCAGAAACTCTATATAAACAATAAATGTGGGAGAGGATGTGGAAAATGTAGGTTTATAAATATACTTGTAAAATGTTCCCTTTTCATATCTGTGTTGAAATGGCAGAGGCAGGATTGCAGCATAGGCCTCTGGGCTTCACGTCTGTGGCCCTGCTTCTCTCCCCTGCTTACATACCTGGTCCTCTCAGTATGTACCTGGGCCTCAGAGCCCAGATTTGATGCTCTGGACAATAGTCCAAGCCTCGGGTATTTCCTTTATTCTCAAGGAAACTGTCCAGGCAGGAGCTAATATCCTATCTCTGCATAAGGTGCCATGGTTAATAATGGATTAGTGGATTAACTTGTGGGCCTTCCTGAGATATTTAATCTCAAAATGGACCTGAAGAATACAGGGACAGGTGGAAACAGAAGGCAGTTTTGGGAAGGAGTGTTTCTTTTCTCCTAGTGGGATTCACTGGTTCTACCTCTAGGCTGGAACTATTTCTCTGGGACCCTTTTTTCATGGTCTGCCAGATGGGCCTGTGAGCACCGTCAGTTGTTATTGAAGGAGTGCAGAGAGCTGTTCTCAGAGCCTTGATTCCTGATGGGCAGATTTTAGCAGGGAGTCAGACAGGGACGAGGCTTAGCAGGGCTAGTGTTTTGTGCAATTGGAAACATGGGCAGAGTGAGGCTTCTTGATGTGGGCCCTGGACTCTGAACCCCAGGCAACAGCAGCAAGGAGGGCCCTGTGCCAGGGAACACATGGCCAGTCCCTCCCTCCAGCCACCTCCCCGATCTCCCCATCAGAGATGACACCTGCCCCATGTAGCCTACATGTATTTTGGATTTCTGCAAGCTCAGTGCTCACTTCTTTTCCCCACCTGGGCTCCAGCCTTACAGGGCAGGACACATGCCCAGTTCACCCTGGTGTCTTTCCCAAATACTTCCAGCACCCAGTGTCTCAGGCCACAGTGAATACTATTCTTTCTCAGACTCCTGGTGTCAATTGCAGGATCAAGAGATTTCCTGTGAGTTTCCATGTGATAAATTCCTTCTAAGATTTAGAGCCTCCAGGAAATTTTTGTTCTTGTAAATGTAAAATTCTTCCTGAAAGAGGTTATATAATGTAGTAAATAGATCCGATTTTTTACTTGTTTAGTCACTAAGTCGTGTCTGATTCTTTTGCAACCCCATAGACTGTAGCCCGCCAGGCTCCTCTGTCCATGGTATTTCCCAGAAAATAATACTTGAATGGGTTGCCATTATCTTCTCCAGGGGATCTTGCTACCACAGGAATTGAACTCACGTCTCCTGCTTGGCAGGCAGCTTCTTCACCCTAGTGGCTCAGTGGTAAAAAATCAGCCTGCCAAGCAGAAGACCAGGGTTCAGTCCCTGGGTTGGAAAGATCCCCTGGAGAAGGGAATGGCAACCCACTCCAGTATTCTTGCCTGGAAAATCCCATGGATGGAGGAGGCTGTCAGGCTACAGTCCATGGGGTCTCAAGCATCAGACATGTGCATCCAAATCTCAGCTCTGCCATTTTTCATCCTGATGTCCTTGCATAAGTTGTTGAAGAACATTTTCACCTACAAAATGGGGATGGTTATAATGTATATTTGTATAACGTATAAATAAAGCTGATAACATATATAAAATTCTTACTATAGCACACTGTAGTGCACTAGAAAGTGCACTGTAGCAGACACTAGAAAATGAAAACCCTTTATCTCAAGAGTTGGAATAGTTCAAAATAGTCACTGAAAATAGTAGTAGAAATCTGCGTCCTGTTGGCAGTATTTCCATAAGTTGTTTATTTACTCTTGATAGAGTCATTGAAAACATTCCTTAATAAATGAGGTTGGAAGAAGCCCTTAAAAAACTTGGAGGCCATGAAGGTGGAAAATAAAGACTGTTGGTGGACCAAAGTGGGGAAACATTAATCCACTGCATTACTGTCCTTTAATTTCAAGGAAGAAGATTGTAAATTTAGTGCTTAGAGCATTGTGATGATCTCATCCTGATTTATCTCATACAATTATCTCTCCTTTTATGTGGTTTTGATCTTTTTTTTAACAGCACTCTGTACATTGTTATTGGTGTTTTTATTGTAAGTCTAACATCTTTTAAGGAAGCCACTGGTCTATGAATCTATATGAACAGAAGGAAAAGGCAAATTCCAAAAGCTTTGAAACATATACTCTTATCTTGAACCAAATAGACTCTTTGACAGCGTCCATACCATATATTTGAGATGTCAGCCTCAGCATACATTTTGAAAACAACATTTTGAACCTTCCTAAAAGCATTAAACATAAACAATGAGGATGGAAAACATAAACATAAATGATGTCATAGGAAAAAATGCTGGCCTGGGATTCAAAAAGTCCGAGATCTTAGATCTTTAATTTGTTTCTGTCACTGCCTGATGGTATTGTTTGTATTGGTGAAGGCAGGCTTAGTTTTTTTAAAAAAGCAGAATCCTCCCTGGCTAGTTAAGCAGGAAGGGAATTAACTAAAAGGATCCTGGGTGGCTCACAGTATCTTTGGAAGGGCTGGAGAAATAAGCTCGAGGCTGTGTTCTAGGAACAGTGCCCAGAAGTGGGTTGTAGAACTTGTCTGATGGGAAAATGGTCTCTGTTCCTACTGCACCACCCACACTCATTGCTACATTTGCACTACTGCCAAGAACTCAATTTTATCACAGCCATCACTACCACTACTTTTGGCAACCTTGTGTCTGATGCTACCCCTGAAAGTTGGACCCCTGTGACACCAAACATGGCCCATACTTAGCTGTTAAACACTTCCAAGTCAAAGTCTCATGTAAGCTTCCCTGATTGGTAGATCCTGGGTCACTGGCATGTTTCTAACTGCAAGGAAGGCTGGGAAATTAAGCTCTGACTTCCATGTTGGGTTGACTGAGAGTAGAATGTGGTAATTTCCCCAAATAGAGATGGGGGATTTAAAAGGTACCCTTTTCATTTACCATGATGGCAAATTCAAGCCAAGATGAGCCAAACAGGGGGCATAAAATGTCAGTAATTAGGAACTGAACTCCTTGTTTGTGAACAAACCAAACAAAACACTTGCCTGGTTTTAGCACTTTGCAAATACTGTTCTGATCCACCTAAGTAGCTAAACGAAATAGAAACTTCTTCCCTATATCCCACCACTCTTGCAATCTCCGACACACCTTTCTGAGTTTAAATTGCCTTGAAGGCATTGGATTACTTTCAAATTCATAGATTTTGATAGCTGGCAGTTGTATTTTGTTTGGCTTTTTTTTTTAATTGGAGGCTAATTATTTTACAATATTATATTGGTTGGTTTTGCCATACATTGACATGAATCCGCCCCGGGTGTATATGAGTTCCCCCTCCCGAACCCCCCTCCCACCTCCCTCCTCCCCTTATCCTCCCTCTGGGTCATCTCCGCATACCAAATTAAGAGTTTAAAGATAAATACCTGTATTTCTGTCTCCTCTTGAAAAATAGAAAGTGGGCCTACATTTCCCCATGTCAATAATCAGTTAGGGTAAATGGCAGCTGTCCCTCTCAGACTCTGCCTGTTCTTTGCATTTTTCCTCAATTCCTACAATTCCTTCTTGTCTGATGTGTGTGCTCAGTTGTGTCCAACTCTTTGGGACCCCATGGACCCACCAGGGGTGGGTAGCCCACCAGGTTCCTCTGCCCATGGGATTTCCCAGGCAAGAATACTAGACTGGGTTGCCATTTCCTCCTCCCCCAGATCTTGCCAACGCAGGGATTGAACCCACCATCTCCTGAATTGACAGGCGGATTCTTCCACTGCATCACCTGGGAAGCTCTGTTGTCTTATGCCTTCTCCCATTTATCTTATTTTCATATCCCAGAAGGTACTTAACTAGGTAATCCTTGGACTGGATAATTGTAAGGTCCCTTTGTGCCCTAGGTATAGTGGTAATAGGTAATTAGGGATGATTGTGTAAATAGCTCAAAGTAGAACTGAAGACTGATTTTTAAATTAGAACCCAAATGTGCTTATATATCTAGAAGTATAAAAGACTCAATTTAAAAATTGTTAGAACTATTCATAATATTTAGGAAAGTAGCTAAATACAAGAAAACTACATAGAAAGCAATAGTTTTACTTTATACTAATAAGAAACATGAGATTTTATGCAATGGGGATACTATTTGCTATACCAACAAATATTATGAAATACCTGGGTGCAATAAAGTTTCACGAGAAATGTGTAAGACTAAAATGAATACAGTTGTATACACTTCCTGATAGTTCAGCTGGTAAAGAATCCGCCTGTAATGCCTGGTTCGATTCCTGGGTCAGGAAGACCCATTGGAGAAGGGAAAGGCTACCCACTCCAGTATTCTGACCTGGAGAATTCCATGGACTGTATAGTCCATGGGGTTGCAGACTCGGACACGACCGAGTGACTTTCACTCACTTCACATACATTAATACTTACTCTCTACCTAACATGTGTATGTCATTGTGCCAAAAAGAAGTAAAATTTCTTTGACTTCCCTGGTGGCTCAGACGGTAAAGCGTCTGCCTATAATGCGGGAGACCTGGGTTCAATCCCTGGGTCAGGAAGATCTCCTGGAGAAGGAAATGGCAACCCACTCCAGTATTCTTACCTGGAAAATCCCATGGATGGTGGAACCTAGTGGGCTACAGGCCATGGGGTCACAAAGAGTCGGACACGACTGAGCAACTTCACTTTCAAAATGAATACAGTTTCAAAACTTTATTATCTCTCAAAATAGGAAGACACTATTTTAAAACTTCTACCCTTGAGGTTCGGCTCGCAGCTCCACCGAGAGACAGGAGTTGGGGGCCGAGGTCTGTTTGGGGGCTTCGGCTTCTGTTCCGGGTTGGCCAGCAGCGGCAGCAGCCGGGCGCCCCCTGCAGGCAGCAGCGGCTGCAGCCACGGGCGGAACGGAAGTGTGCCCGGTTCCGGTGAGCTAGGCCTGGAGGAGTGGCGTGGCAAGGGGCGCGCGGCCGACGAGGAAGACTAGGGGTCCGGGCATGGTGGCAGCACTGCAGGCTCGGGCGCAGGGCCTGGTGCGGTGCTGTCACTGGGCGCCTGCTGCTTGGCACTGCTGCAGATATTCTGTTCACAGAAGTTTTCCTGGGACAGGCTGGAGCGGCTGTTCCAGCGCTTCTTCCGTCTGAACCGGAGCAGCCTCACGATGCTCACGGCTGTGCTGGTGCTCTTGTGCGCGGCGCGGCTTCTGCTGCAGCTGCCCTACCGAGCCATCCTAGTGGCCACCGTGGGTGTGATTCTCGTCATGGCCATGCTCTGCAACCGCGCCACCTTCCACCAGGACCACGTGGGCCTGGCCTTCTAAGCGCTCATCTCCGTGGTCCTGGCAGTCCAGCTGGTGGGCCTGCTGCTGCTCCAGCCGCACAGCGCCTCCAAGGGCATCTGGTGGACTGTGTTCTTCATCAATACCATCTATATGCTCCTGCCCGTGTGCATGCAGGCTACGTTACTCAGCGGGGTGCTCCTGTTTGGCCTCCATCTGACCATCGCCCTGCGCACCAACTCCCAGAATCAATTCCTGCTCAAGCAGGTAGGAGCCCACCTGGGCACAGGGACTGGATAGTGGAGTGAGCAGGCCTTGGCCTGACTCCAAAGAGAGGCAGCCCACCTTCATCCTTTAAACTAGTGAGAAGATCCAGAGAGACATGGATCTGTCAGCTGTGTGGTGTCCTCTAGCCTCTGATCCCCCCCCTCTGAGCCCCCGCATCTTCCTTCCTTCACAGAAAGAGTGCTCTTCTATGTAATGTTCCCGCTGGTAGAAGACAGACCAAACCGTGTCCATTATTGTAGGGGTGCTAATGAGGAAAGTGGGTTTGGAGAGGTCCCCTTCTCTTCCTGTGCTTCTGTCCCTATATATAAGGCCCCTGACCAAAGTGGCTGGACCCTCCAGTCCCTCTCCCAGCCTGTCCCTCAGGAGAGCCACTGACAGTTTTTAGTGAACTCAGTTGAGTCCTGGATGGAGGGTTGATGAGGGAAACCCTCAGCACTCTTTACCCAGTTTTAGGGAGGAGAACGGAGAAGGCAATGGCAAGCCACTCCAGTACTATTGCCTAGAAAATCCCATGGATGGAGGAGCCTGGTAGGCTGCAGTCCGTGGGGTCGCTGAGGGTCGGACACGACTGAGCGACTTCACTTTCACTTTTCACTTTCACACATTGGAGAAGGAAATGGCAACCCACTCCAGTGTTCTTGCCTGGAGAATCCCAGGGAAGGGGGAACCTGGTGGGCTTCCGTCTATGGGGTCACACAGAGTTGGACACGACTGAAGTGACTTAGCAGCAGCAGCAGCAGGGAGGAGAAATGGTAACCCTGCCAGTTGTCTGGGGCCTGGGGTTTGAGGGATTTGAGAGCTGGAAATATACCCGAAATTGAGGGAGGACTGACAAGTGTGTTTCATTTACAAAGTGCCTGCAGGCCAAAAAGCTGCCTTCAGCAAAAGTGGGAAGCAACCTTTGTGTGTGGTAACATTCCCCTCCTGGCCTGAGCAGAAAGCTAGGGTTGTGTGTCAGGACCTCTTCACATGGGTGCTCCTGGTTATTGCTTGTGGTGGGGGCTCTTTATCACTCCTGGGATGAGTTAGGTGAGCCTCGAATGATGGGATAAGGAGGAAATAGAACGGCTTGGTTAAAAAAAATTCCAATCTGTCCAAATTAATCTAGATTTGAATCGATTCCAATCAGAATTACAATTCTGTTCTTAGATTTGGTTTTGTTTTGAAGGGTTGAGGGAGAGAAACTGGCTCATTGATTTTTGAGGTTCCTCAAGAAAAATCAGGGATTGAAAAGGAAGAATGTGAAAGTCCAGATACTAGCATTTATATAGTTGATAGATATTTGAAAACACTATAATGTACTGTAGCGGATTAAACTATCAGTGAAATAGAGTATAAAGCCCATAAAAGATTCATTATTGTGGATTTTATTGTAAGGTACAGAGAAATTCTCAAATCAGTGGACAAAGAATAGATTAATAGTAAAGGTTCTAGTGACAGTTGATTAGGAAACATTTAATACATTTTAATTTTGTAGGTAGGGCACAGCTGCCAAAAAACATAATGGAAAAATTGACTGTATTCACTACAGGAAAATTTTCTATTTCTCTATGTCAAAAAAGTATTTCTCTATCAACAAACTGAAAAGATAAGGGATAGACTGAGAGAAAATAGTTGCAACCAATGTAAGAACCAGGGGATTGACATTAAGGATTTATGAAAACGCCTGTAAAATCAGCAGACAAAAATGGCTTAAGAACAGGAATAAACAGTTCTCAGAAGCAATACAAATAGCCTTTAAACCTATGAAAAGAAGCCAAATAATCACACAAGCTGAAACAATAATGAAATAGAGTTTCCACATATTATATTAGTGACATTTAAAAAGAATAATATAAATGGCTCCAGATGAGCATGTGGGATAACAGGTACTTTCCTTTTCTATTGATCGGAGTTTAAATAGGTTCAGCATTTTGGAGGGTAATTGGCAATATCTAATGCTGAGACTCTATTACTTAGTAATTGCATTTTTAGAAACTTTTTACTCAGAAAAATTTTGACAAGTAGGTTGTAATAGATTTTTGTGTGTGCCCTCAAACAATATTTATTACAGCAAGATTTGTAATAGCAAAAATTTGGGGAAAAAAATCAAATGTCCAACAGTAGGGAAATGGTTGGATAAATTCTTTGGTTTAAGACTGTACTATTTAGCCATTAGGTCTTACCTAGTGGCTCAGTCAGTAAAGATTTCTGCCTCTAAGGCGAGAGACCTGGGTTCAGTGTCTGGGTGGGGAAGATCCCCTGGAGAAGGAAATGGCAACCCACTCCAGTATTCTTTCCTGGAGAATCCCATGGACAGAGAAGCCTGGTAGGCTACAGTCCATGGGGTCACAAAGAATCAGACACAACTAAGTGACTAACACTATTTAGCCTTTAGAAAGGATGAGATATGCCAAATACGTGTACTTGAAAAACTCTTCAGTGCATTAGTCAGGATTGGTTAAGTAATGCTGCAGTAACTAACCCCGAGATCTCAAGGAATTAAATCAGTAAGGGTTACTCTGTGTGTATCCATTGTTGTCAGACGGAGCTTTGTTCATAATAGTCACTCAGGATTGAAGTTGACAGAATAGCCACTACCTGGTATGTACCAGGGAGAAAAGAGAACTTTGGAAGGTCAAGACCAATAAATCTCAGCTGGGAAGAAAAACATCATTTACACTCTCAATCCATTGGCTAGTATGAGTCACATGGCTCCACCCATATATTCAGAAGAAAGAGGGAAACCAGATGCTAGGTAAACAGCACTAATGGCTACCATATATATATGTCATGCTGTTTTTCAGATAAAGCAAAATTCAGAAGTCTGTATAATATGATCCTATTTATGCCAAAAATCTAAAGGGTACATGTACATGTATATTTATATAAATATTTCAAGGATTGTGTATCCTTTGAAGAAATCTTAGCAGGCTGCACACCAGCCTGCCTCATTCTTTGATATATTTTTAAACAATGAGCAATTGTAAAAAAAAATTAAAAAGATAAAAACAAATAAAGCTCAAGCAAATAGAACCAAGAAGCCTGGGCAAAGAACAATGAGCATTTTCTGTTTCTTGCTTCAGTTTCCAGAAAGAGCTAATGGCAAATGCTGGCAGAATGTTTTGAGCAAAAGTCAAGAGTCTCAGAATCATAAAGCAGGATATGAGTTGTTCCACTTGATGCTCTACTCTGATTATTGATTTAATTTTAATGTGCTTACTTAAAATTCTTGTATTATGGGCTATAATATTTTTTATTTATGTTTTAAAATCCCAGAACTTTGAAAGTAAATTTGGGATGGAATAGTTTTTATAACTTTCAAATTCTTATCAAATTAACAACAAAGTCTTACCCCTTTATTTTCCCCACTTAGACTATATCATTAATATTTTACTCTATTTCCTTTATCTTGCATCTCTTCATTCGCACACCCTCTATCCATCCATTAATCCATCTTAACTTCAATGCATTTCGAAGAAAATTCACAGACATCAGTTATTTCCTTCTAACTATATCAGCATGCTTACCATTTATTTACAGTTTTTCCCTTTTGATGTAAAATTTATTGTCAATAAAATGGATAAACCTAAAGTATACATTTGCTTAATTTTGACAAATCCACCTGTGCAACCCAAATCCCTGTTAAAACATACAACACTACCATCATCCAGAGAGTACCCTCACACCTGATCCTAGTCAATCCCTGCCCACACCTCCATCCAAGGAGCAATCACTTTTCTGATTTTTTTCACAGTAAATATATTTTTCCTGTTCTAGAATTTCATATAAATGGAATTACGCAGCATGTATTCATTTGTGGATTCTCTTATTAAGTATGATTTTGAGACTTATCCATATTGTTGCATGTATCAGCAATTCATTCCTTCGTACTGCTCAGTAGTGAATACTACAATTTGTTTATTCTCTCCCCTGCTGATGAATATCTGGGCTATTTCCAATATTGGGCTAATATGAATAAACCTGCTCTCGACATTCTTATGCAAATATTTTTGTGAACATAATTTTTTTCTCTTGGTTATGTAATATGAATGAAATTGCTGGGACATAGGTATGTGTTTAGTTTTTAAAGAAGCTGCCAGACTTATTACCAAAGAGGATATACCAGTTTATATTTCCCCTAACAATGTACAGAGGGTAATTGTTTCACAACCTTATCAACAATTTGGTATTATTAGGCTCTTTAATGTAAACTATCTGGTAGATATGTAGTAGTGTCCCGCTGTAGTTTAATTTGCATTTTTCTGATAACCCTTGATGTTGAACTCTTTTTTTCATGTGTTTATTGGCTCTTGGAGAGATACTGACTGTGAAAGATGGTGAGGGACAGGGAGGCCTGGCTTTGCTGTAGTCCATGGGGTCACAGAGTTGGACACAACTTGGCATCTGAACAACACTGACTCTGTATATTTTGTGAAGTCTCTTTTCAGATCCTTTTCCAAATTTTATTGATCGCTTGTTCTATTATTATTGAGGTGTGTTGTGCTATTATATTTCTCTAATAGCTTTATGATTTTAGCTTTTACTTTTAAGTCTGTGATTCATTTCAAATTATATTTTATATATGCTGTTGGATAAGCTTGAAGGTTTATTATACTTAAATTCTTAAAGTGCTTATTTGAAAATTTTCTATTATATGCCAGGATTATTTTACAGTAAAAAATTCCAGAGCTTTAAAATATAATTTTGAAATGTTTAAAATGTTTTCAAATTCTTATTAAATTAGTGACTATCTTACCCCTTCATTTCCTTCTTCTTTTGTAACTTAGTTTTAAAAAAATTTTTTTTGTTGGTGGAAAATTGCTTTACAGTGTTATATTGGTTTTTGCCGTACAACAATGTGAATCAGTCCTATTTATGTACATATATCCCCTCCCTTTTGAACTTCCACCAACCCCCCACCCCCTGCATCCCACCCCTCTAGGTCATCACTGAGTGCCAGACTGAGCTCCCTGTGTTATATAGCAACTTCCCACTAGCTATGTTTTAATATGGTAGTGTATATATATTAATTCTACTTTATCAATTTGTCCCACACTCACCTTCGCCCACTGTGTGTGACTTAGTTTTGACTATTAAAATGACAAATTCTCCTTTGAAAAAGAAACTGAAGTGCTGATCTTTTATACTTCCAATAATTTCCTTACATAGTGCATTTCCACTTCTTGAGGATTGACGTATCCTCGCTACATTAATATCACAGTTAACTGAGGAATGCCAGGTACCAATGGTCTTGTTAACTGAAGGAAACTGTCTATTACACCTGTGACAAATTGTCTTTTCCAAAGATGGCTACAACAGTGTCCCATCCAAAATGTTCATCTACAATGTGAACTTGACAGTTCTTTCATTGACAGATGGGGTTCGTGTCATTTCCCCTTGAATGTTGAGTGGCTTAGTGATTCACTTCTAACCAATAGAATGCAACAGAAGTGATGCTGTGTAACATCTGAGGCCAGGTCAGAAAAAATGATGCAACTTCTAAATTGTCTGATGTGACACTTGCTTTTGGAGCCCTGTACTACCATGTAAGGAATTCTACCACCTTGAGGCTTCCATGCTATGTGGTCCAAGCTACATGGGGAAACCATGTGTAGATAGTAATTCACATGATAGCCCAAACTGAAATCTCAGCTGATGGCTCTTGCTATGCACTTGATTTATGAGCATAGATACCTTCACACAGGGCTTCCCTGGTGGCTCAGTGGTGTCAAGGTTACAACTGCTGTGCAGGAGATACAGGTTCAATCCCTAGATCAAGAAGATTCTCTGGAGAAGGAAATGGCAACCCACTCCAGTGTTCTTGCCTGGGAAATCCCATGGACAGAAGAGCCTGGTGGGCTACAGTCCATGGGGTTGCAAAAGAGTCAGACATGACTTAGCAACTAAACAGACAGACCTTCATATATTTCAAGCCCTCAGTTACAGAATCTTCCAACTTGAAACTCCAGACATTCTTTTGTGCCCTGTCTGAATTCCTGATCCACAGAATCCATGAGCATAACAAAATAGTTGTTTTAAGCTGTTGGTTTTTAGGGCAATTTGTTAAACAGCCATATTTACTGAAGCGGCATACAGCAACACATTTTGAAGAATTAGATTACTGATAATATGCAACCTTCAAATTAAGTATTTGATGTTTAATTTTTTGAGAGACAGTCTGATATCTTTTAGTGCCTCAGAGTCATGACTTCCCAGTTCTTTAATTGCAGAAGTGGAGAAATCCTGTGCCATGTCTTGGAAGTTACTCTTGTGAAAAGAGCCCCACATCAGTTAGAATGCAAAATATGCTGGGTAGGGGAAAAAAGTATCAAAATTATCCTTTGTATGTGTACCTTCCATCTGGAAGAATAGTAGTAAAATTTCCTTCTACCTGAACTGGGCAAAGTGAAGTGGGGGTGGGTGCTTTTGTGAAGTTAGGTATGTTTTCCATCCAAAGAAGATGTGGTCTCATTTTCCAAGAACACATTTAATTTTTAAACACTAATTTATTTTTAAATTTACATACAGTGAGATTTACTCTTTTTTGGTGCCCAGGGTTCTATGATGGTGATAAATTCTGAGAGTTGTGCCACCACAACCATCACAATAAAGATACAGATCAATCCTACCACAGCTGCCTCCTCACCACCACCCCCCCCTACAAATTAGAGAAAATGCTTTCTCTTGAGTAAATGCCTAGGAATGAAATGTCTGGATCATATGGTAGGCATATGTTTAACTCTCTGAGAAACTACAAAGCTTGTTGTTGTTGTTTACATCTTTTATTGCACTGATTTCTGTTAGTGTTTTTGAGCTCTACCATTTCTTCTTGATTATTTCTTAAAATTTCCATCTCTCTGTTACCCGTCTATTCTTACATGTTGTCTAATTTTTTAATTACAGCCTTTACCATGTTACTCATTTTAAATTCACTGACTGATAATTAGAATATCCTGCCATATCTGAGTCTAGTTCTGATGTTTGCTCTCTCTCCAGTCTCTGTTTTTTGCCTTTTCGTATGCCTTTTAATTTTTTGCTGAAAGCCAGACTGTGATATACGAGATAAAAAAAAACTTTGGTAAGTAAGCCTTTGATGATATGATGGTAAGGTGTGGAGGGAGAAGTCTTCTTCATTGCTATGATTAGGCCTCAGTCTTTAGTGTGCCCGTGTCCCTCAGCTGTGAATTTCTTAAATACATTTAAATTTCCTCTCCCACTCCTCTAGGTGTGATAGGATGGCTGGGCACAGGTCAGCAGGGGCTAGATATGGGTATTTACCTGCCCTTATGGAGAAAGCTCCATGGGGCTGGAGTTGAGTATTTCCCTTCCCCCAGGTTGGTTAGTCTCTGATAAACCCCAGTAGGTTCAGTTCAGTTCAGTTCAGTCGCTCAGTCATGTCCGACTCTTTGCGACCCCATGAATCACAGCACGCCAGGCCTCCCTGTCCATCACCAACTCCCAGAGTTCACTCAGACTCATGTCCATCGAGTTGATGATGCCATCCAGGCATCTCATTCTCTGTCATCCCCGTCTCCTCCTACCCCCAATCCCTCCCAGCATCAGAGTCTTTTCCAGTGAGTCCACTCTTCGCATGAGGTGGCCAAAGTATTGGAGTTTCAGCTTTAGCATCAGTCCTTCCAATGAACACCCAGGACTGATCTCCTTTAGAATGGACTGGTTGGATCTCCTTGCAGTCCAAGGGACTCTCAAGAGTCTTCTCCAGCACCACAGTTCAAAAAGCATAAATTCTTCGGTGATTAGACTCTGGTAAAATAGTTTCCCTTGTTAAGAACAGAAGTCAGAGAGGACTTTTCTTTGATATTCACTATGAGAACCTGATTAAGCTCCTGGAGGTAAAGGTAAAACTCACAGAAATGTAGGGATCCCTTGATGACTGGCTTCCCCTGGAATTTTTATCTCTTAGATTTGTCCACATGGAGTCTCCAGAAATTCATCAATTACATCAAATTCATCCAAGTCCAGATTTTCTTATCCTGCTACTAGTTCCCACAGAGGTTTCTGCTGGTTTCTGCTTGTGGGTTTCTACTAAGTCATGATACTCTGTATCTGTGTGTCTATTTGTCTTTTCAATTTGAGGGACAGTGGTTTGCCCAGTGACCTCCCTTCTCAGATGGATCTAAGAACAGTTGTTGATTTTTCAGTTTCTTCAGCTTTTTTACTTCTCAAGTTGTTTTTTAAAGTGATTGTATCATTTTTATTTTTATCAAGAGTCTTTTAGAGTTCCAGTTCTTCTACATGCTTCCCACACGTGGTATGGACTGTATGTTTAATTTTAGTCATCCTATCAGAGGAGTAGTAGTATTTCTTTATAGTTTTTGCTTGAATTTTCCTAATGATTAATGATGTTAAACATGTTTTTGTGAACTTCTTTGCCACCCATAAATCTTCTTTGGTGAAGCCAGAGTTTTCAGGTCTTTTTCCCAAACATTTTTTGAGTTTCTTGTTTTCTTATTCCTATTTTGTGAGTTCTTTATTTATTCTGGATACAAGTCCTTTATCAGATATATGATTTCCAAATATATTTGTGCTTGTGATTTATTTCTTTAAAAAACTGTCTTTTGAAGAGAAAAAGTTTTAAATTCTGATTAAGTCCTATTTATCACTTTTTGCTTTTGTGGATCATGATTTTGGTATTACATCTAAGAAAGATTTTTTAAAATTTTTATTGGAGGCTAATTATTTTACAATATTATATTGGTTGGTTTTGCCATACATTGACATGAATCTGCCCCGGGTGTACATGAGTTCCCCCTCCCGAACCCCCCTCCCACCTCCCTCCTCCCCTTATCCTCCCTCTGGGTCATCCCTGCATACCAGCCCCGGGCATCCTGTAACATGCATCGACCCTGAACTGGTGATTCGTTTCACATATGATAATATACACGTTTCAATGCCATTCTCCCAAACCATCCCACCCTCACCCTCTCCCACAGAGTCCCAAAGACTGTTTTATACATTTGTGTCTCTTTTGCTGTCTCATATACAGGGTTATCATTTGCATCTTTCTAAATTCCATATATATGCGTTAGTCTATTGTATTGGTGTTTTTCTTTCTGGCTTACTTCACTCTGTATAATAGGCTCTAGTTTCATCCACCTCATTAGAACTGGTTCAAATGCATTCTTTGTAATGGCTGAGTAATACTCCATTGTGTATATGTACCAAAGCTTTCTTATCCATTCGTCTGCAGATGGACATCTAGGTTACTTCCATGTCCTGGCTATTATAAACAGTGCTGCAATGAACATTGGAGTACATGTGTCTCTTTCAATTCTGGTTTCCTCAGTGTGTATGCCCAGGAGTGCGATTGCTGGATCATATAGCAGTTCTATTTCCAGTTTTTTAAGGAATCTCCACACCGTTCTCCATAGTGGCTGTACTAGTTTTCATTCCCACCAACAGTGTAAGAGGGTTCCCTTCTCTCCACACCCTCTCCAGCATTTACTGCATGTAGACCTTTGGATAGCAGCCATTCTGACTGGTGTGAAATGGTATCTCATTGTGGTTTTGATTTGCATTTCTCTGATTATGAGGGATGTTGAGCATTTTTTCATGTGTTTGTTAGCCATCTTTATGTCTTCTTTGGAGAAATGTCTGTTTAGTTCTTTGGCCCATTTTTTGATTGGGTCACTATTTTTCTGGAATTGAGCTGCAGGAGCTGCTTGTATATTTTGGAGATTAATCCTTTATCAGTTGCTTCATTTGCTATTATTTTCTCCCATTCTGAAGGCTGTCTTTTCACCTTGCTTAGAGTTTCCTTTGCTGTACAGAAGCTTTTGATTTTAATTAGGTCCCATTTGTTTATTTTTGCTTTTATTTCCAATATTCTGGGAGGTGGGTCTTGGAGGATCCTACTGTGATTTATGTCAGAGGGTGATTTGCCTACGTTCTCCTCTAGGAGTTTTATAGTTTCTGGTCTTACATTTAGCTCTCTAATCCATTTTGAGTTTATTTTGGTGTATGGTGTTAGGAAGTGTTCTAGTTTCATTCTTTTACAAGTGGCTGACCAGTTTTCCCAGCACCACTTGTTAAAGAGACTGTCTTTTCTCCATTTTATATTCTTGCCTCCTTTGTCAAAGATAAGTTGTCCATAGGTGCGTAGATTTATCTCTGGGTTTTCTATTTTGTTCCATTGATCTATATTTCTGTCTTTATGCCAGTACCATACTGTCTTGATGACTGTGGCTTTGTAGTAGAGCCTGAAGTCCCGCAGGTTAATTCCCCCAGTTCCATTTTTTTCCCTCAAGGTTGCTTTGGCTATTCGAGGTTTTTTGTATTTCCATACAAATTGTGAGATTATTTGTTCTAGCTCTGTGAAAAATACCACTGGTAGCTTGATAGGGATTGCATTGAATGTATAAATTACTTTGTATAGTATACTCATTTTTACAATATTTATTCTTCCAATCCACAAACACAGTATATTTCTCCATCTATTAGTGTCCTCTTTGATTACTTTCACTAGGGTTTTATAGTTTTCTATGTACAAGTCTTTTGTTTCCTTAGGTAGATATATTCCTAAGTATTTACTTCTTTTCGTTGCAACCGTGAATGGAATAGTTTCCTTAATTTCTCTTTCTGTTTTCTCATTATTAGTGTATAGGAATGCAAGTGATTTCTGTGTGTTGATTTTATATCCTGCAACTTTACTGTATTCATTAATTAGCTCTAGTAGTTTTCTGGTAGAGTCTTTAGGGTTTTCTGTGTAGACAATCATGTCATCAGCGAACAGTGAAAGTTTTACCTCTTCTTTTCCAATTTGTATTCCTTTTATGTCTTTTTCTGCTCTGATTGCTGTAGCCAAAACTTCCAGAACTATGTTGAATAATAGTGGTGAGAGTGGGCACCCTTGTCTTGTTCCTGACTTTAGGGGAAATGCTTTCAGTTTTTCACCATTGAGGATAATGTTTGCTGTGGGTTTGTCATATATAGCTTTTATTATGTTGAGCTATGTCCCTTCTATTCCCACTTTCTGGAGGGTTTTTATCATAAATGGATGTTGAATTTTGTCGAAGGCTTTCTCTGCATCTATTGAGATAATCATATGATTTTTATTTTTCAGTTTGTTAATGTGGTGTATTACATTGATTGATTTGCAGATATTGAAGAATCCTTGCATTCCTGGGATAAAGCCCATTTGGTCATGATGTATGATCTTCTTAATGTGTTGTTGGATTCTGATTGCTAGAATTTTGTTAAGGATTTTTGATCTATGTTCATCAGTGGTATTGGCCTGTAGTTTTCTTTTTTTGTGGGATCTTTACCAGGTTTTGGGATTAGGGTGATGGTGGCCTCATAGAATGAGTTTGGAAGTTTCCCTTCCTCAGCAATTTTCTGGAAGAGTTGGAGTAGAATAGGTGTTAGCTCTTCACTAAATTTTTGGTAGAATTCAGCTGTGAAGCCATCTGGACCTGGGCTTTTGTTTGCTGGAAGATTTCTGATTACAGCCTCTAGTTCCGTGCTTGTGATGGGTCTGTTCAGATTTTCTATTTCTTCCTGGTTCAGTTTTGGAAAGGTGTACTTTTCTAGGAATTTGTCCATTTCTTCCAGGTTATTCATTTTATTGCCATATAATTGCTGATAGTATTCTCTAATAATCCTTTGTATTTCTGTGTTGTCAGTTGTGATCTCTCCATTTTCATTTCTAATTTTATTGATTTGGTTCTTCTCCCTTTGTTTCTTGATGAGTCTGGCTAGTGGTTTGTCAATTTTATTTACCTTCTCAAAGAACCAGCTTTTGGCTTTGTTGATTTCTGCTATGGTCTCTTTTGTTTCTTCTGCATTTATCTCTGCCCTAATTTTTATGATTTCTTTCCTTCTACTAACCCTGGGGTTCTTCATTTCTTCCTTTTCTAGTTTCTTTAGATATAGGGTTAGGTTATTTAGTTGACTTTTTTCTTGTTTCTTGAGGTGTGCCTGTATTGCTATGAACTTCCCCCTGAGCACTGCTTTTACAGTGTCCCAGAGGTTTTGGGTTGTTGTGTTTTCATTTTCATTCATTTCTATGCATATTTTGATTTCTTTTTTGATTTCTTCTATGATTTCTTCATTATTTAGCAGCGTGTTGTTCAGCCTCCATATGTTGGCATGTTTAATGGTTTTTCTCCCATAATTGAGATCTAATCTTACTGCATTGTGGTCAGAAAAGATGCCTGGAATGATTTCAATTTTTTTGAATTTACCAAGGCTAGATTTATGGCCCAGGATGTGATCTATCCTGGAAAAGGTTCCGTGTGCGCTTGAGAAAAAGGTGAAATTCATTGTTTTGGGGTGAAATGTCCTATAGATATCTATTAGGTCTAACTGGTCTATTGTATCATTTAAAGATTGTGTTTCCTTGTTAATTTTCTGTTTAGTTGATCTATCCACAGATGTAAGTGGGGTATTAAAATCTCCCACTGTTATTGCATTGTTTGTTAATTTCCCCTTTTATACTTGTTAGTAATTGTCTTCCATATAGCAGTGCTCCTATGTTGGGTGCATAAATATTTATAATTGTTATATCTTCTTCTTGGATTGATCCTTTGATCGTTATGTAGTTTCCTTCTTTGTCTCTTTTCACAGCCTTTGTTTTAAAGTCTATTTTATCTGATGTGAGTATTGCTACCCCTGCTTTCTTTTGGTCTCTATTTGCTTGGAATAACTTTTTCCAGCCCTTCATTTTCAGTCTGTGTGTGTCCCTCGTTTTGAGATGGGTCTCTTGTAGACAACATATATGGGGGTCTTGTTTTTGTATCCATTCAGCCAGCCTTTAATGTCTTTTGGTTGGGGCATTCAACCCATTTACGTTTAAGGTAATTATTGATAATTATGATCCCGTTGCCATTTTCTTTATTGCTTTGGGTTCGAGTTTATACGCCCTTTCTGTGTTTCCTGTCTAGAGAAGATCCTTTAGCATTTGTTGGAGTGCTGGTTTGGTGATGCTGAATTCTCTCAGCTTTTGCTTGTCTGTAAATACTTTGGCCACCTCATGCAACGAGTTGACTCACTGGAAAAGACTCTGATGCTGGGAAAGGTTGGGGGCGGGAGAAGAAGGGGACAACAGAGAATGAGATGGCTGGATGGCATCACCGACTCTGTGGACATGAGTTTGAGTGTACTCCGGGAGTTGGTGATGGATAGGGAGGCCTGGCGTGCTGTGATTCATGGGGTCGCGGAGAGTCAGACACGACTGAGTGACTGAACTGAACTGAACTGAAAGCTTTTGATTTCTCCTTCATATTTGAATGAGATCCTTGCTGGGTACAGTAATCTGGGCTGTAGGTTATTTTCTTTCATCACTTTGAGTATGTCTTGCCATTCCCTCCTGTCCTGAAGAGTTTCTGTTGAAAGATCAGCTGTTATCCTTATGTATCCCCTTGTGTGTTATTTGCTGCTTTTCCCTTGCTGCTTTTAATATTTGTTCTTTGTGTTTGATCTTTGTTAATTTGATTGATATGTGTCTTGGAGTATTTCGCCTTGGGTTTATCCTGTTGGGGACTCTCTGGGTTTCTTGGACTTGGGTGATTATTTCTTTCCCCATTTTAGGGAATTTTTCACCTATTATCTCCTCAAGTATTCTCTCATGGTCTTTCGTTTTGTCTTCTTCTTCTGGGACTCCTATGATTCGAATGTTGGAGTGTTTAACATTGTCCCAGAGGTCTCTAACATTGTCTTCATTTCTTTTAATTCGTTTTTCTTTTTTCCTCTCTGTCTCGTTTATTTCTACAATTCTATATTCTAGCTCGCTTATGCTGTCTTCTTCCTCTGTTATTCTACTGTTTGTTCTCTCCAGAGTGTTTCTGATCTCATCTATTGCATTATTCATTGTATATTGACTCTTTTTTATTGCCTCTAAATCCTTATTAAACCTTCCTTCCATCTTCTCAGTCCTTTTCTCCAGGTTATTTATCTGTAATTCCATTTTGCTTTCACGATTTTGAATCATTTTCACCATCAAAATTTGAAATTCTTTACCAGGTAGATTCCCTATATCTTCCTCTTTTGTTTGTGTTGGTGGGCATTTATCTTGTTCCTTTACTTTCTGGATATTTCTCTGCCTCTTCATCTTACTTATATTGCTTTGCTTGGGGTGGCCTTTCCCTCTTCTGGCAGTTTGTGGAGTTCTCTTTATAATGTAGTTTCCTCGCTGTGTGTGGGGTTGGACGGGTGACTTGTCAAAGTTCCCTGGTTAGGGAAGCTTGTGTCGGTGTTCTGGTGGGTGGAGCTGGATTTCTTCTCTCTGGAGTGATGTGAAGTGTCCAGTAATCAGTTATGAGATGTCAGTGGGTTTGGAGTGACTTTGGGCAGCCTGTATATTGAAGCTCAAGGCTGTTTTCCTGTGTTGCTGGAGAATTTGCATGGTATGTCTTGCCCTGGAACTTGTTGACCCTTGGGTTGTGCTTGATTTTAGTATTGCTATGGAGGCGTTTGATGAGCTCCTATCGATTAATATTCCCTGGAGTCAGGAGTTCTCTGATGTTCTCAGGATTTGGGCTTAAGCCTCTTGCCTCTGGTTTTTGGTCTTATTCTTGGAGTAGTCTCTAGACTTCTCTATCTGTCATTTCCAAGGTGGTTCCCTCTATTTTAGCTTCTGTTTGCTGGTCTCTTCAGTGTCTAATTTCCGCCCTGATACTAGGGGTCGGGTGGACACTTTTTAAGGCTCAGTTGTTCAGTCCTGTTCTGGGAAGGGAGGAACGCTGCAGACAAATATCTCTGGTGTCTGTGGGGAGTGCTCGTAGTGTCTCGGCCACACTGGGTTTGCCCCCGCTCACAGCGCGTGTGTTGTTCCAGTCTACACTGCACAGGCTCTAGGTTGCTCTGCCCGGAACTGTCCGAGGCCAGCACCGGGTTGTATGCACTTCCCAGGTCTGAGCGGCTCAAGTTCAGTTTCTCGGGTACCCCACAAAGGCGCAGACTTGGCTGGGTCTGGGTTTTGTGCCTTCCCCAGTCCGAGCAGCTCAGGTGACCAGGTGTTTGGCGAGCACGGTCGCTGCGATTTATCGCCTCCCCAGTCCCTGCCACTCGGTTTTCTGGGTGTACAACCTGCACACCTTCTCAGGCGGATATCGACCAGCCCGAGCCCAAGAAGTCTTGATGAGCAACAAGCCTGCCTGAAGTTTGTATTGGATGCCTTTCTGGGGTCGCGGTTGCCCCATCTGGCTCTGGCTGACCTCCCTGCCTGTCTTGGCGGGGGATGGGGGATGGGCCGACCGCAGCTTGCTCGCTCTGCTCAGCCCTTTGTTCTGTGAGCGGGGCTGGCGGAGTGTTAGGTTAGAGCTTCCACCTTTTCGTGGGGAAGCTATCCCAGTCTGCTTTGCTATCCCCTGTTAGATCTCTCAGATTGTTCTTGCAGCATTCAAGCCCAGTCTTCTCTCTAAGCAGTTCAGCCGGCTCCTCCCTGCCCAGCCCCCGCTTGCTAATGGCATATGCAGATGTCTGCACTGCTTCTCCACTGGGAGTTACCGTTTGGTGGGTAATCTGTGGGTTTTAATTCTTTCTTTCTTTTTTCTTCCCGGTTATGTGGCCCTCTGAGGTTCCAAGGCTCGCCACAGATTAGCCAGTGAGAGTGTTTCCTGGTGTTTGGAAACTTCTCTCTTTTTAAAGCCTCCCTTCCCGGGATGGAGCTCCATCCTTACCTCTTTTGTCTCTCTTTTTATCTTTTATGTTTTTTCCTACCTCCTTTCGAAGACAATGGGCTGCTTTTCTGGGTGCCTGATGTCCTCTGTCAGCATTCAGAAGTTGTTTTGTGGACTTTACTCCGCGTTCAAATGTTCTTTTGATGAATTTGTGGGGCAGAGAGTGGTCTCACCGTCCTATTCCTCTGCCATCTTGTTCCTTCCCTCTACCTACATCTAAGAAATTTTTGACTAATCCAAAGTCACAAACATTTTCTATGTTTTCTTCTAGAGGCGTTACAGTTTTAAATGAGATCTATGATGTTCCGTTCAGTTCAGTCGCTCAGTAGTGTCCGACTCTCTGCGACCCCATGAATCACAGCACGCCAGGCCTCCCTGTCCATCACCAACTCCCAGAGTTCACCCAGACTCAAGTCCACAGAGTCGGTGATGCCATCCAGCCAAGTTAATTTTTTGTTTGTGGTGTGAAATAAGGATTGAAGTTTTATTTGCTTTTCTTGTTTTTTTTTTAAGATCTAAGGTTTAGATTTTATTTTATTTTTTTAAAATTTATTTATTTTAATTGGAAGCTAATTACTTTACAATATTGTAGTGGTTTTGTCATACATTGACATGAATCAGCCATGGGTGTACCTGTTGTTTATATGTAGATATGCATTTTTTCATCACCATTTGTTGAGAAAAAAAGCTATCATTTCTCCACCAGATTGCCTTTGAATTGTTTTTGTAAATCAGTGTCCATATATGATGGGCCTTTTCCTGTTATGTTCTGTCAATCTGTCTACCTTGTCACTGATACCACCCTTTCTTGATTACTATATCTTTATAATAAATGTTAAAGTCAGGTAGTGTTCATTATCCAACTTTGTTCTTCTCTTTCAAAGTTATTTTGGCTATATTAGGTCATTGTATTTCCTTTGGAACTTTAATCAGCCTGTCAGTTTTTTAATTTTATTTTTTATTTCTTAATTAATTTTAATTGGAGGCTAATTACTTTATAATATTGTGGTGTTTTTTGCCATACCTCAACGTGAGTCAGCCATGGGTGTACATGTGTCCCACCATCCTGAACCCCCCTCCCACCTCCCTCCCCTCCCCATCCCTGTCCCTCTGGATTGTCCCAAAGCACCAGCTTTGGGTGCCCTGCTTCATGCATCGAATTTGTAGCCTGTCAATTTATATAACAAACCCTGTTGGGATTTTGACTGCAGTTGCATTAAATCTTTAGATAAATTTGTGGACACATTGAGTCTTCTGACTCATGAACATAGTGTATTGCTTCATTTATTTGTGACTTAATTTATTTCAGACATACTTTATAATAGTGTTCATTGTACAGGTCTTCTTCCACATCTCTTGTCAGATTTATCCATGAACATTTCATATTTGGAAATTGTATTGTTTTTAATTTCCAATTATATATTGCTAGTATATATAAATATTGTTTTTTGTGTATTGATCTTATATCCTGATACATTGCTAAACTCACCTATTTGTCCTAATTTTTCTTTTTTATTCTGTTGGGTTTTTGGCAGTCATATCATCTGTAAATAAAGGCAGTTTTGCTTCTTTATTTCCAAGTTGCATTCATTTGATTTCTTTCTTTTTTTTTTTTTTTGCTTTTTTGCACTGGCTAGAAGTTCCAGTACTATCAATATATTGAATAGAAGAGGTGAAAGATAGCATCATTCTCTTGTTCCTAAAATTAAGGGTAGGCATTTACTCTTTTAACATTAACTGTAATGTCTCTTAAGAGTTTTTGGTAAATCAGGTTGTGAAAGTTCCTTGTTATTCCTTTGTTGTTGGGTGTTAGATTTTGTCAAGTCATTTATTAAAATGATCAGATTTTGTTAATATAATGGCTTATGTTGATTGATTTTCAAATGTGAAAACTTTATTTGGCCATGATATTGTTTTCCCTTTTCTTTTGTTGTTGACTTGCTCAGTCATGTCCGACTCTTTGTGACTGCATGGACTGCAGCATGCAAGGCTTCCCTGGCCTTCACTATCTCCCAGAGTTTGCTCAAACTCACGTCCATTGAGTTGATGATGTCATCCAACCATCTCATCCTCTGTTGCCCCCTTCTCTTCCTGCCCTCAGTCTTTCCCAGCATGAGGGTCTTTTCCAATGAATCAGCTCTTTGCATCAGGTGGCGAAGTATTGGAGCTTCAGCATCATTCCTTCCAATGGATATTCAGGATTAATTTCCTTTAGGATTGACTAGCTTGATCTCCTTACTGTCCAAGAGACTCTCAAGTCTTCTCCAACACCACAGTTTGAAAGCATCAATTCTTAGGCACTCAGCCTTCTTTATGGTCCAGCTCTCACATCCATACAC
This sequence comes from Moschus berezovskii, assembly GCF_049115385.1. Taxonomy (NCBI): domain Eukaryota; kingdom Metazoa; phylum Chordata; class Mammalia; order Artiodactyla; family Moschidae; genus Moschus; species Moschus berezovskii. The sequence goes on along the minus strand of NC_142488.1, from coordinate 42,389,921 downwards.
GACTACTGGGAAAACCATAGCTTTTGACTATACAGACCTTTGTTGGCAGGGTGATGTCTCTGCTTTTTAATACGCTGTGTAGGTTTGCCATAGATTTTTCTTCTAAGGAACAAGTGTCTTTTAATTTCTTGGTTGCAGTCTCTGTCCACAGTGATTTTGGAACCCAGGAAAATAAAGTCTATCTCTGTTTCCATTATTTCTCCATCTATTTGCCATGAAGTGATGGGACCAAATGCCATGATTTTAGTTTTTTTTAAATTAAGTAATTTATTTTAAATGAAACAAAGATGAATGTTTTTAATGATAAAAGGTACAATTCACAAAGAAGATAGACATCATAAACCATTAGACACCTTAACAAAGAAACAAGGATACATAAAGCAAAAATCAGAAGAAATATGCATAGTGAGACATATTAACATTTCTCTGAGAATATTTTATGGAGTGCAGAAAAATAAGAACAGGAGCATCTTGAATGATGCCATTAATAATTTAGATATAATAGATTTATATTTAATTTATATTAATCATATCCTACACATATGTGATTAATATCCTACACATATCCTATATTTAAAACTTTGTATCTCGTATGTTGTTATTAGATGTCTGTAGGACGTTTAGAAAAACTGGCAAAAATAATTACTAAATTTCAAAAAGTAGAATTCTTTTGTGTGTGTATGATTCAGTTTTAGATATATTATTTTTGAAATTATTTTCCATTATAGATTATTCCAGTGTATTGACTGTAGTTTCCTGTGCTATAGAGTAAAGCTTTGTTGTTGTTGCATATCTATTTTTAAAAATTAGAAGTCTAGCATTCTATTCATACTAAGTCAAACAAGTACAAAGTGTCATAAATTTTTTGGTTAGGCAAAAATTCATATGTTTTCTAAAATATATATATTAAACATATTATATATATATGTATACAAAAGCTTTTCTACTATGCTTGATAAAGGCTTAAAGAGCATAAAAGAAAGAGATGGAGAAATTGGAAAACATAAGCTAAATGAAATGGGAGCACTGAATATGAAATAGAAAAAGTGAAACAATCTAGATAAAACATCCTCTGTAGTCCAGTGTTTTTTAAACATGACCGCTCATTAGAAACATATCTGGAACTCTGACAAAAAAAAAAAACAATACCTGGGCATTTGTATTTTTCAAAAAATTCCAAGATAATTCTGATAGGCATATGAATTTTAAAAAGTGATTACAGGTTTTTCTATTAAATGGTAGTTTTTGTGATATAGAATTGTATAATTTTTCTGTTGACCGATCATGATACAGTGGTATTTAGTGAGTAATAGTTATATAAACACAATAGTAAAAGATGTTTATCAATTTTCACAATCAATCAGTTAAGTTCAGTTCAGTTCAGTCGCTCAGTCGTGTCCAACTCTCCGCGACCCCATGAATCACAGCACGCCAGGCCTCCCTGTCCATCACCAACTCCCGGAGTTCACTCAAACTCATGTCCACAGAGTCGGTGATGCCATCCAGCCATCTCATTCTCGGTCGTCCCCTTCTCCTCCCGCCCCCAACCTTTCCCAGCATCAGAGTCTTTTCCAGTGAGTCAACTCGTCGCATGAGGTGGCCAAAGTATTGCAGTTTCAGCTTTAGCATCAGTCCTTCCAATGAACACCCAGGATCGATATCCTCTAGAATGGACTGGTTGGATCTCCTTGCGGTACAAGGGACTCTCAAGAGTCTTCTCCAACACCACAGTTCAAAAGCATCAATTCGTCGGCAATCAGCTTTCTTCACAGTCCAACTCTCACATCCATACATGACCACGGGAAAAACCATAGCCTTGACTACACGGACCTTGGTTGGCAAAGTAATGTCTCTGCTTTTTAACATGCTATCTAGGTTGGTCCTAACTTTCCTTCCAAGGAGTAAATGTCTTTTAATTTCATGGCTGCAATCAGCATCTGCAGCAATTTTGGAGCCCAAAAAAATAAAGTCTGACACTGTTTCCACTGTTTTTCCATCTATTTCATGGAGAAAGCAAGAGAGTTCCAGAAAAACATCTATTTCTGCTTCATTGACTATGCCAAAGCCTTTGACTGTGTGAATCACAATAAACTGTGGAACATTCTGAAAGAGATGGGAATCCCAGACCACCTGACCTGCCTCTTGAGAAACCTGTATGCAGGTCAGGAAGCAACAGTCAGAACTGTACATGGAACAACAGACTGGTTCCAAATAGGAAAAGGAGTACGTCAAGGCTGTATATTGTCACCTTGCTTATTTAACTTATATGCAGAGTACATCATGAGGAATGCTGGGCTAGAAGAAGCACAAGCTGGATTCAAGATTGCTGGGAGAAATACCAATAATCTCAGATATGCAGATGACACTACCTTTATGGCAGAAAGTGAAGAGGAACTCAAAAGCCTCTTGATGAAAGTGAAAGAGGAGAGTGAAAAGGTTGGCTTGAAGCTCAACATTCACAATCAATAGCCAGAACAAAAGTAAAAGATACTTACTATTGCAAGCCATAATGGGAACATGATTAACCTAACAGTATAAAATAATTGCATACAATTTGGGGTGTCAAGCAGAGTGATGTGGTAAGTAGAAGTGTGTACATACACATGTTTTCATCTGCTCAGCCAGTCTATGTCTTTTGGTTGGTGCATTTACTCCATTTGCATTTAAGGTAATTATTGATGTGTATGATCTTATTAGAAAGTGAAAGTCACTCAGTGTGTCCAACTCTTTGCGACCCTATAGACTTCTCCAGGCCATGGAATTCTCCAGGACAGAATACCGACTGGGTAGCCTTTCCCTTCTCCAGGGGATCTTCCCAACCCAGGGATTGAACCCACGTCTTTCATGTTGCAGGCTGATTCTTTACCAACTGAGCCACAAGGGAAGCCCAAGAACACTGGAGTGGGTAGCCTATCCTTTCTCCAGCAGATCTTCCTGACCCAGGAATCGAACTGGGGTCTCCTGCATCACAGGTGGATTCTTTACGACTGAGCTATGAGGGAAGCCCTTATGATCCTATTATGGTTTTCCTAATTGTTTTGGGTTTATTTTCTGTCGGTCTTTTCCTTCACTTGTTTCCTGCCTAGATAAGTTCCTTTAGCATTTGTTGTAAAGCTGGTTTGGTGGTGCTGAATTCTTTTAACTTTTGCTTGTCTGGAAAGTTTTTGATTTCTCTATCAAATCTGAAGGAGAGTCTTGCTGGGTAGAGTATTCTTGGTTGTAGGTTATTCCCTTTTATCACTTTAAATATATCATGCCATTCCCTTCTGGCTTGTAGAGTTTCGTTGAGAAACAGCTGATAGCCTGATGGGAGTTCCCTTGTATGTTATTTTTTGTTTTTTCCTTGTTGCTTTTAATATTTTATCTCTATCTTTAATTTTTATCAGTTTGATTACTGTGTGTCTCGGTGTGTTCCTCCTTGAGTTTATCCTGCCTGGGACTCGCTGTGCTTCCTGGACTTGGTTTCCTTTCCCATGTTAGGGAAGTTTTCAGCTATTATCTTTTCAAATATTTTCTCATCTCCTTTCTTTCTCTTCTCTCTCTGGGACCCCTATAATGCGAATGTTGGTGTGTTTAATGTTATCCAAGAGATCTCTTAGGCTGTCTTCATTTCTTTTCATTCTTTTTTCCATATTCTGTTCTGCAGCCATAATTTCCACCATTCTGTCCTCCAGGTTATTTATCCATGCTTCTGCCTCAGTTATTCTACTATGCATTCCTTGTAGCATATTATTCTTCTCTGTTTGTTTGTTCTTTAGTTCTTGTAGGTCTTTGGTAAACATTTCTTGCATCTTCTCAATCTTTGCCTATACTCTTTTTCTGAGATCCTGAGTCATATTCACTATCATTATTCTGATTTCTTTTTCTGGAAGGTTTCCTGTCTCCAATTCATTTAGTTGTTTTTCTGGGATTTTATCTTGTCCCTTCATCTGGGATGTAACTGTCTGCTTTTATGCTGATTAACTTTCTGTAATGTGGTTTTGTTTTAGTCCCTGTGTGATTGTGGTTCTTCTTGCTTCTTCTCTCCACCTTCTGATGAAAGAGGCTAAGAGGCTTGTGTCAGCTTCCTGATGGGAAGGACTAGATTACAGTATTAGTCTTCAGTCACGTCCCACTCTTTGTGACCTGGTGGATAGGGAGGGACTGGTGGTGGGAAAATCTGGCTTTTGCTCTGGTGGGCAGGGCCTTGTTCAGTAAAGCTTTAATTCAGTTACCTGCTAATGGATGGGGCTGTGCTCCCTCCTTGGTAGTTTTTTGGCCTGAGGCAACTCAGCCCTCAGTTCTAGGGGCTCTATGGGTAGGTTAATGGTGACTTCCAAGAGAGTTAACACCAAAAGGGACTGTCTAAGACAACTGCTACCAGTCCCCCCATCCCTGTGGTGAGCCTCTGCTGACTCATCTCCACAGGAGACCCTCTAACACTAGCAGGTAATTTTGGTTCAGTTTCCTGTATAGTCACTGCTCCTTTCCTCTGAGTCTTGGTATGCACAGGTTTTGTTTGTGCCCTCCAAGACTGGAGTCTCCCTTTCCCCCCAATCTTGTGGAAGTCTTGTAATCAAATCCCACTGTCCTTCAAGGTCAGATTCTCTAGGGATGCCCAGTCCTTTTGTTGGGTCCCTAGGCTGGGAAGTCTGATGTGGGTTTCTGAACCTTCACAACAGTGGGAGAACTTCTGTGGTATTATTCTTCAGTTTGTGGGTCACCCACCCCACTGATATGGGATTTAATTTTTTCATGATTTTACCCTCCTCCCATCTCGCTGCAGGTTCTTCTTTGTCTTTGGACATGGGGTACCTTTTTTTGGTAGGTTCCAGCGTCCTCCTGTTGATGGTTATTCAACAGCTGGCTGTGATTTTGGTGCTTCCTTTTCACAGGAAGAGATGAGCAGATAAGAAGGAAAATCCTACTCCACCATCTTGAACTGGATGTCCATGACCTTAGTTTCTGAATGTTGAGTTTGAAGCCAGCTTTTTCACTTTCCTCTTTCACTCTCATTAAGAGGCTCTTTAGTTCCTCTTTGCTTTCTGCCATTAGAGTGGTGTCATCTGCATATCTGAGGTTATTGATATTTATCCCACCAATCTAGATTCCAGCTTGTTTTTCATCTAGCCCAGCATTTCACATGATGTACTCCACATGTAATTTAATCTGTGAAAGTTTTGTTTTGAGTTTTTGCTTCTGTTTTCATGAATTCTCATAGAATGTGTTGTCTGCCTGTAATGGTGACCTGGTCACTTTACCTGTTGGGATTTCATTTCCTTATTTGTAAAAGGAAGAGGCTGGATTGATGATCTATCTATTATTTTCCATTGTAATGGTCTTTTCTATTATTCATATTTATTTTCCCATGATTTACATTTATCTTCATTTAATCCCTTGAATTATCTTACATGTGTTTTATTATGTATAAAAGTACAATAGCTACTATGTGGTAAATATATTGAGGGTGACTACTCAAAAATTTTTTAACGAAGTGGTGTTCTTGATTAAGCAGTTTTGGAAACAATGCCATACATAATTCTCTTGGGCATCAGGACTAGGCTTTCTCATAGGCCTCAGTCTTTTCCCACCTGGGACACTTTGCTCTTAGTCTTTGAGATTGTATTAGACAATTATATAAAACTCATCTCATTCTTAAAATAACCCTGCAAGGCAGAGTCATTGTCAGCTCAAGGTCACAGGGCAGAACTGGGGTTCAGACCTAAGTCTGATTGATTCCAAATGTTCTATTTCAAAACTTAAATGAAAGTGTCATTATTAAAATTTTAAATATACCAAAATGTGCTGAAAGGCACTATATACCTATTACACAGAACTAACAAAAGAACCTTTTTCTACATTTTCTTTTTATCTCTTTTTAAAAATTAAGAAGTGGTTATAGAACTAATGCCTGCTCCCTCAACATCTCTTTCCCTTACCAGTTTCAAGATGGGTATGTAATCCCCATGCTTAACTTTTTACACATATATATGTATCCATAAACAATTTATAATATTGTTTGTACATTTAAAAATGTACATAGTGGTAAACACTCTTTATATCCTTTTGTGACTTGCTGTTTTCAGTCCACATATGATTTTGAGTTATTTCCATGTAGAAACATGTAGCGCTAGTTCATTTATTCTCATTGTTTTATGTGTATGTGAGTCTCTTAGTCATGTCTGACTCTTTCTGACCCCATGGGCTGTAGCCCACCATGCTTCTCTGTCCATGGGATTCTCCAGACAAGAATACTAGAGTGGGTTGCCATTTCTTTCTCCAGGGGATCTTCCCAACCCAGGGATCGAACCTGGGTCTCCTGCATTGTGGGTAGAATCCTTTACCATTTGAACTATCCCGATTGTCTTATAATATGTCATTTTAGGAATAAATTGCAGTTTACCAGTTTCTTACTTATTATGTTAGTTTTCTGTGGCTACAGAAATAAAAAACAAAAAAAAAAAAGCAAAAAATTGTTTTTGTAATAAAAAACAAACTAGGTGACTTAAAACAACAGAAATTTATTCTCTCACAGTTCTAAGGGCCAGAAGTCCCAGAGTATCTCTGGGAAATCAAGGAGCTGGCAGGATGATGTTGCCTCTGGGAAAATCTGATTATTGCTTCTTCAGTTTCTGTGCTGGCAGTCCTAGGCTTGTGGTATTACTCCAGTCTCTGCCTTTAACTTCATATTGCTTTCTCCTCATGTGTATGTGTGTGTGTGTGTGTGTGTATGTGTGTGTGTGAGAAAGAGAGAGAGAGAGATTGCAATCTCTTGGTGTCTCTTGTGAGAATACATGTGATGGCAGTTTGGGCCCATCTGGATAATCCAGGATAATCTGTTAATCTATTTCAAGATCTTAAATTAATCACATTGGCAAAGATGCTTTTTCCAAATAAATCCACCTCCACAGGTACCAGAGACTAGAACCTGATATCTTTGGGGATCATTCTTCAGTCTCCTGTACTTGTGAACAGCTATTTTGTTGTTACAAACAGCTGCAAGAGAACATCCTTATACATGTCTATTGATATGTGCTAATTTCTCTAGAATAGGAACCTAGAAGTAGAATTGCTAGGCTATAGGCTGAAACTTCAACTTCAACTAAAGATTGCTGAATTTTTCTTATAAAGTGGAGCCATCAATTTATATTTTTCATCCTTTGAATATTGCTCATTTTTCTGTTGAGATTTAAATCTTTCTTAAAGTTTTTGTTCTTGCTACATTTTGTATGCGAGTCCTCTGTTGGTTATGTGGATCGCAGATGTATTCTGTGTCTGGCTTCTCTTTTCACTTCCTGTATTGTGTCTTTTGACATGTGGAAGTTTAAATTTTTAATTGCAGATGAGTTTATGGACATTTTTCCTTTATGGTTTATGAATTTTACATCCTCTTTAAGAAATTATGACTACCACATGAATTCCCAATTGTTCCAGCACCATGCATTAAGTCTATACTTTTTTCCCCAGAGGTTTGTATTGAAACATCTCACATATTTCATGGTCCAGATGAATCTGTTTCTAAGCTTTCTATTTTGTTAAATTTGTCGACTTGTCTATTTAAATTTGTTACTATAGAATCATGATAAGTTGTGATATATATAGCAGGGTTCTAATTTTTCTTCTTCTGACTAATCTTAGGCTTTAATTTTCCTTATCAATTTTATGACCACTTTCTAGTTCTTTAAAAAGCCTGACTGGATTTTGACTGAAATTGTATTGAGTTTATAGATTAATTAGCGGTAGAATTGCTGTCACTATGAAATAGAGATCTCCCATCTGTGAATATGAAATATCTTGTTTTATAATATTTGTTGTCATTACAAATACTGTCTTTTAATTTTAAAACTACATTTTATAGTTATTACTGGTGTATGTGAATGCTGTTGATTTTAGTATTTTACTTTTTGTATGCAGATCTCATTTTCTTTTTTGAGTTCTCAGAGTATGTAGAGTCTTTTGGATTTTATTTTGGACCACATCATATAAACTATAAATTATGACATCCCTGCTTCTGAACCCTTCTAATCTATATGATTTCTTTCTATTTTTTTATTATATTGGCTAAGAGCTGCAATGTACTATGTGTGATAAGTAGAAAAAGCACATATCCTTATATTTTCCTGATTTTGAAAGAAATATTTCTAATATTTCACCATTAAGGTCACAGGCTTTTGGTAGATGCAGAAAATTTATTTACAATTTTCACATCTTTGTTCTTACAGGAAATAGGCCTGTGCTTTTTCTTTCTCATACTGTCTTTGTCCTGTTGAGATATCAGTATTTTATAATAGTCTCATAAAATAAGTTTCAGAGCATTCATTCTATGTAAAAGTTAGGTATTATTAGTTCTCTGAAGGTTTTGTAGAAGTTGCATGTAAAACCTTATAGCCATTCCATTTTTTTCCTGTGAGTGGATTTTAAACTAATGATTTACTTCGTAGAAGGAGTGCGTGTTATTCTAGATTTCTGTTTTTTCTTGAGTTGATTTTGAAAATTATATATATTTTCTAGAAAGTTTTCAGTTTTGTCTAATTTTTAAAACGTATCACCTTTAAACCCTATTAGTTTGTGCCTTTTCTGGTTTTTTAAAAATCAATTTTACTTGTTATTTGATTAATTTGAAAAAGAATCAGATTTCAATTTGTTAATCTTTTTTTACCTTTAGCTTCTATTTTATAGCAGCCAGGAAATTAAAAGACGCTTACTCCTTAGAAGGAAAGTTATGACCAACCTAGATAGCATATTAAAAAGCAGAGACATTACTTTGCCAATCAAGGTCCGTCTAGTCAAGGCTATGGTTTTTCCCGTGGTCATGTATGGATGTGAGAGTTGGACTGTGAAGAAAGCTGATCGCCGAAGAATTGATGCTTTTGAACTGTGGTGCTGGAGAAGACTCTTGAGAGTCCCTTGGACTTCAAGGAGATCCAACCAGTCCATTCTAAAGGAGATCAGTCCTGGGTGTTCATTGGAAGGACTGATGCGAAAGCTGAAACTGCAATACTTTGGCCACCTCATGTGACGAGTTGACTCACTGGAAAAGAGTCTGATGCTAGGAGGGATTGGGGGTGGGAGGAGACGGGGACGACAGAGAATGAGATGGCTGGATGGCATCACCGACTCGATGGGCATGAGTTTGAGTGAACTCCAGGAGTTGGTGATGGACAGGGAGGCCTGGCGTGCTGTGATTCATGGGGTCGCAAAGAGTCAGACACGACTGAGCGACTGAACTGACTGACTTTTATTTTTATTATGTCCTCCTTTCTATTTTTTTTTTAATTTTTCTAATTTCTGAGTTGGACATTTTTTTCACTTTGGACATTTATTTCACTGATTATCAGTCTTTGTTTTCTGAGAAATGCACTTGAGGCTATGCACTTGCCTCATAAGTACTACTTTGGCTTTAGTGTTTTTAGTTTAGTGTTTATTGTCCTTCATATGCAAATATTTCCTAAAATCAGCCAATTATTTGTTTGCTTTTAAATTTCCAAATGTGTGTGATGTTAGCTTTATAGTTGTTTGCTCTTTTTGTTACATTTACTTGGAGAATATGGTTTGCATGATACCAATTCTTTGATGTTTATTGAGACTTGCTTAGTAACTCTAGGAACAAATAAACTTAGTTTCTGAAATGTATCTATTTTTTCTCTTACTTTTGAAGTTTAACTGGGTAAATAATAATTCTATATTTATAGTTATTTTCCTTTGACCTTTTGAAGATATTATTCTGTTGTCTTCTGCCCTCCATTGTGGTTGTTGGTAAGTCTCCTATTAATATAATTGTTCCTTTGTAGTCATATGCCTTTTTCCCCTCTGATTGCCTTTCTCTTTGTTTTTGGTGTTCTCTGGTTTCATTACAGTGTATCTTGGGACTATTTGTAATTCTTCAAGCTGTTTTCCTCTTAACTACTTATCAAACTTCTTTCTCTGTTCCATGTGTTTTAACCTCTTATTCATCCTTTTCGTTGATTGTTTTATTCTGTGCTGCATTCTTGGAATTTTCCTTATATCTGTCATCATGTTCATTGATTCAGTGATTTTGCCTTCCAGTTCTTAAGTGCTATTTAGTTGTGTGTATGTTGGTGTATGTGTACATGCACTCATATGTGTTTTAAATATTTTTATTCTTTCCCATGGTATCGTGTTCCTTTCTTATGGTTTCTCTATTTTTTAATCTGTTTTGTACTTTTAAACACAATGATTTCATAGTCCATTGCTGATTTTTGTTCTGTTGTTCCAAATTTATGGGAGTACTAGTCTTCCTGTTGTATCTGCTGACTCTTACTCATGGTGGATTGTTTCCTTTTGCTTATCTTAAGCTGAACTTTCCTCCCCTACCACAGTGTTCCTTTGGTAATTGAGTTGGCCTTTCAGAGTAGTTTTTGTTTTGTTTTGTTTCAAACCCTTTTATTTTGAACTAATTATAGACTTCTAGAGCCTGGTAGGCTGCGGTCCATGGGGTCGCTAAGAGTCGGACAGGACTGAGTGACTTCACTTTCACTTTTCACTTTCATGCATTGCAGAAGGAAATGGCAATCCACTCCAGTGTTCTTGCCTGGAGAATCCCAGGGGCGGGGGAGCCTGGTGGACTGCCATCTATGGGGTCTCACAGAGTCGGACACAACTGCAGTGACTTAGCAGCAGCAGCAGAACAGTTCCAAAATAGTATGAAGAGCTATGCTCTCACCTCACCCCAGTTGAGGGTGAAACACCTCACCTAGTTTCTCCTAGTGTTAGCATCTTGTCATAGTGCTATTATCAAAACTAGGAAACTAACGTTGGGACAATACCACAAACATGTCCCCCCGCCCCAGGATCTATCTTACATGGAATTAGTTGTTGTTTCTTCTTAGTCTTCTGTGATCTATAACAGTTCTTCAGTCTTTATTTTTGAGTACATTTTTTTGAATCCGTTATTTTGTAGAATGTCCCTCGATTTGTATTTTTCTGATGTTTTCTCATGGTTGGACTAAGTTTATGCATTTTGGGCAAGAATTCTACAGAAATAAATCAACCTCCTTAGCTCACATTAAGGAGCTCTTGATATCAATATGTCATTATAGTGATATTGACCTTATTCTCTATTAAAATGGTGTTTGTCAGATTTCTCCATTGTAAAGTTACTATCCTTCCTTTTGTAGTGAATAAATATCTTGAGAGAGATACTTTGAGACTATGCAAATCCTGCTTTTCCTCAAGCTTTGACCACTAATTTTATCATCCAGAAGTAGAACTTTCAGAGTATTGATTTTACCTCTCCAGGCTGGCTTATAAACTGAACTCAATCTTAATTTTGATGTAATTTATTGACTTGAAACTTTCTGTAGTTCAGTTCAGTTCAGTTCAGTCACTCAGTCGTGTCCGACTCTTTGCGACCCCATGAACCACAGCACACCAGGCCTCCCTGTCCATCACCAACTCCCGGAGTTCACTCAAACTCATGTCCATCAAGTCGGTGATGCTATCCAGCCATCTCATTCTCTGTCGTCCCCGTCTCCTCCTACCCTCAATCCCTCCCAGCATCAGACTCTTTTCCAGTGAGTCAACTCATCGCATGAGGTGGCTTCCCTGGTAGCTCAGACGGTAAAGTGTCTGCCTACAATGTGGGAGATCCAGGTTCAATCCCTGGGTCGGGAAGATCCCCTGGAGAAGGAAATGGCAACCCATTCCAGTATTTTTGCCTGGAAAATCCCATGAGCTGAGGAGCCTGGTAGGCTACAGTTCATGGGGTTGCAAAGAGTTGGGCACGACTGAGCTACTTCTGTAGTTAGTGGGTAAAATAAATCTGTATTACAGATTCTTATTAGGCAGAATATTGGCTTTAAGTTCTATCATGTAATATATCTATGTTCCTTTGTCCTCCCGCTTTGTATACAGAGACTTGGAGGAAAGGTCCATTGCTGCCTAAGACAATGGTTAGAGTTTATCAATCCTCCTTTCACTTCAACTGCAGCCTTTTACAGTTCTAGCTTTATGCATAGGTTTCATATGTAGGAGTTTCAAATTGCTACTCCCTTTGGCCAGGGACCTTGTTTCTTGTGCCTGAGTGAGCATTAAAATCCATGCTCTTACTTGTTAATAGTGTTTGATTCCCACCTTCCCCAGGTACCACCCTCTTAACTTGTACACTTTACTCTCTGGCTGTACCAGATACCTCTTTGCTTTGGTACCTAGGACTTTTCCTCTCCTTTTTTCACAAGCTCAGCCGTAAGTTTGAGTTTTAATTGCTATCTCATCTACCATTTTGCCACACATAATCTCTTTACCATGCTATATGGACTCTCTAAAATTACACTGGAGAAAATATAGACTAGACACATTATTGGGGATATGACATCATTATTAATACCTAAGCTGAAGTGGGTTTGGCTTCACTCATGTAGACCTACTTAAAATCAGCTCCACTATTTAAAAATGTTAATAACTCTCAGGCTTTTCTCTTTCTATTTTTGAAGCATATCCATTCTTATAGCCTTGAGTTTTATGGGATGCTAGAAAAAATTCTTGGCATTTTAGAATAAATAAACCATATAATGCTGTGCCAAAGCAGATAGACTATTTCTTATGTTTCTAAAGAGTGGAAAAAGGACCAACTCTTTTCTGAGGTTTTATATATACTTATATATTTATACTGTGTTTCTTTTATTTCTTTTTCCATGATTATATTCTTGTGGGAGTGGGTAAGTCATTAACAGTGAACCTACTATTTCATCCAAAATACAATGTTCTAATGGTTTCTATTCTAAATGAAGTTTCTATGAATAAAAGCAAGGCAACTGTGTGGCTATTACTTGCTAACAAGTGACCGAGTTAGTGCCACCCAGGCTGTCTTCTTTAATTAGAGTCCCAGTTTGGTTTTAAAAAATGAGAACAGTAGCTATATGCTAATTTTTAGTTCCTAAAGGGAGAATTATGCTGTAAAATGAGAGAATACTACAGAGCAGGAGGGCAGTGACACTTGAGCTACTCTAGGGCAAGCCCTACTTGGCTGTTTTTCATTCAAGTAAATTTTGCAACCCAAAGTACTGGATATGGAGGGTGTGCCTCTTAGTGTGGTGTTTAACCATGTTCATTTATCATTCATTCAATAAATATATGCTAGGTATCGACTCTGTGTCAGGTCCCATGGTGGGTGATGGAGGTTCAGAGATGAATAAGCTGCCCTTGGAAGATGCCAGCCTCATCTCTTAACCTTGATCAGCCACCATAGGACCAGGCATTGCTGTTTCTGGGCCACCCAATTTATGTCATTCTTTTTTCATGCCATTTTGGAAGGGATCTCTCCTTTACTGTCGAGCTTTCTCTTATTTGTGAAGATATCCAGTTTACATTTCTTAAGATGTTCCTGACCACCCCAGCTCACAGCGATCCCTGCCTTTTTGATCTCATTGTATTTATGGCTGGTGTCACTCTCAGCATATCTTTTTGTTCCCTCATGCGTGTGTGTTGAAGAATAAGTGAATGAATACATGCGTGAACGAAGGCAATGACCTTTGTTTGGATTCAGCTTTCATTCACATAGTAGTTAGGATTCTATAGAAAGGGAATTCTTAACTGATTTTGACATTTCTTGAAGGACAGTTCATTCTACCACCTACTGATAATTTTAATAATAGCTAATACGTAAATTTGGAAACTGAATCAAGATGGCAGAGTAGGAGGACGTGGAACTCACCTCCCTGCGCAAACAAAAAAATACATGTACATGTGGAACAGTTCTCATTGAGAACTGAAAACTAGCAGAAAGACTCCTGTACAATCATGGCTTTAAGAAAGAGAACAGAAGCAGTCAGGTTGGGGCCTGAGTTCCTGGAAGGGGACTCAGAGGAAAAGGGAGATTACACAGGTGGAGACCCTCCTTAGGAAAGGAGCAATTTGAGCCACATATTGGGCGCCTCAGCCCTGGGGCCTGACAAAGAGAAGATAAGCCCTCTTAGCTAGGTAGACGGAGAAGGCAATGGCAAGCCACTCCAGTACTCTTGCGTGACTTAGCAGCAGCAGCAGCAGCAGCTAGGTAGAGGGCCAGTGGGGCTAATAGGAAGGCTATGGGAGGCATGGATTCTACCCATGAGGAGTGCATTAATGCTTGCTGGCTCCTGAAGCACAGGGTGGAATGGGTGATTGAAACTACACAAATGGCTGATTGCTTTCCTGTGAGTGCCTCAGCATACCCCCCAGCCTGAGCTGAGAGAACATTTCAGCATGGCTTGCCTTGCATTGCAGCTCCACGCTGGAGTGAGGGCTGCTACGACTGAGGAAAAAGTCTGGCTAAGAGATGCTGAGGTGGCTCAAATCCTAAGCAGAGTCTGAGCAAGGAGGGAATAGCCACTTCTGGTGATCACACAGGTGGTTAGGGTTAGGTAGTCTGGATCTCTGGCAGTAGCCAGACTGCCACAGCCCATGCCCTGACCCTAACCAAATACCCACACCAGTCCTTCTTGCTCCAGCACTGCTCCCCTCTTGGGTAAGGGTGGTAGTGCTGGGAGGTGGAACAGCACGCACTGAAAGGGAACTGAGCCCCGACCCTCAGGGCTTCTGCTTCAATAATTAGGGACCTGACTCTACCGCTGATGGCCACTGAGCAGAGGGGAATACCCCCTCACACCTTGCTCAGCTCTAGCCCCTCCTCCTCTAGTCCCATATCCTTCTAAGGTGATACCTGTCAGCACACCTTGAGGAAAGACATGAACTGTGTTCATGTCAAATCCAGCTCTCTCACCAAAGCCACTGGACACATAGAGACTGTATAAGGATGCTCCTACATAAAGATGCCTCTTCAAGACTACCATAGGTAACTATTTCACCTAATTTCATTGAGACAGAGAAAGAGAAGCTAAATGAGAAGACAGGAATTTAATTGGAAACAAGAGAAAACCTCTGGAAAAAACAAAAACTCCTGAAACAGAAATAAACAATTTACCAGATAAAGAATCAAAGAATTAGTAATAAGACTGCTAAATGGGTTAGGGGAAAAACAGATGAACACAATGGGAATTTTAACTAGGAAGTAGAAAGTATAGTCAAAAAGAACACAAATAACAAATGTTGCTGAGAATGTGGGGAAAAGGGAACCCTCATACATTGTTGGTGGGAATGGAAATTGGTGTATCTGCTGTGGAGAATAGTACAGATTTTCCTCAAAAAGCTAAAAATAGGACTATCATATGACCTAGCAATTCCACTCCTGGTATATATTTGAAAAACAAAGCAAAACACTAATTTGAAAAGTCACATGCACCCCAGTATTCATAGCAGCATTATTTACATTTTCTAAGATATGGAAGCAACCTAAGTGTCCATCAAGAGATAAGTAGATAAAGGAGATGTGGTGTATATATAAATATACACACACACAAATAGATATATACGCTAACATATATGAACCCCATGGTAACCACAAATCTAAAACCTACAGTAGATATACAAAAACAAGGAAGAAAGGAATATAAACACACCACTAAAGAAAATAATCAAGTCACAAGGGATGAAAAGAAAGAATAGAACAGGGAAGAACTACAAAAACAACCAGAAAATAGGTAGTCACGTAATGATGTGAGAGTTGGAACATAAAGAAGGCTGAGCACCGAAGAATTGATGCTTTTGAACTGTGGTGTTGGAGAAGACTCCTGAGAGTACTTTGGACTGCAAGGAAATTAAAGCAGTCCATCCTAAAGGAAATCAACCCTGAATATTCATTGGAAAGACTGATGCTGAAGCTGAAGCTCCAATACTTTGGCCACCTGATGCGAAGAACTGACTCATTAGAAAAGACCGTGATGCTGGGAAAGATTGAAGGCAAAAGGAGAAGGGGATGGCAGAGGATGAAATGGTTGGATGGCATCACTGACTCAATGGACGTAAGTTTGAGTAAGCTCCAGGAGATGGTGTCAGACAGGGAAGCCTGGCATGTTGCAGTCCATGGGGTCACAAAGAGTCAGACACAACTGAGAGACTAAACAACAGCAAATATGTTTGGTACAGTTCCCTTGTGAAGCTCTCAGGTCCTGAACTTTTATTTCCTGGAAGTTTTTGTTATCAAAAATTCAATTTCACTACTAGTGTTTGGCCTGTTCAGATTGTCCATTTGTTCCTGATTCAGTCTTGGAATGAATGTTGTATGTTTCTAGAAATTTGTCCATTTCTTCTAGCTTCTCTTCTTTTCTCAGCTATTTGTAAGGCCTCCTCAGACAACCATTTTGCCTTTTTGCATTTCTTTTTCTTGGGGTTGGTTTTGATCACTGCCTCCTGTACAGTGTTACAAACCTCCATCCATAGTTCTTCAGGCACTCTGTCTATCAGATCTAATCCCTTGAATCTATTTGTCACTTCCACTGTATAATCATAAGGTGTTTGATTTAGATCATACCTGAATGACCTACTGGTTTTCCCTGCTTTCTTCAAGAGTTAGTACCTATCCTTCTCAAGCTATTACAAAAAATGAAAGAGGATGGAATACTCCCAAGTTCATTTTATGAGGCCACTGTTACCCTGATACCAAAATCAGACAAAGACACTACAAAAAGGTTATATGCCAACATTTCTAATGAATATAGATGGAAAAATCCTCAATAAAATATTAGCAATGGAATTCAGCAATATATAAAAAGTATCATACACCATGGGCCTGTCTGGGGCAGCTCTGTTCCATGTTTCTCATTACCCTCCAGGAAGCAGTGGGTGCACTTGAGCGTGTAATTTTTAGGGTGATGGCAGAAGTACAATCAGGAAATAAGAAACATGGAAGACCTCTTCAGGCTTCTACTCAGAACTGGCACACCTTGACTTCCACATTATCATACTGGCCAGAGCACATCCTGTGTTAGTCAAGGAGCAGGAAAGAAATTGTTCCCTTTTGGAAGGTAGAATAACAGAGGCACATGGGAAGGGGTACAGGTACAGGGAAAAATGGAGAACTGAGGTTAGTGATACAGTATCCCACAGAGGAGATGGAAATGACTGTGGGAACAGCTCATTACCCCTTTGAGCCATGGGGCCCTTCCCTGTTCTTTTTTTCTTTAAGTTGAGGTATAGTTGATTTACACTGTTGTGTTAATTTCAGGTGTATATCACAGTGATTCAGTGATTTATATATATTTGTATGTGCCAGTGTGCTGTGTGCTCAGTCATGCCATTTCCTTCTCCAGATAATCTTCCTGACCCCAGGGAAGCCCTAAATATACATATGTATGTGTGTGTATGTATACATATATATTAATATATATGTGTG
Organism: Moschus berezovskii; assembly: GCF_049115385.1. Taxonomy (NCBI): domain Eukaryota; kingdom Metazoa; phylum Chordata; class Mammalia; order Artiodactyla; family Moschidae; genus Moschus; species Moschus berezovskii. The sequence goes on along the minus strand of NC_142488.1, from coordinate 42,372,718 downwards.
TGTATATGTATTTAAATATATGTATATAGATTATTACAAAATATTGAGTATAACTCCCTGTGCTATATATATAGTAGGTCCTTGTTTGTTATCTATTTTTTATGTACTAGTATGTTAATTTTAATCCCAAGCTCCTAATTTATGCCTCCTCTCTCCTTTCCCCTTTGGTAAGCATAGTTTGTTTTCAATGTCTGTGTGTCTTTTCTGTTTTGTAAATAAGTTCATTTGTTTTTTTTTTAGATTCCACATATAAATGATATCATATAATATTTGTCTTTCTCTGTCTGGCTTACTTCACTTAGTATGATAATATCTAGGTCCATCCATGTTGCTGCAAGTTGCCTTGTTTTATTCTTTTTTATGACTGAGTAATATTCTGGGGGGGTTTGTGTGTGTGTGTGCATGCGCACATATATATATGTATGCACACACACCCAGACCACATCTTCTTTATCCATTCATCTGTCAATGGGCATTTAGATTGCTTCCATGTCCAAATTTACTTGGGCAAACTCGGGAAATGGTGAAGGATAGGGAGGCCTGGCATGCTGCATTCCATGGGATTGCAAAGAGTCGCACATGACTTAGTGACTGAACAACAAACATGTCTTGTCTATTGTAAGTAGTGCTGCTATGAACATTAGGTGTGTGTATCTCTTTGATTTAGAGTTTTCTGTGGCTGCAAGGCCCTTCTGTGTTCTGGTTGTACCTGCTGCCACCATGTGGGTTAATTCAGCCTGCAGGAGACTTAGGCATGAAGTCACTCTGACCCTGGCTTGTCACTGTTGCTGCACATTATCTCTGGGGGAACTTGACCCTGGGAGGGACCACTGTATGTCTTCACAGGGACTATGTTCTGGCACCTGCTGGAGATGCTTCCTCCTGCCCGTAGTGGAGAATGTGGCTTCTGAAGTGGCAGGGAAGTTAGGTTTATGACTGACAACTAGCTTCCCTGTTTTGTTTTATCTTAAATGATTCCTGCTCATTTTTCTTTATTTTTTTTATAGAAATGTCAAACTCTTAATAGACGAATATGTTTGTTTTTTATTTAGAGTCCTTTATGCTTTATAGATGAGACTATCAGCATACAGATTTCTTATAGGGCAGCAATGGAGAAATAGACATGGAGAATAGATTGTGGACGTGGGGAGAGGGGAGGAGAGGGTGAGATGTATGGATTTCTTATATTACTTTTAAAACTGCTATTTTTAGACCTGATGTTCTGTGGTTACACATTAAGATTCATTACATAATTTAAGCACAGCGTGTTTAAAACAAGGAACCAGAAACAAGTTCTCATTAATATTATCTGGACGGAAAATGATTTCTTACTGACACTGCAAAGTTTAATGGTTCTAGCCACTGTCAAAACAGTCCAGTCAATTGCCTAGGTTGTGTTTATGACTTCTGATTCAGATCAGTGATTTAATTCTGATTTCAGTGCTGCCCTCTCCCAAGCTCAGAATTCTTCATAGAAGACCAGAACAAATTAAATAGTCCACAACAATGAGATGTAAGAAATTTTCCTACTTCAGATTCTGATAAGAAAGTAAATCACTGTATTCATCGATGGACTTAGATATTTCTTCCTTTTCTGATCTATTTCCTAGTATTGGAGACCCAGTTGCCTTAATGACAATCTGTCAGTTGAGCATAAGCCAAAGAGTCTTTCCTGGGGCTTCAATGTCATTAGGTTGTCCTAGGGAAGGGCCACTGTAAGGGTTGTACAGATGGTGAACTGCACAGCTCTGGAAACACCAAGCATGGAGAGGCTCTTTAGAGTGCCTCTATCAGCCGCTGGGATATTGAGACAAGCTCCCAGCCTTTTCTCTGCTACTTAGCCTTTCTTTCCCTGCCAGTTCCCCACCCTAAATTTGGCTTCTTGGTCTCCAAATCAAAAGCTTGTCTTCCTCCCTCTTTCATGTTGACTTGAGCACATTTATTGAGGATGGACATGACTAGATCCCTCCTTTCCTGAATTCCTCCCCCCATCACAGAGACAAATATGCCCCATCTGTGACAGAGTCTGTGGAATTTGGTTAAAGGCAGCCCCCCACCAATGCCTGGACTGCTCTAGAAACCTCTTTGTAAGGTTGCACACAGAGAATCTAAATGGTGCAGTGTAGGAGAATCCGTGCAGATTCTAAAAGTGATTTATCATATGAGAAATTGGTTTCTGTTTATTTGTTTCTAGAACCTAGTTATGGTCACAACCAGATGTTTGATGGTCTTAGCAAGAGCAGACCATTTTGAGAAGCACACAGACTAAAATAGGAAAAGAGTTGTATTAAAATGGACAAAACACATATTTCCTGAATTAAACATTAACCAGGAGGCACTAAAAGGAGACTGGACACTGCAGAAGACTCAGAGAACTATCTTTAGAAACAACCCTCCAACAGAGCAGAACAAGAAGATTAAAATGATGAGAAAGAAGAGAGCGGTAATGGAGGTAGAAAGGGAACTGAACAACTGGAAGTACAGTAATAATCAATGACAGTTTTTAAAGGAAAATCCTTTTCTAAGTGAAAAAAAAAAATGTCTGGAAATTGAGAGATTTCACTCTGTTCCAAAGAAAATATATGAAAAAGGGATCACAAAATATATGAAAAAGGGATACCTTGGTGAAAAGTTAAAGGTCTTATATGAAGAAACAATCTTATAAGGAGCATCAAAGCAAAACATACACAAAATAAAGCTTGAAAATACCAGCCAGCAGCAGCAGAACCAATGACCTAAATGGCTTTAGGAAACGCAAGGAGAAAATGGATAAAGTCTTCAGCACTTTCAAATTGGAGATAAGTTGTTTTTTGTGCATAGAGACAATAGAAATGTTTTCAAATCTTCAAGAAAACAGACTATAATATAGTTTCTTTAATACTTTACTCAAAGTACTATATTACTTTAATAAACAGCTCCAAAACATGAATAGAAAATAACAGAAAATTAAGAACTCAAGGAGGACATCTTATCTTGAAAAATTGTAATAGCATTGAACACTAAACAGGTTTCATACACACACACACACACACACACACACACACACACACGGTTACTCAGCTAAATTCAAGGATAAAACATTATTTCAAGAAGTGAATATTGTTAGAAAAATTAAAATGGAAGATGACATGGTTTATACCACAGATAAAAATAGCCAAATAGAGCTGGGAAAAAACTAAGGTCTAAATTCCTCATATTTCATCTTGAGAATAAAATCATATTTCAAGCTTATCTTTGAAAATCAGGTAGTTATAAATTTAAAATATTTTAGGGAAACTTCAGCTTAACCAAGATTAAATTCCAAATAGACTTGCAGAATCTAATAATAATCTCACAGTGTACTTATGTATATCAAATCATCACATTGTACACTTTAAATATATATAATTTTCTCATTTATATGTCAAATAAAGCTGAGTGAAGAAATAATTCTGAGGAGTGGGATTGGAGCTTGAGGTGGTGAGGAGATTCATTATATAACTTTTTATATTTTTTGAATTTGATATATCATTTTATTTTAAAATCTATCACTAAGAAACAAAGTCAAGCATAGGACATAGTGTTCCTTTCTAGGAAAAGAAAAAATGCAGAACCTAAGAGCAAACCTAGTATAGTCTTTATGGCAAAAGACAAGTAGCAATAAAAGGTAATGGCAATAATACATAAAAAACTGAAAATATAAAACAAGATATGCAGGGTGGTGGGGAGTCCTGGGAGAAGTCTCCACCATAAATGTGAACTCCCTGATCGCCCCTGGAGCCATTATGACACATTCCATCTTCTTGAGGTTGGCATATGATCACCTCTCTTTATTTTCCCATTTAATTCTTGAGCTCCCATGGGCCATATTATCAAGAATGATCAATATAGTCTTTTTGAGGCCTCTTCCCTCTCACTTCCCCTGTAGTTGTCCAGGAACCCCAGGAGGGTGACTTGTCCAGAGCAGGTGGTCAGATCACTACCCAGCACCACTGCTGTGGCTCCTTGCTGTCCTGAGGCTGCTGTGGAAGCCTGGTTCTGCTTGGCTGGTGGATGCCACTGGGATGGCTTAGCTGGCTAGAAGATTAATGACTAGCTTTTGCCGTTTGTTTTAAAGATGCAGGAGACATGAACATGTCTATAAGCCGAAGAGAAAGGATCAATTGGGACCAAGAAATTGAAGGCACAGATGACAAATTGTACAGCTGATGAATCACTGGGCAATTACAGATGAAGAAGCAGTTAAGGATGAATCAAGGCATAGTTATGCCTTTTCCCATTCTCCACAGTGGATGGTTCAAACTTTCTCACTCTTAAGTTCTTCACCTCACTGTTTCCCTCCCACTCACCACAGAAAACCTCATCTCCAAATTTACAGAGCGTGTAGAGGTCCTGAGATACAAACCTCCCCCACATCCCTGTATCCAGAACTCTGCATTCCTCCTTTCTCACCTTAGTAGAAAAGGTGTCCCATCTGCTGTCCAAGGGGATAGGATGTCCCTGTTTCTCAGACATTGAACAAAAAGAGAGACCTTGGTCCCATCCTCAGCCAAGCACACCCAACCCTAGTTGATGCTTCTCAGCTCATCCTCTTGCCCTGTTTCCTCTGGCCAGCAGCCCTTGCTGGCATGCCTGTGCTCTCATTGCTTCCTGAGTGCTCTGACATGCAACTCTATTCATAGTGTTCTTTTGCTTACAAACGCTTCAAGAGATTCCCTTCACTTGTGGAAGAAAACCCAGACACCCCATGTGTACCTTTCATGATTGGGCCCCAGCTGCCATTTCTCTAATTTATCTCTTGTTCCATTTCCCAATGTTCCAGTCATCCTAAGAATCCTGACCATCCTGGGTTCACATCTTGGTGCTACCACATACTAGCTATGTGCCCTTCAGCAATTTCCTCGAGCTCTCTGGACTTTAGTTCTTCATCTGTAAAATGGGGATAACCAATGTTCCTACTTAAAGGGCTGTTATGAAGTTAAATGAGTTCACACCTGTGAAGCAGTTAGATTAATGTCTGGCATACACTAAGCACATGATAAATGATAGCTCCTATTCTTAGTACTTTGTACAGCTCCTAAAATGTACCATCCTCTTGCTCTCCTTGAATTGGGTTGACCAAAATTTCGTTCAGGTTCTTCTATAAAATTGTATGGAAAAATCCAAACTAACTTTTTGGCCAACCCAATATCTTGAGGATGTGTTTTTTTCTCCCATTCCTCCCAACCTCATTCCCCTCCCCACCCTACTTTTCTGACTAGCAAATTGTCTTTCATCTGCAGAAAGGTGGCTCTGTTGCCACCTCTGTTATGGAACCTTCCTAGATTTTCCCCTTGAGGTGTTTACATGCCAGACTGGATGAGGGGTACTTTTTCTGAACTGGACATATCTTTATTGGGACTTCCCTGGTGGCTCAGATGGTAAAGCATCTGCCTACAACGCGGGAGACCCAGGTTTGATCCCTGGATGGGGAAGATCCCCTGGAGAAGGAAATGGCAACCCCCTCCAGTACTCTTGCCTGGAAAATCCCATGGACGGAGGAGCCTGGTAGGCTACAGTCCATGGGGTCGCAAAGAGTCAGAGCCCCTTTTCTACTTTGTTGATTTGGCTTTGCTTTTGGTCTGTGATTTACTCTAGGGTGCAGGCCTTGAGGGTTGGGGGTCAAATCTAGTCCATTCTTCTATTATTCTCTATCTCTTGATGTGGCCTGACATGGAGTAAGGACTTACTGAGTGTGTGTTGAATGAATGAATGAATACGTAGCTAAGGCACACGTGCTGACAGAATGCTAGAGAAGAAATATAATTTACAAGCAAATAAGACATATGCAAGTTTATTAGTACTTAAATCATTGTTGATTAAAATAAGACATCATTTTTACCTGATGAATTAGGAAACACCTTTAAAAAGGGTAATATCTATTGCTATGGTCCCTCTCTTGTGGCTGGTGGAATGGTAAAAGTAATTTAACACCATGTATCAAGATCGTTTAAATGTGTTTTTCTTTTGTCCACCTAATTTTACTTCTGGGATACTAACAGAAATAATTTTTAATACAGATAAATGTTTCTGCATAAATACGTATATTGTGACATTATTTATGTAAAATTTTGAGAAAAGCCCATTAAATACCCAATAATAGAAGAATGGATTAGCATTTTGGTTTCAGAAAAATATGTGATAATAAGTGTATTAGTTAAAGGGAAAAAAAGAAGACTATAAAATATGTTCACAACTGTTAAGAAAAAAAGACAGATACTCATGCATAGAAAAGAGGAAATATACCAGAATGAGGAAATATACCAGAATGATTACTTGGTTATATTCATATGGTGTGAGTGTATATGATTTTTCTTTCTTCCTTTTATATGTTATTCAAATTCTCTATATTTAGAAATATGTTCCTTTTATAATGGAGTAAAGCCAAGAAATTTTGTATTTTAAAGTGCATACCCAGAAAGAATTAAGAATCTGATTATATTTTGTTTGCTATGTTTTAACATGAGTAAGTCTTGAATTGGGAAGTGAAGTACTGGAGGGCATAGATCTGGTCTTGTGTTCAGCTGATCATGTAACCAGTAAACAGCTGTCGGCTTATATGAGGCTGCCCTCCATTAAGGCCCCCTAATTGTCACAGGGATTAGCATGGCCTCTAAAGCACCGCATCTGGCAACCAATGAGAAAGAGTTTTTAAAAAAAAGGCCAAACAAGGTTTGGTGGTGATGGTGGTTTAGTCACTAAGTTGTTTTCAACTCTCATGACCCCATGGACTGTAGCCCTTCAGGCTCCTCTGTCCACGGGGTTTCCCAGGCAGGAATACTGGAGTTGGTTGCCATTTCCTTCTCCAGGGGAGCAAACCCAGGTCTCCTTCACTGCAGGCGGATTCTTTACTGACTGAACCACTGGGGAAGCTTCAAGTGAAGTTTGCTTGGAGGCAAATAATCCCTGAACACAGGATGGGTGCTAATGAAAAGGAAGTGGTAGAAAACAAATCACTTTGCTTGTAAATGAAATACATATTCATTCTTATCTACCCAAATCTCAAGTGAACCACCATCATCCATTTGCTGCTACCAAAAAATCTTGACCTGATTTAAAAGACAAAAAAACCCACTGTGTCTTTTAACAGTAGTTAAAAGTTTTATCACTTCAGGCCTAAATCCTGAAATGCAATTAAGCCTTTACTTAAATGCATATTGTACCAAATTGTAGTAGAATTCTAGATGAGCTTTTCTAAAATTGTACCTCTTTGAAGAATATTTTTAATAATATATAGCAATTACTGTTAACTGCGTGAGAAGATTTTGTTTTGTTTGGCTACACTTAAATAGCCCCAAAGTCGAGTGCACCAAGACATACTGGATTTCAAACTAAATAAATCAAAATTATCATGTACATTCCACTGCATGTCAAAACAGGAAAAGCCATAGAATTTGATGTGAAATAAAGATTAGAACAGTAATAGAGAGAAAGCTAAAAGCTGCTTACATTTATTTGGAATGAGAAAACAAGGTCAATGATTTTCAATGCAGATGTATTTCTCTTTGAGAAAATACATCAAATAATCAGTTTACAAAGCAGAGAAATTTGGCAGTAATTATTATACTGTCAAAAGGTTCTTTAGTTTCCAAAGAACTTATTTCAGAGTTCAGTGTGCTTGCTTGTCATTAACAACTTGACAGAAATTAAAGGAATTTGAAGCTAAGGTGTTTGGTGCCATTGCCAATTAAAAATAACCAAGATGAAGATAGAGCATCTTTAAATGTAATAGAGAGTGGAAGGGGACATGTAATTTGAATTCTAAGAATTAAGCATTTGTGCAGCTTCTCAAATATATTCAATTATATAAAGGAAGGCACACCTGGAGCTTATTGCTTTATCACTTCAGACTTAAATCCTAAAGTTGACTATTTAAAACAAGTGTACCATCTTCCTTTTATATTCTGCAGTAAATTCTAAGATTTCACCCATCAAAAACATTTCACATTTTTCCAAGATGAACTTGCTTAAAGGAAGTAACTCTTCCAGTTTAATGCAACATGAAACTGTCTCCATTGTGAGATGATGAAAATAATAAAAATTGCTATCATTTACTGAGCATTCATATAGTTCTATAGTAGAGAAGGAAATGACAACCTTTGCCTGGAAAATCCCGTGGACAGAGGAGCCTGGCGAGCTGCAAGACATGAGATTGCAAAAGAGTCAGACATGACTTAGCAAATAAAACAACATAGTGCTGTAGAAAGCTAAATACTTTTCATACTTTGCTAGCTTAACCCTAATTTTTCTTTTGTTCAGAGAACTATTTAATATAAAGTGCTTACTAGGTGCCAGGGGCTGTTGAAAGTGTTGAGGATTGAGCAGTGAGCAAAATGTAGACAAATAGCCCAACCCTTTGTGGAACTTATGTTCCATCTGGGGGATAAAGATGATATAGAGAATAAGAAAATAAATTATATACTAGGTTGGCATATGATGAATGCTACTGAGGATAAGAAAGCAGAGAAGGGGTTTGGGAATGCCAGGCTTCTAGGGGGAGGGGTCACACGTTTGAAAAGAATGATCAGAGAAGGCCTTATGGAGAAGATGACACCAGAGCAGATGAAGATGCTCTGTAGGAAGTGAAGGACCGAACTGTGTAACTGTCTTGGGGAAGAGCATTCCAGGTAGAGGGACTGGCAGGTGCAAAGGCCCTGAAGTTGGAATATACCTGCCTTGTTTGAGGAAGAGTAAGGAGTGTGGTCTGGTGGTGCAGAGAGACAGAGAGGGGACAAGGTCTGAGAGAGAGCAGTAGAGGGGACATACCATGTCAGGCCTGCTAGGCCATCATGAGGCTCTTGGCTTCAACTTCAGGAGAGAGGGCAAGCCCTCAGAGGGTTTTGAACAGAGGCATAATGTGATCTGACTTACATTTTCACAGGATCATCCTGGCTCCTGTGGTAAAATAAAATTCTGTGCAACAAGCGGTCTTGTCCAATTTCACGGATAAGGAACAGAGCCTCAGAAAAGTTAACAATTTACCAAAGTTTCCATTTTCTAGTGAATTCACAGGGCTGAAATTTTAATCCAGGTCTGTGTAATTTGAAAGCTCACATTTTTCCCTCTGAACCACACTACCTCCCTCTTGTGGTGACCTTTATTTTCCCCTTTTGTCTGGAGTTCTTTGGCTTCTCTGGTGAGGCCACCATGTCATACAACTCCAGGGGACACCATTTATACGATAAGTGTATAAAGCTTCTCCCTGGGGGTGGGCAGTACCCACCCAACATGGCCAAATGTAATGGCTTTGTTCCCCCGTGAGACTGAAGAGCTCTGTAAATGTTTTTGAACTATAGTTAGGCTGGTAGCAAAATGTGGTCAGACATTTGTACTGGCCCCATTTGATCTATCTTTCCATTTCTTCTTCCACTGACACATATTCTACCACCTGTCTCTACTACTCTCTGCTGTCTGGCAGCACACTAGTCCAATCATGTGCCTGGCTGGAACGTAAGTTATAGGAAGGCAGGGTTTTCTGCTCAGCATAGGCAGCTTAGGCCCATAAGTAACAGAATACCTGAATCAATGTAGGATGTGAACAGCTGTGCCAGGCTTCTGATTAGAGAAACTGAAACACATTTTATTTGTTGAATATCACATTGAAGGAGATGATAAAGGGTGCTAAATAATTGTCATTAAAATTGCTTTTTGGTTTAATTTAGGCTCAACTAGATTTTCTTATAAGCCTTAGGACACAAAACTTCGTCTCTTAAGCCCTTGTTTACATTGAAACTGATTTATTTTTTGTTTGAAAGACATTGTTTAGACTTTAACAGTTCAATATGTAACAAAATACCCTTCGATTCAGTGCTTTAAAATGAAGTTTTGATTCCCCATTATGACTGGATGACTTTAATGGAATTATGTCTTGTAAAACTGTTTAGCATTTCATGTTTCAGAATTCTGCCTAGTTACATCAATACCCTAGAGCAGTTTGGCTTTTTTTTTTTTTTTTAAGTCTTACGGCTTTAATTACAAAAATGGAGAGAAAATCATGGCAGCATCCCTTATAAGATTAACTAAATACTGTGATAATCTGTATAAAATATTAGTGCCAGGAGCGTAGTGCAATGTTGAGTAAAGGCAGAGGTGATTGCCACCTGAGTCTCTAAGATGAACAACATTAATCACAGGATACCAGATCAATACAATTACAGCTTCTTTTTAAAGTGCATTTTTATTTTTCTTAAATGATGGGCCAGTAAGTACCAAGATGAGGCTTTGCTCTCAGATGATACTTGAGGTTCACTTTGAAGGTTTTAGAGAAGGAAATGGCAACCCACTCCAATATTCTTGCCTGGAAAATCCCATGGACAGAGGAGCCTGGTGGGCTGCAGGCCATGGGGTCACAAAGAGTTGGACATGACTGAGCGACTAGCACAACTTGAAGGTTTAAGTGAGAAAGGGGTGTATCTGATGTAAGTTGGACCTTCATTTTATGACTGTGGCTTGCAAAAGTAGAGCATGCAGAAAGCAGTCTGATGGGCCCTCAATAATTTAAACACAAAATTACTGTATGACCGAGTGATTCTACTCATAGGTAAAAATACCTAAAGAACTGAAAACAGATGTTCAAACAAAAACTTGTAGCAGCGCTATTTACAATAACCAAAAGGGGGAAACAACCCAGATATCCACTGACGCATGAATAGATAAGCAAAATGTGGTACATTCGTACAATGGACTAGTATTCAGCCATAAAAAGAAATGAAGTACTGATACCTGCTGCAACATGTATGAACATGAAAACACTATGATAAATGAGCAAAAGGAGACACAAGAAACCATACTGCATGACTCCATTTACATGAAGTATCCAGATTGGTAGTCTGCAGAGAAAGAAAGCAGATTAGTGATGATCAGGCAGAGAGAGACTGAGGTTGAGGGGAGGAAAAAACTGGAGTGATTGCTTCTTTGTGGTGATGAAATTATTTTGAAACAAATAGACATGGTGGTTGCACGACATTATGAATGCAGTAAATGCCACGAATGGTAAATTTTGTGTTATGTGTATTTCACCATAGTAAAAAGAAATGGAATGTGTAAGTTTTGAAAAGATTCCTCATTCTTGGTGAAGCCCATTAACGTTTGACAGGGTGGGGTGGGTTCTAAAGAGGGACATGTGATAAACAGGGCAACACCTTAGCATGACAAGGCTTGCATTGCCTGGTTGGGATCCCTGATGCCAGAACCTGGCTCATGTGGGTGCAGCGGCCACTGGGGCAGCTGCTCAGGGGCCCCTGGTGTCCTGCACGAGTGAAGGCAGTTTTAAGTCGGGGACAGCTTGTTTGGAATCTTCACATGGAGACAAGAAAAGCAATGGAGTACCAAGCTGTTTATAACCCAGGGAGACAGAAACCCAGCAAATATAAAGTTTCACTGCAGTGAGGCCAGGATAATTTCAGTTTATTCAATGAAAAGGAAAATAAACTTTTATGACCTGGTCAGGCTAGAGTAGTTTTAGTTAAAGGTGTGTGGAAAGTTTCTAGTTATTGCTGCCCATTCTCTCTTCCCCCATTCTTGGGAGCGTGCCACTTCTTCATGTCATTTTCTACCCATGAAAGGAAAAAGATTTCAAATAGGTTTTTTTCTTTTTACAATGAAAGTAATATTTGATTTTTATAAAAATTCAAAAAGGAGATATTTTATGTGTAGGTATTTGTTGTTGTTCAGTAGCTAAGTTGTGTCTGACTGTTTGCGACCCCATGAACTGTAGCACAGCAGGTTACAGTCCTGTACATGCCTTTCCTTCACTATCTCCCTGAGTTTACTCAGACTCATCTGCATTGAGTCAGTGATGCCATCCAGCCATCTCATCCCCTGTTAACCCCCTCTATCCCTGCCCTCAATCTTCCCCAGCATTAGGATCTTTTCAAATGAATCAGCTTTTTGCATTGCGTGGCCAAACTGTTGGAGCTTCAGCATCAGCCCCTCCAATGAATATTCAGGGTTGATTTCCCTTAGGATTGACTGGCTTGATCTTGCTGTCCAAGGGACTCTGAAGAGTCTTCTCCAGTATCACAATTCAAAAGCATGAGTTCGTCAGCACTCAGCCTTCCTTATTGTCCAACTCTCACAACCATACATGACTACTGGAAAAACCATAGCTTTGACTATATGGACCTGTGTTGACAAAGTGATATCTCTGCTTTTTAGTATGCTGTCTAGGTTGGTCATAGCTTTCCTTCCAAGAAGCATGCGTCTTTTAATTTCATGGCTGCAGTCACTGTTCGCAGTGATTTTGGAGCCGAAGAAAATAAAATCTGTCACTGCTTCCTTTTTTTTTTTCCCCTTCTATTTGCCATGAAGTGGTGGGACCGGATGCCATAATCTTAGTTTTTTTAATGTTGAGTTTTAAGCCAGCGTTTTCACTGTCCTCTTTCACCCTCATCGAGAGGCTCTTTAGTTCCTCAGCTTTCTGCCATAAGGGTAGTATCATCTGCATATGTGAGGCTGTTGATATTTCGCCCAGAGATCTTGATTCCAGTTTGTGAGTCATCCAGCCAGGCATTTTGCATGATGTACTCTGCGTTTAAGTTAAATAAGCAGGGTGACAATATGTAGCCTTGACGTACCTCTTTCCCTATTTGGAACCAGTCTGTTGTTCCATGTCCAGTTCTAGCTGTTGCTTCTTGACCTGCATACAGATTTCTCAGGAGGTAGGTAAGGTGGTCTGGTATTCCCATCTCTTTAAGAATTTTCCACAGGCTGTTGTAATCCACACAGTCAAAGACTTTAACATAGTCAATGAAGCAGAAGTAGATGTTTTTCTAGAATTCCCTTGCTTTCTCTGTGATCCAGCAAATGTTGGCAATTTGATCTCTGGTTCATCTGTCTTTTCTAAACCCAGCTTGTACATCTGGAATTTCTTAGTTCACATACTGCTAAAGCCAAGCTTGAAGGATTTTGAGCATAGCCTTACTAGTATGTGATGTGAGGGCAATTGTATGATAGTTTGAACATTCTTTGGCATTGCCATTCTTTGGAATTGGAATAAAAACTGACCTTTTCCAGTCCTGTGGCCACTGCTGTTTTCCAAATTTCCTGGCATAGTGAGTGCAGCACTTTAACAACATCATCTTTAGAATTTGAAATAGCTCAGCTGCAATTCCATAACCTCCACTAGCTTGGTCCGTAGTGATGCTTCCTAAAGCCCACTTGACTTTACATGCCGGGATGTCTGGCTCTAGGTGAGTGACCATGCCATCATGGTTGTCCAGGTCATTAAGACCTTTTTTGTACAGTTCTTCCATGTATTCTTGCCATCTCTTCTTAATTTCTTCTGCTTCTGTTAGGTCCTTACAATTTCTATCCCTTTTTATGCATATCTCTACATGAAATGTTCTCTTGCTTTCTCCAGTTTTCTTGAAGAGATCTCTAGTCTTTCCCATTCTATTGTTAAGGGATATTGAGGTGGAACCACTCCAAGGAAAGCCCCTCACTCATTTACAACACTTGTCATGGAATGACCAGTTGTGACACATGAACGAAATGGAACACCATGCAACTGTGAAAAGTAGGCTGTTGATTGGCATTTATGGGTATGAAAGATGTCCATGCTATGTTTATAAATGTTATATGATCTCAATGAAACTAAGGATACCAGTACATATATATTGACAGAAAAATGACTGGAAGGATACATGCCAAAACATCTATAATGTTATTCGTGATTGCTGAGCCCCTGGCCAATGTTACTGATTGATGGTCTAACCCAGACTGACTTGCTACAATGGTGGGGTCCTCTTGGTTGAATTTGGTCTTCATTTCCCATTAAAAAGACACAAGCAAAGTGAAATAAAAAAACCCAGAAATCCTGATAAGTGGATGTAGGTGAAATATAATTTCTTTAGTTAGGTTAACATCATAGTTATGGGATTTCCTACAGTCTATCTTAGGAAATTCTTGACCAGAAGACCCTGTAGATTTGTTAAATGATAGTGAAAATGACAAGAAATATATAAAAGAACTAAAAGCCATTATTACAAAAGACCAGTCTATAGCAGAATATATAAAATCTTGTATTCCTTCATTTATTTGGACTTCTTGGAAACTGAGTTATTGGGTTGGCCAAAAAGGGTTTTCAGGCTTTCCAAGAAGATGTTATCGAAAACACAAAAGAACTTTTTGGCCAAGCCAATATTTCCAGTAAGTGGATTTTCTAGATGGTGGAAGCTTATTTGGTTAAGTGCCGTAAGAGTTTGTAGTTTAACCATTTCAATGAAATTCTTTCTAATGCCTGGTACATGGTTTATGGCTTTCCCATAGAGAATGTATTGAAAATATGTCAGTCAATTTGTTAGGCTTTGAGGTCTCATGTGAATATGTTGTCATTTGTTTTGTTTTTGCTCTAACAAAACATCTATTTCTGTTCTATTGACTATGCCAAAGCCTTTCACTGTGTGGATCACCACAAACTGTGGGAAATTCTTAAAGAGATGAGAATACCAGACCCCCTGACCTGCCTCTTGAGAAACCTGTATGCAGGTCAGGAAGCCACAGTTAGAACTGGACATGGAACAACAGACTGGTTCCAAATTGGGAAAGGAGTACAACAAGGCTGTATATTGTCACCCTGCTTATTTAACTTATATGCAGAGTACATCATGAGGAACGCTGGGTTGGAAGAAGCACAAGCTGGAGTCAAGATTGCTGGGAGAAATATCAATCACCTCAGATATGCAGATGACACCACCCTTATGGCAGAAAGTGAAGAGGAACTAAAGAGGCTCTTGATGAAAGTGAAAGAGGAGAGTGAAAAAGTTGGGTTAAAGCTCAACATTAATAAAACTAACATCATGGCATCTGGTCCAAACAGTTCAGTTCAGTCGCTCAGTAGTGTCCTACTCTTTGTGACCCTACGAACCGCAGCACGCCAGGCCTCACTGTCCATCACCAACTCCCGGAGTGCACCCAAACCCATGTCCACTGAGTCGGTGATGCCATCCAACCATCTCACCCTCTGTCATCCCCTTCTCCTCGTGCCCTCAATCTTTCCCAGCGTCAGGGTCTTTTCCAATGAGTCAGCTCTTCGCATCAGGTGGCCAAAGAATTGGAGTTTCAGCTTCAACATTAGTCCTTCCAATGAACACCCAGGACTGATCGCCTTTAGGATGGACTGGTTGGATCTCCTTGCAGTCCAAGGGACTCTCAAGAGTCTTCTCCAACACCACAGTTGAAAAGCATCAATTCTTCGGTGCTCAGCTTTCTTTATAGTCCAACACTCACATTCATACATGAATGACTACTGGAAAAATCATAGCCTTGACCAGACAGACCTTTTTGGGCAAAGTAATGTCTCTGCTTTTTAATATGCTATCTAGGTTGGTCATAACTTTCCTTCCAAGGAGTAAGCGTCTTTTAATTTCATGGCTGCAGTCACCATCCACAGTAATTTTTGAGCCCAGAAAAATAAAGTCAGCCACTGTTTCCATTGTTTCCCCATCTATTTCCCATGAAGTGATAGGACCAGATGCCATGGTCTTAGTTTTCTGAATGTTGAGCTTTAAGCCAACTTTTTCACTCTCCTCTATCACTTTCATCAAGACCCTGTTTAGTTCTATGCTTTCTGCCATAAGGGTGGTGTCATGTGCATATCTAAGGTTATTGATATTTCTCCCGGCAATCTTGATTGCAGCTTGTGCTTCTTCCAGCCCAGCGTTCCTCATGATTGACTCTGCATATAAGTTAAATAAGCAGGGTGATAATATACAGCCTTGATGTATTCCTTTCCCAATTTGGAACCAGTCTGTTGTTCCATGTCCAGTTCTAACTGTGGCTACCTGACCGGCATCCAGATTTCTCAAGAGGCACGTCAGGTGGTCTGGGATTCCCATCTCTTTCAGAATTTTCCACAGTTTATTGTGATCCACACACTCAGAGGCTTTGGCATAGTCAATAAAGCAGAAACAGATGTTTTTCTGGAACTCTCTTGCTTTTTCCATGATTCAGTGGATGTTGGCAATTTGATCTCTGGTGCTTCTGCCTTTTCTAAAACCAGCTTGAACACTTGGCAGTTCATAGTTCACATATTGATGAAGCCTGGCTTGGAGAATTTTGAGCATGACTTTACTAGCTTGTGAGATGAGTGCAATTGTGCGGTAGTTTGAGCATTCTTTGGCATTGCCTTTCTTTGGGATTGGAATGAAGACTGACCTTTTCCAGTCCTGTGGCCACTGCTGAGTTTTCCAAATTTGCTGGCATATTGAGTGCAGCACTTTCACAGCATCATCTTTCAGGATTTGAAATAGCTCAACTGGAATTCCATCATCTCCCCTAGCTTTGTTCGTAGTGATGCTTCCTAAGGCCCACTTGACTTCCATTCCAAGATGTCTGGTTCCAGGTGAGTGATCACACCATCGTGATTATATGAGTCGTGAAGATCTTTTTTGTACAGTTCTTCTGTGTCTTCTTGCCACCTCTTCTTAATATGTTCTGCTTCTGTTAGGTCCCTGCCATTTCTGTCCTTTATTGAGCCCATCTTTGCATGAAATGTTCCCTTGGTATCTCTAATTTTCTTGAAGAGATCTCTAGTCTTTCCCGTTCTGTTGTTTTCTTCTGTTTCTTTGCACTGTTCTCTGAGGAAGGCTTTCTTATCTCTCCTTGCTATTCTCTGGTCCCATCACTTCATGGCAAATAGATGGAGAAACAGTGACAGACTTTATTTTTTTGGCTCCAAAATCACTGCAGATGGTGACTGCAGCCATGAAATTAAAAGATGCTTACTCCTTGGAAGAAAAGTTATGACCAACCTAAACAGCATATTAAAAAGCAAAGGCATTACTTTGCCAACGAAAGTCTTTCTAGTCATGCTATGGTTTTTCCAGTAGTCATGTATGGATGAGAAAGTTGGACTATAAAGAAAGCTGAGTGTCAAAGAGTTGACACCTTTGAACTGTGGCGTTGGAGAAGACTCTTGAGAGTCCCTTGGACTGCAAGGAGATCTAACCAGTCCATCCTAAAGGAAATCAGTCCTGAATATTCATTGGAAGGACTGATGTTGAGGCTGAAACTCCAATACTTTGGCCACCTGATGCAAAGAACTGACTCATTTGAAAAGACTCTGATGCTGGGAAAAATTGAAGGTAGGAGGAGAAGGGGACGACAGAGGATGAGATGGTTGGATGGCATCACGGACTCAATGGACAGGAGTTTTAGTGAACTCCGGTAGCTGGTGATGGACTGGGAGGCCTGGTGTGCTGCGATTCATGGGGTCCTCTGGCCTGGAAAATCCCATGGATGGAGAAGCCTGGTAGTTTGCAATCCATGGGGTCGCTAAGAGTTGGACATGATCGAGAGACTTCACTTTCACGCTTTGGAGAAGGAAATGGCAACCCACTCCAGTGTTCTTGCCTGGAGAATCCCAGGGACGGGGGAGCCCGGTGGACTGCCGTCTATGGGGTCGCGGAGAGTCAGACACGACTGAAGCGACTTAGCAACAGCAGCAGCAGCACAGAGTCAAACAATACTGAGAAACTGAACTGAACTGAACTGCTCTGCCAAATTATATCAATGCCATTTGCCTTCTAAAGACTCAGACAACTGTACCTTTACACAGCTGTTTTTACTTTTTTCTCTCATGGATAGGAGGTGATGGTGGTGGTTTAGTCACTCAGTCATGTCTGACTCTTCCAACCCCCTGTACTGTAGCCCGCTAGGCTCCTCTGTCCATGGGATTTCCCAGGCAAGAATATTGGAGTGGGTTGCCATTTCTTTCTCCACTGATGGGTAGGATGTGTCAGTTTTTACTTTTTACCACAGAAATATGCTTAATCACTTTCCCCATCTCCAAAACATCTTTCTAACTTACTGATTTATAAGTTTCATACCCTGGGAAATCAGAACCCCAAGTCTGTTACTGTTTTGTGTAAAGTAAGATTAATAGGCATTGAATGAACTCATGGATTTAGTCCCAGGATTTTTGACCATTCAAGGACTTTAAGAATTTACTTCCTGGTTGTAGGCTATTATCTGATAGAAGTTTGACTCTGGGCAAAGTGCCATTTTATTTATAAGCTGCTGTGCTTATGGTTTTCCATTCTAGCAAAAGTACCTTCCTGGTTGCTCATAGTAGAGAAATTAAATTAAAAAAAATAATAACCTGTCTCTAGGCCGTTGGTATAGTTTGCTAAAACGGAATTTGGGTGTGTTTTTAATAGAAAGGTAAAATAATCTTAGATATAATTTCTGGAGTGTTTTCCCATTTTTTTTAAAACAGAGAAATAATGATGAATCTAACTGTCGGGAAACTCACAGACCAAGAAGTTATAACCATTGCACGTCGATACCGGGTGCCTGAGGACCCGTGTCCACATGTGAATGTCCTAGTTGCACAGGCCCATGAACAACTCAAGAAAAATGCTTTTGAGAATTTTGAAAGACTCATTGCTTCGTGTGTATACCAAGATCGGGAAAAGTAAGCTTTTATTTTATTGATTCTAAGAAATCATTTATGTTTCTGTGAAGCTGAGTAATTAAGGAATTTGTATTGTATCAAAAAGGGCAAAAAGAAAATTGGCATGTCTCTTCATACTCCACTAGGTAGCAAAGCCACCTTAAATCATTTTTGGAGATTATCTGGGTACACATATTTCATAGTGATGGATGGTGAGCTTTGCTTGTTGATGGAATAGGGGAAGTTCTGTGTCTTCAACAGAATAGAATGGCCCCTTTGCATTTTCTAATTGGTTTCTAGAAGCTTTCAATTGAAACAGTAAATCAGTGTTAGAAGATTTAATTCTGAGATGGCACCTCTTTACACTATTTTATTAATAAGTGGGATTTATAAATATGAGTTTTATAATATACCGGACAGGGGATTTACAAGTAAACTTTCTATAAAATCTCTTTGAAATTATTTCTTCTGAAAAATAATGAAGCTCCGAATAATGTATTTGTTTGCCTTTGAACTTTATTCAGTCATTGTTACAAACAACTGGAGCCCCATCTTAGTATATTTTGGTGTTCATCTTACCCACAGATCCTATATAGTGGTGGGGGAGCATATTCATCTGGAGTTAGAAAATCTTAGGTCTAACTCTAGCCGCTGGTTTTGTAACTTCAGACCACTGTCATCTCTTTACCCCATGACTACTTCCTTCATCCCCAAACCTAAAGTCTGTGCCCTACATATCTTAGAAGGACCCATGGTTTTTCTTAATTTGTTGTTGTTGTAGTCACTAAGTCATGTCCAACTCTTTGCCATCCCCATGGACTGTAGCCCGCCAGGCTCCTCTGTCTGTGGGAGTCTCCAGGCAAGAATCCTGGAATTGGGTTGCCATTTCCTTCTGCAGTGGGTTTTCCCAACTCAGGGATCCAGCCTGCATCTCCTGAATTCAAAGGCGAGTTCTTTACCACTGGCGCTACCAGGGATGCCCCCAGTTTATCTTACTAGGGAACTTTTTTTTTTTTTCCTAATCCATAATACACCCTTGTTGAGTTGTTATAAAAATGGTATTCTTCCTTGAATCTTTAAGCTTCTCTGATCCTCCTGGAAGACATGTTGTTACCTGAGCTTTGTATGACTCTGGCCTTGCCTTCCAGCCTGGTGCTACCCCTCTCCAGGGTGAGAAGTGTGACCCTCTTTCATTAAAGGAATACCTGTTGGGAAAAAGGGGGATAGTTGGTGAGACAACTCTGAGGTTCTTCCAGATCCAGCAAGTTCCAATTCTAGACATAAAGATTCTCTTACCATTTTATAACCTATTGCTAAGAACGAAGCCCACTTTCTTTCCTGTTGGTTCTAATTTTGCCTTATGCCTGGAAGAACACTGGTGGGGTGAGAACATTAGACAAGCATTTCTGTGCCCCAGCAGGCTGGGGAAAATGACTGTTGGGCTGCTCTGGAGAAAAAAATTAGGTGAATGTTAAGGTCCCAGTTGGGGCTTCTAGGTTATACGATTTGGGTCCAAGGAAAAGACTAGAAAAACACCCTCTGGTCATATAATACTTGTGATGGAGGCTCTAGATGCCTGTCAAATTAAGAGATGTTTTCAAATATCAGAACCATTTTTGACTAGTGTTCAAGAATGCAGATCGATTACTTAGAGCAACACTCGTGGCTGCAGCCTTAACAGGTTGTACTATCACCAACCAAGAATCTGAATCTTGATGGAAAGGCCTTTGTAAGGACAGAATCTAGTGACTTCTGAAATGGAAACAAGCTGGTGAAATGCAATATTACTGTTTTTCCTTACCGCGATTCCAGTACCAGTTTTCATATTTATTTCCATGTGCATGCTTTTAGGACACATCTATGTTTTCTTTCCTATAGTATGTAATTATTACTCAAGAGACATGAAGTATAGAAAAGCTCATTGACTGTGTTTTAATGCAGGAAAAAAGTGTTACCCAGCAAAGACATCAAAAGGCTGTGCAAGTCCTCCAGATTACCCTTGAATGAAGATCTTCTTGGATCCTTACTGTCCAGGTAGGTGAGATCTCCACCCTCATGGTCCTGCATGTTTTTGTTTTGGAGACAGTTCCTGGTTTTACATCTGCCTTTAACTGCCCTTGATTTACCCTTTACCTCAGTATTGTTTCACTGATGATACATCTCCATTTAATTGTTACAGAAGGAAAAGTTAGTCATGATTGTGAATGTCAGAGAGCCTCTGATGAATTATCGTTTGATCTTTTTAACATGAAGATGCACTTAAGTGCACACAGATTCATGGGACAAAATGAAAATGAACCGCCTCTTTGGCTGTGAGAGTCTTAGATCTAAAATTTAGGACAGGTTTTTCAGAGCAGTAGTTTCTAATGGCTAAAGACATGCAATTAGAGGACCTCGTGTTATTAGCACAGAGCAAGAGTGCTAGATGTCAAGTGCAGAGGTTAGGATGTTGCCAAAGGAAAGCACAGTGAACTGCTTTCTAAATCACCTCTCTTCTTGTACCAAACCTGACTTTTTGACTGCCTGGCACCACCTTCCTAGCCATTCAGACTCTGGTCATCTTTTATGCTTCCCATGGCATGATGCCAGCCCCTCCTCTGACTGACTTATCTTGATAATGCTGACGTTTGGGGCTGTGTTCTAGGCATTGTTATCATTGCTTTGAGTACATTACCTCATTGACTTTGTGAGAACAGCTTGGTGAGGTCAGAGCTATTATCCTCCTATCTTACATGAGGATGCTGAGGTCTAGAGAGATAAGATTTTGCCCAAAGTCACATAGTCTAGAAGAAGAACTGTGACGTAACCTCTGAACCTTTAAAATGCACATCTTCTGCTTCAGGCCATTTTGAATTATTGTCTACAAATAGCCAGTAGATTAGAATGTCCTGCCTGTTCTGCCTCCTACTTCTACTGCTTGCATCTTCTCTCTTCCCTCTATTCCCACTACCTCCACTCTTGTTCTGACCTACTTTTCTTCTTGACTGTTGCAGGGCCCCCACATTGGCCTTTCTTCCACCAGCCTCTAATTTTTAAATCCATCTTTGCATCTAGCAGCTAAGCACCTTCTAAGAACAAGAATATCCCAGTGTCACTCTTCTAATCACAAGCCTTCTACCATTTCTTTGTTCTCTGAGGAATGACCAACTTTCTCAGCTTTCAGCTCCTCTTCCGCCTTCTCCTTTGTGGGGCTTAGGGTTGTCCTTGGAGCATTATTCTCAAGCAGGGGCTGGAGTGGGCAGTCGTCATCTGAGACAGGAGAAAAAAAAGGAAGCAGATAAAAACTGAATGCCACATGGGAGATCTAGGGTCCTTCTGCCCCTAGTATCAGGAGCAGAATCAAGAGGAGGCCAATCCAGGCGGCTGTGTGTGTGCATTGGATAACCTGGGGTTGTCTTCTAGACTTTCAGCTCTATTTGCTTTTATTTTCTAGCAGCAGTATGAGGGATAAATAGGCCATCCCAGTGTAAAGGACCTGAGATGAAGTACAGGCTTGGGAGTCTGGTTTCTCCACAGTTCCCACATTCTCAAAGCTCTTCTTCCCATTCCCAGTAGTCCAGCCAAATGGCCCACTTAGCTTTTCACTTGTATATCTCCTACATTTCCAATCTGTTGCCTTTTCTCTTGCTATTTCTTCAGTAGGAACTAGCTTTGAGTTTTCTTCACCTGCTGAAAGCTTGTTCTTCATTTGAGACCTGTTTTGCATAGCACTGTATCCATGAAGCCCTCTTGGATTTGGTTGGCTGGTGTGATTATCTCCTGCTAAGGATTCTCACCGGAGAAGGCAATGGCACCCCACTCCAGTGTTCTTGCCTAGAAAATCCCATGGATGGAGGAGCTTGGTAGGCTGCAGTCCATGGGGTCGCTAAGAGTCGGACACGACTGAGCGACTTAGCAGCAGCAGCAGCAAGGATTCACACAGCACTATTTATGTTTCTTTCTCTTTTCTTTTTTGTCTCTTACCTTGTAATGAAGATTTGTGAGTAGATATCTGATCCACTCAGATGCCGAGACCTCCTTCGAACCTGTTTGATTTACTGCCTAAAAATAAGCAGCGGGTTGTCACAGCCTGACAGTTTACCCCTTACCTTGTCTCCTGTATTCTTTGAATATACTTGCTAGCTGTGTAATCTTGTACAAGTTTTTTGACCTGTCTGAACCTCAGATTCCATACCTCTAGAATGAGATAACAATATCTGCTTCCTCGTGGTTCTTGGGGCGAATTGAGATAACATACATAAATTCCCCAGTGCCATAGCACCTGGTACTACGTCCTGATTGGAGACTAGGAGAGAAGTGTTCATCAGACACCATAGACCACACACTCTGACTTAGAAATGAACCGGAAGAGACCTGTGTCCTTCTACACAGAGGAAGCCTTGTTTTTAAACAGTTGGATCTGAATGCCTTTCACACATTAAGCTGTCTTCTAGTCAGGAAGCTGCGGATGTTTATTAAATTATCTCTTGATGGCCTTGGGATGAGTTGTCCTGGAAAATCCAGTAATGTGGGAGCCTGGCCTCTGGGGGACCTAGATGTTTCTTATCCAGCACTGAGGCCACCAAGTCATCATCCTCTCATCTTCTCAGCAGACTGTTTTGTCTTTGCCTTGACGATTTGACATGAAAGGCAGAAAGATGATTCCCCAACTTGCCATGAAGCCGGCTCAGTCTCAGATCACATCCGCCTCCGAGCCCCAGCTTAGCTCCAAGGAGGTCATCCCTCTGAGCCACTAAGCAGACCATGTTCAGTCTAACTTTGCCTCTAATTGTGCACTGACCCTTCTCCACACTCAGGGGAAACTTCAGACTAATCAGATTAGAAAATGTCTCATTCCCATTCCCCTCTCCCTCCAATATGCCCTGCCACGATTTGGGTCACATGCTTGATGTTTTGCATCATCTCCGCAGATTCCTTTCAAAGACGGCCCTAATTCCTAACGGGCCCATCAGCCTGCAGCTTACATTTATATTCTGCATTCTTATTGTTCCCCACAGACTCCACAGGGCTTTCCAGAGCCTTGACCAGACTCTCTTTCTGCACAGCCCTCCTGTGGCACGCTAAACCAGAGCCCCTCTGACGTCTGCAGTCTCCCGTGGGAGACAGGCCCAGAGTTTGTTGACTTGGTTCAGCACACACTGCCCAGGGGCAGTTTTACCTGCCTTGGGATGGAGCTGGGCAGCTGGTGAGCAGGTGTAGAGCCCTGACGCTATATGAATTCGGATCAGGAGATGAAAAACTATATGGCTAAAGATTCAGATGATTTCTTTCACCCAGGGATTGTTACTTGTATATTTCTCCTGACCCTGCATTTGGGTACTAAGATTTCCCTTCTATTCCATTTCTATTTTTCTTCTGATTCAGTTAGGTCTTTTCCTTATTAGCACAACTCACGCTGGAATCAGTACTTCAAAATCTTTTCACATCTGGTTACCCCAGCCCCCATCAGTTTGTGCTGTGGAAACCTGTATGATGGTCAAGAGTCCGCCTGCAATGCAGGAGACCTGGGTTCGATCCCTGGGTCAGGAAGATCCCCTGGAGAAGGGAATGGCTACCCACTCCAGTATTCTTGCGGGGAGAATCCCATGGACAGAGGAGCCTGGCGGGCTACAGTCCATGGGGTCACAAAGAATCTGATGCACCTGAGCAACTAACACATATACACAGCCAGTATGAGGTCACCTTCTTTACCAAACAATCATTTCACTAATGCACAGAGCATCAGATGTAAATGTTTGATGTAGTGATAGCTATTACCCATAATAGGAGTGACACTCTATTGAAACAGTGCCTAGGGCCCTGGAATATTTTGTAAATCCTTGAGCACATTAAAAGGTACATTTTCATTGATGGTAGGCATGATACCTCTTTTCTTGAGGAGGCTGTCTCACTGAATAAATGTACTCCAGCCCCAGATGGAATTAGAATAACAACCCCCTAAGATACCCTCAACCTTTGTTTCTATCTCAGGCCCTAGGGGTAGGGACGATATCTCATTCAACCCTGCAGTCCCAGAGATATGTCCCATGCTATTACACTGGGCAGGGGGGAGAAACATGTGGGCTTTATACCTATCAGAGCTGCCTCTGAAGTCCAACCCTACTGCCTTCTGCCCAAGTGATCCCTGTAAGTGGAATAAACCCCACTGAGCCTTCATTTGGGTGTTAAGGTTTCCTCAGAACTAATAAGCAAGAAATTCTGGTTCTCACACCATAAGAGGTGGGGAGAATTCTGAGGTCATTCCGTTCTCTGTTCCTGGTGGGCCTGGGGAGTGAAGAGGCACCCTCCTCCCCTGACTGTGGCCTTCCAAAGCGGGACTTAGAAGTCAAGTGTGACTCTTTCCCCAGCAGCTCTGCCCCAAGCTACTCTTTTACAGTTGGCGTTGGGTTCCACAGAATGCCTTAGGACTGGCCTCCCAGGAGAGCTGGTGCCTCATCCAGAAGTATCAGTTAAAATGGAAAAAGTTAACAGGGCTTTCAAATCATCTCATTATGCTCTACCCAGCCTCTCCCCCTGTTCCCCTTGCAGAGGCGTGGTTGGGGCTTAAGTAATTTCACCAACAGTACCTGGCCATGAAGCTGAGGGGCAGGGGTGGAACCGTGTGATTGCTCACATTGCAAAGTGTTTGGTGCCCTGGGAAGTTTTGAGGGAGAAACCCCCTTCTCTCCCTGTTCATCTCTTCTCCCTCTCTTCTCTCTCACCCCCCACCCCGACCATACACACAGATGGTTTCTGCTTTTTCAAATATAAGGCGATTTGGTCCCCAAGAAGATCTGTGCTGGGATCACAATTGGAATTTAGAAGCCTGGTGACTTGAGATCACGGAACTTAACTCACTGGCACCCTGGGCAGTGCCATCCTGCCAGCTCCTAAGTTGTGACCAACTGGCAACAGCGGCCCAGAGCTCCACGTTTTTTTCCCCTCAAGTGTCTGGTCTTTAAGACTCCCACCAGGTGTTTCAGTATGCACCCTGGGGTTTGTCAGGTAATGAACTGAAACCAAACCCAAGCAAGTGAGTCAAACATGTGTCTTCACTACCCTCGCTCCCTTTCAGCCCCGGTCATGCCACCAGCCTGCTCCCCTAAGTTATGAGATGGTCTTTGCGGCAGAAGGGAACCCAAGTTACTCTGGAGCAGAATACAGCTGCTGCTGCGCCTATTACCTCCACAGATGGGGGCAATAAAGCATATCAGTATTATTCCCCATGGCAAGGAGATGGATGGCTGCTGTGGTTTGAAAGCCATTCATCATTTTTGGGAGGGGGGAACAAGAGCACCCATCAAATGACACATTAGACTCACTTCTGAGAACTCCCACCTAGCAAGGCATCAGGAAGCCTACTTGGAGGTCATTATGATCGAGAGGGGAACCAGAGAAATGGCTTTCCCTCCCTCTTCTTCCATAAACATGTCCTTTAGTTTGTGTAGGGAAGGAAATGGTGGCTTGCCTGCGTATCAAAGGGAAAGAAGAATTTATGGAGGCTTTAGGAAAACACTTCAGCACTGTGAGCTAGGACTTTAAAGTAAGCAGGCTGACTTTTTAACAAGCTTAGGCACACTTAAAAGCCAGAATTAGCGTTGCCCTTTAGGGCAGTCACCCTGGAAGGCTGTGCACTCATTCCAACAATGTCGCCATACAAAGCTCTTCTTTGGAATTGCCTCCACAGCCTTTTCAGAGGAATTTCCTCCAGAGTGGCAAATCTTCATCCTTTGACTGTGAATCAGAGTCTTAGCAAGAGTCAAATGTCGTTTGGCAAGGAGAGATGTAGTGGATTCAGGTGGAGAAAGAGGATGCTCACATTTTTTAACAGAAGCACAGTGGAGAGGTTTGCGCTTGTCAAGTGCGAGCTACAGGAAAAATGTACACCTGTAAGAAGCTAGAGAAGAAAAGAATAAAGAGGAGGAAAGGGGAGGCCATGGCCCTGAACGAGAAGAGGATCCTAGAGAAAGTGCATAGTAGGTTTGTAGTTAGTTTATGTTACACGTACCAAACCAAAAAGTCCCTGTGCTTGGTGCTGACCATCATGAACGGAGGAGACCTGAAGTTCCACATTTACAACCTGGGCGGCCCTGGCCTCAGCGAGCAGAGGGCGATCTTCTACGCGGCTGAGCTGTGCTGTGGCTTGGAGGACCTGCAGCGGGAGCGCATCGTGGACAGGGACTTAAAGCCCGAGAACATTCTCCTCGATGATCACGGACACATCCGGATTTCAGATCTTGGTTTGGCCTTGGAGATCCCAGAAGGGGCGAAGATCAGTGGAAGAGTTGGAACGCTGGGCTACATGGCTGCGGAAGTTATCAACTCTGAGAGCTATACGTTCAGTCCTGATTGGTGGGGGCTTGGCTGTCTGATATACGAGATGATTGAGGGACATTCTCCATTCAAAAAACACAAAGAGAAGGTTAAGCGCGAGGAGGTGGAGCGGAGAGTGAACAGAGAGACGGAGCAGTACTCCGGGAAGTTCTCCGAGGACGCCAGGTCCATCTGCAGCATGTTACTCACCAAGGATCCTAAGCAGCGCCTGGGCTGCAGGGGCGAAGGGGCGGCTGAAGTCAAGGGACACCCTGTGTTCAGGGACATCAACTTCAGGCGGCTGGAGGCCCACATGTTAGACCCGCCTTTCCACCCTGATCCGCAGGCAGTTTACTGCAAGGACATCTTAGACATCGAGCAGTTCTCCGCGGTGCGGGGCATCCATCTGGACAGCACCAACAGCTGCTTCTACAGCGAGTTCGTCACGGGCTGTGTCTCCATCCCCTGGCAGAACGAGATGATCGAGTCTGAGTGTTTCAAGGACGTCAACGACAGTGAAAATGAGCCAGCTGTGGTTTTAGAGCCAGATGAGAAGCCGGGTCAGCAAGTCCCCAGGCGGAAGAAGAGAGGCTTCTTCTACAGACTCTTCTCCAGAGGGGGCTGCTTCCGCACCGGCTCCAGCAAGAAGAAGCTGGTGTCCTCCAGACGGCGACCATGCGCCGCACGGCCAGACCACACAGGAGCACGCACCGGGGCTCCGTCCCGCCTGTGACCCGCAATAAACGTGTGGGACTCACAAAAAAAAAAAAAAAAAAAGAAGTAAGAGAGATCCATCTTCTATATGACTCATAGGCTTTCCCAGAATATTTCGAAAGGATGGATAGGATTTGGCGAATGATGACCTGCAGTGGTCAGGAGACAGGGAGGACCGCTGGGGAGATAATATTCAGGGGAAATTGACCTACTTGTCCTCACTCCCCTGAGAATTGAGCCTGTATCCATCTCTAAACTGCTCCTCCTCGTCTCTTTCTCCTCCAACCTGGAGTGCTCCTTTGTGTCCTATGCTTATCTCTCTGACAACCTCATCTGACAGCAGCATATAGTAGATATAGGGTATAGTAGCACATGGAGGCATGAAAAATCTCACGCTGTCAGTGGTGCAGGCGAGGAAGCTCTGTGATGAGAAAGACCAGGAGACGATTCCCTTATCAGTGTGCTCCAAACGAGGGTGCTCCTGCCTTTCCCAGTCTGATGCATGAATTGACCACCTGGGAAAGCACTCTGCACTGTCTCTCATCTGCTTTTCACACTTCTTACGTTTTCATTTATGCCAAACGGATACATACTTATAGAAAAGAAAATAAATCATTCTAAAAAAACTTACTCTGACAAGAGCAGTTTCCAGCCACATCTCTCCCCACCTCCCAGACCCATTCTCAAGAAACAGCCTTTCCGTCTTTCTAGTTGTTTCTACAGAACTTAAAATAGCATGCACATTCTGCTATTTCTGGATTTCTCATTTTTAGATACTAGTAGGAGTTTCCTGTTATGATGCTTGAGAATTTAGTATAATATTGATTCCCATTACTGGTGTTCTTTCTGGATGCTCTTAGAATCGTGTCTTTATTCCTGATGTTCTGGAAATTCACAGTGGGGCCTTGTCGGGTGTGTTTGTGTGTGTGTGTATTTGTGCGCACACGCCTATATATAGATTATGCTTAACAGTTTATGGGCCCTTCCAGTCTGGAGACTCTGTCCTTTGGCTCAGAGAAATTTTCCATTAATTTTTAAATTATTTCCTCCCATCCTTTTTCATTTTTGTCTTGTGAGAACTCCTATCATTAAGATTTTGGCTCTCTTGAATCTAGATTAACTTTTTCTTTATCATTAGGATGTCCTTACCAAGGGGTTTCCTCAGCTTTACATTCCACCCTTTCTACTGCATCTTTTTACTACTATCATATTTTTTATTCCAAGAGCACACTTTTGGTTCCTTTTTTGTAGTATTCTGTTCTTTTTTCATGGGTGTAATATATCCTCTTATGTCACATCTTTCCCTCTGCTACCTGAATTTTCTTTGTCCCCTGATAGCTTTTTCCCCTGTTTCTGCTTTGACTTCTGTCCTTAATGTTGGAAGCTTTTGGGGGTGGGTCTTCTTGATTAGTGGGTTTCACTGCATGAGGATCTCCTGGCCTGCATTTTCATTAGGGAATCCCCAGAAGCCACAATCTGGAGATCTCTCAGGGCCACTCAGAGCATCGAGGGAAGAATCCTATGTTCTCCTGCAGGGTTAGGAGGGAAGTGGATTAGGGAAAAGGAGGAAAAATTAAGCACAGCCACTAATGTTCTGAAAACAGGAAAGGGGAAGAAAGGGGTCTGAGAGACCCAGGTTCAGTGGGTAATGCTCTTCTTAACCCCCCATTATGCTTCATCTACCCAAGACTAGAGCTTCTTTAGTTGAATTTCTTTGGAGAACAAGCCCCAATCCTCTACAGTGAAGAGTCCAGTGTACAAGGACAGATTCTTGAGGGTCCAGCTGCTCTTGCTGTTTTCAGGATTTCAAACAGCCCTTGTTTTCAGTACCCCACCTTGTCCCTGGGGCTTCCCTCATAGCTCAATCAGTAAAGAGTCTGCCTGCAGTGCAGGAGACGTGGGTTTGATTCCTGGGTCAGGAACATCCCCTGGAGAAAGAAATGGCAACCCACTCCAGTATCCTTGCATGAAGAATCCCATGGACAGAGGAGCCTGGCAGGCTACAGTCCATGGGGTCAAAAGAGTCAGGCACAACTTAGTGACTAAACCACCACCACCTTATCCCTGGGCTTCCCTGGCGGCTCAGTCAGTGAAGAATCTACCTGCAGTGTGGGAAACCTGGGTTTGATCCCTGGGTTGGAAAGATCCCCTGGAGGAGGGCATGGCAACCCACTCCAGTATTCTTGCCTGGAGAATCCCCATGGCTAGAGGAGCCTGGCGGGCTGCAGTCCACGGGGTTGCAAGGAGTTGGACACAACTGAGCAACTAAGCACAATACCTTATCCCTGCCTTTATTGGCACCTGGAGTCTACAATCACTCAGCCTCTCAGCAGTTTTGTGGGCCACATTGCCTAACCTCTTCAGTGCCCTCCATGTCTCTGCCACAGACATTTGGAGTTCAGCTTCCCTTCCTCAGCTGTCCCAGTTATCCCAGTCTGATTTCCATCTTGCAAAAGATTTTGAAATTTCTTATCCACTGTTGCCTTTTTTCCACCAGCTATCTTTCTCATTGCAGGATACTACCTACTTTTATTTCTCTATTGTCATTGGGTGAAATTTTGGTGGGAAAAGGAAATAAGTATTTGTGAGTGACCCATTGTGATTTACTGCCATCCTACCCACTTCCCAAGAGCAAAGGATTCTCCCAGGAAGCACTGCATAATTTTATCCTTTTTCATTGAAAGATTCTTTGTTCTTTTTCTGTCTAGCTCCTTTTGGGGGGATTCCCACCTCCAGTGAAATCCTCACAGACAAAATTGAAAAGAGAAACTTGGAGTATTTTACCACATTGTGCTTGGTCGCTCAGTTGTTTCTGACTATAGCCCACCAGGCTCCTCTGTCCATGAGGATTCTCCAGGCAAGAATACTGAAGTGGGTTGCCATGCCCTCCTCCAGGGGATCTTCCCAACTCAGAGATCGAATCTAGGTCTGCCACATTGCAGGCGGATTCTTTCCCATCTGGGCTGCCAGGGAAGCCCAAGAATACTAGAGAGGGTAGCCTATCCCTTCTCCAGGAGATCTTCCTGACCCAGGAATCAAACCGGGGTCTCCTGCATTGCAGGCAGATTCTTTACCAGCTGAGCTGTTTTATCGCATTGAAGTGAAGTGAAGGGAAAGTCACTCAGTCATGTCCGACTCTTTGTGACCCCATGGACTGTATAGTCCACGGAATTCTCCAGGCCAGAATACTGGATTGGGTCGCCGTTCCCTTCTCCATGGGATCCTTCCCAACCCAGGGATGGAGCCCAGGTCTCCCGCATTGCAGGTGGATTCTTTACCAGCTGAGCCACCAGGGAAGCCCAAGAATACTGGTGTGGGTAGCCTATCCCGTCTCCAGCGGATCTTTCTGACTGAGGAATCGAACTGGGGTTTCCTGCACTACAGGGAGATTCTTTACCAACTGAGCTATCAGGGAAGCTCATTTTATCATGTTAGCTCAGCTCTTTCCTGAGGCCTGGCTTTGGACTTTGGAAAGATTAAATCTTTCAAACATTTTTCCTCAAAAAGGTTTAGACATCATTATTAAGCTGTGTATGTACTCTTTGATTAACACCATTTGATCCTTCCTAAATATTATTTGAGTCAGGAATAGCTTCCCAAATATCTTTTGAGATGGGTAAATGGTTAGATTGTGTTGAGGTAGACATTATCATGAGTTGGGCAGGGAAAAGTGCTAGGGGCCCAGGGTTGACAAGTGATCGTAAGCAAATATCAGACAGATTGGTAAGGAAGTCTGATAATAGGACTTCAGTGGTGACTTCCAGAAGTTTTCCTGTACCATCCAGTGCCATCATATGGAGCAAATATAGACTTACTTAGGCATGGGGACTTGGTTAAATAAGTGGAAGCAGGAAGGCCTTTCTGAGGAAGTAACATTTGAATGGAGACTTTCCAGACAAAGGGCCCAGAACGTGCAAATGCCTTGCATTGCTGGGAACAGTCTTGGTATGATCAGAGAGCATGAAGAAAGCAAGTGTACCTGGAATATGGTGAAGAGGGAGAGAGATTTCAGATGAGATCAGAGAAGTCAGCGGGGGACCAGATTATATGTGGTTTTATAAACGGTAAGGAGTTCAGCTTGTGTTCTAAGTGGATTGGAAATTCACCAGAGAGTTGTCAGCGAGGAAGTAACTGATCCAATCTGTGTTTTAGAAAGACCATTCCGGTGGAGGATGTAAGAGTAGAAGCAGCAAGACCATGATACAAATGCTATTCCTGTAACCCAGGTCAGAGATGATGGTGGCTTATTAGAATAGAAAAGATGGAGAAAAATAGACTTGTGATATGCTTAGGTGTTAAAGCCTACAGAACTGGTTAGTGGACTGTATATGAGGGGTGAAGTCAGACCTGATTCTAAGTCTGTTTCATAGTCTTTTGACTGGTTTCCAAATCACTGGGATATTATACTTCTGAAACCTCTAGGATTCAATACATGCCTCCTGTTGTGATGTGATGGGAAGGCAATGGCAAGCCACTCCAGTACTCTTGCTTAGAAAATCCCGTGGATGGAGGAGCCTGGTGGGCTGCAGTCCGTGGGGTCGCTATGGGTCAGACACGACTGAGCGACTTCACTTTCACTTTTCACTTTCACACATTGGAGAAGGAAATGGCAACCCACTCCAGTGTTCTTGCCTGGAGAATCCCAGGGACGGGGGAGCCTGGTGGGCTGCCGTCTATGGGGTCACACAGAGTCGGACACGACTGAAGTGACTTAGCAGCAGCAGCAGCAGCAGATTCTGTACTGTAGGAACAGACAGAGAAACTTCTTTCATTGGTGATCTCATTCAGTCTTCCAGGCTGGTGGCTTTAAATACAATCTGTATGGTAATGACTGCCACATTTTGATCTCTAACTCAAACCTATTTCCTGAACTTCAGACTCATATGCCCAACTCCTCACTTCCCATCAAAATGTAACACATCCAAAACCAAACTCCAGTTGCTCAAGCAAAACCCTGGGAGTTGTCCTGAATCCATTCCTATTCATTCTCCCCCTCACCTCCCCTATACACTATAAAATCTTTCAGGAATCCTATGCTCAAAATATATTCAGGCTTTACCGTTCCTCACTGCTCTCCACTGCCACCACTGTCATCAAAGCTGCCATTACCTCTTACCCAGATTACTGCAGAAGACTGCTAAGCACCCTTGCCACTGTGGCCTTGCCCCTACATTGTACCTGCAATATATCAACTAGTGTGATCTTCAGAAAATAGAGATCTCGTAACTGTTCTGCACAATGTACTCCAATGGCTCTTAGCTGTCCTTAGTATGAAAGTCAAAGGCTCTCCATGATCTCATTCTCTGATCTCAGCTCCTACTCAAAGTATTAGGGAATACTTTTCTTTGAGGTACCATGCTAAAGGAAAACTTCTTACAAAACATCTTTCATTGATTGAGTTTTAGTTCATCTCCCCAAAAACAGGCAAATAAAAGACATAATGGTCCTGCATTTTGGCTACAAACTATTCCATAAACCGATCATGTCCTTTCAAGGAGTCTAATGATGAGTGAGCCAGAATTCACAGGATAAACAGTGGTAGGGGGCAGCATGTTGGAGCTGTCTCCCAGAATCCTTGGCCAAAGAAAATGTACACAAAAAAATGACTGAATTCCCTTTCCCCTCTTCTGATCTCTCTGTTTATTCTACTTTGTTTAGGTTGATGAGTCTATGTAACTTCATCATGTAACATTTCATTTATTGTTGCTAATTTTTATTAGTTTATAAATGTGAGCTATTCTTTTCTTAATGCTTGGGAAAAAAGCCTTTTGACTGATTATGAGTTATTTTTTCCTACTTCTGTTATCACTGAGTTTTCTTATAGTTAATTATCCTCTGTTCATCCTTGCAATAGTAACTTGCACACCTCACTTGCTGGTTGGGGGCGGGGGGCAGAGCATGTTGAGTTAGAGGTGCTGAGAGAAGGGCAGGAACCTGGAGCAGGGTGCATGGAACAATGCCTTAGTGACCACCTTTGTTTTTTTTTTTTTCTTCTAAAAGTCATGTTATATAACCAGTATATATTTAGCCTTAGGAATTGGCAGAACATGGTCAAATTCAGAATAGGTAACATTGAGGTATTACAATAAGAAGTACTTCGTGTTAGGGACATTGTAGCAATTACTTTGAAAATTTGAGGTCTTAATGGCCAAACCTCTATTATGGTTAAGAATAAAATTATGACAATGTCTATAATTAGGAAATAGTAGTCAATTAGATTAGTTATTTTTGACCTATAGCTTTATGATGCAGGTTAATCATTTGTGTCTTTTTTGCTTTCAAAATGAAAATGGACTTAAATTTTCCTGATTATAAATTTAAAAGAATTCAAATGATACAGAAAGTCTAAAGAAAAAGCAACAATTATAATCTCTCTGCCAAAGATAGCTATTCTTAATACTTCTGTGTATTGTTCCTGGACATTTTAAATGCTGTTTTTTACAAATATAAACCTAAAGTGAGATCATAACTCTGCATTCTATATTATAACCTCCTTTCCACTCAACAATATGTTACTAACATATTTCCATGATAACATATATGGATCTATTGTTGTTAAGTCGCTCAGTCATGTCCGACTCTTTGCAACCCCATGGACTGCAGCACACCAAACTTTCCTGTCCTTCATCGTCTCCCAGAGTTTGCTCAAACTTATGTCCATTGAGTCGGTGATGCCATCCAACCATCTCATCCTCTGTCACCCCCTTCTCCTGCCTTCAATCTTTTCCAGTGAGTCAGCCCTTCCCATCAGGTGGCCAAAGTATTGGAGTTTCTGCATCAGTCCTTCCAATGAATATTCAAAGTTGATTTCCTTTAGGATTGACTGATTTGAGCTCCTTTCAGTCCAAGGGACTCGGGACTCTCAAGAGTCTTCTCCAACACCACGATTTGAAAGCATCAGTTCTTCAGTGCTCAGCCTTCCTTATGGTCCAACTCTCACATCCATACATAACTACTGGAAAAACCACAGCTTTGACTTGATGGACCTTTGTCAGCAAAGAATGTCTCTGCATTTTAATATGCTATCTAGATTGGTCATAGGTCCTGGGGATACTTTGGTGAATTAGATGTGTGAGGTCCCTGCTCTCAAAGAGTTTACAGCCTGGAGGGTTAGAAACAAAATATAAAGTAATAAGAAATAAGAAAAATATCAGTATTGAAGCACTTCTAATATTATGTTTTCATGGTGGATTTAAGCTGACATTTTGGTCCTGAATTCTACAGATTGACTCAAATCATATAATTATATTTTTAGGTTTGAAGACAGTGAAAAACAAATAAATTACGAGTCATTTTTCTGTGCACTGAACTGGAGAGTGAATCCAGTGCCTGAATTGGAAATGGTATCGTACATTAAAGAGGTAAAATTAACAATAACACCTGTTTTAAAAACCAGCCATAGCTACCTCCCTTGCATTTTTAACATCCTTTATCTTGAAATTATTTTTCAATGTAGAATATTAACATCAGTGCTTTTGGAAAGAGCACTGTGTGTTTCTGAGTATTTGTGTTAAAGGCTAATTCACTTTCCATGCTGAGCGAACATCTGCTGTATAAGAGCGTGATTTTTCTTATGCAGCTGAATTTTTTTTAACCTAAGTCGCACCCAATTATATGGAAAATAGGATAACAGGTTACAGTTATAAATAGATATAAACACTGTTATCAGGGGATTCTGGTAATATCATCATAAGCCACAGGAGCAAACCTCAAATGGTGCATATGTCAAGAATCCCCAGTGTGTCTGAGGCGGTGCACACAGGTTTGCCTTGGGTGAAGCAATATTGTATGTAGATGCATATTTCCTAGTGGGGCCAAATTCGAAATAGAAATTCAGTAGAAAAATGCTTGGTTAGGGAAAACAAAGTTCTTGTGATCAGATGATGCTCTCAACATTGTGGAATTGTCTGAATTCTCTAAGATCTCTTTGGACCAATTGTCTTTAAGGAGTGGGTGGGTGGGTGACGGTTTGTTTATGTTTTAACATGCTCCAGAAATTGATTTTCTTGGGAAAGTCCCTTGATAAAGCAAATGTCATGTGGTCAGTACTCTCAGAAAGGAGGCATTTATTCCTCCCGGTCTCTGCTGACCAGCTCATTCTGGCCTGAACTGGTCTAGTGCCCTTGGGGAGTTCCCTTAGGCATGCAGCTCTTCTGGAGTGTCAGGCAGCCTTAGAACCTCCAGATGATGGGGAAACACTGGTGGCCTTTGGACTTAAACAGAGCTGGGCTTGAATTCTGGCCCTGCCGCTTGCTTAGCTCAGTGACTTCGGGGATAGTTACTTAACTCATTAATTTATGGATTTAATTCTCAGACAAATCACATTTGCGTATCCACTCTCAGCAGTTTTGGTGCTGTGTCCTGGGATCTAGAGACAGTCATTTATGCTACCTGGAGGAGGGTCGGGGGACAGGAAGTGGTGGCACTTGAAATTTCGATGATGAATAGTAAGAGTTAGATAGGAAGAGTGGCATGGTATGCCCAGTGGCCTTCCCAGCAGAGGCTCCAAGGCAAGGGGCATCATGACTCTTGGTCAGAACTGGGAAGGATTGGTGCGACTTGGATGAAGGCACAAAGCGGGAGGAGAGGAGAGGGATGAGGCCAGAGATAACCTCATGGGTGGGATTTGCATATCATCCTGCAAAGTCTGGAGACCATGAACAAATGTCCAGGAAGACAGTGACATGATTAGGTATGCCCTTTAAAGGGCCCTTGCTCTGGTCGGGCAGTGGGTAGATTGGAGAGAGGACAAGGAGACAAGTAGATCCCTTAAGAGGCTCTTTGATGATCCATCGTCACCATAGCAACAGCACACACTTAAAGCATTTACTGTGTGTCAGGCTCTCTTCTAAGACCTCACAATCTATTTGCTCATTTAATCCTCAGAGCAACTTTCTGAGGGTAGATACTTTTATCATTCCCATTTTAGAGATGAGTAAGTTAGAAGAACAGCCAGTGTATGGTAGAGTGAGAATTTTAATTCAGATTTGTTTTACCACAAAGAATGAAAAAGGAAACAATCATTTAGATATAATTATTATTGAAGATCCTGGATTTAATTCACTAAATTTCAAGATACTGTCACAAAAACAAATTAATACTGTCTTTTGGTAACCTTTTAGGTGTTAACCCGGAGAAGGCAATGGCAAGCCACTCCAGTACTATTGCCTGGAGAATCCCATGGATGGAGGAGCCTGGTGGGCTGCAGTCCGTGGGGTCGCTAGGGGTCGGACACGACTGAGCGACTTCACTTTCACTTTTCACTTTCACACATTGGAGAAGGAAATGGCAACCCACTCCAGTGTTCTTGCCTGGAGAATCCCAGGGACGGGGGAGCCTGGTGGGCTTCCGTCTATGGGGTCACACAGAGTCGGACACGACTGAAGTGACTTAGCATAGCATAGCATAAGTGTTAACCACTCAGTTGTGTCCAATTCTTTGCAACTTTATGGACTATAGCCTGCCAGGCTCCTCTGTCCATGGAATTTTCCAGACAAGAAAACTGGAGTGGGTTGCCATTTCCTCCTCCAGGGGATCTTCCTGATCCAGGGATCAAACCCGCGTCTCCTGCATTGCAGGCAGATTCTTTATCATCTGAGCCACCAGGGAAGTCTCTTTTAATTTCTTAGCCACACAAATATGTAATTTTTGCATGTAAAAGGAACAATGATGGATAGAGTTTATGTTCTACCTTTTCATTTAATGTTACAGTATTCTGTGTTGGATAGCATCCATTTGTCCCATTGGGACTTTGCTCCAGCCCCGTCTACCCTGCTCTGAGTCCTAGGCAGCTGATCTTTGTGAGCTTCATCGTCTGATCTTTGTGAGCTAGCCCTCTGGCCTCCAGTTGGGGGAGCCATTGGGATGCACCAACAGGAGAGTGGAGGGTGGGAAGAGAAAAAAAGTCATCTCCCTCCCTGACTGCCTCCTCCTCCAAGGTCCACAGCACCTGTCTGGAGTTTCTCTCCACCTAGCTGCAACCACCCTCATGTGCCCCTTGAGCCTCAAGTTGTGGTAATAGCTCCTTGAGGGTCTGGAGGATCCCTTGTTGGTTTTCCTGAACACTTCCCACAACTTTGTAAATAGTCATTTTATTAAGCTTTTCTCAATTTGCACAGTCCGCATATATCCTCTATTTCTTTTGTGATCCTGAGTGATACACATACTTATTTTTGCTAGTTAGCAACTATCTTTGTTGTTTTTCTCCTCACTTTCTCCTTCTCTCCTTTTCTATTCCACCCAATCCATCACCCAAATGTTTGCCTATGCGTTGGGGTTTCATCATTTTAATGCACAGAAATATAAATGTACCACATGCATTTTATCTGCCGTGTGTTTTTCTTAATTCTACACCATGGGACATTTCTCTAGTTTAATATGTGTAGACCTAAGCCATTCTTTAATACTGTAGTATGAGTATAGAATAATTTATTCATCCATTTCTCTATCACTAGGCATTCACATTATTTTTACATTTTTGCCTCTGAAAATATGTGATATCTTATTGCTTTAATTTTTATTTTCCCGATGACTATTGAGTTTGAATGAAATTTAGTTACCTTTTGGTACTACAACCTACAGTAAGAAAGACATTTTTCCATAGCAACCCAGCATGCACATATACAATAGAACAAATGTTTCATGAAACAATATTATTTTAACTACATGCAATGATGTATGATCTTTCTTTTCTTTCCTTCCTATTTCCTTTCTTTCTCCTCACCTTCTTTCTTTCTTTTGAATATAGTCCATTACCCATTAAACTGATTTAAGGACCTGCAAAAGGATCACCACCTACATTGGAAGGAGAGTCAAAGTGTGGAAAAGCCAAAAATCTACTTTCCCTTGAGCCACCCCTCCCCCATTTCATCTTTTACCTACTGTGTCTGCTGGGATAGTTATTGAGCAGTGGGCCTCAGGTTCTTTAGTGACAGCGTGTGGAACGGAAGGTCTGGAATCATAGGAAGCTGAACTCAAATCCTTAGCTCTATGATTGGCTAGCTGGGTCACTTCATGTAAGTGAGTCAACCTTTCAAGTTTCCCCATCTCAAAAATGGAGGTCAGAGTAGTGCCTATGTCAGTACACATGAGACAGTTCTCACAATACCTACCCCACAGTAACGGCTTACATGGTGGCTGTTACTATTGTTTGTAAAATGGCAATGTCTTAAGTCCTGAAGTCAGGGGCCTGGGCCCTGAGCTGTCAAGTTCCAAAGCTAAGATCAGTGATTCTATCCTTAAAGGTATGAGTTAGAACAGCTACAGAACCGGCATGTAGCATCAGAAAGGGCCTGTGCTTCAACAGTAAGTAGACTCTTCCAGTTAACTCATTTATAATGAGAAGAACTTCACTCTTAGGGTCTCTTATCATCCCAGAGGACCAAGCATGGAAACAGTTCAGTCTTCAGGAGACATTTGGAAGGGGCCGTTCTTTTTCAGCCAGTTTAGAAATAAAAGGAAGAACATAGATATAAAATGGCACTTGACCATTTAACCTTTAGTGAGAATTTAACTAAACTGCAGAGTCTGAAGCACTCTGGTACTCCTAAGCTTGCTATCATTTCATTAAAGAAGATATTAGATAGCCTGGGAATGTTACCAGTGAGTCTGTAATCTATATGAAAAGATGTACTGTGAATGGGTTGATCATAATATTTAATAGTTCAGACAGCAGAATGAGCCATGGAAAGTGTAGTAGCTCCTTAACCATACAAGTATACATAAGTGTTAATATCTAATAATGCCCTGAGACACAATGGGTCAGAGCTGTGTCACAGGTTGGCTTCTCCAGGAAGCAGATGGAGTTTAATGTGCAGGATGTTTATTTGGAAATGTCCTTGGTATCAATACCTATGGGAGAAAGAGGGAGACATAGGAGTGGACAGAGGGAGAATTGAGCTTTGATGCAGATCCAAAGGCAGCCTTTACTGGTCCACAGGGAACTCTGGAGCTAGAATGGTTTCTCAGAGCCATCCTGAGTTCAGTTCAGTTCGGTTCAGTCGCTCAGTCGTGTCCGACTCTCCGCGACCCCATGAATCACAGCATGCCA
This sequence comes from Moschus berezovskii, assembly GCF_049115385.1. NCBI lineage: Eukaryota > Metazoa > Chordata > Mammalia > Artiodactyla > Moschidae > Moschus > Moschus berezovskii. The sequence continues at coordinate 42,333,251 of NC_142488.1, read as the reverse complement.
GGCCTCCCTGTCCATCACCAACTCCCGGAGTTCACTCAAACTCATGTCCATCGAGTCAGTGATGCCATCCAGCCATCTCATTCTCTGTCGTCCCCTTCTCCTCCCGCCCCCAGTCCTTCCCAGCATCAGAGTCTTTTCCAGTGAGTCAACTCGTCGCATGAGGTGGCCAAAGTATTGGAGTTTCAGCTTTAGCATCAGTCCTTCCAATGAACACCCAGGATTGATCTCCTTTAGAATGGGCTGGTTAGGCCAAAATGACCTGGACTTTATCCCTGTGTGTTGGTTTAGAAAGGGTAAGTGAAGTTCAGTCACTCAGTCATGTCCAACTCTTTGCAACCCCATGGACTGCAGCATACCAGTCTTCCCTGTCCATCACCAACTCCCAGAGCTTGCTCAAACTCATGTCCATCAAGTCAGTGATGCCATCCAACCATCTCATCTTCTGTCATCCCCTTCTTCTCCTGCCTTCAATCTTTCCCTGCATCAGGGTCTTTTCCAATGAGTCAGAAATTGAGTTAGAAATGAGTTAGAAAGGATAGCATGGCTCTTTGCAGTCAAGACAGCTCTGTAGCTGAAGCAATCCCGGAAGGGTCTTCTAGAGGCTGGACCACCAAGTCCTTACTCAAGAGCATTCTAGATGGATCATGTCTTGGCAGCCAACCACTCTTTATTGTTCTTGGTATGAACTGGGGGCCTGGCCTGTGGCACAGCCTTCTCCATGCACCTGCTTCTCTGTTACTCTCTGAGCTTTCACCCGTGGCAGGGAACTGACATGCTAGAAGATGCCATGGTTATGGAAGAGGAAGTGGTTATGCTTGAGGAGTTGGACCAGATGTGTAGGTCTGTGGGGCCCACTCAGGCAAAGAAAACCTCTCACTTAGAGCTTTGGGGATTGCCAATACTTAGAGAGTCTGCTGTAGCCAAAACACTGAATGTGGGACTTTAGGACAAGATCTACCAGGTTGTGAAAGTGACCCAGCCTTGATTGTTACGTGACAGATTAAAGTTCTGTTGAGAACAAGGAATGGCAGGCTGAGCTCCTGTGTTGAAGCGTGGCCCTGGTGGAGGCCAGCAGTGGGGCACCTGCATGCTTCCCTCAGCTGGACAAGTCAGCTCTGGCTGAAGTTCCAGAGGTATCATGAACACCTCTCTAGAAGTTACTGGCACCAGCCACCACTGAGAACCTGGGTGGGTAACTATACTCTTGGGCTGACCATTGTCCACTTATCAGGGTGTCTTTCCTGAAATGGGGATCTTATTGAGAAATGAAAAGAGACTTCGAAGCTGATGAAATCTAGGCAGGTCCCAGTACTAGATTCAGCACCAGTTCTTTTTGCATCAGCATGAATGGATAGGGTGGATAGTAGGGGTGGTAATTTGGGACACCTTCCCAAGCTTGATTGACTGCAGTGAATGGGAGCAGTGAGGGACCAAAAAAGAGCAACAGGACCATGAGCTTTAGCCAACCAGAAGCTGAGTAGGGGAGTGGTCTGCTACACAAGACTAGGGATTGTGTAAGGGCAGCATATCAGGGAGCTCTAGCAGGGAGGCTCCCCAGAACAGGGAGCACAGTGCTGGGGAATCCTGGGGTTAGGACTGTTGAACGACCAGAGGGGGCCCATCAGCAGGCTTGAACTAAAACCTTCAGCCCTGGCCAGGGGAAAGAGCAGTCTGAGTCCCTACACCAGTTAGGTTCTAGCTCGAGACTTACAGCTCTCATAGAGGAGTCAGGGCTATTGACTGATTTAATACAGGAGCTATTGACAGAGGAGTGTGTAGGGTCAAGGGAACCAATTCGGGCAGTGAAGTGCTCAGGGCGTAGCTGGAGTGGGAAGCCTTTACCCTCCCTAGGTCTGGAGAAGCAGGGAGGGACTGGTCTTATTGGAGCCCAGTAGAAGTGCTGGAGCAGTGGCAGCAGGTAGGAAGAGAGCAGGGAGAGAGGAAGTGGAATCCATACCCCTATCTCTCGCTGCTTCCCACTGGCTGGACCCACCCAGAAGGTAGAGAACGAGGAAGCTCAAGAAGTGATGCAATCTACAAGGTCAGCCTCCCAGGGCAGAGAGCTTGGTGTGAAGGGCAGAAAATGGGTCTTGGGGAACAAATGGAGAAAGAGCCAGCACAGTCTGTTACTAGAGTAAAGACTTGTGCTCTTGTGAGCAAGCATCACAGCCAATGTTTAAGGCCAAGTCCAGACTAACAGCTCCTGAAGCTTGGTCTGCCGGATGTCAGGACTGGTCCCTCTGACTCCAGTAGGACTCACGTGTGATCCTCACATAGCATCAGCTGATAGAACTGGGAACCAACAACAAAAAAGCAGATCTCTCAGAGAGGACCGTGGTCGTAGCTAGCCCAGCTTTGATTTGGTGAGAACTTTCCCTGTGTGGATGGGTGGAAACTTACTGTCACCCACCAGGGCTGCTGACTGTGGCCTATAGCCTAGATTCTCAGGAGCTGCCTTGGCCAGGCCTCTGTCTGGCCCCCACCTCAGCCACTGGAACCGTAATTTAATTCTCACTCCATTGTGTGACTATCTATGGTCTCAGCATGTTGCCTGGAGCTGTCACGGCCTAGAGACCCCAATTCTGTTCTATTGTGCTTGCTCACAGATGGTAGCTGTAAAACTGGCAAAAGAGGTCCCGCTGTTTAGAGTCTGCCTGGTTAATCTCAGAAGTCACATTTAAAAAAAATAACGCTAAATTGGATCTCATATAAACTTTTAAATTCACACTGTGTGACTGGCGTCTTATCTTTGGACATTTCTGAGAAAAATTGGATGTGGCTTCTTTTTATGAGCACTGGCACTGCAGAAACATTAGCAATTGGCTCTAAAGTTTTCTCTTGTCACGTCAGGATTATATATAGCCTTGGTATTGTAGAATGGGGAACAGTAGGGTACACCTTTTTATCTATCTTTGGACACCCCACTTCTTGAAGATCTTTTGGTATTTAGAGGGTGCAGTGCCCTGTGGCATTTTATTTTCCCAACCGTATTTGGCAATAAGTATCATTACCAATTTATAGATATGAAGCTAAGACTCAAAGGCATTCCTAAAGGTCTAGATTATATAGTCAAGGGCTAGTGCCAACTCTTTAAGCAAAGTTATGTCTAATATTTTAGGTTGAATTTAACAGTTGAAATAAAAGATTATTAATCATTCTCATTGATCTTCCCTGGTGTTGCAGATGGTAAAGAATCTGCCTGCAATGCAGGAGACCCAGGTTCAATCCCTGGGTCGGAAAGATCCCCTGGAGAAGGGAACAGATACCCACTCCAGTATTCTTGCCCAGAGAATCCCCATGGACAGAAGAGAAGAGCTTGGTGTGTACAGTCCATGGGGTCGCAAAGAGTCGGACATGATTGAGCAGCTAACATTTTCAGTCATTCTCATTAGATTTAAAAAATAACTGGTAAACACATACTGATTATGTTACACAAAGCAATGACCTAGCAGGGAACAATACTGCCAGAATCGACTGTCATTTAAAAGGTTTGGTGATGTCTACTTGAATTGTATAAATCAGCTTATCACTAAAACTAAAAACTTCATGTCTCCATGAAAACTTGACTTGCCCTGTAATGCAATTTCAAGGAAAGGTTTTCTTGTTTAAAAGTAACAACTTTTAGCTACACTCACACAGTTGACAACTCTACTGGAGCTTGGTGTAGGGCAAAGAAATGCAGTTGTGAAATACTGGCATTATGGTAAAGACAGAAATGGATAGAAACGTAAACAAGTCTCCTGGTTTTATATATGAGATTTTCCTTATGTCTTCAGAATGCTCTTGATTATCTTAGGAAGTATTTGCAAAATTTCTTCCTCAAATTAATTTAAGTTTAATTTACTGAAATTTAATTGTTTTTATGATTTCTGTCAACTTAATTTGATTATTTCCAAGGTCATGTCAACCTAGTAGAAGAAAGAAAATCCAAGAAAGCAGCAATTTCAGTTCCATACAGCACTGGAGTTTTCTACAAATTCATAGATAAAAAATATGCTTTTTTTTTTATTGAGCGAAGAGGGAGTAATAGAGTGAAATCACTAACATGACTCTAGCAGCCTTACATTTGGGAGGAATAAAAATAACCTTGTTTCAGTGAAGCGTGGAATTTAATTGGCTCCTGATCTTTTTCCCGCATGCATCTGGTGGCCAGTACTACAGTAGAAAATTTTAAGCTAGAAGGAGACATAATCCAATTAAATTTCCTTTTAAAAATGTCAAAGCAAATAAATCCAAGACCTATGAGCTCACACACAGCTTTGCTGTTCTCACTGGGCAGCTGCTGTTTACTGGGTTTCTATCCAGTGCCATCTTTGCTTCCCATTTCAAGGATATGTGGTTTTACAGATTGGCAGCTACATTTTTTTTTCACCATTGATGAACAAGTAATTTATTGCCAACTTCTCTGACATCTTAAGTATCTCCAGTGACAGCCAGATTGAAAGATGTCATGGGACCCTCTTGCAGACAATGATTTCCAGCCATTTTATAGTCATGATTTTGTATTACTGTTGAATTTCACTCTGCATCTCATAGTTCTTCCTTCTTCCAGAAAATGCTGTGTGGCACATACTGTTTACACTCCAGATTACACTGAATTTTGCTTTGAGATTTGGGTACTGTCTCTAGAGTTATCTGGCAGTCACACTGCAGACTCTGGATCCATCCACAGTTTGTCAAGAAGTTGCTTTGTTCCAAGCTGTACTGGGACTTTCATAGACATTCTGTTAATTTTGATAAATGAAAAATTGCATACTATCTTTGTTTGACTTCCTCTGGAAGCTGACTCAGAGACAACAGATTTGCGTGTAAATAGTTTTTTGGACAAAGTGAAGGGAATGTTAGCAAGGGAGCAGGGAAGTGAGAAATGGAAGAGCAGAAATATAAGGCATATTATCAAACCAGTAAAAATGGGAATGACTGGGACTTAATGTCTATGGGAAACACAGGGATCCAGTAACCTGATATGTACATCAGAGTTATCCCCTCCATCAACTCCTGTCAGTCATTGTTTAACAGCTGCTGCTGAAGTGGGGGGAAATAATGAATTCCCAGGCACTTGTGGCACATCATGTGTGCGTGCTAAGTCACTGCAATCTTGTCCAACTCTTTGTGACCCCATGGACTGTAGCCTGCCAGGCTCCTCTGTCCATGGGATTCTTTAGGTAAGAATACTGGAGTGGGTTGCTGTACCCTCCCTCCAGGGGATCTTCCCAACCCAGGGATCAAACCACATCTCTTGTGTCTCCTGTGTTGACAAGAGGGTTCTTTACCACTAGTGCCACCTGGGAAGCCCCCGTGGCATGTCACAGGGACAGCCAAAGCAGGCCCCAGAGGCCAAAGGAGAGCTCTCGGGCAGAGGAAGGCAGGTGCTGATGGTTGGAGGTTAGGTTGGTGTGCGCCAATGTAGAAAGGGGGAGAGAATCAGGAGGGGTAATGGCAGAACGTCTGATACATACAGGTATTTAAGATTCTGATCCTGCACCTTTAGGCAGGGTGTTTTACAGAAACACAAGCAGGCTTATCCCCATCCAGAATAGGAAGGTTTGACTGCTGTGGATGAACTGTCCTGTTGTAAAATCACCATGCAGTTATTTCCACTTAAAACTTATGTGTGGTGCTGGGAAACAATATAATCTGAAGCTTTCCTCAAATTTTGTAGCGTGGGTTGAATAGAAGGTCAGTGAGGACAAAGAATATTTTTAACTCACTGTCCAGTCATAAATATTATGTAATGATTGGAACATTTGCAAATTTATTAGAACAATTAGGCAATGGTAGTAAGGGGATTTCTCATGTTACCAAGTGAAAGAAAATGAAGTTGCTCAGTCATGTCTGACTCTTTGCGACCCCATGGACTATATAGCCTACCAGGCTCCTCCATCCATGGGATTTTCCAAGCAAGAGTACTGGAGTGGGTTACCATGTTACCAAAGACCTCTAAAAGAGATTGGCCACGTGATTCCTTTCAGTTCAGTTCAGTTGCTCAGTTGTGTCCAACTCTTTGTGACCCCATGGACTGCAGCACACCAGGCTTCCCTGTCTATTACGAACTCCCAGAGCTTACTCAAACTCATGTCCCTAGAGTCAGTGATGCCATCCAACCATCTCATTCTCTGTCATCACCTTCTCCTCCTGCCTTCAATGTTTCCCAGCACCAGGGTCTTTTCCAATGAGTCAGTTCTTCGCATCAAGTGGCCAAAGTATTGGAGCTTTAGCTTGAGCATTAGTCCTTTCAGTGAATATTCAAGACTGATTTCCTTTACAACTGACTGGTTGGATCTCCTTGCAGTCCAAGGGACTCTCAAGAGTCTTCTCCAACAACACAATTCAAAAGCATCAATTCTTCAGTGCTCAGCTTTCTTTATAGTCCAACTCTTACATCCATACATGACTACTAGAAAAACCATAGCTTTGACTGGAAAGACTTGTTGGCAAAGTAATGTCTTTGCTTTTTAATATACTGTCTAGGTTGGTCATAGCTTTTCTTCCAAGGAGCAAGCGTCTTTTAATTTCATGGCTGCAGTCACCATCTGCAGGGATTTTGGAGCCCCCAAAATAAAGTTTGTCACTGTTTCCCCATCTGTTTGCCATGAAGTGATGGGACCAGATGCCATGATCTTAGTTTTCTGAATGTTGATTCTTAAGCCAACTTTTTCACTCTCCTCTTTCACTTTCATCAAGAGGCTCTTTAGTTCTTCTTAGCCTTCTTCCATAAGGATGGTGTCATCTGCATATCTGAGGTTATTGATATTTCTCCTGGCAATCTTGATTCCAGCTTGTGCTTCATTCAGCCTGGCACTTTGAATGATGTACTCTGCATATGCAGGTCAAGAAGCATGTCAGTGTATGCAAAACCAATACAATAATGTAAAGTAATTAGCCTCCAATTAAAATAAATTAATTAATTAAAAAAAAGAAGCAGCTAGAACTGGACATGGAACAACAGACTGGTTCCAAATCGGGAAAGGAGTACGTCAAAGCTGTATATTGTCACCCTGCTTATTTAACTTATATGCAGAGTGACTGCTTTAGGTGGACCCAATTACAGACAAAATTATGAAGAAGATACCTTTGCCCTCTACTTTATTAATGCCTCATTCCCCTGAGTTTCTTAAGTCTTATGTCCTGCTTCCTTCATCCTTTGGATACCGACTTGATTACTAGTTAGTCCCTTTAAACTAGTACTGTGAACATCTGCCTGAAATTGGGGGTTAGTTGCAATTCTGGTACCAATTCCAATGTGTGTTTTCCCCCATACCAAGCAGTTCTCAGCACTAGCTGAGTCTCCTACAGGTCAGCTCAATTCTAATACTGTCTACCTGGAGATAGTATCAGATCCCACAGGCTAAGGGCTCAGTCCCACAGGACTACCTCTCCTCCTTCAGATGTCATTCACAAGTCAAAGTTAGCACCTGTGCTTCTGACCCAAGGGCTGTGGATTGGAGGTTCCCATGTCCTCCTCAAGTGAAGTCACTCAGTTGTGTCCGACTCTTTGCGATTCCATGGACGTAGCCTACCAGGCTTCTCTGTCCATGGGATTTCCCAGGCAAGAATACTGGAGTGGGTTGCCATTTCTTTCTCCAGGGGATCTTCCCAACCCAGGGATCGAACCTGGGTCTCCCGGATTGTAGACAGATGCTTTACCATCTGAGCCATACTTGAGTTGTTGTCCTCTTCCTTGGGTTTGAGTAATTTGCTTGAGCTGCTCACATAACTCAGAAAAAACAACTTACTTACTAGATAACCTGTTTATTATGAAAGGATATAAGTCGGGAATGGCTTCCTGGGTGGCTCAGTGGTAAAGAATATGCCTGCAATGCGGGAGACTCGGGTTCAATCCCTGGGTTGGGAAGATCCCCTGGAGAAGTAAATGGCAACCCACTCCAGTGTTCTTGCCTGGGAAATCCCATGGACAGAGGAGCCTGGTGGGCTACAGTCCATAGGGTCTCAAACAGTTGGACTTGACTGAAGCAACTAAACATCATAAGTCAGGAACGGATAGATGGAAGAGAGAGGCATGAAGCACAAAGTGGGGCAAGGGCGCAGAGTTTCCATTTCCACTCTGGGCTCAACTACTCTCCCCACACCTCCACGTGTTCACCAACCTGGATACTCTCCAAACCCTGTACCTTTGGGGTTTTATGGAGGTTTCATTAAAAAGACATGATTGATTAAATCGTTGGCTGTTGGTGAATGAAGTCACTCTTCAGCCTCTTGCCTCTGCCCTGGCAGTATAGGGTGGGGAGTGGAGATGGGGCACTGACAGTTCCAACCCTCCAATCATGTGGTTGGCTCCTTTGGCAACCAGCCCCCATCTAAGGTGCTTTTCAAAAATGTCGCATTAACATAAGAAAATAGACCCTATCACTGTCATCACTTAGGACATTCCAAGAGTTTTAAGCCAGTGGAGGTGATGGAATTCTAGTTGAGCTATTTCAAATCCTAAAAAATGATGGTGTTAAAGTGTTGCATGCAGTGTACCAGCAAATTTGGAAAACTCAGCAGTGGCTGCAGGACTGGAAAAGGTCAGTTTTCATTCCAGTCCCAAAGAAAGGCAATGCCAAAGAATGTTCAAATTACCGCACAATTGCATTCATCTCACACACTTGCAAAGTAATGCTCAAAATCCTCCAAGCCAGGCTTCAGTAGTACGTGAATCATGAAATTCCAGATGTTCAAGCTGGATTTAGAAAAGGCAGAGGAACCAGAGATCAAATTACCAACATCCGTTGGATCATTGAAAAAGCAAAAGAGTTCCAGAAAAACATCTACTTCTGCACTATTGACTATGCCAAAGCCTTTGACTGTGTGGATCACAACAAACTGTGGGAAATTCTTAAAGAGATGGGAATACCAGACCACATCACCTGCCTCCTGAGAAATCTGTATGCAGGTCAAGAAGCAACAGTTAGAACTGGACATGGAACAACAGACTATAAGGAGTACATCAAGGCTGTATATTGTCACCCTGCTTATTTAACTTATATGCAGAATACAGCATGAGAAATGCTGGGCTGGATGAAGCACAAGCTGGAATCAAGATTGCCAGGAGAAATATCAGTAACCTCAGATATGCAGATGACACCACCCTTATGGCAGAAAGCTAAGAAGAACTGAAGAGCCTCCTGATGAAAGTGAAAGAGGAGAGTGAAAAAGTTGGCTTAAGACTCAACATTCAGAAAACTAAGATCATGGCATCTGGTCCCATCACTTCATGGCAAATAGATGGGGAAACAGTGGAAACAGTGACAGACTTTATTTTCTTGGACTCCAAAATCCCTGCAGATGGTGACCGCAGCCATGAAATTAAAAGACGCTTGCTCCTTGGAAGGAAAGTTATGACCAACCTAGACAGCATATTAAAAAGCAGAGGCATTACTTTGCCAACGAAAGTCTTTCTAGTCAAAGCTATGGTTTTTCCAGTAGTCATGTATGGATGTGAGGGTTGGACTATAAAGAAAGCTGAATGCTGAAGAATTGATGGTTTTGATTTGTGTTGTTTGAGAAGACTCTCAAGAGTCCCTTGAACTGCAAGGAGATCCAACCAGGCCATCTTAAAGGAAATCAGTGCTGAATATTCATTGGAAGGACCGATGCTGAAGGTGAAATGCCAATACTTTGGTCACTTGATGTGAAGAACTGACTCATTTAAAAAGACTGTGATGCTGGGAATGATTGAAGGTGGGAGGAGAAGGGGATGACAGAGGATGAGACGGTTGGATGGCAGAACTGACTCTAGGGACATGAGTTTGAGTAAGCTTTGGAAGTTCGTGATGAACAGGGAAGCTTGGCATGCTGCAGTCCATGGTGTTGCAAAGAGTTGAACACGACTGAGTGACTGAACTGAAGAGTTTTAAGAGCTCTGTGCCAGGAATGGGGACAAAACCAAATATACATTTCTTACTGTAAATCACCAGATCATATTGCCAATGTATAAATATTAGGTTCCTCAGGCACTACAAACTCAGATATTTAGGCAGAAAATGTCATTTCCATCTAGAAGCTGGAGAAAAGTGACAAAGGGAAATGAACTTGAGGGAAGTGGTATTGATTTTAGAGAAAGGCATAGCGTAGCTGGAGCCATCAGGAAACCATTGTGTGAGCCACTGGATTTAAAGTGGTCAGAATTAAAAGAAATGGACTATTGTTGTTGTTGGGGATGGGAAATCATTTCCTCCCATCCTTCTAGGTTCTTTTGGCTGGTTGAATAGTTAAAATAAGGTTAAGATGGATTAACAGGGAAAAGAAAAACAATTGCTTGTATATGGGGAATCCATATAAACGTGAGAGATTCCAAAGACAGGTAAAATGAGGTATAGATGTCATTCTTGACTAAAGGACCGAGGAGAAGGATTAGGGGTCTAGGACTGCAAAAGGAAAGGGAAGGAAAGCAATTCCCAGGAAGATGAAAAGAGCAAGTGTTTGGTAAAGAAATCTTTGCTGGGCCATGCAGAAGCAATGGAACACAGAAAGAAATTTAAACAAGCAGACTTTGCTCAGTTCCTCCCTGTCTACTTGACATGTCGTTATCTGGTCTCTTGGAACAAGCCCTTTATCTAAATTCTTTTAGGCAGTTAAGGGGGAGGGTAAAAGCTCTTCCTGAGTCTTCTGTTTCTTAAAAATAATCAACTTAAAGTAATACTCATGCCAGAGAGGCACATTTTAGGGTGGCAGATTTTGCTCCCATACATTATTTTTTCATCTTAAATTGTCCTTAACTTCAAATCTCAGGGCATTTTCCTTGAGTTTTGTTTACCCAGGTTTGGCTTGTTGCTAATAAATTTCTTATCGCCAAACTGTTGAGTTATCATTATTCCAATATAAGTTCTTTTTCTCTTGTTGTTAGGATGTAAATCATGATTTCTTGCTCAAAAATCAAACAAAAATTAAACCAAACAATTCAAATATTTTGCTGCCGAATAAAGAATGAAGATCTTCTAATACTGACCTGTTTCATGAGAGAAGATAATTTAATTGTAATGTTATATATTGCATAATGCATTTCTTTTTTGTATTGAAAAGTTTTGTTTAAAAAAAGCCTATCAGGAAATAGTGATTTTAAATGTACATATTTGTACAATGTTCTTCTATAACATGGTAAAATTAAGAAATACAGTCAGCCCTCCATATCCACAGATTCACCCAACCATGGATCAACAGTATTTGGGAAAAAAAGATCTGGAGAATTTCAAACAGCAAAGCTTGAATCTGCCATACACCAACTATTTACATAGTGTTTACATTGTATTTATAGCTATTTCCATGACATTTACAAAGTATTAGGTATTTTAAGTAATCTAGAGATGATTTAAAATCTACAGGAGGATATGCATAGATTATATGTGAATACTCCATCATTTTACATAAGGGACGTGAACATCCTTAGATTTTAGTTTCTGCAGAAGATCCTAGAACCAAGATACTGAGGAACTACTCTATTACTTAAGAGTGAAAATTGCTTTAAAGTCTTATAATGAGATTTTTGAGGACATGTTGAATAGTTGAATGACTTGATCTTACCCTTCATTAATTTGTATATATATATACACACACACACATATAAAATACACACACATTTTGTATATGCACATTCAGACACACAGTGATTTACTACTTTAGGGCATAGGAAAGACATTTCTTGAAGTTCCATGTAGTATGAATTACACAGAATACACCCTAGGAGTTGGTTTAGCCATCATCCATCTGAATAGTCATTTCCTTTTTTACACAGCTGGTTGGGTAGTCTGGGCTCCACCTCCAGCATCCAACAGGAGGCATTCTTGAAAGAGAAGTATAGTGTCCCTTCAAGAATCATAGTTTTGTAACTTAACTGTTCTTGTTGAAAATGATGGGACTAAATGTAGCCATGTAGGATGAGAGCCAGCTGCTTCTGAATAGGCCCACTCCTTACCTGGGATTTGGAGGGTAGCCCAGCAGATAAGCAGGGCTCTGGAGCCCTCAGACTGGGGTTATGGTCCAGACTCCTCCACTTACTGGCAGTTTGACTTTAGACAAGCTACTTAACCCTTCTCTTGCCTCAGTTTCCTTTTCTGTAGATGAGTATCATAATAATACCTACCTCTTAGGGTTTTCTGCTGTTGTTCAGTTCAGTTCAGTTCAGTCACTCAGTTGTGTCCAACTCTTTGCAACACCATGAACTGCAGCATGCCAGGCTTCCCTGTCTGTCACAAACTCCCAGAGTTTATTCAGACTCATGTCCATTGAGTCAGTGATGCCATCCAACCATCTCATCCTCTGTCGTCCCCTTCTCCTCTAACCTTCAATCATTCCCAGCATCACGGTCTTTTTAAATGAGTCAGTTTTTCACATCAAGTGGCCAAAGTATTGGCATTTCAGCTTCAGCATCGGTCCTTCCAATGAATATTCAGCACTGATTTCCTTTAGGATGGCCTGGTTGGATCTCCTTGCAGTTCAAGAGACTCTCAAGAGTCTTCTCCAACAACACAATTCAAAAGCATCAATTTTTCAGCATTCAGCTTTCTTTATAGTCCAACTCTCACATCCATACATGACTACTGGAAAAATCATAGCTTTGACTAGACAGACTTTCGTTGGCAAAGTAATGCCTCTGCTTTTTAATATGCTGTCTAGGTTGGTCATAACTTTTCTTCCAAGGAGCAAGCGTCTTTTAATTTCATGGCTGCGGTCACCATCTGCAGGGATTTTGGAGTCCAAGAAAATAAAGTCTGTCACTGTTTCCACTGTTTCCCCATCTATTTGCCATGAAGTGATGGGACCAGATGCCATGATCTTAGTTTTCTGAATGTTGAGTCTTAAGCCAACTTTTTCACTCTCCTCTTTCACTTTCATCAGGAGGCTCTTCAGTTCTTCTTAGCTTTCTGCCATAAGGGTGGTGTCATCTGCATATCTGAGGTTATGATATTTCTCCCGGCAATCTTGATTCCAGCTTGTGCTTCATCCAGCCCAGCATTTCTCATGCTGTATTCTGCATATAAGTTAAATAAGCAGGGTGACAATATACAGCCTTGATGTACTCCTTATAGTCTGTTGTTCCATGTCCAGTTCTAACTGTTGCTTCTTGACCTGCATACAGATTTCTCAGGAGGCACATGGTGTGGTCTGGTGTTCTCACCTCTTTAAGAATTTCCCACAGTTTTTTGTGATCCACACAGTCAAAGGCTTTGGCATAGTCAATAAAGGAGAAGTAGATGTTTTTTTCTGGAACTCTTTTGCTTTTTCGATGATCCAATGGATATTGGCACTTTGATCTCGAGTGCCTTTTCTAAATCCAGGTGTTGACTTAAAATCAAATAGATTGCTGAATAGTTCTCCAGTGAAGATGAATTTATTTGCAATCATCAGAGAATTACTATGGGGTCCCAAAGAGTCAGACACGACTTAGCAATTAAACAACAGCAAGAGAAGTGCATTTGGGGGTCTGCAGCCATGGTAAGCCATGTGCACGCTCCTTCATGGCAAAGGAAGGAGAACACTTGAGAGGAAAAGGAAATTGGAAAAGTGGTAGCAAACAAAGGGTCCATATCTTTTCATTGGCTGTGTCCTTGCCAGGGAAGAAGAGGTGTCGCTCTTCTTCTCTTGTGTTCTGATTATAATGAAGGGCATGAAGGCTTCCCCTTCTGGTCTCCTGACTCTATTTAACTCAAGTTTCTGTTTATTAATTTTTTAAACTGCAGCAATTAAATAGCTCACTATATCACTTAGTACCCGTCATATAGTTAATAACCAGTAAATTTATAATCATTGTCATCATCAATCATCTCTTAAACTAAGACTTTATGCTTCAGTTAGAGATGCCAGTTCTTGGTGCTCTTCGGATTCTGATTCTGCATCATCATTATTAATTATCACAGTTTTACATATAACCCATGTTTCAGTGACTTCCACCTCTTTGCCCATTTCTGGAGTTTAGGTCTGTGCTATACAGAACCCTGTTTCCAGATATTTACCAGAATCTTTACCTCGCTGTCTTAGGGGTACCTCGAATTAAAATGCCCCAAACTGAGCTTATTTTCTCCCTATGATCATTATTTCCCAGTTAAAAATGTTTAAAACTTCTCTTCTTTGTGCTTTTTTATTTTCTTTATAATGTTGCCCCCTCCCCATGTCAGTCAATTCATGTCTACCCAGAACCTCAGAATGTGAACTTATTTGGAAATGGAATCTTTGCAGATACAATTAAAACACCTACTAAAAGTTAAAATGAGCTCATACTGGATTAGAGTGGCCCCTAAATCCAGTAATTGTTGTCATAAGAAGGCTGTGTGATGACAGAGACATACACAGACACACGGAGAACAAGATAGAGGCAGAGAATGGAGTGATGTATCTACAAGCCAAGGAACTCCAAGGATAGCCATCAACTCCCAGAAGTTGGGAGAGGGGCATGGGACAGTCTCCCTTAGAGTGTCCAGGAAGAGCCAGCCCTGCCAGCACCTGGATTTTGGACATCTGGTCTTTTCACGGTGACAGAATGCATTTTGTGGCTTTAAGCCTCTCAGTTTGTGGTAATTTGTTATGGGAGCCCTAGGAAACTAATACAGACATCCTCAGCTGTTACCAAATTTAGAAGTCTTAGAACTGTCCTTATCTGTATTAGTTTATAAGGTCACTGAGCATATTGAATTAGGGGGCCTAACCTACTCCAGGATGACCACATCGAGCTAATTACATCTGCAATGACCTTATTTCCAAATAAGGTCAAATTCTGAGATATCAGAGGGTTAAGACTCCAACATGTCTTTTTTGAGGGGACACAATTCAACCTATAACTTGACCTCTTTCTTTTATCACCACTTCACATCAATTACCTTCCAGGTATTGTATGTTCTATTGTGGCAGTCTTTCAGATTTAGTTCTTATTCACCCCAGGCTCAGCTGCACTGGTTATGGCAGTCATCTCTCCCTAGGATTATTGCAGTAACCTCCAAAGTGATTGTCCTCCTTCCTTTCATTCTTCATACATCCAATGAGTTACCTAATAAACTTCTAATCCAGTTTCACTGAGATCCACCATTGACTTTCCCTAGCCATAGCATAAAGCATAAACTAGCACAGAAGGCCTCAAGTTTGGCCCCACCTTTTCCTTCCAACTGCCTCTCTTCTCGCTTTGTGCTGTGTACCCCAGACCAACCAGGATACTCACCCTTTCTTGAAAATAGATTTTTTAGGTCTCCAGGCCTTTGCTTATACTATTCTCTATGCCTGGAACAGCCTTCATCACTTTAATCCCCTGCTGAACTGCTTGCTGATCAAGACTTCCCTGGTGGCTCAATGGTAAAGAATCCACCTGCAATGCAGGAGATGCCAGTTCAGTCCTTGAATTGGGAAGATCCCCTGGAGATGTAAATGGCAACCCACTCCAGTATTCTTGCCTGGGAAATTCCATGGACAGAGGAGCTTGAAGGGCTATAGTCCATGGTGTCACAAAGAGCTGGACACGACTTCGTAGCTAAACAACACATCAAGAAACTGTTCCTCATCCCATAAAGCCCAAGTAAAATATCACTTTCTCAGGTTGCTTCCACATCACATAGAATTATGGAGCCCTTACCTGTATTTCTGTGGTATCTTGTGACTCCAGATACTAATTTGGCACTAGGAAAGATTTAACAGCTCTTATATACAACGATTCGGAGAAGGCAATGGCAAGCCACTCCAGTACTCTTGCCTAGAAAATCACATGGACAGAGGAGCCTGGTGGGCTGCAGTCCATGGGGTCACTACTAGTCGGACACGACTGAGTGACTTCACTTTCACTTTTTACTTTCACACATTGGAGAAGGAAATGGCAACCCACTCCAGTGTTCTTGCCTGGAGAATCCCAGGGACGGGGGAGCCTGGTGGGCTGCCGTCTATGGGGTCGCACAGAGTCGGACACAACTGAAGTGACTTAGCAGCAGCAGCAGCAGCATATACAACGATTAACCTTGACAATAGAAATATAGGTAGCTGTAGTTATGGACTCACCCCCCCACCATTGATAATAATATTAATTAACCATTGCAGCATAAATAAAAGTATGTGTATGCCTATGTGTATATAGATTTATATATACAAGATTTTTGAAATCTCCTTGAAACGTTTATTATTACATAGTTGCATTTTGTTACAAGCCACCTTAGCCAAATAATTCTTAAACCTCTTTAGAGTGAAGGTGTTTAGCAAATATATATACACATATATGTATCACATAATATGTGTGTGTGTGTGTGTGTGTGTGTGCGCACGTGCACACGCACTCGGTCATATCCGACTCTTTGCGAGTCCATGAACTGTAGCCCAGTAGGCTCCTCTGTCCTTGGAATTTTCCAGGCAAGAATACTGGAGTTGGTTGCCATTTCCTTCTCCAGGGGATCTTCCCCACCCACAGATGGAAGCCAGGTCTTCTGCACTGGCAAATGGATTATTTACCACCGAGCCACCTGGGAAGCCCATGATATATCGTGCATGTGTGGGGATTTTCTCCACCTGTGTCGTTCTGAGACCAGCAGCATCTTGGGCCATGTTCTTCTCATGGTGATGGCAGAGGTACAAAGGCCAAGCCAAACCATTCTAGCACATTAGGGCCACTGTCTGTGGTATATCTGCTAGGATGACATGGGCCAAAGCCAGCCATGTGGCCAAATTCATGTCAAAGGGAAAAAGGACTCCTTAGAAAACAGGATTCCATAGGAGGTTCGGCAAGTTCACATGGCAAAGAGCACAGTATATATAATTCTAATACAGGGAAGAACAGAGGATCGAGTATAAGAATCCAATCTACTGCAGAGTCCTGATGATCTGAAAGTTAGTGAAATGTCTGCTTGGAAAACAAACTACTTAGCCAAGAGCTTATATAAATGACAAGGAACAAACAATTTGATGTTGCATTTATAAAACTGCACTTTCAAATGTAGTTCTAATTATATCCTTCTTTGTGTTTTTTTCCCAGAGATGTAAAGAAGAGTGGCTTGGGATGCCATCACCTATTCCTGTGAAATGCATTTACTATTTAAACCTTTTAAAGGATGTGTTTGGCTTAGAGGAGGAGTAACCATGCAGTTTTTGTTAACTTCCTTTGATTTTCTGATTTCCTGCTTTAATTTTTGCCAAGTTTATTTCAGTAGCTATAATTCCATTAAAAACAAAAGAGACAAGGTTCATATTGAATTAAAATCCATATTCCAAAATTAAGCTCCTTTTGTCATCTCAGGTTTTCAGAACCTCATATTGCTGATGTACCTGCACTATTAAAAATGCCATTTAAAGAAACATTGAGTATTTTTATTATATGTGTGATTTATTAATACCAAGAATCTTACAGTAATTTTCTATCCAATGTAATTTGATTCATTACAGCACAAAAAGAAAATGACATTTGACAGCTATATAAGACAATATAAAATCAAATTATATCAGAACAATAAGTTGTGATTCTATTAAACATTTTTTGAAATCTTTTTGACAGATACTTATTACTTACATAATTAAACTTTGTAGCAACTCACCTTTTCAAAATAATCCTTAAACCTCTGTAGAGTGAAGGTATTTATTTTTTCTGAAATTAACAAAGCTACAAGAAGGAAAAAGACCCCCTCCCCTACAACATACAAACACACACACAAAAAAAATTTTTGAGAAAGTAAAGTATATGCGGTTATATTTTTTTAACTTACACAATTTAGGAATATATTGTTGTTGTTGTTTAGTCACTAAGTTGTGTCTGACTCTTTAGCGACCCCACAGGCTATAGCCCACCAGGCTCTTCTGTCCATGGGAATTCCCAGGCAAGAATACTGGAGTGGGTTGATGCATGTGTATATAATTATAGTATGACCCAAACTGTATTATGTCTGCAGTATTTAAGGATGTGAATGTTGAGGATCCTGAGAGGTTTTTTTTGGTTCATTATGTACACATGCATAACCACCCAGAGGTTTTAATATTCTAAGACTGTAACATGTTTCCCTTTTGCTTTTCTCTAGTTCTCTTTTTCTTCTAGGACTATACATTTATGAGTCTCAGCAGAACTTTTGTCATGTAGTGTACATTTGATTACACCTCATAATCATGGACCTCTGGGAATTCACTGTGAGAAGTTTGTCTCAGTCTACCCCATTCTTCAGTGTTGGGTGCTGGGTATCATAAACCCAGTTGCCTGGTGTTTTTAGAGACGATGGAAGCCTTTGGAGAAGGGTCTTTGACACTGACCCAGGGACTGCTCTGAGAGGAGGAAGAGGAACTGACAGCGTCTCAAGGGCCCCTTCTATCTTCTTCTTTCACTCTACCTTTGCAGTGTTTTGCCTAGAAATGAGCTGGCTTCTTGACACTCAGATGTACCACTTTGCTCGATAACAGTGACTGCTTCATTTTTAAAATTTGAAGTTCATCAGTAAACCATTTCTATATATAAACCTAGGATAGTTCTCCATGTGCCATTGTTAAAATAGATCTCATAGGAGTTTCCAATAAACTAGAATACTCAATTTATATACTAGAACCATTTACCCATAAAGTCTAATTTTGACTTCTTGATTTTTGTCCCAGGTTTTTTTTTTTTTTTAAAGACAGCTGACAGTGCCAAGCTATTTTGTCACTTTGAGATTTTTCCATTCCCCAGAGAGCAAGCTTTTAGAAGGATGACACTTTCCTGGAACTTTTTGGGCTGACACATTCGTCACTTACCTATTCAACTCTTCAGTCAGTTGTCTTTCCCTCAGGATTTTAAATATGTAGATAATTTAGCTCTGGTACAGGCTTTTAATAAAGTTCGTTTGTGAAGTGGGAGGAGAAAAGGGAAGGAAGCAAGCCAGTGATATGCTCCTGAGTTTGTAGGATGACAGTTGCTTGTTCTGATACATACATGTGTCTGTCACTGCCCTGGTTATTCACAGAACAAGTCCACAATTAGCAATTAAATGGCCATTATAGGAATCATGTGGATAAACATGATACATTGTAGTCATACAGACACTTTAAATAATTATTCTTTTTATAACAGCCATATACTGAAGGAGATTTATAATTTAGAGATAATATGCCCATTAGTAAAGTTTATGACCCAATAAACAGCCCCCATTAGTTAATAAATGCCAAAGCCATAAAAACAAAGCTTATTAATAGAATTTTGTACCTCCCTCTTTTGCTGGTGGTCTCAAGACACTGAAGGGAAATGCTATCTTAGGAAAAACATTTATTCTCGTTATGTAAATATCAGTGAATTGTCTTACAATCCATCTGGAAATCTCCCAGCCCCCACCTCCTTGGTCCCAGGTGGTCCTGAAATGCTGACGCAGTCTGCTTAGGTTTCAAGCTGTTGATAACTCTGGTTTTCAACACAAATAAACCCTGTGACTCAAATCTTTGGGAGGTGTGGGAAACATGGCTGTAATTTTGGTCTTTACCCTCTGAAAAAGGGAAATCCCAACTATTGCCATTATTCCAGAGTACGTGTGTTCATCACTAAGTCATGTCTGACTCTGCAACCCCATGGACTGCAGCACACCAGGCTTCCCGGTCCTTCACTATCTCCCAGAGTTGCTCATTTCATGTACACTGAGTCAGTGATGCTATCTAACCATCTCATCCTTTGCCACCCTCTTCTCCATTTGCCTTCAATCTTTCCCAGCATCCCATGGTCTTTTCCAGTGAGTTAATTCTTTGCATCAGGTGGCCAAAGTATTTGAGCTTCAGCGTCAGTCCTTCCAATGAATATTCGGGGTTGATTTCCTTGCTGTCCAAGGGACTCACAAGAGTCTTCTCCAGCACCACAATTCGAAAGCATCAATATTCCATAGTAATACCTTTTGAAAGTTTCACCGCCTTTGCACACACTTAGATTATTAGCTGCTGCTTTTCTTTCCTCTGAAGAAGAGAAATCACAACTATTGTCATTGTTCATGGGTAATAATATTTTAAAGAAGTTTTGCTACCTTTGCATATACTTATATTTTTAGCTGCTAATATTTCTCATTTTGATGGAAAAGCTGGTGCTGCCTCTTGATTTCTGGGTGAGTTGAAGGTTAATATAGGCAAACCTTTTGTACTAAGAACTAATTTTTTTTTAGTATTCCTGGAACTGTGGGAATGATTGATAAAGTCATTTGAAAGCCCAAATTGAATCATGTCTTTTCATAAAAAACTGATTAAAAGCTGTTGCAGTTCACTTTAAATGGTTTGCTGAGTCATTGTTGTAAAGTATGGATGTTGTCAGCAGATGACTAATTTTCAGTGTTTATTTGCCTTTGTTCCCCCTTTTTAACCTAACTAAACCATTTGGACCCAACTGAAGAGCCTTGTGGCTATGCTATTGATTGATTGATTAAAGTATAGTTGATTTACAATGTTGTGTTAGTTTCTGGTGTATAGCATGGTGATTCAGTTATACACATATATATTCTTTTTTATATTATTTTCTATTATGGTTTATCACAGGATATTGAATATAGTTCCCTGTGCTATACAGTACGACCTTGTTGTTTATCCATTCTGCATATAATGGTTTGCATCTGCTAACTTCCAGATGCAGGTCAGGAAGCAACAGTCAGAACTGTACATGGAACAACAGACTGGTTCCAAATAGGAAAAGGAGTACATCAAGGCTGTATATTGTCACCTTGCTTATTTAACTTATATGCAGAGTACATCATGAGGAACACTGGGCTGGAAGAAGCACAAGCTGGAATCAAGATTGCTGGGAGAAATATCAATAACCTCAGATATGCAGAAGACACTACCCTTATGGCAGGAAGTGAAGAGGAACTCAAAAGCCTCTTGATGAAAGTGAAAGAGGAGAGTGAAAAGGTTGGCTTGAAGCTCAACATTCAGAAAACAAAGATCATGGCATCTGGTCCCATCACTTCATGGGAAATAGATGGAAAAACAGTGGAAACAGTGTCAGACTTTATTTTTTTGGGCTCCAAAATCACTGCGGATGCTGATTGCAGCCATGAAATTAAAAGACGCTTACTCCTTGGAAGGAAAGTTATGACCAACCTCGAAAGTATATTAAAAAGCAGAGACATTACTTTGCCAACCAAGGTCCATCTAGTCAAGGCTATGGTTTTTCCCGTGGTCATGTATGGATGTGAGAGTTGTACTGTGAAGAAAGCTGATCACCGAAGAATTGATGCTTTTGAACTGTGGTGTTGGAGAAGACTCTTGAGAGTCCCTTGTACCGCAAGGAGATCCAACCAGTCCATTCTAAGGGAGATCGATCCTGGGTGTTCATTGGAGGGACTGATGCTGAAGCTGAAACTGCAATACTTTGGCCACCTCACGCGACGAGTTGACTCACTGGAAAAGACTCTGATGCTGGGAAATGTTGGGGGCGGAAGGAGAAGGGGACGACCGAGAATGAGATGGCTGGATGGCATCACCGACTCTGTGGACATGAGTTTGAGTGAACTCCGGGAGTTGGTGATGGACAGGGAGGCCTGGCATGCTGTGATTCATGGGGTCGCAGAGAGTCGGACACGACTGAGCGACTGAACTGAACTTCCAAACTCCCAATCCATCCCTCCCCTACCGTGCCTCCCCCTTGGCAACCACAAATCTATTCTTTATATCTGTGATTCTATTTCTGCTTTGTAGATAAGTTCATTTGTGTCATATTTTAGATTCAACATATAAGTGATCTTGTATTTGTCTTTCTCTTTCTGACTTACTTCACTTAGTATGATAAGCTCTAGGTCCATCCATGTTGCTGCAAATGACATTATGTTATTTTTTATGGCTGAGTAGTATTCCATTGTGTAGATATTGAATACATCATATATTCTTTATCCACTCATCTGTTGGACATTTAGGTTGTTTCCATGTCTTGGCTATTGTAAATAGTGCTGCTATGAACATGGGGCCTTTTTGAATTACAGTTTTGTCCTGATATATGCCTAGGAGTGGGATTGCTGGATCATATGGCAACTCTAGTTTTAGTTTTTTGAGGAATCTCCATGTTATTTTCCATAGTGGCTGCATCTGTTGGTTGACGGATGCTTACTAAAATAAAATTTTAAACAATAGAAGATGAAGAGCATTGTAACTTTTAAGTATTACAGTAGTTTGAACATTTTGCCTACTTTAGTGTGTGCATTGCCTCTGATCCAATTAATGTCAAACACACCATTCTCAGTCTTATTTTGAAGTTGGTTTTGGGGGAGGTTATATTGCTTCCAGGCTTTAAGGATACCTCAGTCATGAGTTTAGGATATTTACATTGCCCTTCCTTCTTTCAAATAGTAGGGAATTATTGAACAAGATGATATCCAGATTTTTTTTTAAAAAACAACCTTGCCTTTCCATCTTCAGTTTATTTATCTTAATTTGAGTGAGGATTGCTTCATCATAGCCTTTTCCACTTGTTCCTCATTTTGTCCACCCCTTCTTCCATATATTACTTTATATATTCCATATATTACTTCCATATATTACGCTAAGTTTGACAGTTGGCATCTTCACTAGTAGCTTAATGAAATAGTAGGGTTTTCCACAAAATATTTATGATGCTGAATAGTGCAGAATCCATGAAATAATGAATAGTCATGTTCCCAATTATCCGTATATTGCTTTTGGTTAAGAATATAGATTCCTGAATTTTGAATACCCTGCAGAATTGCTTTGTAAATGATCTTTCAGACAAACAGCTTCCAAATGATGGTGTTAAACATATACTCAAGAGATGAGTCTCTGCCCTAATATTTGTGGGGGCCACATTTGTGTTGCTTCCAGTTGAAAGCAGGTTAAGACTTTTTCAAAAAAGCAGTCTCTTCAAGTTGACAGCATCCGGAAACACAGTACTTTTTAATTCCCAAGAGAATGTGATGTATAAAAATGGAAAACCTACTGAGGCAAGATCAATGAAGCTATTTAACAAATAAACCTGGAGTGATAATGGAGCAAACATTATTACAAAGGGTAGCGCTGATTGTGCAACTAGTTTAAACGAAATTGTAATTCACACCCACTCACGTTCTTCTACCAGGTTATATATTGGTTTAAATAAATATCTTCATTTAAAATTCAATTAAGGTCCCCCAAACTAAGAGTTCTAATGTGAGGATGTACATCTTCTTTGCGTTTGTTCCTGGCCCCCAGTAAAATTCCTTCCAAGGGAACTTTCGAGCCCATTGTGTGTCTGGTGCATGGCACAGGAAGCCAAGGGTCAGCACTGCTGCTCAGAAGCAACTGGAAACGGCTGAAAAATGTGGCTGATGAAAAACTCCACAGTGGCTCTGCAAGCAGAGAATTAATGACTGGCTAGAATCAGTAGGAGCCTTTACTTCTAAATACTCATTAGTTTAAGCAGTGAGGCCTGATGTGATGCAAGTTATAGAGGGAAAAGGGGACCGCCACTCCCCATTGTCTATTTTGAACAGAATATGCACATTTAACTCAAAGTGGTGAATGGTTCAAACACATCAAACCACCTATTCATCAATCTACCAGCTTCCTGAGCACCGCTTTGCTTCTGTGTAAACCCAACAATAGAGGAAATGCTTGTTATGACCCCACTATAATATTAAAATCCAGAGGGGCTGATGGCTTGGTGAAAAACAGAAAATACATTCTCCTTTAGAAACAGTTCCACCGAAGTCATCTTTGTGTTTCCTTTTTCCTACTTTGCCTGTCCAAGAACAGCTGACTGAAATAGGAACTTGATTAAATTACTTTTGCCTGCCTTTTTTCTCCCTTGCTGTGAAGCCACTCACTGAATACAGAACCAGAGCTGACAAGCCGTTTCAGACTGCTGCAGATAGCCCCAGTTTCAACCATGACCAGAGTGGAGAGAAAGAAGGGAAATGGCAAGACATAAGACCATTGCAGAGAGGAGCCAAATGAGAATAGGGACCACCTTGTGTGTGTAACTCACATTAAAGAGTTGGAACTTAATCCTAAGGGCACGAGAAGTTACTGAAAAGATTGGAAATCTGGAGAATGAAAAGATCACGTCTGTATTTAAAAATCTCTGGCTGCTCTCTGTGTGTGAACTACGAGAGTGAGTTTGGCAGTGAGAAGGTCGACTAGGAGGCTGTTGCCAGAGCAGTGATGGCTGGTTTGAGGTTGCTAAGAAGTAAATAGATTCCGGACACATTCAGGATGTTGAAGATGAGGGAGAAGCTGAAATCAAAATTAGGGTTGAGTCATTTTGGCAGCTGGGTAGGTGGAGTTGCCAATCATTGTGCTGGGATATACCGGGGAAAAATCAGGTTTGAGGGGGAGTCAAGAATTCTGCCTTGGGCATAGGAAATTAGAGTGCCTGTGGAACGGAGAAGTGGAGATGTTGATAAGGTAACTGGATGAACAGGGCTGCAGAATGACCAGGGCTGGTGTTGGCACGTTTGAGGGTCATTGTGAGCACAGGTAAGATTGGCTAGAGGGATACTTATCGTCTGAGAATCACAGTGTCTAGTGTATTACTTACTGATTTTTTTTTTAAAGAGCTTTCATTGTCATACAATGAACTGTACATATTAAAGTGTACAATTTGATAAACTCACACATCTGTATACCAGTGAAACGTCATCCCAATCAAGATAATGAACTTCTTCCCTCCAAATTTCCTCACACTCCTTCGAAATCCCTCCTCTTGTAGGGGAGGAAAAATAATTTTCCCTCAACCATTCTGAGCTCTCAGGTGAGACCCAATATAATAAAAGACAGATTAACCAGAGGAAAAACCCCAGAAAGTAGCTGTGGGAGATATCCAGAAAATATTAGTAACTCTACTGGGTGGTCTAGGTGCATCCCAGGTGGTGCTAGTGGTAAAGAATGCACCTGCCAATACAAGAGACACAGTTTGATCCCTAGATCGGGAAGATCCCTTGGAGGAGGAAATGGCAACCCACTCCAGTATTCTTGCCTGGGAAATCCAATTGACAGAGGAGCCTGACAATGGGGACAAAAAAGGTCAAACATGACTGAGAACACACACACACACACACACACACACACAGTGACCTAAGCTACTACTTTAAATACCACCTTCAGCTAAAGATAGAATAAAGGTGTGTGTTGGGGGGAGGAGAGCCCTTATGGAAGATTACCAGGAAAAGCAAGGTAAACAAGGGTAAGATTTGTTTTGCAGATAGAAATCAATGCCTTCTTCATTATTAGGAGTTTCTTGTGATTTTGAGCCATCCTCGCTTCCTGGTACAAAGAGGAAGGCATCCTTACAAATGGAGATTTCCATTATAGATATAAATGTCTCTACAGGAGGATAGCTCGTTTTCAGAACTTTTCCTGTGTCTGCTGTGATTATTTCTCAAAATAGTCAGCTCAAAATAATTCTTATGCCAAAGAGGAATATTTAAGGGTGATATATTCTGCGAGTCTTCACCCTCCTCCATACCACTTACCTGCTTTCTGTCACTATAGAAAAGTTAGCATTCTCTAGAATTTTATATAGATGGAATTATACAGTATGTACTTTTTTGGGGTCTGGTTTCTTTCACTCAGCATAATTATTTTCAGATTCATCCACATTTTTGCATATACCAGTATTTCATTTCATTTTCTTGCTGAGTCCATTGTACAGATATGCCAGAGTTTAATTCATTCACATGTCGATGGAAATTTGTGTTATTTCAGTTAACTACCTATTACAAATAAAGCTGCTGTGAACCTTGGTGTACAGGTTTATGTATGAATATATGCTTTCATTTCTCTTAGATAAACACCTAAGAGGAGAACGTGTGCTTAGTCGCTGAGTCATGTCTGACTATTTGTGACCCCATGGACTGTGGCCCATCAGGCTCCTCTGTCCATGGGGCTTCTCCAGGCAAGAATAGTGGAGTGGGTTGCCATACCCTCCTCCAGAAGATCTTCCCAACGAAAGGATCAAACCCAGGTCTCCCACCTTGCAGGCAGATTCTTTACCAACCGAGTCACTAAGGAAGCCCAAGAGTAGAATGGCTGGATCCAATGGTTGATATATATTGTTAAATAACAAAAATTTGATAAAAATGAGTATATTTAAAGACCCAATTAACGTTATTAAATGATTCGTGAATGGGGCAGCATCTCATCTAGCACATAGGAGCTCTGCTGAGCTATAGAAAAGGTAAAGCTTTTAAAGGTGGAAAGGGGGCAGAGAAAATAAATTATTAGCAAACAGTGCATTGTTTCAGGGAAGGTCACCCTCCTAAGGGGAACAGAGGGGGCCTATTCCAGGGGTGAGGAGAGATTACCTCACCAGGGCTGACTAGATAACTCCAGGTTGACTGGCTAAAGGTTAACATTCCTGGGGGTGTCAAGACTGCAATTAGGTTAGATATTAAGTCTTGGTTTTTCTGACATAGGGTTTAGCACATTATTTTGTTCCTGCTTTCTCCTTTTTAACAATGTTTAACTTTTTCAGTAACTGACAAACTATTTTCCAAAGTGATCATACAATTTTGCTTTCCTTTCCAGCATTGTAGGAAGTTCTATTTCCTCCATGTTTCTGCAAATACTTGCTATGGCCAATCCTTTTAATTTTAACCATTCTAATAGATATGTAGTAGTAGCTTGCTGCTGCTAAGTCGCTTCAGTCGTGTCCGACTCTGTGCGACCCCATAGATGGCAGCCTACCAGGCTCTGCCGTCCCTGGGATTCTCCAGGCAAGAACGCTGGAGTGGGTTGCCATTTCCTTCTCCAAGTAGCTTGCTATGAGTGCCTATTTTCTTATTATTGAATTTTGAGAGTATATGTTCTAGATACAAGTCTTTCATCAGATATGTGATTTCTAAATATTTTCTACCAAACTTTGGTGGTCTTTTCATTCTCTTGACAGGGTATTTAGGAGGGCAAAAGTTTTACATTCTGATTAAATCTATTTTATCAATTTATTTTTTATGGGTTGTGCTATTGGTGTTATACCTAATGAATCTTTGCTAGACCAAGGTCCCAAAGGTTTTCTTTTATGTTTCTTCTAGAAATTTTATAGTTTTAGGTTTTTCACTTAGTTTCATAATCCATTTCTAGTTAATTTTTGTTATGATGTGAGATATGGCTCCAAGTTTGATTTTTTTTTTTTTTTGGCATATAGATATCCGATTGTTACAGTACCATTTGTTGAAAAGATTATCATTTCTCCATTGAATTGCCTTTGTGCCTTTGCTGAAAGTTGATTTTTTATATATGTGAAGATCTATGTCTGGACTTCTATTCTGTTCCATTAATTTACGTGTCTATCTTTATATTAATATCACACTGTGTTGATTACTGTAGCTTTATAATAAGTCTTGAAATTAATAGTTTTAGTTCTCCAGTTTTGTTGTTATTTTCTCAATTTAATGTGTACAGCATATTAACTTGATACATTTATATATTGCAGAATGATTACCATTGTAGTGTTAGGTAACACCTCCATCATATCACATAATTACAATTCCTTTGTTGCAGAGAAAACATTTAAGATCTACTCTTAGAAACTTTTAAGTATATATAATACAATGTTTTTAACTGTAATTACCATGCTGTACATTAGATTCCTTACAACTTACTCATCTGATAACTAGAAGTTTGTACCCTTTGACCAACATCTCACCATTTCCCCATCCCAAGCCCCTGGTAACCATTTCTCCACTATCTGTTTTTCTGAGTTTGACCTTTTTAGATTCCACATATAAATGAGATTATACAGTATTTGCTTTCTCTGTCTGACTTATTTCATTTAGCATAATGCCTTCAAGTTTCATCCATATTGTTGCAAAATGGCAGGCTTTATAGCCTCAGATTATTGCCTTGAAAAAGTTTCTGACCTATGGCACAAGAAGAGGGAAACCAAATAGAATATGGTGTCCTCTCTGACTAGAAGAGATGGAGCTGAGAGTATAGAAATACCAAGTTTGCTAAAGTTCAGAAGGAATATTACTTGAGAGAAGAGACTGCACAGAAATGGAACTTCAGAGATCTTCAGACGGTTCCTTGAATATTCAGCTGAACTGAGCAACTCATGTGTCTGAGGAAACTACCCTAGACTGGGGAGCAGAGAATGGTACTTAGTGTTCATGCTGCTACTGCTAAGTCACTTCAGTCGTGTCCGACTCTGTGTGACCCCATAGACGGAAGCCCACCAGGCTCCCCCGTCCCTGGGATTCTCCAGGCAAGAACACTGGAGTGGGCTGCCATTTCCTTCTCCAATGTGTGAAAGTGAAAAGTGAAAGTGAAGTCGCTCAGTCGTGTCCGACCCTTAGCGACCCCACGGACTACAGCCCACCAGGCTCCTCCATCCATGGGATTTTCCAGGCAATAGTACTGGAGTGGCTTGCCATTGCCTTCTCCGACTTAGTGTTCATACAAAGCTGATAATAGTGCCTCTTCTCAAAAACCTGACTGTAAAGTCTCAACATTCATGGAAAATTGTACTCAGAAAGTTCTTTCCCCAGTAATGAGGAATAATGAACTTTAGATTAAAATTAACACATTTTAAAAGCAATACCTAAAAGGGTCAAACAATTTCCAAGTAATTTAACTATGTCTCAGAAAAAAAAAGCTAGACTATTGATGTGTGTGCTTAGTCACTTAGCTGACTCTTTGAAGCTCCGTGGACTATATAGCCTACTAGGCTCCTCTGTCCATGGAATTTTCCAGCCAAGAATACTGGAATGAGGTGCCATTTCCTACTGCAGGGTAAGAGTGTTGATAGAAATATATAAATAGTCACCACCCAAGAAAGGTAAAATTCACAAGGTCTTGCCTCCAATAAAAGATTACCAGGCATACCAGAAAAGGAAGTTCAATTCACAATGAGGAAAAAAGAAATCAATAGATACTGATCCAGATTAACACAGATGTTATAGTTAGCAGAAATGGAGAATCAAACAACTATTAAGCTGTTGCCATGTAATTAAAAAGTTAAGGAGAGACATGGATGATTAAAAAAGACCCAACTCAAACTTCTATTGATAAAAGGTACAATGGATGAGGTGAGATGAAAAATATAATGAAGGGTTAAAGACGGATTAGATTTTGCAGAAAAAAAAGATTCATGAACTTGAAGACATACTTATAGAAATTATCCAAAATGAAACACAAAGAGTAAAAAGATTGGGAAAAATATGAACAGTTCATTGGTGAGTTGCAGGACAACTTAAAGCACTCTAATATGCAATTATAATAGTGGAGTGAGAAGAAAGGAAAATAATGGTCTAAAATTTTCCGAATTTTTTGAAAATAAGTAACATAGCACAAGCTGGAATCAAGATTGCTGGGAGAAATATCAATAATCTCAGATATGCAGATGACACTACCCTTATGGCAGATAGTGAAGAGGAACTCAAAAGCCTCTTGATGAAAGTGAAAGAGGAGAGTGAAAAGGTTGGCTTGAAGCTCAACATTCAGAAAACAAAGATCATGGCATCTGGTCCCATCACTTCATGGGAAATAGAAGGAAAAACAGTGGAAACAGTGTCAGACTTTATTTTTTGGGGCTCCAAAATCACTGCAGATGCTGATTGCAGCCATGAAATTAAAAGACGCTTACTCCTTGGAAGGAAAGTTATGACCAACCTTGATAGTATATTAAAAAGCAGAGACATTACTTTGCCAACCAAGGTCCATCTAGTCAAGGCAATGGTTTTTCCCGTGGTCATGTATGGATGTGAGAGTTGGACTGTGAAGAAGGCTGATCGCCGAAGAATCGATGCTTTTGAACTGTGGTGTTGGAGAAGACTCTTGAGAGTCCCTTATACTGCAAGGAGATCCAACCAGTCCATTCTAAAGGAGATCAATCCTGGATGTTCATTGGAGGGACTGATGCTAAAGCTGAAACTGCAATACTTTGGCCACCTCATGCGACGAGTTGACTCACTGGAAAAGACTGTGATGCTGGGAAAGGTTGGGGGCGGGAGGAGAAGGGGACGACGGAGAATGAGATGGCTGGATGGCATCACCGACTCTGTGGACATGAGTTTGAGTGTACTCCGGGAGTTGGTGATGGACAGGGAGGCCTGGCGTGCTGTAGTTCATGGGGTCGCGGAGAGTCGGACACGACTGAGCGACTGAACTGAACTGACTGAACATATAGATGTAAGGATCTCAGATAACCCAAGTGCAAGAAATATGAAGAAAACTACACCAAACAGCATCATAAACAGCAGCTAGATATAGAGTGAAAAATCTTAAAACCATCCACAGAAAAATGATCTGTTATGCACAGAGGGACAAAAATAAGGATTTCAGCATATTTTTTTCACCAGGAAAAATGTAAGGAGGAAGATAGTAGACCAGCATCTTTAAAGTACTGAAATAGTAAACTGATAATGTAGAATTCTCTGCCCAGTGAACATATCTTTCAAAAATGAAAGCAGAACAGGTACTCAAACAAATATTTATACACGCTATTCATAGTAGCATTATTCACAATAGCTAAAAAATGAAAACAACTCAAATGTTTATGAACAAATGAATGGATAAACAAATTGTGGTATTAACATGCAGTGGAATATTATTAATATTTAGCCATTAAAAGAAATGAGGTATTGATGTACACTACACCATTGATGAACCTCAAAACCATTATGCTACATGAAAGAAGGCAGATAGAAAAAGTCACTTATGATTTCATTTGTATGAAATATCCAGAATAGGTAGATCTATAGAGACAGAATGCAGAGTTCACTTGAAGGAGAGAGGATTGGGGAGCAATTGCTTAATGGATAGAGTTTCATTCTGGGTCAATGGAAATGTTTTGGGACTAGAGAGAGGTGATGGTTGTATAAAATTGTGAATATACTGAATGCCACTGAAATTGCACTTTTAAATAGTGTTCTATGAATTTCACCTCAATAAAAATATATCAGTTGAGCATGGACTGGAAAACTCAAAATACTAAAGGTGTGAATTCTCCCAAATTGGTATACTGATTTAATGCAATTCCTACCAAAATTTCAGCATGAATTTTTGGAGCTATAGACAACATTATTCTGAAATTTATATGGAAAAAGAAAAGAACTGAATAGCTATAGCAATTTTGAAAAAGGACAAAGTAGGAAGAATCAGTCTATCTGATTTAAAGATTTATTATATATCTATAATCATCTGGCCTGTCATTGGTGGAATGATAGACACATCAATCAATGAAAGGGAGGCCAGCACCCAATAATAGACCCAGACAAATGGTACCAAACTGATCTCTGACAAATGAACAAAACTAAGTCAGTGGAAGAAGGACGGCCTTTCAACAAATGATACTGAAGTAACTGAACAGCTGTAAGCCAAAAAAAAAAAAAAAAAAGAATAAAAACTTTGAATTAAACTTCACACTTTATACAAATATCACCTCAAGATAGATCATGGACTTAAATCTAATATGTTAAGCCATAAAACTTACAGAAAAAAATACCCAGGAGAAAGTATTTAAGATAAGGGACAAGTGATGAGTTCTTAGACTTGATATCAAAAGCATGCTACATAAAAGAAAAAGTAAGATAAGTTGAAATTCATCAAATTTAAATATTTGCTTTGAAAAAGACCCTGTTAAGAGGATGAGAAGACAAAGTACAGACCAAGAAGAAAATCTTTGTAAAACATATATCCAACAAAAGATATATGTAAAGAAATCGCAAACACTCAATTACAAAAGAAACAAAAGACATGAACAGAGATATCACCAAAAAGAACATACAGATGAAAACTAAGCACACGAAAAGATGCTCAATATGATTTATCCATTCAGTTCAGTTCAGTTCAGTCGCTCAGTGGTGTCCAACTCTTTGCGACCCCCTGAATCACAGCACGCCAGGCCTCCCTGTCCATCACCAACTCCCAGAGTTCACTCAAACTCATGTCCATCGAGTCGGTGATGCCATCCAGCCATCTCATTCTCTGTCGTCCCCTTCTCCTCCTGCCCCCAATCCCTCCCAGCATCAGAGTCTTTTTCAGTGAGTCAACTCTTCGTGTGAGATGGCCAAATGGAAAGGCAAACCAGTCACAGTGCAATATTAATACACATCTCTCAGTCCCTAAAAAAATATAGTGATAATAGCAATTACTGGATGTAGCAAAGCTGAATCTCTTGCACTTTGCTAATGGGGATATGAAATGGTACAGCCACTCTGTAAAACAACTTGGCAGTTTCTTAAAAACTGTATCTTTCATATGACCCAGCAACTTAACCCATGGGCATTTAATCCAGAGAAATGGAAACATATGTTCCTACAAAAACCTATATACGGATATTTGTGCTGTGCTGTGCTTAGTTGCTCAGTCGTGGCTGTCTCTTTGCGACCCCATGTAGTCAACGAGGCTCCTCTATCCATGGGGATTCTCCAGGCAAGAATAGTGGAGTGGGTTGCCATTACACCCTCCAGGGCATCTTCCTGACCCAGGGATTGAACTCAGGTCTCCCACTTTGCAGGCAGATTCTTTACTGTCTGAGCCACCAGGGAAGCCCAAGAATACTGGAGTGGGTAGCCTGTCCCTTCTCCATGGGATTTTCCTGACCCAGGAATTGAACTATGGTCTCCCACATTGCAGGAGGATTCTTTACCAGCTGTGCTAGCAGGGAAGTCCATATGGATATTTATAGCGTCTTTATTCATAATAGTCCCAAAGTGGAAACAACCCAGCTGAACTTCAATGGGTTAATTGTTAGCAATGATTTGTTTGTAACTATAGTCTCAGTGCTATAGAATACCACTCAGCAATAAAAATTGAAATGAACTATCAATTCAATAAGTTGGATAAGTCTACATAAAATTAAGTTGCCTTAAGAAAAGTCAATCCCAAAAGGTTACATAGTGTATTGTTTCATTTACATAATGCTTTTGAAATGAAAAATTGTGTCAGTAGAAATGAAGAACAGGTCAATGGTCGTCAGGGGTTAGAGGGGTAGTGTGGAGGGTGAGAGGAGGAGAAATGGATTGTGGCTATGAAAAGGCAACATGAGAAATCCTTGTGATGATGAAAATGTTTTGTATCTTGATTTTATTGATGTCAATATCCTGGTTGTGATACAGCACTATTGTTTTTCAAGATGTTACTATTAGTGGAACTGGGTATAAGATATGTGGGATTTCTCTGTGTTGTTCCTTACAATTACATTTGGATCTACTACTATGTAAAAATCCAGGAGTTGGTGATGGACAGGGAGGCCTGGTGTGCTGTGATTCATGGGGTCGTGGAGAGCCGGACACGACTGAGCGACTGAACTGAACTGAACTGACTGAACTATGTAAAAATAAAAAGTTTAATTGAAAACTTTTGTAAAGGGAAACAAAATACTTTGTCGGATATAAAGAAAGATGACAGTGTTCATCACAAGCAGTTCTGTCCAAATTGATGTATAGTTTCAGCGCAATCCTAATCACAATGAGAGCAAACATTTTTGTAGAAACTGACAAACTGATTCTACAATTCATATGAAATGCAAAGGTAGTCCTTCTGACAAAAGGAAAATGACATCACTGGGGAGTTGTACCAAACATTTAATGAAGAAATAATACTGGTTCTACATAAACTATTTCAGAAAGTTGAAAAGAAAGAAATACTTCCCAGCTCATTCTAAGAGTTGAGCATTACTCCAGATTTAAAAAAAGAAAGAAAAAGAGACTCAAAGGAAAAGAAACTACAAATCAATATCCTTCATGAATATCGATGCAAACTTTCTTAACACAATTTTAGAAAAATAAATCCAGTAATTATAAAAATGACAATACATCATGACCAAGTAGAGTTTACCTCAGGATTATAAAGTTGGTTTATCAATGCCATTAATGTAAAAGATTATAAAGGAAAAATCAGATGATCATTTAAATAGATTTAGGAAAAGAATTTGAGAAGATCCAACATCTAGTCCTTATATAAGACTCCCACCAAAGTAAGAGTAGAAGATTTCTTCCATACTTAGGATAAAACAGTTCTTGTTTTCAGATGGTAAGATAGTCTACCTAGAAAATCCAAGAGAATAATTTTTAAAGATCATCTTAGAATTAATGAGACAATTCATAAAAGTATTGGATATAGGATAAATATATAGAAATCAACAGCTTTCTGGTAAACAATCAATACCCACTTAGAAAACACAATGAAAAAAAATCACTTTTATAATAATGATAAAATCCTCTAAAAGACCCAGGAAGAATAACCTTAATTTGAAACATGTAGTAACCATTTGAAACACACTGAAAATTAGCAATAAAGAAAATGAGGACATGTGGAGAAAAAGGAAATTTGAATATGGTTAAGATGTCAGATGGAGAAGGCAATGGCAAACTACTCCAGTACTCTTGCCTAGAAAATCCCACGGACAGAGGAGCCTGGTGGGCTACAGTCCATGGGGTCGCTACTAGTCGGACACGACTGAGCGACTTCACTTTCACTTTTCACTTTCACTCATTGGAGAAGGAAATGGCAACCCACTCCAGTGTTCTTGCCTGGAGAATCCCAGGGACGGTGGAGCCTGGTGGGCTGCCATCTCTGGGGTCACACAGAGTCGGACACGACTGAAGTGACTTAACAGCAGCAGCAAGATGTCAGATGTAAGTTTAACATAAATAAAAGTTCCAATGGGGTTTAAGGAGAGAACTTAATAAGATGATTATGATGTATTTGAAATATAAAAATAGTTTCAAGACATTGGAAAAGTTAATGAGCAGAAGCTCCTCCTAAATTTTAAAGTTATAATAATTGAAGTAGTATGATAGTAACATAATAAATTGCAGATCTATGAAATATTAATACCAGACGTATGTGTGCGTGTGTGTGCGTGTGTCTATAAAGAAACATTAACCATTAGGAAAGAGACTTCAGTTTCCCTGGTGATGATAGACTAAAAGTACAAATTTACCCTTTTACCTTAAACAACTAGAAATCTAGAAAACCCAATGATGAAGCAATGATTTTCAGGTATTGGTCAATAAAGAGGGCAGGACTGTGATTCCTAAGGCTAAGGAATTGAGAGAGGTGAGAACTATGATTGTCCCTCATTATTATCTTGAGGCAGTTTTCATGCCACAGTAGAGGGAGGAGGAATCCTCAAAAAGCCTGGTGATCCCATTAAGTTGAGAAGAAAAGGGTTGAAACTCAGGAAAACCAAGGAGTCTAGAGTGTGTGGGGAGAGTACTAGAGATGAGGGAGCTGCAAGAGAGAGCGTTCATCTGTAGAGGGATCAACTCTAGTCTTTGGCTTTGACTGAGTACTGATCTTCTAATGGATGAGAAAAAGTTACCCAAGTCTGGGGAAAGAATCACTGGACAGTAGTACGCCAGAGAATTCCCAGAGATCCTCAAAGGCTAGAAATAACTTGTGTTTCCTCTATCTAGAGAAGAAAGACCTTGTCACAGGTGGAAGACTTGGTTAGAGTCCTCAGAGATATTGCTGTATTAGTAAGGCTAAATTAACTCTAGACTGATTCTGAACCAAAGACTGTTCTAGATCTGTCCTAATGAAGTCTAAAAGTAAGACAGCAAATGATACAGCTGAGTCCAAGTAACTTAATGGTACACCAGAACAAAGTTCAATACTACTTAAAGGAATTTTAAAAAGCATAGCACTCACCAAAGTAAAATTCAAAATGTCTAGCATCCAATTAAAACTGAGGCATGCAAGGAGACAAGAAAATATGATCCATAACCAGGGGAAATTTAACCAATAGAAATGAAGCCAGATATAATAGTGATGGTGGAACTAGGAAAGAAGATTACTAAGATAGCTAGTATAAATATATCTATTATATTCAAGAAGACAGGAAAACATGAACATGATGGGGAGATAGAAAGATATTACAAAGGCTAGCATGGGATTTCTAGAGGTGAAAAGCAAACTGGATGAAATTAAAAGCAAGTTAGACACTGCAGAAGAAAAAGATTAGTGAACCTGAAACACAGAGGAAAAGTGATTAATTTAATTTGATCAAACTGTAAAACTTCTGTTCTTCAAAAGTTATAGTTAAGAAAATTAAAAGGAAAGCCACAGACAAGGAGAAAAATATTTGTAAATTGCATATCCAGCAAAAGACTGGTATCCAGGTATATAAAGAACTTTCAAAACTCAAGATTAAGAAAAGAAACAGTTTAAAAAAATGGGCCAAAGACTTGAAGAGACACTTCACCAAAGAAAGTATTCAAATGACAAATAAGCACACAAAAAGATGTTCAACATTATTTGCTGTTAAGGGAATACAAATTAAAGCCACAGTGTGTCACCATTACACACTCATTAGAATAGCTAATATTAAAAAAGGATATTAGTAATGCTGGCTAGGGTGTAAAGCAGTTGGTGAAAATGCAAAGTGGTCCAATCACTTTGCAAAATAGTTTGAGTCTCTTATAAAGTGAAACGTATTTACCACATGAAGCATTGATCCCATACCTAAGTATATACCCCAGAGAAATAAAAATATATGTCCACATAAAGACTTGTATTCAAATATTCATAGCAGTTTTGTATGCTATGAATAATAGCCCCAAATTGAAAAGACTCCAAGGAAGTCCAGTGGTTAGGATTCTGTGCTTCCATTGTAGGGAGCTCAGGTTCAATCCCTGATCAGGAAACTAAGATCCCACAAGCCATGCAGTGCATCAAAAAAAAGAATGAAAGAAAAACAGGAAAAGAAAAAAGACTCCAAATGTCAGTCAACTGGTAAATGAATAAACAAACTATGTTCCACCCATACAACTGAGTACTACTCACCAATGGAAAGGTACAAACTATTGATACATGCAACAGCATGGATGAATCCCAAAACATTATGTTAAGGGAAAGAAGACAGACAAGAAAAGTCTGTATGTGATATATTCATATGACATTGTAGAAAAGTCAGAACTATAGTAACAGCAGATCAGTGGATGCCAGGAGTGTGGGCAGGAGACTGATCGCAAAGAGCTACACGGAAGTCTTTTGGGATGTTGCAGGTGCTGTAAATCATGATTGAAGTGGTGGTTACATGACTATATGTTTGTCAATATCCATTCAATTGTACCCTTACAATTGGCTAATTTTAGTGCATGTACATTATATGTTGATTAAGCTGATTTTAAAAAAATCAATAGGAGTCTCCTGATGTGATCCTCTGAGAAGGACACAATACCACCTATGAAGTTTTTCTAACAAAAATATTTAACTAGGATCTACTTGTGAATAAACTCTCAGACCAGCCAGACTGTGAGACATTCTGTAAGACAACTGGTCTGAAATCTTGAAAAACTGTCAGTATCATGAGAGACAAGAAAAGGAGGTGAAAGGAAAGGACCACAATAACTAAATACAATGCATAATCCTTGATTGAATTCTATATTAGGAAAAATAAAACTATAAAGAATATAATTGGGGAAATTGGGGAAATTTAAATACTGACAATTTATTTGATAATAGTAGTGTGTGAATGTTATTTCCTGTTTTTTGTTTATGTAATAAGATGCTCTTGTTTTTAGAGATACATGGTGAAGATTTGGGGTTGAAGTTCAAGTGTCAAATTGATAGCATCTATCAAGTGGTTCAGGAAAACAAAACGAAAGAGAGGGAGGAGGGGATGGGGAGGGGAGAGAGAACAGATAGAGTTAAAGGAACTATTAACAATTGGTAAAAAAAAATAAGTAGTGAATATACATGAAGAGTATATGGGTGTTCATTGTATTATTATTTTAATCTTTCTTTAATTTTGGAATTTTTCAAAATGAAAAGTTGAGAAGTAAACGTGTTTTAAGATTGCAAATTTTAAATCAAGATTTTAAAAAAATGATGCATACTTAGTCATATGCTCTCACTAGAAATATTAATAAACTGACAAAACAGTTTTTGTACCTTTAACAAACAAAAGTTTTCAGTGTAAAAAACTTCAGTGGGAGAACACATGCGTTATTTAATATATCGATTAGAAAAGCAGCTCTTGGGAAAAGAAACCTATATAGCCCTGCTGTGCTGTGCTGTGCTCAATCATGCCCAACTCTTTGAGACCCCATGGACTGTAGCCTGCCAGGCTCGTTTGTCCTTGGGATTCCCCAGGCAAGAATACTGAAGTGGGTTGCCATTCACTTCTCCAGGGTATCTTCCTGACCCAGGGATCAAACCTGCATCTCTTATATTGGCAGGCTGATTCTGTATTGCTGAGCCACCAGGGAAGCCTACCTGAACATTAATTATTAGTGGATTAAACTTCACTGTCAAAATTCAAACCATAAAAGTTGAATATTTACTAAGTATACTCTGAATGGAGAAGACTTTCCAAGTATAAGAGAAACTGAAGGCAGAAGAAAATTATTAATAGATTTGATAATGCAGTTAAAACTTCAGAACATTGAAAATGTAACATTAGATAATAAATCTTTTTAACAAATACAAGAAATTATGGCTTATCAGATTTACTTCCTGTAAAAAGAATATCATACACATTTGGTAAGGAATATTCTAGGGCTAAAGAAAAATAAGCAGAGAACTCAGTCACAAAAAAGAAATAAAAATGGTTAATAAAACTAAAATTGTATTTTGCCTTGAGTGGAATCAAAGAAATACAAATGAACTACTAAATAAGATTCTATTAATATTTCTGTGAAACCAAATGTTATAAAATTTTTAAAGTGGCAATTTCCCTATTGCTGAGGACAATGGGGAATCCATACTTACTCTCATTTCAGGTGGTACAATTTTTCTAAAAAGCAGTTGGAGAATATCTATTAATATTTAGAGCCTTAAAATACTCATGCTCTAGTAAGGCATCCTAAGGAAAAAATCAGACCAGGATTTTTTGCACTGTTAATCTTTGTAATATTATGTTAAATAGTGAGGATATGGAAATAGCAGAAATAGCCTGTGATTAGGGGTTGATTAAATTAATTTCAGTACATACAAGAAAACAATATGATGCAGCCATTAAGAAGCATTAGGAAATATATTTAATAACATGAGGAATTACTTAAGATATAAATACTAAGAGAAAAAAACAGTTCAAAATTTGTATCAAAAATTTTCAACTATTTAAAAATATATGCTTAGAAGAGTTTGAAGGAAATAGTCTATAATGTTCACAGCAGTTATTTCTGGGTAGTAGGAATTAATTTATTTTTCACTTTTCCTTTGCATTTTTTAAAATTTTTTTTAATTGGAGGCTAATTATTTTACAATATTATATTGGTTGGTTTTGCCATACATTGACATGAATCCGCCCCGGGTGTACATGAGTTCCCCCTCCTGAACCCCTCTCCCACCTCCCTCCTCCCTTTATCCTCCCTCTGGGTCATCCCAGCCCCGAGCATCCTGTAACATGCATCGACCCTGCATTTTTATAAATTGATATTTTCTTCAGAATGTATGTTTGACCTATATTAGAAACATTGACAACCTTATTAATAAGAATGAGATGTGGTCTTTTCTCTCAATTCTGGAAGGTAAGACTATACTTAAACCTTGCTGGACCGGCGGCCCTGGGGCCATCTTGTCCAACTGTCCCACTCAGGATTTCCTTCTGTGATGCCCCTTCCCATTGCTCCTTCATCTGCCATGCAACACTTCTAGGGCTGGGGATGGTGGGGAAGGCAGTGATATTTTCAGGCAACCCACTTACTGCATAGATAATTCTGATTGTTTGGAAGTTCCTCTTTATTGAGCTAAAACTGAAATCTAAATGTATAGTGTCCTGTCACTGCCCTTGGGCCACCTAAGGTTAAGTGGACTTCTCTTCACCCCCAAATATCCAAATCCAACCACAGAGGTCTCCACCACAACTATTTTTCCTGTGTCTCAGTTTTCAGACCCTTCATGATCATGGACGCCGTAACCACACTACTCAAAGCAGGGTCTGTGGGCCAACAGTATGGACATCACTTGGAAGCTTCTAGGAAGTTAGACTTCTGAATGAAATCTGCATCTTAACAAGATCCTCAAATGGTTTGTGGACACATTAGACTTTAGGAAGCACTGGCCTCAGGGAAGACACATTCTCATTTCTCAGCATTTCATTTAGTAGGTGCTCTCCAGACTGAAGACTATTCCAATATTATTGAGGTATACAAGGTGGTTATTAGTGCTTCTTTTTTCCCCAAGTATAGTAACTATTAACATTTTAATGCATTTATTTCCAGGCTTTTATATGCATAGTATTCATCATGGTTGAGAGAATACGACACATCTAATTTCATATTCTGTTCTTTTTTAATTATTCTTTTTTAACACCAAAAACATTTTGTATTGGAGTATAGTCAATGAACAATGTGGTAGTTTCAGGTGAACAGCAAAGGGACTCAGCCATACATATACATGTGTCCATTCTTCTGATATATCCATTCATCATGGAAACCAGTATTTATGGAACTTGTAGCTTTATGCAAGCCTCTGTTGTCAAGCACTGTTAAGTGGAAGACGGATGTGAAAAATGAAATCACCACAGAGGTCTGAGAGTTTCAGGCCCCAGTGGAAGAGTTGTCTTGAGACATAAGTGATAAATGGATGATAAAATTATATGGACAATGATGGCTATTGAGACTAAGAAGAGATCATCTGAGAATAGGGAGGTTACAGAAAAGTCAGCTTGTAACTGGGCTTGTCACAGTGAAATGCCCCTAGTAGGGGCCACGCTGTGCTCATCTCTGGATATAGGCATGTGGATTTGTGCTCTAGGACAGGGTTTCTCCAATTTTGAGGAGTATCAGCCTCATTTGGAGGACTTGTGAAGACACAAATTGCTGAGCTTTTGACATTAAGTTCTCATGCAGTGGAGCTGGAGCAAGGCCTGAGAATGTGCTGCTGGTCCAGGGAATCACACATTTGAGAACAACTAATTGAACTGTGGAGTTGGAGAAGACTCTTGAAAGTCCCTTGAACTGCAAGGAGATCAAACCAGTCAATCCTAAAGGAAATCAGTCCTGTATATTCATTAGAAGGACTGGTGCTGAAGCTGAAACTCCAATACGCTGGCCACATGATGCAAAGAACTGACTCACTGGAAAAGACCCTGATGCTGGAAAAGATTGAAGGCAGGAGAAGAACAGGATGACGGAGGATAAGATGGTTGGATGGCATCACCAACTCAATGGACATGAGTTTGAGTGAATTCCAGGAGTTGGTGATGGGCAGGGAAGCTTGGCGTTCTGCAGTCCATGGGGTTGCAAGAGTCGGACATGATTGAGTGACTGAACTGAACTGAATTTGGAGAAAATAGCACAGGTCTTGGAGCCAGTTTTGGTTCTGCTACTTAATTTGGCAAGTCACTTTTTCTTTTTGAGGTTTTTCTTCGAGGACTAGAGAATTATAATGACAATTTTGCAAGTGTTTGGGACTAGTAGATGAAATAAAGGTCTATGAACGCACCTTAGTACAGCGCCTGGTATACTGTAGGTATTAATACTACTAGTGTGACGTAGTTTCCGTTCCCTTCTCCAAAGTAATCTTGATTGACAGTGTGAATTGCAACATCTTTGGGAGTGAAGGAATAATATTTTGGGTGTGAAGGGCACCTGGGAGTGGGCATAGGCCCTTTTTGGAGAACCTAAGTGTAAGCCTTCATGCCGTTGGCACAAATCAGTTAGTGTCATTTGTGTGGCTGTTTAGGCCATTTATTTTTCTGATGACAATCATATTGCCTATCTGTGGGTCAAAAGAAAGATACCTCAAGGCTTAGAGAGATTGGTGCCATTCCAGGCTAAAAGAATGATTTGAGAAATTGGAAACTGGAACTTAAATTTCACCAGAAAAAGATAAAAATTTATTTCCAATTTACTAGAACTGAAAAATTCTAAGATAACTTCCTTCGACTTATATTTAAAGAAATTCAAGCAAGCGTATATAGTTGGAAGAATGTGAATGTAGACCTTTCTCCTTTCTCTAATAGGGATCTTCAAATGTCAACACCATGAACAAAATAATTTTAACAACTGAACCTATTCATCCCCACAACTTCTTTGGGAAATATGAGAATCCTTAAAACACTGAGGCATTTTTATTTGGGTGTATTTATTCACTTCAATTTTAGTTTTCATAGTAATAAGATGCATTAAGAAAAAGACCTCCCTATTCAGTTCAGTTCAGTTCAGTTGCTCAGTCGTGTCCGACTCTTTGCGACTCCATGAATCACAGCACGCCAGGCCTCCCTGTCCATCACCAACTCTCAGAGTTCACTCAAACTCATGTCCATCGAGTCGGTGATGCCATCCAGCCATCTCATTCTCTGTCATCCCCTTCTCCTCCTGCCCTCAATCCCTCCCAGCATCAGAGTCTTTTCCAGCGAGTCAACTCTTTGCATGAGGTGGCCAAAGTATTGGAGTTTCAGCTTTAGCATCAGTTCTTCCCCAAACTGACATGAGAAATTGATGGAGTCTCCTCATGTCACCATTAGTCCTTGACTCTTTATGGGGACTTTGTGTATTAGATTATAGATGATAACCAATTAAGCACAAAGCAAACTTTTGGAGATTAAGACATAGAGCAGGTGCATTTTGGTGGATGTGGAGGAAAGAGAGGATTGTTCTAAAGCAGAAGTCATCACCCAGTTGAGTTTGGAACACTTCAGGGTTATCTTCAGGACATCTGAAGGAAGGACATCAGACAAAAGGATGAGATAGGAAAGGGGGCAAAGTTTTTCCACTCTGTGGTTTCACTTGAGACTTGACTGCGGCCTGTTCTTATTTCTTTACCCTTTCAATAGCTGAACTTTAACAGAGAAAACATGTCACCTCCCAGATACTGTGTCTTTATTGGCTCCACTGTTTGTCTTCTGGATCATATTTAAGCTGCCTATTTCTAGAGCAGCCAGGATCCCTTTACTCCAGTGGTGCACTGTATAAATAGCCATCATAGGCAATTAGTGTCTCTGATTTTCTTCTTTCTAAATAATGTGGTTAAATGATGTTTAATATATTTCAGTTTTTCTCTCCCCAGATCATGTCAAGTAAATTATGTTTTCTTATGCCTTGCAAAGTTCATGCATATATCACTTCAACTGTGATTAAAAAGGATAAAGGGATTACAAAATAGGTTATGAACCAGTCACTCACTAACATTTCATGAGCTTGAGACTGTTTTGGTCAGAAGATTTCCTTAGGAAAAAAATTTCTATGTTTTTTATTTTTCTTTTTAGAGGAGACTTTTTTTATATAGTAAATATTAAGTATCTAAGTAATATTAAATGGGAATTTTTGATTGTTTATTATCCTTGTTTTTCTTGCCCACCCCCACATATCAATGTTACACACCCTTGTTGCCCCAAATCACTTTAAGCCATCATAACTCTGCACTCCTAGAACACTGACAGCAGATCAGGAAGTCTGTCTGAAAATCAAGGGAGAGAATATTCTCTACTTGTTGAGCTCTCACAAAATTAAAAATTTCTGAGGCTCAGTACCAGAGGCAAAGACTGACTGAGAAGGAGGGGGTTCTAATAGCACTTGGGAGGGGGGCAGCATGTCACCTAGGTGCCAGGGTACGAGGTCAGAATAATCACATCCATGAATGCTGTGCAAACTCTTCTCTAAGACTTACCATCTGGGCAACAGGATAATGTAATTCTACTACTTCCTCTTGCATTTCATAATATTTCACAAACACTGCACAGCAGGTGGCCACCACTGACCTAAAGTCAAAGGACTCAAAATTTGTCCCAAAGGATGACTTCAAAAGAGTTCCTGCGTAGGGAGCCCATCCTGGTGCTCCGTGATGACCTAGAGGGGTGGGTTTGGGGGGAGGGAAGGGAAGCTCAAGAAGTAGGTGATAGAGGTATAATTATGACTGATTTGTGTTGTTGTAGGACAGAATATTCCTCCAATTAAAAAAAATAAAGACTGCCTGCAAACACATCCTCAGCTGCTTTGTCAACACCTCACGCCACCACCCCACCCTTCAGAGTCTTTCCCTAGCGTTTGTGGCTCTCTTGGTTCTGTTTCTGTTCATTACTTGCCCTGGGCTCTTTAACTTCATCTGGTCACGCAGACTTGAGTGCACTGAGCCAAGGAACACGCAGCCGGCTGCCCACCTAAGCCCTAAAAAATCAGTTCAGCCCCATCCCAAATGTCTATTAGAGAGCCAGAGAGGGAGAAGGCAGGCGTGGATGTTTCTGCACAGGAGAGGTGTGAAAGAGCTGAATGTGAAGAGAACTTGTAGAGTAGACGCTGATAGTGGCTCATCAAAGAACCCTCAGAACTCAACATTCGTATGTACTTTGACCTGATGGCTTCCTACTTCAAGTGCCTAGGGCTCTGCCTGAGTTCTTTCTCTGGCCTCCACAGCGAGCTAGACTTGAACAGGGGCACACCAGAAGTGATGGTTAGTTAATATGGACACACTGGAAGTGACAGGCAATTAATGGGTCTAGAGGTAGCTCTTAACCAAAGACTGGCAGAAATTGGTGGATAACTCACCAGGTCCTTCAGCTCTTGGGCAGGATAACTCTGAGGTGTTCTCTATCCTGTCTTCCAGATGCTCCCAGTGAGACTGGGCCCCAGTAATCTATAGCAGTAATCTTCTTTTTAACTAACTCTGTATTAGTTTCCTTTTTTCCCATCTTAATTAATGCCTCCTATACTATTGCTTCCTGGCATTACCCTTCAAATCCTTATCTCTAGGTTTGCTTCTGAACCCAGGCTAAAAGCTAAAACATGGTATATATGAGCTTGTGACTGCACACATCATCTGGGACCATGTTGAAAGTGAGAGTGTTAGTCGCTCATTTGTGTCCAACTCTTTGCAACCCCATGGACTGGGGCCTGCCAGGTTCTTCTGCCCATGGAATTCTCCAGGCAAGAATACTGGAGTGGGTTGCCATTCATTTCTCCAGGGGATCTTCCAGACCCAGGAATCAAACCTGAATCTCCCATACTACAGGCAGATTCTTTACTGCCTGAGCCACCAGGGAAGCCCAGGACCATG
Organism: Moschus berezovskii; assembly: GCF_049115385.1. Taxonomy (NCBI): domain Eukaryota; kingdom Metazoa; phylum Chordata; class Mammalia; order Artiodactyla; family Moschidae; genus Moschus; species Moschus berezovskii. The sequence continues at coordinate 42,288,500 of NC_142488.1, read as the reverse complement.
TTGGGGAGGTCCTCAATGTCATGTTGAGATGAGACTTTACTCCATGGTGACTGAACGGTGAGTACTCGATTAGACTCCTATGCTAGAGGATCATTCTGGAAACGGAGAAGAATGGATTAGAGCACTGCTCCTCAAAGTATGGTCCTTGGACCATGAATATAAGAATCATCTGGAAACTTAATAATGCAAATTCTTGTCTCCACCTCAGACCTGCTGAATCAGACAATCTGAGGGTGAGGCCCCAAAACCTGTGCTTTAATAATCATCTCCCCCCAGGTAAAACTGATGCCCCTAAAATTTGAGAACCACTGGATTAGAGAAAGCAGGAGAAGCTAGCAGCATGAAGATCATTTATTAGGCTGTAGACCTGAACTATGAGTTTTGATTCCGTTCTCCCCATTCTTTTTCCTTGGACTCTGTTCTGCATTCAGAATGTGCTTAATAAATAATTTGGCCTGATGTCTCCAAGCCCATTATCAAGTAGGTGGGAGTGGCAATGAGAGGGGCAGGGATGGAGAGAGATGATGTAATTCATATGAGGTTCAGCCACCACTGACCACATGGCATTTCCAGCATTATGTCTTTCTCGGTTCCAGCAGCTACTCCATCCTCAGAAATCAAGATCCCATGACTTCTGTGTATGGAATCTGAGAAGCATTGTAAATCCAAGTAAGAGATTCCCATAAACTGGGCAATAAAAGCTTTTTAACAGAAATTACTTCCTGAAAAAGGGAACATTGTGTGTGGACAACAGGGAGGGAAAGAGTCTGGGAAGATGAATGGGAGGTTTCCTGCATAAGTGGCCCTGAAATTCCAAATTAGTTTGTGTTAGTTTGAGTCATAATCCATATTATTATTATTATCTGTTATTGCTTGAAAACATTTTCTTTTTTATTTTCCGAGTCAGCTTGACCAGTGTCTTTATAAGTCGTGAGTTTCAAAACCCCATAATTATGCCCTGCAACCTTGTCTGATGGCATCCTAGACCTTCAGTGCCTGCTTATGAAGCTGTGGGAACTGAAAGTCCCCCAATAGTCCCCAGGGCTGGGGTGGGTGAGGGAGACGTGGTTGGCAACAGCCCATCCTGCTGGGGTACCAGCTCCCAGAACAACAAGGCCTTTGACTGAAGCCTTCACTGGAAACTGGATGACATTCTTTGGGCCAAAAGGAGCAATTGGAAAGGTAGTTTTGTGGGTTGGATTCTAAGCCAGAGTTGAAACAAGGCTGTAGCAAGGCTGAAAGAAACCTGGCAGAGGAGGAAAAGGCCCTCCCTGTGCCAGGAACTGCATAAACCCAAGACCAATCAAACAGAATCAGTGTGTGGGGAAATATTTCTGACTGGCAAAGATGGCTGCACTGTCTAATGATTTACTGTAAGTGGTGACGGCCAATGTCCTGCTTGGTGGAGTGTGGCCTGTTGAAGGAGAGCCTGGCTGGAAGGATTGCTGTGTTATTTCTCCTTGACCTGGAAAAAAGTATGCCTTTTCAAGAGGAACTAAACAGGGGAAATCTTTTGTGATTATAAAACCTTAAAAGGGCATTGTATATCCTTTGTAACCAGACAGATTGAGTTATTGCTTGAGCTATGTTGCATAAAATTAGTGAAAATAAAGATGTACATGGACAAGAATTTACTACGCATATGCATATTTTTTCGTAAACAATGAAAAATAATTAGCTCAAAGAGCAGGCTATGGTTTGCTCCACCAAGGGATTTTTCAGGGTTGCTTTGTAGATTAAATACAAAGCTGTTGTAGAATGAGTAAATACAAAATCTCATATCAGATAGAAAGACTAATGGGCCCAATGTTGGCCCTGGGCTGGAAAGAACAAATCTACAGGGCCAACTTGGCCCTTTTAAAGCTCCCATAGCAGAGAGGCCACTGGTTGTGACCATTTATCTTCACTGAGTCCTTGGCTTTTGCAGCATTGTTTCTGGTTGTCGTAACAACCAGCTGTGGACCAATCTATCTGGATACTGAGTGGCTTACTCAATTCAGTCATTAAAAACTAACTCATATTTTAACTATTTGAGTGAGTTTCATGATGGACATGGCCGCCGTTGGCTTGATTGCATAGTTATCAGCAGGACGGGGTGGTCAAAGAACCACCAATCCAACTTCTTTTTTTCCAGAACCAAGGCCCAGAGGTGGAGAAGTAACACCCAAATCACCCGGCTAGTATAAGGCAGAAACAGAATGAAACTCCCAAGCCAGAGTTCCCCACCTCTTTCTACCATCTGGTCAACCCAAAGCACCTATTATTTATTCACAGAAATAAAACAAGTCTATTTTTTTAAAATCTGCTTTTTTTCCCCTAACAGAAGTTAATCCCCCAAAGACATATATTAATTAAGGTAGCATAAAGAAAATTGCAGCAGTAACTATAAAAATGATGAAAGATAAATATTGGCATTCTTTGCAGCTTAATTTATTATGACTTTAAAAGAGTTGCAAGGGCTCACCTTGCTTCTTTGAAACATGGTGAATTTTTGCAATACCCCTCAGTTATAAATTAATATAGGCCATTAGGGATGAGACTAATGGTGGATAAAGACTATCTCATGGGGAATATACAACACCTGAGAAAATGGATAGCTGTGGTATATGGACCCCCAACCAGTCCTACAAATGACACAACTTGTCACAAAGCTAGTCCCCATAGAGGCATATTAATTTCTAATAAATAAATCCAGCCACTTAAAATTTTTGCTTTCCTCTATAAGCACATTCCCATGTTGCTTTATCCAGAGGAGTTTTGATATAGGTATCAAGGAACTATATAGGCCCATCTTTAGCCAACCTGGCTGAATGCTCTGTGCTGACATTTGGCTCCTCCCTCTTGGAAAGTCTGAATTCCCAGCTGAGATTATGTGCTGATGAGAAGGAAAGCTAACATATTTGCAGGCTGGTTACCCGTGATGAACATACTGCAAAGTTTCCCTTTCAGAAATAAAAGAAGGCCTCAGAATCCTTCTAATTCTCAGTGCAACAGAGTAAAATCCAGGGAACTTTCTGGGAAATAAGGATTGGTTGAAACAATATTATCAGTTCTTTTCCTCTTCCTACAGTCATAAAAGATTGCTGAGAGAGGCTTGAGGGAGCTTCAGTTCAGTTCAGTTCAGTTGCTCAGTCTTGTCCGACTCTTTGCGACCCCATGGATTGCAGCACACCAAGCCTTCCTGTCCATCACCAACTCCCGGAGTTCACTCAAACTCATGTACATTGAGTCGGTGATGCCATCCAACCATCTCATCCTCTGTCATCCTCTTCTCCTCCTGCCTTCAGTCTTTCCGAGAATCAGGGTCTTTTCAAATGAGTCAGCTCTTCGCATCAGGTGGCCAAAGTATTGAAGTTTCAGCTTCAACATCAGTCCTTCCAATGAATATTCAGTACTTATTTCCTTTACAACTCATGACTGGTTTGATCTCCTTGCAGTCCAAGGAACTCTCAAGAGTCTTCTCCAACACCACAGTTCAAAAGCATCAGTTCTTCGGTGCTCAGCTTTCTTTATAGTCCAACTCTCACATCCATACATCACTACTGGAGAAACCATAGCTTTGACTAGATGGATATTTGTTGGCAAAGTAATGTCTCTGCTTTTTAATATGCTGTCTGGGTTGGTCATAGCTTTTCTTCTAAGGAGTAAGCGTCTTAATTTCATGGCTGTAGTCACCATCTGCAGTGACTTTGGAGCCCCCCTAAATAAAGTCTGTCACTGTTTCCACTGTTTCCCCATCTATTTGCCATGAAGTGATGGGACCAGATGCCATGATCTTCGTTTTCTGAATGTTGAGTTTTAAGCCAGCTTTTTCACTCTCCTCTTTCAGTTTCATCAAGAGGCTCTTTAGTTCTTCTTCGCTTTCTGCCATAAGGGTTTTGTCATCTGCATATCTGAGGTTATTGATATTTCTCCTGGCAATCTTGATTCCAGCTTGTGCTTCATCCAGCCCAGCGTTTCTCATGATGTACTCTGCATATAAATTAAATAAATGGGGTAATAATATACAGCATTGACGTACTCCTTTTCTTATTTGAACCAGTCTGTTGTTCCATGTCCAGTTCTAACATTTGCTTCCTGACCTGCATACAGATTTCTTAGCAATTGAGATAAAAGACACACCTTAGGCCCCTACAAATTTCAAGTCAGAAATGTAGTCACTTTGAAATTGAAACACCAAGGCCAAATCTTAGACTTAAAATGGCTTTATGGACGCAGAAATGTAAGCCTACCCCATGTCTGAGGACTGAACATTCTTACTGTTTTCTTGCGGACTGAGTCAGTCTCTGGATAAGCCATATTTGGATGAGATGCTGACTTCAAAGCCTCCATCCCCACTCCCATCTCCACTCCCATCTCCACCACCAGTGTGGCGTCACTCTTTTTTAGTACTTTTGTTAAAGAGATTTAAATGTCCATTCCTGCCTTTCTGTACTCAGGAAAATAAATGTAACCTCCCTTTATTTGAATAACAACAATCACAGTATCCCACAATAACAACACAGAAGGATAAACATGCACCTGATGTTAGGGATTTTGATTTACTGTCGCTGCCTTGGGCTCCCAAGTAATGTGTGTGCATACATGGCCAAAGAGAAGCACAAAATGATTGTAGGTGGATGTGTCTGTCCTTGGATAATGCTGTTGTACCAGCTAGGCAGCTATGCTGATCATACCAGGTAAGTCTCTTGCATGTGAAGGGAATTGTCATTTGGAATACCTTCCATTGAATGGAAGGTTAATTTGATTTTTCTCACTTTATTTCACTAAAGGAACAATTGAGCAGGTACTCACCTAGTGATAAATCCTAGTAATGGCCAATGTACCCAAGCTTGGTTCCAATCTAGAGATGAGGCTGATGGAGGATAGAAACAAAGCATACAACTGATTTGCATGACTCCTCCAGTTCCATTCTTCTTTCTCAAAATTGTTTTAGTTATTTGGGGTCTTTTGTGTTTCCATATAAGTTTTAAAGTTATTTGCTCTACTTCTATGAAAAATGGCCTTAGTGTTTTGAAAAGAATTGTGCTGATTTTGTTCTACCTAGCATCTCACTTAATTCCACCCACAACTACTGGAATTATCCAAAGGCAAATTCTCAGTCTTTCTATTACTTATTGGCAGTAATTGACCCAATGGATCACCTCCTCCTCCTTGAAACACTGTTATTAGTATCCAGGACACTTGCTTCTCTGAGTTCACCTTTTATCTCTGGTCTTCTCCTTCTTCCTCATTTACCTGACTTCTAATTGTTGTAGTGCCCCAGGCGTCAGTTCTTGTACCCTTTCTCTCTTTTGTATCTAAACCCACTGCTTTGGTGATCTCACTTAATCTGAATAATTGTTTCAATATCATAGCTATCCAATCTAAATGGTTGAAATATCATAAATATCATGCACACACACATGCATAAAATTTCCAGAACTTCTAGGGCCAACCAAGATAGAGTAAGCTTGAGATTCCCTTTTTTCCCCCTCTTATTTCTCTAGACTTGATATGAGGGTGGCCTGGAGATCTGAGTCACAGAATTTTAAAGCAGGGATGGACACCCAAAGCTCCAATAAAAATCTCACTCTTTCTGGCCAGAGGATGAGAGCCAAGAGTACAGGTAGATGGGGAGAGGATCCTATCTTTTTCTTTTTGTCCCTCTTGGCTTTGTCTTTGAGGCAGCCCCAGTTGCAGACCTGCACTGCTACGGGGACGATGTTGGTAGTAGTGCAGACACTTGAACTTTGTCTAACTAGTGGAACTGGAAAAAGGAATCCCTGCGTGTGAAGAGTGTTGGGGGAAGCCCCATTATTATTTTTTCTTGCTATTTCACCCTCAAGGTGGCTCCAATGACCCAGAACTGTAGGACAGTGTAGTAGGGGGAGCGAGGGCTAAAAGTCTGAGAAAAGTCCATTTTTCTGACCAAAAGAATTGGAAAAGGGGACCTCGGGAGTCAGAGAATGTGGAGAAAATCCCAGAGAGCAAAGAATTGGAAAAGGGACTCCCTCTAATACTGTGTATGAACTAACATAAGTTCTGAGCTTACCCCCAAGCTGTGCATGAGCAGGACAGACTCAAAAGAAGCAGAGTAAAATCTCTGAGAACTGAGCTATGATACAAACCACTCCTAAGTCCCAAACATAGTCCTGAGTATCACCTGCATGCGTGTTAAGTTGCTTCAGTCATGTCCAACTCTGTGCAACCCCATGGACTGTAGGCCACCAGGCTCCTCTGTCCAAGGGCTTTTTCAGGGAAGACTTCTGGAGTGAGTTACCATGCCCTCCTCCAGGGGATCTTCCTGACCCAGGGACTGAACCCCAAGTCTGGTATGTCTCCTGCATTGGCAGGCAGATGCTTTACCACTAGTGTCACCTGGGAAGCCACAAGTGTCACCTATATTGGGGCAATAAAAACAATGGCATTGAATCCTGAAATGATATTTGAACCACTGCCCACAGAAAGTAAGTCAAAACTTATGGTCTTAACCTGTGTTTATTTCCTTCAAAAACAGCAATAAAATCTATTGACATTCCATTCTCAAGAGGATTTTAACAGGACCCAGTCTCAAAACAAGTCCAGGAAGAGATATAAAATTATTTAACATACAAAGAACCAAAAAAATCTAACCAACTCTCAAGAGAAAGAACAATAAACAGAGGCCAACATGATGATCCAGATGTTTGAATTAGCAAAGACTTTCAAGCAGCTATCATAACATGTTCCATGAAGTAAGAATGAACATTCTTGAAATGAATGGAAAGATACAAACTCTCAAGATGAAAATAGAAACTATTAAGAAAAAAACAAAATTGAAATGTTAGGATTGAAAAATATGGCATCTTAAAATTTTTTAAAAATTGCTGGATAACTTCAATAGCAGAATGGAGATGACAGAGAAAAAAATAAATGAACTTAAAAACAGGTAATTAGAAATGATCCTATCTGGAGATGTTAAAGAAGATTAAAATTAATAAGGAAAGTAGAGATTCAACAAACGGTACTGGAACAATTGGACACCAAATATGCAAAAAAAAAAATGTACCTTGACTATATCTCAAGACTTACAAAAATAAAAATGTTTTATAGACCTGAATAAAAAACATAAATCTGTAAGACTTTTAAAAGAAGATAAAGGAGAATATCTTTGTGACTGTGATTTAGGCAATGAGGCTTTGAGTATGAAACCAAAATCATGATCTGTAAAAAATGATAAACTGGGCTTCATCAAAATTTAAAACTTTTGCTCTGACAAAAGCACTTTTAAAAGAAAAGACAAACTACAGACTTGGAAAATATATTTACAAATCACACATATGACAAAAAACATGTAAGCAGACTATATAAAGAATTGTCCATATTAAACAATATATAAACAAATAACCCAATTAAAAAATGGGCACAGATTTTAATAGACACCTTACCAAAGAAGAAATTTGTATGGAAAATAAGCACATGAAAAAACACTCAACTTCATTATTCATTCAGTTCAGTTCAGTCGCTCAGTCGTGTGGGACTCTCTGCGACCCCATGAATCACAGCACGCCAGGCCTCCCTGTCCATCACCAACTCCCGGAGTTCACTCAAACTCATGTCGATCAAGTCGGTGATGCCATCCAGCCATCTCATTCTCTGTCGTCCCCTTCTCCTCCCGCCCCCAATCCCACCCAGCATCAGAGTCTTTTCCAGTGAGTCAACTCGTCACATGAGGTGGCCAAAGTATTGGAGTTTCAGCTTTAGCATCAGTCCTTCCAATGAACACCCAGGATTGATCTCCTCTAAAATGGACTGGTTGGATCTCCTTGCAGTCCAAGGGACTCTCAAGAGTCTTCTCCAGCACCACAGTTCAAAAGCATCAATTCTTCGGCGATCAGCTTTCTTCACAGTCCAACTCTCACATCCATACATGACCACTGGAAAAACCATAGCCTTGACTAGACAGACCTTGGTTAGCAAAGTAATGTCTCTGCTTTTTAATATGCTGTCTAGGTTGGTCATCACTTTCCTTCCAAGGAGTAAGCGAGACGCGAGAGACACCGGCTCCGGCGGCGCAAATGGGAGACGGCGCAACCGACCACGCGCAGAAGCGTGGCCAAGAGGAGATACCCCACGTCCAAGGTAAGGTACAGCGGCTGCGCTTTGGTGGAGCAGCTCTGAAGAGATATTCCACGACCAAGGTAAGAGAAACCCAAATAAGACGGTAGGTATTGCGAGGGGGCGTCAGAGGGCAGACACACTGAAATCATTATTCATTCAGTTCAGTTCAGTCGCTCAGTCGTGTCCGACTCTCTGCGACCCCATGAATCACAGCCAGGCCTCCCTGTCCATCACCAACTCCTGGAATTCACTCAAACTCATGTCCATGGAGTCGGTGATGCCATCCAGCCATCTCATTCTCTGTCATCCCCTTCTCCTCCCGCCCCCAATCCCTCCCAGCATCAGAGTCTTTTCCAGTGAATCAACTCTTCGCATGAGGTGGCCAAAGTGTTGGAGCTTCAGCCCCAACATCAGTCCTTCATTAGGGAAAGGCAAATGAAAGCCACAATGGGATACTATTATACATCTATTAGAGTTGTTAAGAAGTACATTAAAAAATAATTTAAAATCTGATATTCCTGCAGGAAACACAAAATGGTACAACCATTTTGGAAAACAGTAGGCAGTTTAGAAAACATATACTCACTGGATGACCCAACAATCCTACTGCTCATTGTATATTCTAGAAATCTGAAAACTTTTGTTTATAAAAATGCCATGAATATTTCTACCAGCTTTATCATAATTGCTAGTAAGGGGAGACAACCCACATGTCCTGCTGTCAATGGGTGAACAAACAATGGTACATCCATATAGTGAAATACTACTCAGCAATAAAAAGCAAAGGACTGTTGATAAACCTAACATGGATAAATCTCAAATAAATTGTGCTGAACAAAAGAAATCGGATTCAAAATGCTGCATACCTTTTGATTTCATTTATATAACATTCTGGAAAATGTAACACTTAGGGATGGAGAATAGATCAGTGGTCACCAAGGGCTGAGGATGAAGGGTGAGTTTGAGAACAAAGGGGTTACTTGAGGGATTTTTTTAGCATGATGGAACAGTTCTGTGGTGGTAGTTATATGACTGTGCAGTTTTCAAAGCTCATAAAAATGTACAAACAGGAAGAAGGAATTTTTCTGTAAGTTAAAAATTCTTCCATATGTTTATCTCCAGATCAGTAATGTCCCCTTTTGTCATATACCTATCTGATATCTGCACTTGGATGTTTAACAAACATCTTAAATCTAATGTACCCTAAAGCAAACTCGATCGTTTCCTCAAAACCTGTTCCATCTACAGCCTTCCCTGACTTCAGTTCAGTTCAGTTCAGTCCCTCAGTCGTGTCCGACTCTTTGCGACCCCATGAATCACAGCACGCCAGGCCTCCCTGTCCATCACCAACTCTCGGAGTTCACTCAAACTCATGTCCATCGAGCTGGTGATGCCATCCAGCCATCTCATTCTCTGTCGTTCCCGTCTCCTCCCACCCCCAATCCCTCCCAGCATCAGAGTCTTTTCCAGTGAATCAACTCGTTGCATGAGGTGGCCAAAGTATTGGAGTTTCAACTTTAGCATCAGTCCTTCCAATGAACACCCAGGATTGATCTCCTCTAAAATGGACTGGTTGGATCTCCTTGCAGTCCAAGGGACTCTCTAGAGTCTTCTCCAGCACCACAGTTCAGAAAGCATCAATTCTTCGGCGATCAGCTTTCTTTACAGTCCAACTCTCACATCCATACATGACCATGGGAAAAACCATAGCCTTGACTAGACAGACCTTTGTTGGCAAAGTAATGTGTCTGCTTTTTAATATGCTATCTAGGTTGGTCATAACTTTCCTTCCAAGGAGTAAGCGTCTTTTAATTTCATGGCTGCAATCAGCATCTGCAGTGATTTTGGAGCCCCCAAAAATAAAGTCTGACACTGTTTCCACTGTTTCCCCATCTATTTCCCAAGAAGTGATGGGACCAGATGCCATGATCTTCGTTTTCTGAATGTTGAGCTTCAAGCCAAACTTTTCACTCTCCTCTTTCACTTTCATCAAGAGGGCTTTGAGTTCCTCTTCACTTTCTGCCATAAGGGTGGTGTCATCTGCATATCTGAGGTTATTGTGATTTCTCCCTGTAATCTTGATTCCAGCTTGTGCTTCTTCCAGCCCAGCGTTCCTCATGATGTACTCTGCATGTAAGTTAAATAAGCAGGGTGATAATATACAACCTTGACACACTCCTTTTCCTATTTGGAACCAGTCTGTTGTTCCATGTCCAGTTCTAACTGTTGCTTCCTGACCTGCATACAGGTTTCTATGGCAATTCCATTCTTCTAGTTGCTCAGGCCAAAATGCTTGGAGCCATTCTTGACCTCACTCTTTACCTTATATCCTGTATTCAATCCACCATAAGTCTACTTGTCTCTATGCCTTAAAAACATATTCAGAATTTTATTTCTTCCACTCCCATCAACCTGGTCTAAGTCATATGGTTTTGCAGTAACATTATCACCAGACTTGCTGTTTGTGTTGAACACAGAGTTGCCTTTTCCAGAAGAAATTTGTTGTCCCTCTGTGAGGAGAGCTATTAGCAGAGAACCTTTAGCTGTTAACTCCTTCAGAGTCCACTTCAGCTGCAGAGTCAAGACACAAGCCTCCTTGCTCTTTCCGAAGCAGACAGGCAAAAGAACTGCCTCAGAGTCTTTGCATCTACTGTTCTCTTGCTTAACCACTTCTTAGATATCCTCTTTATTAATCTCCTAAGGGTGCTGCTAAGGAGAAATGGGCAGCACAGGATACAGTGGTTAGACAGCATCACTGACTCACTGGACATGAATCTGAGCCAACTCTGGGAGGTAATGAAGGACAGAGGAGCCTGGTGTGCTACAGTGCATAGGGTTGCAAAGAGTTGAACATGACTTAGTGATTGAACAACAACAAAGGGTGCCGTGAAAAACACAAACTTGATGGCTTAAAATGAAAGAAATTGATTCTCTTACAGTTCTGGAGGCCATAGTCCCTCTGAAGGCTCTAGGAGAGAATCCTTCCTTGCCTCTTCCAGCTTCTGGTGGCGCCAGGTGTTTCTTAACTTGTGACCACATCACTCTCTGCCTCCATCTTCGCATGGTTTCTTTGTGTCTGTCTTCTCTTCTTCTCTCTTATAAGGATGTTTGCCATTAGGGCCCACCCAGATAATCCAGGATGATCTCATTTTAAGAACTTTAACTTAATCACATCTGCAAAGACCGTTTTTCCAAACAAAGCCACATTCACAGGTTCTTGGATCACAACATGGACATGACCTTTTGGGGGCCACCATTCAACCCACCACACCTTCTTAGCTCACTCCATCACTTTCTTCAAATCCTTCATTGGAAGGTGCCATCTCAGGGTGCAATCATCCTCCATCCTACTTGAAGTGGAAACTTTCCTACCTCTATCCACTTCCCTCCTTAATTTAACTTCATAGCATTTATCACCATCTGGTGTGCTGTATATATTACTTTTTTATTCTTTATTATTATAATAAAACTGACTCTCCCATTAGAATTGGCAGGGTTTTTTTTTTAATCTATTGTATTTACTGCTGTATCCTCATCCCCTAGAACAGAGGTCCCCAGCCTTTTTATTTTCTGGCACTAAAGACTTCCACCAAAATTGTGGAAGACAATTTTTTTCCCATGGTCAGAGGCAGGGAAGGTTTTGGGATGATTCTCATAAGGAGCGCACAACCTAGGTCTGTCACATGTGCAGTTCGCAGTAGGGTTCACTCCTATGAGAATCTAATGCCACCACTGACCTGACAGGAGGTGGAGCTCAGGCAGTAATGAGAGTGATGAGAAGCAGATATAAATACAGATGAAGACTTGCTTGCTCACCTGCCGCTCACCTCCTGCTATGCGGCCTGGTTCCTGACAGGCCATGGACTGGTACCAGTTCATGGCCCTTGGGATGGGGACCCCTACCCTAGAACAATGCCTGGTGCAGTAATAGTGTTGAATGAATAATTATCCCTATTTTACAAATGCTTAAGCAGGCAGAGAGAGGTCAAGTAATATGCTCCAGTGTGGTGTTTCAAAGCAGGTTTCTCATACCAAATCCTCTGCCTCTAATGTGATGACAAATCATCAGGACCAGGACAATTTCCTAGTGTGGCAATGACCTCCAGGGACATCTATTGTCTCAGGGTTGAGGAAATATTGAATTGACTTCTTACCCTTAGAGTATCTGGGACACATGGGGTACTTCTCACATCTGAAGTTCTTCTCTGATCTCAGTTTCTCTCGGTAGCATTCCCTGTTAAAGACATTTCCTTTCTATCTAACCTAACTTTTTCATACTGCAGTGGAGGTTCATTTCTTCTTCAGCCCTGAGTCACAAGAGAGAGCAGCCGCTCTTTCCAGTCCCCTTGCATTTGGAGATTATTATCAAGTTGCCCTGTGGGCATTGCTTGTCCAGACAAAACACGCCAGACAAGTTCCTTTAGCTTTTTCCAGAAATCTCATTTTATTGTTTCCCACCGTCTCCCTTCTCCCCTTCCCTGCAATGGGTTTCTGATAAAATGCAGGATGAGATTTTTGGCTTGTAGCATACACTGCCCTTAGGTGATGTTCTATAAATAATGAATGGAACAGAACAACATTTTCAAAAATGCATGTTTTGGCACAAATTCAATTAGTGGTGTTGGCACTTGCTAACTTAGCAAATAAATGCATTTTCTCTGGCAACCAATGCCAGACTCCAGCTCTTAATGCTTATTTTCTGGGAGTTCTATTTACAAAGTATATTTTCATAAATAGCAGAGAATGCTCAGAGGAAGAGGGGACAAGCAAGTAATTGTTGCACTCAATTCCCAGGTAGGGAGAGACTAGGTGGGAATGACTCTGTCCCTCCAGGATGGACAGACAACCTAGGGCTTTCCATACTGGGTCACACTGATTCGTAAAGCTCCAGAGGCCAAAGGCATTTGCTCATTCCATCATGCAAGCTTCTCTGGAAATCAAGGCCAGATAAAATTCAAGCCGATGTTTAGATGGACATTATTCTGTGCTCCGTCAGCCAGATTCTCAGCCTATGAAGTTTGTGGCCATGTGCGTGGAGCCTCATCTCAGGCTAGTTGATGGGAATTACTACAATAAGTGAAGCTGAAGCCAAATTCTCAACCAATATAACTCTGTGAATTCCCATAGAATTACATCAGTTGAGAATCTGGCCTATGTGTACATGTATGTATATAACTCACATTACTTTATGAGGTCAATCATAAAGATGACCATAAAAGTAGAGATGACCGTAAAGGTCTCGTCATTACATTACTATTTTTTTGGAGGGGTCATGATCTTAGACTGAGATTCCATAGGGAAATTATATGAGTGTCTGTGTATATACATGTGTCTATATGTATATATATGTGTGTGTGTACATATATATACACACATTTATATGTACTCTCTCTATATATACATACATACATATACACATCTATACATATATATATATATATATATATATATATGCTAGATTCTGTACAAGAACAAGAAAACCCCATGTTATTCACATCCACTGGGGACAGTTGTGACTTTGTTGTATTTTATTTCCTTTTGTTTCTGTCTTTCCAGGGAGTTTTATTTTCCTCCATTTTTTGTTTGATTGAGATATGATGAGCCTGGTTTGGGACAGTTCTAATCAACCCTGGACAGATGAGTTCTTTAAATTGTTCAGAAAGCATTTAATATTTTCATTCAGGAAGTTCCAAACACTAGAGCAATTAGAGTTGGCTGTTGGTGCCTCCCCCAATGCAGGTGGCTTTTATCTTTATTATGGATTGTTCAGTAAAACATTTTGGTCACTTGAGTTTATTTTCAATGTAAGATTTAGACCTGTAAAAAAATAAATCCCATATGTGTAAGAGGGAATAACAGCAGAAAAGGAGACATGGAAACTTTCACCTTCTCCCTCCAGCCATTGGTTCAGGGCCAGCCCAGGTCTGCATTGGCAAAACATATCAGCCTTTCAATGAATGCCATGTCTTGTGATGTGTAAAAAAAAACTTGGTGGTCTTGGTATGGTGGGTCTATGTGGGTTTCTGCCTATATCACTGGCCAGAGCCCAACAGAGCTGACTCAAGGGCACAGAAATTGAAGAGTAGTTGGACTCAGTGGAAAGTGGCTCCCATGTTCCTGGGTTGAGGCTGATGTGAAGCACTCTTAGACAGTCTTTGATGGCTTTTCACAGCCTCCTTTCTTCTGACTGTATAGTTGAGTGTTCTTCCCAGGGATGTGGGTGGTGTGTCTTCTCTATGGCTTCAGGCTTCTCTCACGTTTCAAAGGCAATCAGTTCAGCCAATTACTGAGTAGATTTTACATTCTCTGGACCCTGGGTTTGGCTCTAATCTGAAATTAAAAGTCCAAGCCAAGGAGCTCAAAGCCTGGCAGGAAGCAGGGAGGCCAAGACCATGCCCAGCTCTTGGCATCCTGGAGCTGGGCAGCAATGAATGCAGTGAACTATGGCTTGCAGGGCATAGAATGATGCCGAAAACTTGGCCTTTGTGCCCTGGTACCAAATCGAATATCAGAGACAGAGTTTTGGGTAAAGTAGAATAGAGTAATTCAATTGCTTTGCCTGGCAAAGGGGGCCACAGTAGGCTCATGCCCTTCAAAACTGTGTGTCCCTTGGACTTCCCTGGTGATCCAGTGTTTAGAACTCCGCACTTCTACTGCAGGAGGCCTGGGTTCGATCCCTGGTCTGGGAACTAAGATCTGGCAAGCTATACTTGTGGCTTTCCTTAAACCTGTGTGTCCTTTCCTGGGGGCATTTGGTGAGGAATTTTATACCAATGGTTCAAGGGCAGAGTTGCTGATAAGGAGCAGGGTGTATTCAGGGCTCCCACTAATCAGGTCTTAAGGTAATCTACTGATCAGTAGAATGGAATGAAGAATGCTTCATCAAGTAGTTAACATCTTCCATTTGTTGGGTGTTTCAGTTCTGCAGAAATGCTTAAAGATGTAGTTATGTGTATCACTTGAGGAATAACCAGGCCCATGCCCCAAGGCTGGTCTATTGTTTCTTGATTGCTCCTCCCTTGTCTCCACATCCCTTCCCTTCCCTAATTAGCAACTGTGTTTGAACCTGTCCCATTGGAACTCAGGGAAGGTCATGAAGACTGAACCAAAAGTCTCCTGTACCCAGGAGCCCCGCAGGTCCTGCTAGGTTTCAAGAGGGATCAAGCAAAGAGGGGATAGCCAAAACTAAGACCTTAAAGATCCCCTGGAGAAGGAAATGGCAACCCACTCCAGTATTCTTGCCTAGAGAATCTCATGGACAGAGGAGCCTTGCAGGCTACAGTCCATGGAGTCATGAAGAGTCAGACACAATGAAGCAACTGAGCATGTACACACACACACACAAACACACACACACACACATGAGACCTTAAAAGACAAGTAGGATTTGTCAGGAGTTGGGGGTGAGGGAGAATGTTCCAGGCTGAGGAAACCCCAGGTACAAAAGTACAATATGGTCAAATTTTTCTACAGTTTGGAGAATCCCTTCAGTGACTCCCTTAGCTGTTATGCTAAAGGGCAAACGTGGCAGCATGCCTACAAAACCCTTCACTTGGCTGGTCTCTCCATTTCTGAAGTTTTCCTTTCATTCTTTCCCTTCTTTTACCTTCTCCCTAAACATTCTTAACTCTATGGGCTAAGCCTTCTCACAATGCTGCATATTTGCACTTGTTACCTTGATCAACTTTTCCCTGCTCCTTTTTCTAGCTAACTCTTTCCCTGTTTAGAATTCCTTATAAGTTTTTTCAACATTCCCTCTTTGACTCCTTCTCTCCTCCCCAGAGATGACATTTGATGTCTCTCGAAACTTTCATAGCTCCACAATATTGTCAATGCTCAGCCCTTTGTGGAAAAGATTGAGTCTCTCAAACCTATGTCCAAAGCACCTAGTACATTGCCTACTGTTGAGAAGGAAAAACTTTTCCTCTATCATCTTAGGTTCAGTAATTGGAGGTCTGCGAATTAAACTGACAGAAGACAGATTAGCAAGAGGGGAAAAACATTTCATTAAATACCTATGCTCCAGTTCAGTTCAGTTCAGTCACTCAGTCGTGTCCAACTCTGCGACCCCATGAATCACAGCACACCAGGCCTTCCTGTCTATCACCAACTCCCGGAGTTCACTCAAACTCATGTCCATTGAGTCGGTGATGCCATCCAGCCATCTAATCCTCTGTCATCCCCTTCTCCTCCTGCCCCCAATCCCTCCCAGCATCAGAGTCTTTTCCAGTGAGTCAACTCTTTGCGTGAGGTGGCCAAAGTATTGGAGTTTCAGCTTTAACGTCAGTCCTTCCAATGAACACCTAGGACTGGTCTCCTTTAGAATGGACTGGTTGGATCTCCTTGCAGTCCAAGGGACTCTCAAGAGTCTTCTCCAGCACCACAGTTCAAAAGCATCAATTCTTTGGCGATCAGCTTTCTTCACAGTCCAACTCTCACATTCATACATGACCACTGGAAAAACCATAGCCTTGACTGGACAGACCTTTGTTGGCGAAGTAATGTCTCTGCTTTTTAATATGCTATGGACATGGAACAATAGACTGGTTACAAATAGGAAAAGGAGTATGTCAAGGTTGTATCTTGTCACCCTGCTTATTTAACTTATATGCAGAGTACATCATGAGGA
The DNA here is from genome assembly GCF_049115385.1 of Moschus berezovskii. Taxonomy (NCBI): domain Eukaryota; kingdom Metazoa; phylum Chordata; class Mammalia; order Artiodactyla; family Moschidae; genus Moschus; species Moschus berezovskii. The sequence goes on along the minus strand of NC_142488.1, from coordinate 42,271,789 downwards.
ATGCTGGACTGGAAGAAGCACAAGCTGGAATCAAGATTGCTGGGAGAAATATCAATAACCTCACATATGCAGATGACACCACCCTTATGGCAGAAAGCGAAGAGGAACTAAAAAGCCTCTTGATGAAAGTGAAAGAGGAGAGTGAAAAAGTTGGCTTGAAGCTCAACATTCAGAAAACAAAGATCATGGCATCTGCTCCCATCACTTCATGGGAAATAGATGGGGAAACAGTGGAAGCAGTGTCAGACTTTATTTTTTTGGGCTCCAAAATCACTGCAGATGCTGACTGCAGCCGTGAAATTAAAAGACTCTTACTCCTTGGAAGGAAAGTTATGAGCAACCTAGATAGCATATTAAAAAGCAGAGACATTACTTTGCCAACCAAGGTCCATCTAGTCAAGGCTATGGTTTTTCCCGTGGTCATGTATGGATGTGAGAGTTGGACTGTAAAGAAAGCTGATCACCGAAGAATTGATGCTTTTGAACTGTGGTGCTGGAGAAGACTCTAGAGAGTCCCTTGGACTGCAAGGAGATGCAACCAGTCCATTTTAAAGGATATCAGTCCTGGGTGTTCATTGGAAGGACTGATGCTAAACTGAAACTCCAATACTTTGGCCACCTCATGTGATGAGTTGACTCACTGGAAAAGACTCTGATACCTATGCTCAGGAGTTCACAAACAAATGTGACTTGAGGGGGTGGTTAGACTTTTTACATATCACCTTTATGGGATGGGAGGAGGGCAGAGGAGCACTTCTGGGAGAACAAATGTGTTTTAGTAAAAACAAATGGGCACTTAAGAGAATAGATGGGAGATATGATAGTTTTGTGACAGTATCTGTTTAAGTGACTTTTTATCTAGATCCTGACCTGTGTTTACTTTTCCTCTTCAGTGATAAGAGTCAATTGTCCCTGGTTGTGAAACTCCTGGAAGGAGATTTATGAGAATTGAATTAATTGAGGAGGCTTTGCTTTTAGAAAGATAAGGGGGAGGTTAGAAAAAGTCTCTTCCTGCAGTTGTTGAATCTCAAATATATTCAGTTCAAAATAATTCTTATGTCATGGTGACATATTCTGAACCCCTTCACTAGCACATAGTAGATGCTCCCAAAACATTTGGTGAGCAGCTTTAGTATTCCAAACCTGCTCCTTTCCAGTGTTCTCCTTCTTAGTAAAAGTCACCATCATTGGCTAGTTGCCCAAGCCCTCAACCTAGAAATCAGCCTTGATTTCTCTCCTGTGCCACATCCAATTATGTAGCTGTTCTTATCAGCTCTGCCTCCAAGATATACCATGAGTCTGTCTCCTGAACCAAGATCAAACTGTCAACATTCCTTGGATCATAGAGAAAGCAAGGGAATTCCAGAAAAATATCTACTTCTGTATCATTGACTACGTGAAAGCCTTTGACTGTGTGGATCACAATAAACCCTGAAAAATTCTTAAAGAGATGGGAATATCAGACCATCCTACCTGTGTTCTGAGAAACCTGTATGCAGGTCAAGAAGCAAAAGTTAGAACCTTACATGGAACAGCTGACTGGTTCAAAACTGGGGAAGGAGTACGACAAGGCTGTATATTGTCACCCTGCTTATTTAACTTGCATGCAGAGTACATCATGCAAAATGCTGGGCTGGATGAATCACAAACTGGAGTCAAGATTGCTGGGAGAAATATCAACAACCTCAGGTATGCAGATGATACCATTCTTATGGAAGAAAGTGAAGAGGAACTAAAGAACCTCTTGATGAGGGTGAAAGAGGAGAGTGAGAAAGCTAGCTTAAAACTCAACATTCAAAAAACTGAGATAACTGCATCTGGTCCCATCATTTTATGGCAAAGAAAGTGAAAGTTGCTCAATCATGTCCAACTCTTTGTGACCCCATGGACTGTAGCCCACCAGGCTCCTCTGTCCATGGAATTCTTCAGGCTAGAATACTGGAATGAGTTGTCGTGCCCTGCTCCAGGAGATCTTTCCTAATCCAGGGATTGAACCCATGTCTCTTAAGTCTCCTGCATTGGCGGACTGGTCCTTTACCAATAGCACCACCTGGGAAGCCCAGCAGGTCCTCATCAGGAACCAAATCTACTGGCACTTTGATCTTGAACTTCCAGCTTCTAGAACTGTGGGAAAGAAATTGCTGTTGTTTAAGCCTCCCAGTGTATGTTATTTGTTAGGACAGCCTGGACTAACTAAGACAGTCACCCTGGTTGTTTTTATATTGAAGCCCTAAGTTTTGGGGTGGCTTCTTATGTAGCAGGCAATAACCAAGCAACCTGATGATGAACTACTTGAGGGGAGAGGGGGTCACATTTTTCATTATTATATTCCCAGCATTTCACTTTATGCATAAATAGTCTTTAAAATTTTTTTTTTTTACAAATGTCAGAAGGACTGGCTGAACGACTGAATACATTGAGGCGGGGGACAGTAACTCTCCCAAATGGGCAGCATCTTAGGTGAATTATATAACTGTGTTTGAAAATATCTGAGTACATAAAGCTATGTGACAAATCAATTGCCTTTAGCAGGTCAACCCCATCCTTTTCCTCAGACAAGCATAGGCAATATGATTGCTTCTACCTCTGAAATTGCTCAGTGGCCCAAATGTAGTTACCAATCAGACTTTTTGCGTACCTCATCTCCCACCCGGCAGGGGCTATTGAAACATATAAAAATCACCCTGGCTTACATCTGCTTCCCCAATCATCACTGGCTGGGATTTTGGACCATTATCTGTCTGTAATGATGTCTCTCTTCTCTCAATAGTATCCAGATTTATTGAATTGGAAAGTCTTGGATCCTTCTTGCTAAAGAGAAACCTCCTGGGTTTACAACTCCTCACCCAGGTCTCAATGCAGAGTCATCACTATTTAGGATGTCAGCATACACTATTTATGATGCAGGTATACTTCACTAGTAAAATAAATGCCCAATTCACGTATGCATGCCATCCAGAGTATTACCCAGATGTTGGGACAAATACAATGGTATCATCTGTGGGAAAAACACGTTAGCTGCCATGATGGGCAGAGGCCTTGGACAGAGTTGATGTGCAGTCTGGAGTGTGACGTGCTGGGGTGGTGCATGCCAAAAGGCCACACCAGTGGATCCCACCCTGGAGCTGCAGCCTGACTCTGTCATTGCTGCAAGATTGTTGATTTAGGGATAAACAATCTAGATTAAAAGAAAAAAATTGCATAGCTCTCTGTCCAATTTGGAGCTGGACACTGTTTGTGGTCTTGGGAGTTAATCATCAGTAGAATTGTTTTGGTTCCAGCAGTCAGGCCATGGGACACCGAGTCTCCACACTTCTGTGCTATCTGCTTCCAGCCTATGCATGACACCTGAGTGGAGGACAGCAGTGTGGGGTGGGACAATGACAAGGACAAATGGGGCTTTCTGGGACTTGCCCAGCTCCTGACTCATCAGTGTCATGTCAAAGCTCCCAATCTCCCCATCTGGGAGTGAGGAAGCAGCAGCTGAAAAAGAAAAGGCAATTTTTCTAAATATTTTATTGAAGTGAAGACAAACAGAAAAGCACACGAATTATAAATGTACACACTGATGCATTCTCTCAAACTGAACACACTCACCTAGCCAATACCCAGGTCCAGAAAGGAACTGTGACTTGAAACATCACAGAAGCCCCCTCATGCTCTTCACTCACTATCCCTAACCCTGAGGGAGACCCCTATCCTGACATCTAACAGTATCAATAAGTTTTGTCTCTTTGAGGGAGGGATCTTATATAAAGTCAGTTGTCAGTATAGCCCACTTTTAGGGTCTAGTTTCTATGACTCAACATTCTACCTGTGAAATTCATCATTGTACTGTATGAAGTTATTGTTCATTCGTTCTCATGGCTGTGTAGTATTCCTTTGTGTGACTACACCACACTTTACTTTTCCATCCCGCTATTGATGGGCATCTGGGTAATTCCTAGTTATGACTATTATGGAGAGTGCTGCTATGAACATTCTAACATTTTTCTTTTGGTAATATAAGTACATATTTCTGTTGGGTGGAGAACTAGGAGTAGAGTTCCTAGATCAGAAGATATGGAGCAGTAGGTTGTATTTAATAGCTGTTCTAAATCATTCAGGAGACATTTGGTTAAAAGATGTGGAAGCACAGATGCTCATTATTTTGGTGTGTTGCCATACCAGGGCTAGTCCAGAAAATTCCAAGAGGAGAAATTGGGATCTTTCCCGCTTTGCTTCACATCTTGTGCTTTCTCCTGTGCACATACCCAGGCATGTGCATGTGGCCTTTGCTATCGTAAGATGGGTTGGAAAGAGAAGCCTTCTTCTTGAGGCATTTTGTAGGACTGTCACAAAGACCTTTTGCCCCCCCCCCAAATGTCCCCCTTGGTCTGATGTTGATTCTGAATTTCCTTAGTAAGACATGATAAATGAATGACAAACAGTTGTGGAAAAGGCAATGTTCTAACCTGAAAGACCAAAGCCAACATTGTGCCAATAAGGCAGGAGGATGCAAGCTTAGGTAATCACAAGGTTAACATGGCACTGGATGTCCAATCTGGGAGGAGGTCCCTGTCAGAGTCAGAATTTGTAGATGAATCTGAGATTAACCCTGGTCCACACCAAATTCCTTGGGAAGTGTTTAAAAACTCTGCAGTGCAGGCTACCCCCAGAGAAATCAAATCAGAGATTCTTCTGGGAGAGTCCCAGGCACCAATACTTTCTAAAGCTCCACTGGTGGTTCCACTGTGCAGCCCAGCTGTGATTTTGTTCCCCAGAGTAACTGTTGACCCCCAGAGAACATTTTTCAATATCTGGAGACATTTTGGGGTTGTCACAGCTGGAGGTGGGTACTACTGATATTTAATGGGTAGAAACCAGGAATGCTGCTAAACATCCTCCAGTACACAGAACAGCCCCCTGCAACAAAGATTTATCCAGCCCCAAATGATAATCATGCCTAAATTGAGAAACCCTGCTCTGGGCAAATTCTCAAGGAGAGTGGAATCCTGCACAATCTCTGTAAAAAGTCAGAGGCTTTGTCTCAGCAGACTCTCTTAATCAGGATAACTGAATGATGAATGATAATTTTGAGCAGGGAAATTCTCCTCTCTCCTGCCTTCTGGAGACTGAAGATGAAATCTCCTTCACCTCTTCACCTCCCCAAAGCAGTAACCTCATGAAAGGAATCAAAAGAAATGAGATGTGAAAGTTTACTTCCTTGACACTAACATGATATTTTGTAAACCAACTATGGCTGATTCGTGTTGATGTATGGCAGAAACCAACACAAATTGTACAGTAATTATCCTCAAATTAAAAATAAGTAGATTTTTAAAAAGTTTCCATAGCCTCAAAAAAAAAACACTGAATACAAATCAACCCCCTAAAACAGTAATATTATGTAAATATGATGAATATTATGCATGTATGAATGCTAAGTTGCTTCAGTCATGTCTGACTCTTTGCGACCCCATGGACTGTAGCCCACCAGGCTCGTCTGTCCGTGGGATTCTCCAGTCAATAATTCTGGAGTGGGTTGCCATGGCCTCCTCCAGGGGATCTTCCCGACCCAAAGATCAAACCTACATCTATGTCCCTTGCATTGGTAAGCAGGTTGTTTACCACTAGCGCCACCTGGGAATCCCCAGTATTATGCATAAACAATATTAAAAGCAAATAAATATTACTTCAATCAAAAAAATTTTACTTTGCTACCTATGTCAGCGTCAAATCTGTATCAGAGCCTTGGAATAGAAACTGGGGGACATGCTGTTGTCCTCATCCTTGAATTGGGGTCAAGTCTCCCACAGCGTGGAAAATTAAGCATAATCCCCTTGAATCAAAACCTCCTTCCATATAAAATTAGAAAAACATTTTCACTGTATCATAGAGCTCATTTATGACCTGGTGTTGGACTTTTATGTGATTGTTTCCAAGATGGAGAGATAATTAAGAAAGTCTACCCACAGCATAATGAAATGCCTTGAAAGTGATCTGGATTGTTTCGGACAGTCTGACATTTCTGCCCCAGAATTTTATAGCACATACTCTCTGCATCACTCACCTAATTGAGATGCTGGCTTATAATAACATTTAAATGTGTCATATGTTTACATTTTAAACCCAAGGAGAATGTTCCTTAAGAGTAGGGATATTCTGCCATTTATTTTTTGGATAGCGTCTCCCCACTCCCCCATACATTCATTACACCCAAGTCTAACAGAGTGTTGTGTGCATTTTACGAGCTCAGGAAATGATTGTAGAAGGAAAGAGAAAGACATGGAAGAAAGGAGGCAGAAAGGAAGGAAAGGAGAGAAAGAGGGAGGGAAAGGAGGAGGAAAGGAAGGGAGGGAAGAGAGCAGGAAAGGAAGGGAGGGAGGGAGGCTTAATTTGGGCCCTGATATGTCAGAATCATGTAACTATAATGATGTATTAACATTCTACAAGGTGTCTGAACATCCAGGAAACACAGGAGACATTTATTATCAAGTGCTATGTTAGCTACATTTTCAAATGTTTCTAGACATTCTAGAGTGTATTTATTTATTAACTGATAAATCTATATTATAAATACACTCTTTTCTCTGTATTTCCAGATATTTTAGGCTTTCTGTAATGTTGTTGTTGTTGTTCAGTTGCTTAGTCTTGTCTGATTCTTTGCAAATCCATGGACTACAGAACGCCAGACTTCCCTGTCTTTATCTCCTGGAGTTTGCTCAAACTCATGAGCATTGAATTGGGGATGCCATCCAACCAGCTCATCCTCTGTCGTCCCCTTCTTGTCCTGCCTTCAATCTTTCCCAGCATCAGGATCTTTTCCAATGAATCGGCTCTTTGAATCAGGTGGCCAAAGTATTGGAGCTTCAGCTTCAGCCTCAGTCCTTTCAGTGAATATTCAGGGTTGATTTCCTTTAGGATTGACTGGTGTGATCTCCTTGCAGTCCAAAGGACTCTCAAGAGTTTTCTCCAATACCACAGTTTGAAAGCTCTCAGCCTTCTTTATGGTCCATATATTTAATATGTTCTACGTAACTTTTTCCAGGTTAACTATTGGACCTATTGCTTTAAATTTAGGGGTGTCTCACCTTAGAAGATTTCTGAAGCTTGCAGAAAAAATACAGAACATATATTTGAAATAGAAACTAACATATTGTTTAAATATACATTTATCTTGGAGGTTCTTGATTTTTTGGATACTCTGTGTTCAAAAATTAGAAAAGCTCCAATCCAGTTATTTGAGGAATCTTCAGTGGTGATGTCAAGGTTTGGGTGATGTTTGTCTTAAGGAGACCATCTGCTGAAACAGAGCTTCCAGGGACCCCTGCGTTGGAGCTACCTGGGGAGGTTTATTAAAAGAGCATGTTTCTGGGCCCTACTCCAGACTGGCTAAAACAGAGCCTTAGAATCTTCATTTTTAGCAAGCTTCCATGGTGATTCTTGCACACCCAAGAGTCACTGTGTAAAAAGCAATAGATTTTACAAGCCCCGAATGCTACACATGATATGTGCAGATGCGTGCTGAGTAGCAAACTCAGTAAGACCCCTTACCAACACATAAAAACAGCCCAGTGGAGAGAATTACCCTGGGCACTGGCAACAGCTGGTTCTGAGCCAGGAGCATCCTTTTGGAGCTGCTTTTATGAGAAGGGGGAATTTGCAGTTTGATTCCTAGAAGAATTGCCTTGTAATAATACTAACAACAACAACAATAATATTAAAATAACTAGCAGCCTAGCAAGAGTGTGGAGCAGCAGGAACTCTCATTTGTTGTGGGTGGGAATGCAAAATGGTATCGCCACTTTGGAATACAGTTTGGTAATTACAAACCTAAACATACTTTTGACATATGACCTAGCAATCACATTCCTTGGTATTTACCAAAATGAGTTGAAAACTTTAAAAAATGTTCTATAGCAGCTTTATTTATAAAACTTGGAAAGCAAACAAGAAAGCCCACAGTAGGTGAACAGATATATCAAATATGGTACATCCATACAATGGAATATTATTTAGAGATTTAAAGAAAAAAAAAGAGCTATCAAGCCACAAAAAGACATGGAGGAACCTTAAGTGCATATGGCTAAGCAAAAGAAGCAAATATAATTATGTACTGTATGATTCCAACTATATGACATTCTGGGAAAGGCAAAAACTACAGAGACAGTAAAGAAAGCAGGGGTTGGAGGAGAGGAAGGCTGGGATGAATAAGGAGTAGCACAGAGGATTTTTAGGGTTGTGAAATGAAAACTATTATTCTGAGTGATACTGAAATGGTTACATTCACTGTAACCAATGAATGGATGCAATCATTATACATTTCTCAAAACTCATGTAATATACAACACAAAGCGTGAACCCTAATGCAAACTACAGACTTGAATTAAACATAATGGACTTCCCTAGTGGCTCAGATGGTAAAGAATCTGTCTGCAATGCAGGAGACTCTGGTTCAATCCCTGGGTTGGGAAAATCCCCTGGAGAAGGGGATAATATCTACCCACTCCAGTGCTCCATGGACAGAGAAGCCTGGTGGGCTACGGTCCATGGGGTTGCAAAGAGTTGGACATGACCGAGCAACTAACACCCACTGGATGAATCAATATTAGTTTACCAACTTTAGCAAATGTGCCACATTACTGCAAGATATTAATCACAGAGGAAATTCAGAGTTAGGGTGGGTGAGGAGACATATGGGAACTCTATTTTTCACACTAGTTTTATAAACCTAAAACTACTTCCTCATGCACATAAAGTCTATTAATTAAAAAAAACAACTAGCAGCCATTGAATATCTACTAAATGTTAAATGGCTTACTAAGCATATTACATATACACGTATCGAATCCTTCCAATGCCTCTAAAAGGTAGGTACAATTATTGTCTCCATTTTACATAGAAAAATGGGGCTCAGAAAGGCATTTAAAAGCCTCTTGATGAAAGTGAAACAGGAGAGTGAAAAGGTTGGCTTGAAGCTCAACATTCAGAAAACAGATCATGGCATCTGCTCCCATCACTTCATGGGAAATAGATGGGGAAACAGTGGAAACAGTGTCAAACTTTATTTTTCTGGGCTCCAAAATCACTGAGGATGGTGATTGCAGCCATGAAATTAAAAGACGCTTACTCCTTGGAAGGAAAGTTGTGACCAACCTAAACAGCATATTAAAAAGCAGAGACATTACTTTGCCAACAAAGGTCCGTTTAGTCAAGGCTATGGTTTTTCCCATGGTCATGTATGGATGTGAGAGTTGGACTGTGAAGAAAGCTGATCACCGAAGAATTGATGCTTTTGAACTGTGGTGCTGGAAAAGACTCTTGAGAGTCCTTTGGACTGCAAGGAGATCCAACCAGTCCATTCTAAAGGAGATCAGTCCTGGGTGTTCCTTGGAAGGACTGATGCTAAAGCTGAAACTCCAGTCCTTTGGCCACCTCATGCAATGAGTTGACTCACTGGAAAAGACTCTGATGGTGGGAGTGATTGGGGGTAGGAGGAGACGGGGACGACAGAGAATGAGATGGCTGGATGGCATCACCGACTCGATGGACATGAGTTTGAGTGAACCCCGGGAGTTGGTGATGGACAGGGAGGACTGGCATGCTGTGATTCATGGGGTTGCAAAGAGTTGGACACGACTGAGCGACTGAACTGAACTGAAGTGAACTGAAGGTCACATAGCCAGAGCTGGGGCTTCACATTCCAGCAGACTAAACTCAAAGCCCAGCTGTGTGACCACTGAGCCTTGCACCAGACAATACTGGTTCTTCTGAGCCAAGTGAAGAGCAGAATTTGGACCTTAATTATTAAGACAGTGATTGAGAGGCTTTGCTTAGAGCGCTCCATTTATAAATAAAGAAGGTGAAGTAGTTGAGCTTCTACATATGCCAGGTGCTGTTTTAAGACTGAACAAAGCAGTGTGTCTCTGACCTCACAGTCCTTAAGGAGAAAGGCTCATCATCTTGTGTGTTCATGTGAACCTGCAGCTCCCGTTCATGCTGCTCTGAGCAGGTGTGAAGCAAAGAGTCTTCCCTGGACAGGAAGACTGGAGGTTTGGACAAGACATGGTGGGAATGGCTTTCTCTGCTCCCTGATATCCCGGGCTTCACCTGGGATGACTTGAAGGCTAGGGCTGCAGTCACCTGGAGGTGACTCACCCATTGGGAGCCTGGGCTTGGAGGCCTTGAAGGCTGGGCTCAGCAGGGTTTGTTAACTGAGGCCCCTACATGTGGTCTCTCTACGTGGCTCAAGCTCATCAGATCAGGGCAGCTCAGTTTCAAGAGGGAGTGTCCCCAGAGGACTATCAAAGAGTGATTGTTCAGGAGAACTAAACACAAGCTGATTCACCTTTTTGACCCACAGTGGGAAATTACCCAGTCATATTCACCTAGTCTGTTGGTCCAAACAACCATCAGCCTGTCCAAACTCAAAAGAAGGGGTCGTAGATGTCACTCTTCAATGAGGTGCATACCATGAATGGTTATAGTTTAAAAGGTGAGTTTGTTAACCAAGAGGAAGGACACTTTAACCCCGGATGTTTATTTGCTGTCGATGATGGAAGAGAAGATGCTTTTCTGTTTTTGTTTTTATAGTCTTGTGGCATACCCATCAGCCACTTTCAACTAACCAATGGATTTGACTGGTGGAGAAAAACTTTTCAGGGCTGTGTCAGTTCCTCAGGTGAATCAGAATTCCAGAAGTGAGATCCAACAATGTGTATTTTAGCAAGACTTTCTGGTTAACTTTATGTGATCTGGAGTTTGTTGTAGAGCACATTATGCTCTACAGCACAGAACTTCAGAAAGGCTGAAAAACTGACGATCCTGTGCTCAACTGTGAGACCCCCGCCTCTTTTCTCTCTCTATCCCACTCTAAGAGTACCAGCCTCCAGGCTTATGTTTCTCCACTCTTCTTCCCACTCTTTGCTATTAATACCTTTGCCATAAGAGGAGAAAATTAAAAGATTCTTTCTCGGGAAACAGTGATTCTAGTGCAAACTTAAAAAAAAAATGGTGCATTATTTATCTATTGGCTGCCCTGGGTCTTCATTGTGGTGCACGGGCTCTTTGTGGTTGTATGTGGCTTTGCAAGATAAAGTTGAAAATAATTTTCCCAGGAAATATAACAAAAATACTAAGAAATGAAACACAGGAAAAAAATTAGAAAATCAGCAGATGGAAGGCACATTTCACCAGCCTTGCCACCTCCCCCCAAGGCAGACCTGGTATTCAGTAAACATTAAGGTGAGAGTGACTTTTGTCCAGTACTTAATATGTACAATACATCAAGCTTGCACTGTGTGTGTTTGACAGATGTTGGGCTCTAATGCAGTGAATCTGAACCACTCAGGCAGAGATCCCTGTGAATGAGGGACTGTGCCTCCCTAGAAGAGCACGTTGAAGAGTCAGTGAGATGTCAAGACGCAGGATCAAGGTGGGCTCCCCAAAGTAAGATCAGTGCCAGTTGAGAGCTAAACTGATATGAGTAAGGGGAGGCAAGATATTTTGGGATTTGTCTTATTGCCTCTTCCCCACTGACCCAAGAGAAAGAAGAGAAAGAAAAGACAGAGAGAAGGCTGGAAGAGGTCTAAGTCAAGTGTTTGACAACTGGAGTTAACAAAAATGGCGATGGAAGTTGGTAAATGCAAAGTGGCAAATATTTGATATTAAGTATAGGATTGCTGCAAGGTAAACGTCCTCTTTATCCCCAGACCATCAGTAATAAAATCTGCTACACACACATGACCTTGCATGAGTGGCTTGACTTGGGCGTGGTTGCTGACACACTGGGCAGTGCAGGGGTGACCTGTGTAGACCATATGGTGAGGAATCTGGAAGAGGACGAATTTGGGAGGTAGAAGAGCTTGTGGTCATCCATGGTTGGGACACATTCACCATCCCCGCTCCTTTATTCTCAATCCCTCCTCAAGTCCTCAGAGAGACTGGGAGAGATTGGGGATCCTTGGCACACACTGGCTGTTGTTTGAAACTCAAGAGCAGGGTTACCTTAGCTGGCATCATTGATACTTTCATGATAAAACTGCAAGTTAGTCATTATTGTCAGGCTTCCCTAGTGGCTAAGTGGTAAAGAATCGGCCTACCAATGCAGAGCCATAAGAGATGCTGGTTCAATCTCTGGGTCAGGAAGATCCCCTGGAGGAGGAAATGGCAATTCACTCCAGTATTCTTGCCTGGGAAATCCTATGGACAGAGGAGCCTGGTGGGCTACAGTCCATGGAGTTGCAAAAGAGTCAGACATGACTTAGAGACTAAATAAGAAGATGTCATTATTGCCATGATTTTCCTGAAAAGGAAGCCAAGTGCATTTAAAATGGAGTTTAGAAAACTTTGCTCAGGTGCCCCAGTTTTAAGAGCCAAGCCCCATTGGTTCCAGAGTTCATTACCTCCCAGCAATAATGCGCCAACTTCAAGTCCTTCAACCCTTGGCTAAAGGCATTGTATTACAGAATTGTTAGCTTTGATAGGGCGGAAAAAACTCTAGTATAGAGTAGCTTTTGGTCTAAGGTAAGCATCTATCTCTATTTATAATATTTCCTGATTGCCTGAAGCCTTTTCCTTCCCTCCTTTCCTCTTCCTCCTCTTCTTCTCCTCCTCCTTCCTCAGTTCCAAATTCTACTCTGATTCCTTCCATAAGCAAGAAAGTATGGGAAATAGACAGCCTCATTTATTTTAACTCTAAAGGAAGATCCCTGGGAAGTTAATCAGACTGCCAGGAATCTGGAATTTGCTGATGAATGGACATTTGGTTGAGCATAGTAAATTCTCAGCTAATTGAAAGCAGATAACAACAGTAATGCCTCCACCTTGAAAAACATCACATTCCTAATAAATAATTGGAAATGGCAATCTTTTGACATATGAACTGAGGGGATAAAGTCTTAAATAAATTCTGGACTAATTCCTGTCACATATATTGTGCTGTATTTAGCAGTTGTGCCATATGAGAAGATTAAAAGCCATAAATCTCTTTGCAACACCATCTATGGCAGTGTTTTAAATCCTGAGTAAATAGGAGTGGGCTTCTTAGAAGGGCTCATAGAATATTGATTTCCATGGCTTTAAAGTTGTGTGTGTATGTGTATTTTGGGAGTTGTTCCCTTCTCTCTTCATCTGAACCCAGAGTCAGAGGAAACAGATAATTGCAGAGTTCCAGGAGTCACCCTGGTCACCTGGCTGCTGCTACACAGTGCATCTTCTAGAAGGTTCTTGGTAATCCCAGTGATCCATGGATATCACCTGAGAATTTATTAGAAATGCAAAATTTCAGGCCTCATCCTAGACCTACTGAATCAGAATCTGCATTTCAACAGGATTCCCAGATGATTCATGTGCGTATTAGTCTTTGAGAGGTACTTCCTTGAAGGTCCAGTGTTTAGAACTCCACACTTGCTTCCATTGCAGGGGGTACAGGTTCCTGCCTGGTAAGGGAACTAAGATCCCACAAGCTGCAAGGTGTAGCCAAAATAAACAGACCAGCAAAACCCCCAAAACAGAACAAAAACAAACCTTTGAGAAGTGTGCTCTAGTGTTCAACCAGGATTGATTTCACCCCAGGTTCTTGGGTAAGCCTAATCCTTAACCTTTATCTTCCTCCTTGTTTTCTTAGGAGCTGGACCCTGCATCCTACCCAGGCCCTACCTTGACAGTGAGTTCCAGAAGCCAGGTCCTTGCCTTGCTCCCTCACTCCTGCTTCCTACTTCAGACTCACTCTGGGGCCCCAGGTTGGGACCCGTTTTGTCTAGATTGGGAATTCCTCCCTCACCAGGCCTCCTGGCATTGCAGCCCTGTCCAGAGCGATCTCAGACCCACGCACTTATGGGTCCTTGCCTACTATCTGCTTCTCTGCACAGTACTCACCTGCCTGCTCAATAAGGCTAGGGTGCTGCAGTGGTGGGAGCCCACAGGTAGGCTACTGAAGGGTGGAGAAAATCTCTACCTTCTACCCCTACTCTGGAATTCTCTGAGATTTCTAGATGATGCAAACTAAGATTTCTGAAGTCAATTTTTTTTCATGTTTATACCATCACATTATTTTTTATTGAAGTACAGTTAATTTACAGTGTTGTTTAGTTTCAAGTATACAGCAAAGTGATTGAGTTATACATGCATATATATAGATACATGCATATATGTAGTTATGCATGAATATATATATATATATATACACTTTTTTGATTGTTTTCCATTTTGCTGCTGCTGCTGCTAAGTCACTTCAGTCGTGTCCAACTCTGTGCGACCCCACAGACGGAAGCCCACCAGGCTCCCCCGTCCCTGGGATTCTCCAGGCAAGAACACTGGAGTGGGTTGCCATTTCCTTCTCCAATGTGTGAAAGTGAAAAATGAAAGTGAAGTCGCTCAATCGTGTCCGACCCTTAGCGACCCCACGGACTACAGCCTACCAGGCTCCTCCATCCATGGGATTTTCTAGGCAATAGTACTGGAGTGGCTTGCCATTGCCTTCTCCGTTTTTCCATTTTAGGTTATTACAAAATATTGAGTATAGTTTCCTGTGTTATACAGTAAGTCCTTGTTGATTATTTTATATATAGAAGTATGTATCTGTTAACCTCAAACTCCTAATTTACAACTTCTTCCTACCTCTTTCCCCCTTTGTAACCATAAATTTATTTTCTATGTCTGTGATCCTATTTCTGTTTTGTAAATGAGTTCATTTGTATCATTTTTTAAGATTCCCCATATAGGTGATATCATGATATTTATCTTTCTCTGTTTGACTTACTTAAGTATGATAATCTCTAGGACCATCCATGTTGCTGCAAATGGCATCACTTCATTCATCTTCATCCTTTTTTAAGACTGAGTAATATTCCATTGTATATGTATATATATATATATATATATATATATATATATGTATGTATCTTCTTTATCCATTCATCTGTCAATGGACATTTAAGTTGGTTACTTTTAAGAATGGTGTTTTAGCCATCATTTCTTAATGTGTGTTTAAATACTCCACTAGAAGGTACTTTATCTCATTCATTCTTCACAACAGCCCAATGAGATATGTATTTTTTTTCAAATTTTATTGAAATATACTATATAGTTAAATGCACAGATCTTAAGCATACAGGTAGATGAATTTTGATGCATGTATACACCTGTGTGGCCCACACCACAGTCAAGATACAGACCATTTTCTTCACCACAGTGGGTTATTTTCTGCTCCCTCTCAGTCAATTCTCTTCTTTCCAGAGGCTACTACTATTCTGATTTCTATCCACACAGATTCATTTTGCTTCTTCTGAGAGTTTGCATAAATGGAATCATACAGTGTGCTATTCTTTTGTGTCTTTTATCACCCCACATGAGATTCGTGGGCTGCATCCATGTTGTTGTGTGTATTAGCAGCTCTTGGTGAGAGATTTTATTCCCCATGTTACCTGTGAGTACTTGAATATTGGCAAGATGAATGGACTTGCCCTGGTCACATGAGCAGGGCCAGAGTTGGTATTAGAATCCATCTAAGTCTGACTTAGGAACCATCTCAAACTCTCCCTTAGGTTCCACCACATCAAATATTTTAGACTGCATTTTTAAAATGAATTCTGCACAATTGTTCTCTGCATTTGGAGAGTCTCTTTAATTCTCACTGACAACTGCCCTGTCCTGGATTTCATTAATGAGCTTCTGTTTTCAGATGGATAGGTCTGTGGTGTCCACCACTGAATTAAATGTTCAGAGGGGATTTCATCCAGGCCTCCTTGGAAGGAAGTGTCCTGAGGTGACTACCTGAGTAAAGCCTGGGAAAGAGCAAAGGTGGAGCCCTTCAGAGGTGGAAATTGCCTCCTTGAGATGAGATTAGGGGATGTGATGGTTCATTTTATATATCATTTTGACTGGGTCATAGGGTGCTCAGATATTTGGCTAAGTATACTTTCTGAGTACGTCTATGAGTCTGTTTCTGGTTGAGACTAACATTTGAATCTATAGACTGAGTAAAGCAGATTGCTCTCCCCAATGTAGGTGGGCCTCATCCAATCAGCTGATGGTCAAAAAAAATAACTAAAAGGTGGAGGAAGGGAGTATTTGCTTCTTCTACATGAGTTCAGACATCAGTCTTATCCTTGGCCTCAAATTAGGATTATTCTATTGGCTCTCTGCTTGTTAGTCCTTCTTCTGATTGGTAGGCTGGAACTTATGCCATCCAGAAAAACGTCTATTTCTGCTTTATTGACTATGCCAAAGCCTTTGACTGTGTGGATCACAACAAACTGTGGAAAATTCTTAAAGAGATGGGAATACCAGACCACCTGACCTACCTCTTGAGAAGCCTGTATGCAGGTCAGGAAGCCACAGTTAGAACTGGACATGGAACAACAGACTGGTTCCGAAAGGGAAAAGGAGTACGTCAATGCTGTATATTGTCACCCTGCTTATTTAATTTATATGCAGAGTACATAATGAGAAATGCTGGGCTGGAAGAAGCACAAGCTGGAATCAAGATTGCTGGGAGAAATATCAGTAACCTCAGATATGCAGATGACACCACCCTTATGGCAGAAAGTGAAGAAGAACTAAAGAGGCTCTTGATGAAAGTGAAAGAAGAGAGTGAAAAAGTTAGCTTAAAGCTCAACATTCAGAAAACTAAGATCATGGCATCTAGTCCCATCACTTCATGGGAAATAGATGGGGAAACAGTGGCAGAGTTTATTTTGGGGGGGCTCCAAAATCACTGCAGATGCTGATTGCAGCCATGAAATTAAAAGACACTCCTTGGAAGGAAAGTTGTGACCAACCTAGACAGCATATTAAAAAGCAGAGACATTACTTTGCCAACAAAGGTCCGTCTAGTCAAGACTATGGTTTTTCCAGTAGTGATGTATGGATGTAAGAGTTGGACTATAAAGAAAGCTGAGCACCGAAGAATTGATGCTTTTGAACTGTGTTGGAGAAGACTCTTCCGAGTCCTTTGGACTGCAAGGAGATCCAACCAGTCCGTCCTAAAGGAGATCACTCCTGAATGTTCATTGGAAGGACTGATGTTAAAGCTGAAACTCCAATACTTTGGCCACCTGATGTGAAAAAACTGACTAATTTGAAAAGACCCTGATGCTGGGAAAGATTGAAGGCAGGAGAAGAAGGGACAACAGAGGATGAGATGGTTGGATGGGATCACCAACTCAATGGGCCTGAGTTTGGATAAACTCCAGGAGTTGGTGATGGACAGGAAGGCTTGGCGTGCTGCAGTCCATGGGGTCACAAAGAGTTGGACACAACTGAGCGGCTGAACTGAACTGAAGTGAACTATGCCATCAGCCCTCCTGGGTCTCCAGCTTACCAACTGTAGCTCTTTGGGCTTCTCAGCCTCCATAATCTCAAGAGTCAATTCTTTATAATCAATCTCCTTTTATCTATGTATCTATAGATACAGGTGGATCTCTTATTTCCTATTGGATCTGTTTCTCTGGAGAATCCTAATACAGGGAACAATTGAATGCCCTGTTAGTTCTATCTCAACCATTTTGCCAACATTTCCTGAGAAAAGAGGGCATTTATCTGCCAGAAGAGAACCAAAATTCCCACACCATCTATCTCAGAGAGTTAGCTTGCTGATCAAATGGGAAAAAAATGCAAAAATGATTTATAAATTGTAAAGTGGTTTATAAAACTAAACTAGTGTTGCACTTATTCACTCTTGGTTTCTGGGTTGCTTCAAAGTCAAACTTAAGCCAAAAGAATAAATTAGAACCAACCTCCCATCTGAAAAGAACAATCTGACTACAATGTTGGTGCTATGTGATTATTTTCACTCTTGGGCCTTTATTTTTTGAATAGAAATATTCACATTTTATTACTTTGAGTTCCTACAGGACTTTCTCCCAATTAGTTTGCTTCAATTTTCTTTGAACATTTAAAATGATGAAGCTAGAAATGCAGAATATATTAAAATAATTATTTAAAAATTAGTTATACAAAATGTTGCTTTCTCACACCATTCCAGGGATAGAAAATAATAAGAAAATTTGGACTTTGGGTTGAGTGGAAGAAAAACTTGCCTGATAGAGCTAATTATTTAATTATAATGGATTAATATTAAGATCATGCTTAGCAATTTTTTTTTCAATTTGCTGTAGTCTAATATCTTCAACAAGATTAAACGTGTAATTTCCTTAGAGCCCATGATTAAGTTATTCTTATTTTTTCTTTTTGGCTATTTTAAAACTTCTGGTTTCATGCACTTTCTTTTGTAGATTTTATACTAGAATTGTTCAATCATCTCTACAACATTTCATGCAGATTTTCTGAATTTTTAGCTGATAGAAATCAGAAGGGGATGCCCTACAGTGAAAAAAATCCTTTAAACCCTGTATGTAATATTCTTCCTTATATCTCTCTTGGACCTTCGTTAAATAATAGAACTACTTAGCTGACACATTTAGGATTTAAGTCTGCAAATATTTTAGTCCTATATGGACAGGCTGTTGAATTGTATTGAATCCTAGAGTCCTAGCAATTATCTTTGCTGATCTCTTTCCTCTTGCTTTATACCCATTCCTTGAGTTTTACTAGGGGCTTTCAATACTATAGTCCCTAGATTCCAGCATAGCTTCTTCCCTGGGAGTCCCTGTGTCCAGAATGCTGTTATGTGTAAATATGTTGAGCAGACTTCTTGTGTCCCCCAGGTCACTGATGTAAAGGCTAACATCTAATGGATTAAAGGCTGACCTTTAGGGTCATTGTTCAAGTGCAAGGTATTGTACTACCTTCCCACTTGTGGTAGATTGTAGCTGTTAAGAATCACTGTGTTTATTTGTTCAGGTTTAGGCAAGCTATGTGGTAGCCCTTGATGGGCAATTTAGATGACGACGCTCTATAAATGTCATGTCCTTGTGTTGTTTCCAAAATGTCATAAGGCAGAGTAGTATAAAGGCTTGGATGGACAAACCTAGGGTTTAAAAACAGGCTCTGCCACTTACTGGCTGAGGGACGTTGGGCAAGCCATTTAGCCTCTTTGAAACTCAATTTTTCATCAATAAAATGGAGATAATAATAGCAACCTTACAAAGTTATCAGGGTTATTGGAGTTTGTAAAGTGCTTGGCATAGCCAAGAGATCACTATTTGGTGACTGCTCCATTCATAATGAGTCTCTGGGTATGAACTTGTGCCCTTTCCCCAGTATTGTATGGTTTGGACCACATGGATTTTTCTAGTCTGCTAATGAATCTGTTGTTCCAGACAAAGTCAAAGTCTCTTTAAAGTCAAGGACAATTATATATATTGTCTTGGCAGTGATTTAAGATGGGAACTGTTGAGTTTATTCCTTACAAAGCTATGAAGATTACTTTCCTGTATCCATTTTATGCTTATAACTTAGCAGTTTATCTTGCACCAATGTTATTCCTATATTTTTGAAAAAACAGAATTGACGTGTTGTTTGGTAATTTCTAAGGCCATCCCTCTTTAGTTTTTGTTATGTAAGATCTACACAGGCATTTAAAAAAAAATCATTCTCACACACTTTTTTTCAGTTCAGACCTTCCTTCCAGTTGGTAGACCAGTCACTTTACTACATATCCTGGAGTGAAGCAGTAGGTCTGGCCCATTCCCTTGTGACCAGACAAGGAATTTGTTCACATACAACATCACACCACATTATTTTCCTTTCCATTTCAGACGTGACCTGTCCTTATTTCCAGTTCAGTAGTCACTCACACATGGGTAGTTTGATCTACTCTAGGTCATTAGTAAAGATGTTAATTAAGGACGTTTCTGATAACAAAGCCCACTCCCCCTGCAGCTGGCTTAGTTAGAAAGCCCTGGAATGGTTTTTGAAAAAGGACACTTTATGTTATCACAATGAACTATTCCCTTTCAGTAATGTATAGAAATGCTATGTTCAGAGAGTGTGGAACATGTCATATGTTTGGTATTTAGTGATGAGTTTGTTCCAGAGCCTAAGGAAATGCTTGCTGGCAGCACACTAAATTTGATTTGAATCTGGACTTGGAAGTTATTTAAATAAATTCAAGAAGATTCAAACATCATGAACTACAGGATGTTGGGATGATGCAAAGTATCCTGCTTAAGTTCACCTTTCTGATCCTTTCCAATTTATGAAAGCGATATCTAACCAAGATGCAATAAGATGAATCTTTATTTAATCTTTATTACTGATCTAGAATGTCAGTGTGCAACCCCTAGGAAATTAATAGATCTGGGCATTGATCCTCAATGGCTTAGTAACGAAGACAGAATCATATATTAATCATATATTATGTGCTTCCTGATGGAAGAACGCACTGCCGTTTATGAAGCTGCTGCTGCTGCTGCAGCAGGTATTCAATGACACCATGAAGATGCAATCAGCAAAATCTAGACTATGGGGAGTCTGTAGGACAAACAATCCAATGTCTTCACAAATTGAAAGAAAAAAAGAGAAGGTATATCCACAGAATTAAAGAGATGTAAAAGATTATTCAATTACAATTTGATGACTTTGTTTAGTAGTTCAAACACATAAATGGTTTAAAAAGATTTATAAAATACATGAATTTTGAGTACTGACTAGATATTCGATAATCTTAAGAAATTACTAATTTTTAAGGTATGATAATAGTATAGTCTTTATTTTAAAGAATCCTTAACTTTTGGAGATGCATATTGAAATTTTTCAGATAAGATTTGCTGCAAATAATATGGGAGAGGAAGAAGTGAGAGAGGGTATAGATGAAAGAAAAGTAGTTGTTGTTGAAACTGGGCAGTTTGTTGCTGTTCAGTTGCTGGGTCATGTCCGACTCTTTGCGACCTCGTGGACTGTAGTCCGCCAGGCTCCTCTGTCCATGGGATTCTTTAAGTAAGAATACTGGAGTGGGTTGCCATTTCCCTCTCAGGGGATCTTCCTGACCCAGCAATTGAATCCGAGTCTCCTGTATTGGCAGGTGGATTCTTTGACACTGAGCCACCAGGGAAGCCCGTGAAGTTGGGCAATAAGGGTTCATTATACTATTATCTTTCTTTGTATCTATTTAAAATTTTCCATAATTTAAGAAAAGATAAACCAAGACACTGTGAGATCCTAAATCTCAAGAGAGAAAAGCAAGAAGTAATGTATGGTGCAAGTGTGAAGTACAGTGATAGGCACCTTGTTTAAATTATGTTCAATATTCTATATGTGCTTAGACAAAGAAGTGGGTTAATTCACTAGAAGGAGTTTCAACAAGATTCGAAAAATCTTGCTCAAGGTTCTGAAATTGGTACTTTGCTGAACCTTGCTCTGAACTAAGCCTTTTTGTCTTACGATTTATACTTTGAACCCCCAAGTCCTATGACTACTGCATCCAGGTGTAAGAGAGGCAAATAGTCAAAAAAGAAAACCACAAATCTTATTTATTGGCGACGTCCTTGTGCCAGGTCCTTTACATATATATCTAACTGTAATCCTAACTTTTAGCTTTGAAGTAGGCATTATTATCTCTAGCGTACAGTGGGTGAAACTGAGACTGAGAAAGTAACTTTCTCAGAGTCACATAACCAGTAAGAAAAGGATCATGGAATATTCAGCTAGTTCAGTCTGATGTCAGAACATTCTTAAACCACTTTCAGGACAGTGGAAAGAAATGTATATTTAAAGAATAATAATAATTAATGTCATAATGTGATTGACATTTGCTTGGATGTGCTTTACAGGGTGAAGAGGAATCCTATATTCATTTCTTTGACAAACTAGGAATATCCAGACTTTTGTTTTAATATAGTCCTTGTAGCAAATGCCTTTGGTACTCCACACCACATCGCTTGTGGTGGACAGTTTCCATACACATTGAGAGTTTCACCCCAAGTGTCACTCTCTTCTCTCTGCTTTCAGGAACTCATTCAGACCAGACAGAGCAATCTGGAAGTGTGTGTGTGGGTGGAGGTATCATTAGGGATGGCAGGGACCTTTCATTACAGGGAGATGGGAGTCAGCAGGTAAATGTTTCAGCTTCCCACCTTTGAAAGAACAATTCCAAGGCACATTTGCTAGTTCTTAGCTGCTGCTGCTGCTGCTAAGTCACTTTAGAGTGTTCCTAGTAGGACTGAGCCTCAGTTGCCCACAGAGTTAATCAACTCAACAATGTATTAGTTTTGCCAACTTCCCTGTCTCACATACCCTGTTCCTTTACTCTTGCTTCCAGGATCACCTATCAGATGAAATACCTGCACCAGGGTTTTGTCTCAGCTCTGCTTCTGGTGGAACTTGAAAAAGTTAAAGTGTTAGTCCCTCAGTCCTGTCTGGTTCTTTGCAACTCCATAGATTGTAGCCCACCAGGCTCCTCTATCCACGGGATTTCCCAGGCAAGAGCCCTGGAATGTGTAGCCATTCCCTTCTCCAGGGGATCTTTCCGACCCAGGGATTGAACCCAGGTGTCCTGCATTGCAGGTGGATTCTAACTTGAACCCCTTTCAATAAAAAATTCTGAGCCCACACTTAATACATGTATATTTGTTTATTTATAAGTTATATTAATGATTATTATATATACTATAAAACAACACTCAGAAGTTCTGAAAGGATGAAATAAACATAAAAATAAGCAATACTATACCAGAATGCATTTTTAAAGTTAATACATGTCCTACAAACAGATTGTACCTTTTCCCCCTGTGCTATACAGGAGACCCTCACTAGCAATCTACTGCACACATAATAATGTACATCTGTCAACCCAATCTCCCAGTCCATCCCACCCCCTGCCCCTTTTAATGTTTATGGTGACAGGGTTTAAGTTTCGGAAGATGAAAAAATTTGGGAGATGGATGATGGTGAGAGTTGCACAACAATGTGAATGTGCTTAGTGCCACTGGGCTATACAGTTAAATAGGGCTTAATAGTATGTTTTATATTATGTGACTTTTATCACAACAAAAAAAAGCATTAAAAATAGTTTTTAAAAAAGCAATATTATAAAAATAAATTTTGGATGCTATTTTTCGATTTATTTGTTATAGTGTGCACAATGTGTAAAGGTGGCTCAGTGGTAAAGAACCCACCTGCTATTGCAGGAGACGCAGGTTCGATCCCTGGGTCGGGAAGATCCCCTGGAGAAGGAAATGGCAACCCACTACAGTATTCTTGCCTGGGAAATCACATGGACAGAGGAGCCTGGCGGGCTACAAGTCCATGGGGTTGCAAAGAGTCAGATACAACTTAGTGAGTCAACAACAACAACAAAGCACAGTGTGTTAGTATAATCAGTCAATGCTTATAAAATGTATAAAAGATAAATGGGTATTCACTGAGGAAGTATACTGTATAAATATTTTGCTGATGTGATGCACATAAAAATTAGATCACTGCTATAAACTGTAATCATTCTATTTTCTTTTTTTTTAATTTTTAAAAATGTATCCATCTGCAGATGAATGGATAAGAAAGCTTTGGTACATATACACAATGGAGTATTATTCAGCCATTAAAAAGAATGCATTTGAACCAGTTCTAATGAGGTGGATGAAACTGGAGCCTATTATACAGAGTGAAGTAAGCCAGAAAGAAAAACACCAATACAATATACTAACGTATATATATGGAATTTAGAAAGATGCAAATGATAACCCTGTATACGAAACAGCAAAAGAGACCCAGATGTATAGAACAGTCTTTGGGACTCTGTGGGAAAGAGTGAGGGTGGGATGGTTTGGGAGGATGGCATTGAAATATGTATATTATCATATGTGAAACGAATCACCAGTTCAGGGTCGATGCATGTTACAGGATGCTCGGGGCTGGTATGCAGGGATGACCCAGAGGGAGGATAAGGGGAGGAGGAAGGTGGGAGGGGTTCGGGAGGAGGAACTCATGTACACCCGGGGCGGATTCATGTCAATGTATGGCAAAACCAACCAATATAATATTGTAAAATAATTAGCCTCCAATAAAAAATGATTAAAAAATATATTTATTTTTTAATCATTTTTTTAGATTTATTTATTTTAATTGGAGGCTAATTACTTTACATTATTGTATTGGTTTAAGCAAACTTGAATTTCGAATTCCATTTGTTCACTGTTATTTTTCAAGAAAGTGATTAATTTTTGCATATTAACTTTTGTATCCTACAGCCTTGCTAAAATCACTTATTAGTTTCAGTTTTTTGTTTGTTTATGCTTTCAGATTTTCTACATTCTATGTAGAATCATGTCTACAATCATGTCTTCTAGAAACAAAGACAGTTTTATTTCTCCTATCCCATTGGTATACAATTTACTTGCTTTTCTTTTCTTATTTCGTTAGTTAGAACTTCGACACAATGTTGAAAAGGAGTGATGAGAGGGGACTTCCTTGCCTTGCTCCTAATCTTAGTTGGAATGCTTCAAGTTTCTCATCATTAAGAATGATATTAGTTGTAGATTTCTCGTACATGTTCTTTATCAAGTTGAGGATGTTTCCTCCTATTCATAGTTTGCTGAGTGTTTTTAATTATGACTGGATACTGGAATTTGTCAAATGCCTTTTCTGCATCTACTGATATGATCATGTGATTGTTCTCCTTTAGCCTATTAATGTGATGGATTATATGAATTGAATTTTTCCCCCACAAAACTATCCTTTATTATTTTTTATTATTATATTATATATATTATAATAAAACTATCCTTATTATTTTAAGAGATGAGCAAGAGTATAAGTAGTTAATAACTTTTTTGTTTGTTTTTAAGATTTTTGCAATGTTGTGTTGGTTTCTGCCATAAAACAAAGCTGATCAGTCATAATTATACATATATCCCCTCCTCTGGAGCTTCCCTCCCCTCCCCCATCCCATCCTTCTAGGTCATCACAATTGATTTTTGAACATGGACCTAATCTTGCGTAACTGGAATAAACCCAGTTTAATACTTTGTAAAAAGGTGATTTGAACATCTGGTTCTAACTTTTATTTATTTTGATGAAATTTGGTTGTAATGACTTGACATGGCTGGAAAAGACATTGACAAAGGCACGTTCAAAAGGAAAAAGTGGATCGTTGGCTGCATTGACTAATCACAATTTTTTTTCAAGTCATATATGAATTAAGCAAACATTTTTGTTGAAAATTGGCTAGTGAATTTCTATCTTTTAATGTTAAAGTATCCTAATAAAGCAAGTAGGAGATTCAACATTTGGAAGATGTATTCATTTGAAAGATAAGTAAACAGATTTGAAATTTTCAGTTCTATTTTTTTATGTGTGCAGATATGAAAGTTTTTATGTGTCACCCATACACATTGTTTCCTACAACAAAAATAACACAGTGAAGAAATCTTCCAAACATCTAAGCTCTCTCCATAGTATATATTTCTTTCATAAAGAAGTTAATTTCTCATTCATTTAAAAATTTTCAAGTTTTTAACATCAAGGGATAGATTATGTGCTTTCTTTACCTTATGCTAAATAACAAAAGTTAGGATTGCTTGACATCCTGGTAAAGGTCAATAAATTTGAAACCCTTATTTAGAATAATAGAAAAACGCAGTAGTCGTCTTTATGTTTCACTGCTTTTAAAATTTCTTTCCCACAAGATCTTCCCTGTATGGTTCAAGAGAGTTTCATGATTATTACCCATTGCATCAGGACATTCTATACAGATTCTGATATTTAATATAGCATAATCCATAAATCCACCCAACTGACTGTTCAAACTTCAGTCCCTCACAATGAACAGACAGCAAGTCAATGAGTAAGGATGCCTTGGCCATCCCATTGTATTTAAATTTTTTTCCTTTGAGATAAAATTCACATCACATAAAATTTACCATTTTATGTACATTTGGAAGTGTACAATTCAGTGATTTTCGGCATATTTACAATGTTGTACAACATTCACTACAGAATGTTTCCATCACCTCAAAAAGAAATTTTATACTTTTAAACAGTCACTTCCCATTCTAGCTTCTCCCCAGCCCCTGGAAATCCTCCCATCTGCTTCCTGTCCCCATTGTATTTGAAAATCCCTCCTTTCTCTCAGAATAAGGTGCCTACCATGTGCCTCATGTAACCTCGGAGAGGGTGCCAATTCAACCAGTGTATTAAATATCATCAAATTTCTTACTTTTTTAAAATTAAAACTATCATGGAAATTCTAGTTGCTTCTTTCCAAACACTGCACCAAACCTTTATTGATCATAGTTCCTAGAATTCTGTACTGTTAAGTGCTCAGTCGTGTCTGACTGTCTGTGACCCCATGGACTGTAGCCTGCCAGGCTCCTCTGTCCATGGGATTTTCCAGGCACGAATATTGGAGTGGGTTGCCGTTCCATTCTTCAGAGGATCTTTCCAACCCAGGGATGAAACCCAGGTCTCCTGCATTCTCGGCAGATCCTTTTAATGTCTGAGCCACTAAGGAAGCTCTGGTGTAGGTGTTCTGTAAATCATTGTTGGAAGAACAAAGCAATTGCCTTCACCACTTTGAATCTCACTCCTCTCTCACACACATGCATGCACACAATTTTTACATATAAATCAAATTGGATCAAATAATAACTTTTGTTACTTAAATTTCAGGTAGATAGAAAATTGAATTAATTACCAAGATCCCTTCTGGGTCTAGAATTCTGTGAGGACACCCGAACAACAATCATCCTGTTTGCCTGGAACTGAAAGATCTCCCAGGACACTGGGGCAGTCTGGGGCAAACAAGATGTGTTGTGCCCTCTGCCCCCTGAGCATATATATATTTGCTGGATGCTGTCATGGAGCTCCTCTTACTGGAGCCTCTACTTTGGGGGTATGGGCTTAAAGCTCCAGGTACTAGTTTCGTTGCATTCCCACAGACGTGGGGCCAAGTCCTCCTTCTGGAAGTGAGGAGCAGTTATTATGAACAAGATTCGGGCGCTTGTGGCCAAATATTATCAAAATCTCACAATTATTTCTTTTCTTAAATTGAGGTATAGTCAATTTGCAATATTAGTTTCAGGTGTACAACATAGTGAGTCAATATTTTTATAGAGATTATAGTCCATTTAAAGTTCTTATGAACTATTGGTTATATTCTCTGTGCTGTATATTGCATCTTTGTATTGATATCTTATTTATTTTAAACCTAGTTTTTACCTCTTAATTCCCCACCTGTACCTTGTCCCTCCCCCTCCCCTCTCCCCACTGGTAACCACTAGTTTGTTCTCTGTATCTGTGAGTCTGTTTGTTATATTTATTCTTTTGTTGTATTTATTAGATTCCACGTGTAAGTGAAAACATATTATATGAACCTTCCTCTGTCTGACTTATTCTACTAAGCATAATATCCTCCAGATCCATCCACACTGTTGCAAATGGCAAAATTTCATTCTTTTTTATAGCCTATTAGTAGTCCATATACATATACAAACACATCTTCTGTATCCATTCATTTTTGATAGACACTTGGATTGTTTCTATATTTGGATATCATAAATAATGCTGCTATGAACATTGGGGTGCATGCATATTTTAAAATTAGTGTTTTCATTTTCTTTGGATATATACTTAGGAATGGAATTGCTGGATCATATGATAATTATATTTTTAGTGTTTTGAAATAGCACTGTTTTCTATACTGATTTTCATGGTGGTTGCACCAATTTACATTCCCACCAACAATGTACTAGGGTTCACTTTTCTCCACATCCTCATCAACATTTCTTATTTTTTTGTCTTTTTGATGACAACCATTCTAATAGGTGTGAGGTAATATCTCATTGCGGTTTTGATTTGCATTTTCCTGATGATTAGCGATGTTGAGCATCTTTTCATGTGTCTGTTGGTCATCTCTATGTCTTCTTTGGAAAAATATCTATTCTTCTGACTATTGTTTTGATTGAGTTGTTTGTCTTTTTCATATTGAGTTGTATGAGCTGTTTATATATTCTGAATAATAACCAGACATATCATTTGCAAATATTTTCTGCCATTCCATAGGACAGGGAGGCCTGGCGTGCTGTGATTCATGGGGTCGCAAAGAGTCGGACACGACTGAGCGACTGAACTGAACTGAACTGAACTGATAGGTTATCTTTCTGCTCTGTCGATGGTTTTTTGTGCAAAAGTTTTTAAGGTTAATTAAGTCTCATTCATTTATTTTTGTTTTTATTTCCCTTGCCTGAAGGGATAGATTAAAAAAAATACTGCTGAGACTTAGGTCAAAGAGTGTACTGCCTATGTTTTCTTCTAGGAGTTTGATGGTTCCTGATCTTATATTTATGTCTTTAAACTACAATTATTACTAAAAAAAAAACAAGCAAACCAAATCACCAGTGTAACCAATTGGTAACTTTGATCCAGTTTCCAAGTCAATATTTTTATCTCCCTTTTTAACTTAAAAATGCTTTTGGCAATGTTAGCTTCATATCCACATGGAAGTTGAATCCTCACAGCAGTTTCTAGATTCCCCACAGGGCCTTTGAGGGTTTGGAGGTGAGAAAAGTAGATGTAGCCAACAGCTATCTTCTCCATCTGTTGCACAAGCCTTTTCACATCAAGAACATTCTAGAACTTGGCCTCTTGACAGAGCCAGCCATAACAGGGGGGTGTCTTAAGGATCACCTCAGAATTCTCTTGGCCTCTAGAGGGAGTGCTCAGTCGCTTCAGTTCTGTCCGACTCTTTGTAGCCCCATGGACTACAGCCTGCCAGGCTCCTCTGTCCATGAGATTTTCCAGGCAAGAATACTGGAGCGGGTTGTCATTTCTCCTCCAGGGGGTCTTCCTGATACAGGGATTGGATATGCTTCTCTTTCATCACAGGTGGATTCTTTACTGCTGAGTCACTGGGAAGGTATCACAATATTAGAATTATTTGACTTATATGAATTATTATATAAATATGAATTTATATGAATCATCATATAATTATATAAATTATTTAATTATTATGTATGTTGTATGAATTATTTATTATATATTATAATATATGAGTTATTATATAATTGTTTGAATTATGAGTTGGTTGCACATAAAAATGAGTAAGTTTTTAAAAAGATTTGTGTAAATCTCACCTTTTATATGATCTGTGTAGATAATTTTAAGAAGGAAAGCATATACATGGTTAGAAAATTCAAACAGTACATGAATGAGCAAAATTAAAGGTGAACATTTTTTTCCTCACACCTTTAGTCTCTCTCCCTAAAGGCAACTACTATAAATACATTTTGTCTCTTCCTATATACCCTTCAAATTATTTAGTCATATACCAAGAATTCAATCAGTCTTTCTGATTATCCATTCAAATTTCTACCTTTATTTACACAAAAAGAACCATTCCATACATACTCTTCTGCACCTTGATTCTTGGAAATATATTTTCTTATTAGCTCAGATAGACTTGACCATTCTTTCTTAGTGCTACAAAGTGACAAACAGGGAGTATAGTATAATGGTTAAGAGCATAAACCCTGAAGCCAAAGCAGGGAGAGAAGGAGGGAAAAAGGGAGAGAGGGAGGAAAGGTGAAGGGGAGAGAGAGAGAGAGAAGGAGAGGAAGAGAGAGAGAGGAGAAGGAGGCATAGAGCATAGGATGCACACGTAGGAGCATAAAATGTACATGTACATTCTGGAGGATTCTACTCCAGAAAATTTTTATTTAGGTGAGGCTGTGAAAATCCTATGGATGGAGGAGCCTGGTAGGCTGCAGTCCGTGGGGTCGCTAAGGGTTGGACTCGACTGGGCGACTTCACTTTCACTTCCACACATTGGAGAAGGAAATGGCAACCCACTCCAGTATTCTTGCCTGGAGAGTCCCAGGGATGGGGGAGCCTGGTGGGCTGCCCTCTATGGGGTTGCACAGAGTCGGACACGACTGAAGTGACTTAGCAGCAGCAGCAGAGCCAGTCTACCTCAGAGGAGCAGGCTTTATGCTAAGATCCACCTGAAAGCTAGTCTGATAGCCCCACTCTGGCCAAAACATGTAAAGAAAGAAATATCTGGGGAAGAGTAGCAGGTATTACTCAGCAAATTCCCACAGGACTGTAGAAATATGGTAATTCTGAATTTTACTGAAATCAATTTCATTTCTAATATTATTCTATCTCGCTGGATTGATAGGCAATCCAAAACTTTAGAAGCTTCCCCTACTCCTCAGTTCAGTTCAGTTCAGTTGCTCAGCTGTGTCCGAAACTTTGCGACCCCATGAATCACAGCACGCCAGGCCTCCCTGTCCATCACCAACTCCCGGAGTTCACTCAAACTCATGTCCATCGAGTCGGTGATGCCATCCAGCCATCTCATTCTCTGTCGTCCCCGTCTCCTCCCGCCCCCAAGCTTTCCCAGCATCAGAGTCTTTTCCAGTGAGTCAACTCGTTGCATGAGGTGGCCAAAGTATGCAGTTTCAGTTTTAGCATCAGTCCTTCCAATGAACACCCAGGATTGATCTCCTTTAGAATGGACTGGTTGGATCTCCTTGCAGCCCAAGGAACTCTCAAGAGTCTTCTCCAGCACCACAGTTCAAAAGCATCGATTCTTCGGCGATCAGCTTTCTTCACAGTCCAACTCTCATATCCATACATGACCACGGGAAAAACCATAGCCTTGACTAGACGGACCTTGGTTGGCAAAGTAATGTCTCTGCCTTTTAATATGCTATCTAGGTTGGTCATAACTTTCCTTCCAAGGAGTAAGCATCTTTTAATTTCATGGCTGCAATCAGCATCTGCAGTGATTTTGGAGCCCCCAAAAATAAAGTCTGACACTGTTTCCACTGTTTTTCCATCTATTTCCCATGAAGTGATGGGACCAGATGCCATGATCTTTGTTTTCTGAATGTTGAGCTTCAAGCCAACCTTTTCACTCTCCTCTTTCACTTTCATCAAGAGGCTTTTGAGTTCCTCTTCACTTTCTGCCATAAGGGTGGTGTCATCTGCATATCTGAGGTTATTAATATTTCTCCCGGCAATCTTGATTCCAGCTTGTGCTTCTTCCAGCCCAGCGTTCCTCATGATGTACTCTGCATATAAGTTAAATAAGCAGGGTGACAATATACAACCTTGACGTACTCCTTTTCCTATTTGGAACCAGTCTGTTGTTCCATGTCCAGTTCTAACTATTGTTTCCTGACCTGCATACAGGTTTTTCAAGAGGCAGGTCAGGTGGTCTGGTATTCCCATCTCTTTCAGAATGTTCCACATTTTATTGTGATCCACACAGTCAAAGGCTTTGGCATAGTCAATGAAGCAGAAATAGATGTTTTTCTGGAACTCTCTTGCTTTCTCCATGATCCAGCGGATGTTGGCAATTTGATTTCTGGTTCCTCTGCCTTTTCTAAAACCTGCTTGAACATCTGGAAGTTCACGGTTCACATATTGCTGAAGCCTGGCTTGGAGAATTTACTAGTGTGTGAGATGAGTGCAATTGTGTGGTAGTTTGAGCATTCTTTGGCATTGCCTTTCTTTGGGATTGGAATGAAGACTGACCTTTTCCAGTCCTGTGGCCACTGCTGAGTTTTCCAAATTTGCTGGCATATTGAGTGTAGCACTTTCACAGCATCATCTTTCAGGATTTGAAATAGCTCAATTGGAATTCCATCACCTCCACTAGCTTTGTTCATAGTGATGCTCTCTAAGGCCCACTTGACTTTACATTCCATGATGTCTGGCTCCAGGTGAGTGATCATGCCATCATGTTTACCTTCGTTGTGAAGATCTTTTTTGTACAGTTCTGTGTATTCTTGCCACCTCTTCTTAATATCTTCTGCTTCTGTTAGGTCCATACCATTTCTGTCCTTTATTGAGCCCATCTTTGCATGAAATGTTCCCTTGATATCTCTAATTTTCTTGTAAAGATCTCTTGTTTTTCCTGTTCTGTTGTTTTCCTCTATTTTTTTGCCTACTCCTAGGGATATGCAAACATCCTGTGGTTTTCACACTTGTTACTGTTTAGAAGTCCTTCCTCACAGTCCATATGCTCTCCTGCTCCCAGGTCTGCTTGGACCACAACACTCTGCCATAGAATGGGAGCTTCTGTGACCGAGGGAAGCCTCCCTAAGAAGTGTCTCACAGCCCTCCCCCTACGATGTTTGTCTAGCCCCCTCCCCAGGGTGCAGATCTGCAGATCTCCTCTATTCTCAGAAACCACAAAATGTGAACCCCTGCCCCTCAGTGGGTTTCCCTGGCTCTCTCTCCTCTAGACTCACTGCCTTAAGGCATCTCTTCTCATTTCCTGTGGCCCCAATGGCACTCCATGTGATCAACTTCAGCTCTCCCACTGCCAGTTTTCTTTGAGATGAAGAAGCCTGGAGTCTGGTTATCAGCTGGAAACAGGAGAAGAAAAAAAGGGAAAAACACATAGGGAGAGAGGGGACATCAATTAAGACCTCAAAAATTATCTCGTTACATTAAGATGGAACTAGAAGAGCCTTCCTGAGAGACCCATTGCTATTTAGGAATGTTGTAGTTAGTATACCATTTTTATTTTCCAGCTATGAGAACCAGCCTGTCACTCTTAGATGTCTCTGGCTTCACCATCAAGCAATTATATTCACTATGGAGGAGCCAGTGTTCAATTCTGACAGAACTGCCAATATGGAACAGAGCAGCTTTGAGTGTGAGTATAACATGGGGACCAGGGGTATGTAATGCTCAGACTTGATCAGAGGAGGAAGCAAAGGCTCATGTATGTTGGTCCAGGTTTGAGTCTGGGAATCCATGTAGAGATTTTATCACTCATATAGGATGACAGGGAGAAAAAAAGTTCTAATTTCCACCAAACCACTTTCCCTCTCAAACCATGAGACAGAGACTTCTTTCTTGTTCAGTCCAAGCCAGATTCAGTTTTCCTAGAGGACTTATGCTGCCTTGTGGTCTGGATTAGCTTCTTTCATGGACCATTCAAGAATAATCTAGAACCCAAAACTTTCAGACTATCCTGCCCCTTGTTACTGAAAGCCCTTTGAAGGCAGACCAGAGTCTTGGCCAACATTATATTTGCCCACGCTTTGCTTGGGCTTCCCTGGTAGCTCAGCTGGTAAAGATCCACCTGCAATGCAGGAGATCCTGGTTTGATTCCTGGGTCAGGAAGATCCCCTGGAGAAGGGCATGGAAACCCACTCCAGTATTCTTGCCTCAGGAATCCCCATGGACAAAAGAGCCTGGCAAGCCCCAGTCCATGGGGTCACAAAGAGTTGGACACGACTGCGTGACTAAGTGCATAGCAATTCTAGCTCTGCTTTGCACAGCTCTTGGCATGTAGTGGGTGTGTAAATATATTTTGCTGAATGAACAAATAAATGAAGAAAATAATGAGTGTGCAAGAGTAAAACAAAGAGCAAGTGTTGTTACAAAACCACAACAATCAAGAAGGTCTCCATGGGATGCTATTTATCATAAACAGCCCTCACTCACCAAGAGCAGAAGAAAATTCAGTCCTGGGCTGGTACTCACACAGGGAAGCCCTGGAGCTGACCTGACCATGGGAGGAAGGAATTGGCATCCACAGAGCAAGAAGTCTACCCAGTCTAGTGGAGTCCTAGCTCTAAATTTCTGCCTCTTCCACTTCCTGACAGTCTTGGTGGATTTATTCCCCTTTGGTTTTATGAGCCAAGGCTTCTCACATTGCTTGTACATTACTCATTTTAGCTATATATGCAGCAGGGTCAAACAAATGACCTATTGGAGCTCACAAGTGACTGACGGCCAGGTAGCCCCAGTTTTACTCTGAGGGGGTCACTTACTATCTCACTCAGCTAAATTTATAACTTTGAAAATTCTAATTTCCACCTCACTTCCCCCACCCCTTGTCCCACTACCTTCAACCCTGGGGGCTAGGTAAATTATATTGCCTACTAATTGAGCGTGCCGCTCCTACTGCTCAGTAATGAGTCAGACGGATTTGGCTAGGTCTGCTCTTCTGGCTTACCCCTCTCATAAACATTCAGAGTGACAAACTTTTTCTTTGGCCTGTGGTCATAAAGAGAAAGAAAAAAAAAAACTCTTAACTTGTCTTTTTTTTTCCAACTTAAGACTTCAGTGAAATATTTTCCACCATCCTCAGCAAGACATAATACTTCATGCCATGTAGAAGTTAATGAGAAAAATATGGATGCCCCTGTTCTCTGAGGGACCTGCTGGGCATTGTGCCCCTCTGAGGACCAGTTACTCTATGTGTCTTTGGGGCTCACTGAGTGGTCTCTGATCTGAACCTGGTCCCATGGTGCTGGGGATTAGCCTGTCTCTTTTAGAGGTCTGCTCTTGCATTAACCTTGAACTTGGGTGCCCCTCCCTATTGAACCACCCTTAGAACTCCCCGAGGAGCTGTCAAGTGGGTGAATGGTCCACAGCAGGCAGAGCGAAGTGCCAACTACCAAATACTTCAATGTGGCCAATTTCAGATTTTATTTCATCTCTGGGTCAAAAATATGCTTACCTAAAGAAGAGTGTCCAGACCCTTAGCTTGGCACTCAGCTGGTTCCCCACCATCTGGCTGCAACCTGCCTTGGCGACCTGACTTTCCACAACCTCCTTTCCAGCTCTAAGCAAACAGGACTGCACTGTTGCCTGAGCTCTGTTCCTGCCTGAAATACTCTTCTCTCCAACCAATCTAAATCCTTTTCCTTTAGAGAGAGTTTATGGGGACAACAGCATAATATTTCTGTGCTTTTTCACACTGATAGTCTATAAATATTTATTCAACATTTTTAGTGTGTGTGATGGAGGGAAAAGTTAGTTTTTTAATTTATTTTTATTGAAGTTTTGTTGACTTACAATGTTGTGTTAATTACTGCTGTACAGCACAGCGATTCAGTTATATATATATATAGGCTTCCCTGGTGGTGCAGATGATAAAGAATCTGCCTGCATTGCGGGAGACCTGGGTTGGGAAGATCCCCTGGAGAAGGGCATGGCAACCCACTCCAGTGTTCTTGCCTGGAGAATCCCCATGGACAGAGGAGCCTGGTGGGCTATAGTCCATGGGATCACAAAGAGTTGGACAGGACTGAGTGACTAAGTGTGCACGCATGCACGCACACACACACACACACACACATTTATACATTCTTTTTCATATTCTTTTCCTTTATGGTTTATCACAGGTTATAATATTTAATGGGCTTCCCAGGTGGTGCTAGTGGTAAAGATCCTGGCTGCCAATGCAGGAAATGCAGGAGACCTGGGGTTCAATCCCTGGGTCAGGAAGATCCCCTGGAGGAGGACATGGCAATCCACTCTGGTATTCTTGCCTAGAGAATTCCATGGACAGAGGAGCCTGGTGGGCTACAGTCCATAAGGTCTCAAAGAGTTGGACGCAACTGAAGCGACTTAACATGCACACATGCATGATATTGAGTATAGTTTCCTGTGCTATACAGTAGGACCTTGTTGTTTACCCATTCTATATATACCAGTTTGCATCTGCTAATCCCAAACTCCCAATAGTTTTTTTTTTTTTAACTAATGCAAATAATGTAAAAAAAACAGATTCACTTTCTAATTCCCTTCCAAGTGCTGAGCACACATCTGTCCCTTTGGACTCTGGACTCAATATACCTCCATGTAAGGTTGTTGGACTAGAGGTATTTGCTATGCTTTGAACTCCGTGGGGGAGCTATAGGGAAAAAGGCTAAGTCCTACACCCCCTTGATCCTCAGTCCCATCCCCCTCTCTCCAACTGCTCTTGGACCTCTGTTTTGCTCAAGGCCAGCCAGGATCTTCTGGGAAGTGAAAGGAACAGGGAGAAAGGAGAAGCCAGCAGTGTCAGAGTCTCAGGAGCATTTCCCACCCCCCTATTTCCACCCCTTCCCCCTGTTTGAGCCAAGAGGATTGATTGAGAGCTGAGAGGAGTTGCAGTTGTTGTAATGAAACAACAACTTTGCCTGACCCAGGAAGGCAAGGACTAGCAGATAATCCCACTCTTCTCTGTGCTATGGTGGTGTTCTGATGCTCTCAACAGCTCAGGTTTCATAAGAGTGAATTAAAAACCTCCAAACGTGAAAGAAGATCGACCACATCTTTCTGTCTTTTAAGTAGCTTCTGTTCTGTCTTCGGTTTTCTTTTATTATTTCCCAACTTTTTTGGAAGCATATTATGAGGTTTTAAATGCAGCTTGTTAAGTCTATTAATCTTTCTTGGTAGACAGTCCCCACCAAATTTTATTCAGGTTCAGAAGTTCAGTTGACTGTAATTAGTGTTAGGTGTATAATAAGATCTGTGGAGGTTGTATTTGCATTTTTGTGTCACAAAACATTCAGTGGAAATAGATCAGCAAAGAATATGAATTTATATCTATTAATACATATAAGTATTAATATATATATATATTAATGTGTATCATTGCAACCTTGTCTTCTTAGGTGGGAGCAGAATCAGTTTTATGTTTCACCAGTTCAATGAGCATATGTATGAGCAAACCTGAATTAATCAGCACCGTGTTTATAATTAACTCTAAGATTCTTTTGGGCTCCTCATAGGGCCTCTGTATAAGCGAGAATCTTTGATGGGAATTTGGCTCTGTTAGATGTACATTGTTTCCAGATCTGCATCCTCTGAGAATTCCTCATGACTTTCACCTTTATTATCTCCTTCACCTTTACATTCCGGCACAATATTCTAGAATATTCCACAAGTAGAATTTCATTACTCAAAGTGTGGGCTCAGCCCAGCAACATTGGTATGACCTAGGAGCTTGTTAGGAATGTGGACTCTTGGGCCCCATGACAGAAATCCTGAATCAGAGGTTATTTGTATGCACATTAAAGTTTAAGAAGCTCTGGACTAGAACACACTATATAGTATTCTTTCTGATCTCTTCCAGTGTGTGCCTTGTGAACTCCAAAGAACAGTCACCATGTTTTCTAATTTTTTTCTCTCTCCCACAGCACTTCGATGGGCACAGAAAAGATGTTAAGGGTAGTTTTGTTGTAAGATTGGTCCATTTTTTAGCTGAATCCAGCCCTGGAATAAGAGAGGAAATATTACTTTCATAGTTCTCACTGTAGCTCAACCTTTAGAAGCTCAAGTTTGGCGGGGTTTTTCCAGGAAGTAAAAGAGCTATTTTTCCTTCAAGGCCTACGATTTCTATGGTTCTATAATTGTGCTCCAAAGGCTGTTTTTAATTTGACCTCAAGTGCAAATCACAAAGGCAACTTTGACAATACTAGTTCCCTTTTGGGCAAGAATACTCCCATTGGAAATTCAGAAAGTGTCTTATTGAGTAAAATGCTTCTTAATTTACTGTAAAAGTGTGTTTAGAAAAGCAAATTATCTATGACAGAGCATAGAACTGTCTACTATTATGAAATCCAATGAAGAATAAAAAGTAAACTGAGCCCTCCAGATGTATTTTTATAATAAAGCCAACAGCTCTAGACATCTTTGGTTGATTTGTTTGCAGTACATATCAAATGCAATTATGCAAGGGGCCTAATATGTTATTTATCTTCAGAAATCTGTGTTTTCAGGACAACACTTTAGCTCTAGTTGCAAGGAGGCTTCACGTTCTCCTGGGTTACTAAGATTATGTGCGTGCATGCTAAGTCGCTTCAGTCATGCCCAACTCTTTGCCCTATGGACTGTAGCCCACCAGGCTCCTCTGTCTATGGGATTCTCCAAGGAAGAATACTGGAGTGGACTGCCATGCTCTCTCCTGGGGGGATCTTCCCAACCCAGGGATCAAACCTGCATCTCCAGAATCTCCTGCATTGGCAAGCAGATTCTTTACCACTAGCACCACCTGGGAAGCCCACTGGGCTTATGGATCAAGACAAACGGGAAGAAAGTTCCATAAATCTCTCTTTGGATTGTGTGTGGGAGTTAGGGATTATCACTGGGAACTTATACTAGAGAGGGAAAGAACTGAAAAGTATTTGGCTTTCACATATTTGTTGGTCATTGCTCAATCTTTGGCCCTAGCCCCCTAAAACTTTCTTCAGGATGCTTGATAAACAACTGTTTGATGTTGGAGAGATAAGAGTGACTTCTGATGACCTCAAAGGAATTGTGGTTAAGCCACACAGGATGGCTAAAAACTATAATTATTTTAGAGGAAAGTGCTTCCCTTCTTTAGGAGTGAAACAACACCTGCCCTGAGAGTGGTCCTGAACATGAGTGAGAAAGTGAACTGGGGAAGGATGAAGGCACCAATAAGGAGGTCTGGGAGCCATTTATAGAAGAGATTTCTATCTGGGGCACAGGTCCCTAATGATAGTGGGTGGGCTCATCAGTGTCTCCCAAAGTCCTAGTTATCCCAAGCCTTGGTTTTCTACAGACTGATGAAAGATGATTAAACAGGAGTAATGAACATCCATTCAATCATGAGAACAAACATCCATTCATTCATGAGGACAAACATGCATTCATTAATGAAAACAAACATTCATTCATGAGATACCTACTATGTGCCAGGCATTGTACTAGGTACTGGGGATAGAGAAAGGACTAAGACACCATTTTTCTCTTTGAAAAGCTCCAATTCTAGTAGGGAGCCTAAGAAACATATCTAGAAGCTGGTGTGGTAAGTACTTGTGTTGGAGGCATTCAATAGGCGTGGACTTTAATATTAATATCTCGAGGAAGGCTTTCTGATAATCGATCCTGATTCTTCACCCCTCCCTTTAGCTATGACTTTTGCCATGTAATGGCAATTGTTCCCTTAGAGTGTATTTCACCATACTTTGACTTTAGACTTGACCATGTGACATACTTTGCCAATGGGATGTTTGCAAATACAACTCAAACAGGAGCTCAAAATGTCCCTGTATGGTTATGCTCATGCTTTAGCCAGCTACTGGAACTAGGAAAAAGATGAAACACACTTGGGTCTCCCTTGAGCCAGCTGGACCTGAAGCTTGAAGTGGCACTTAAACCTTCAGTTGACTGGCACCCCAGCAGAGAGGTAGAGAGAGAAAAGAGGCAGAGTCAGGCATGTGCAACTATGAAACACTCACCCTATGTAAGGCACTGTCTTGGGGTACTAAGCATGAGAACAATGGGAAGGATGAGACGCTAGATTATGTCTGATTGACAACAGTACTAGCTAGAGCTACTGCTACTGGGTGGGTCAATATTGGTTACTATACTCAACAGGCCCTGTGCTGAAAATTTAACACTTTTTTTTCATTTAGGTCTCATAACAACCCTTCAATAAATACTATTAACATGCCCATTTTGCAAACGAGGAATCTAAAGCTCAGAGAATTTTGCAACTTGCCTGGCAGAGCAGGGATTTTGAACTTGACTCTCAGACTCACAAGTTTCAACTTGTAGCTACAGAAAAGTGAGGAAGAAGGCCCAAGTTGTGACTTTAATCAGGCCAGAATGTGTCTGTTGGTCCCTATCAGTCTTACCTTCACCCAACTATGGGCTGGACCCCACTAAATTCTGGAATCAATGGAGGCTTGGCTTGATGAGGGAAGCCCCCTCACTAGTAGTTTGAGGGACAGGATATAGTATTTTATTAGTAGACATGCCAGAGGGAGTCATTATGTGTCAGACACTGTGCTAAGCATTGTACATGCATTGACTAAATGAATATCATGCTCTCTGTTAAGTACTAGCCTTCAATATGGGTACAGCTATTATTATACCCATTAGTGCTCTAGCTTTGCCAGATGGGGAGCCCCAGTCATCTTGTTCACTCCACACTTTCTTCTCGAGCCCCTACTCTGTACCTCATCTTGCCCTCAGCACAGGGGAGTGTGGAAATGAAACAGATGAGAGCTGTGCTCTCTCGGAGCTTATAATGTAGGCACTGCCCCCTTCCCCAGCCTGGTTCCTACTTTCAGACACATTTGTATCTGTTCAAATAGGCACCATTCATACTGGTGCTTGGGAGCCTCGTTGCCTCTCTGCCCTGTATTTGGACAGACTTGGATTGCTTATTCCCAGTTAGATTTAGAGATTAGCTCTGACATACCTTCCCTGTCAAGAGTGGCATATTTGCTGGCCCCAGAGGATTCCCCTCTCCACATTCTTACCCCAGCCCTTCTTGGCTTGTTCTTTCATTGTGACCAGGCATTCCCAGCATGCCCTGGGGTTGGGCCCTCTACGGAGATAAAGAGCACAAATCATTGTACTGTGCTTCCTTTGAAAGCAGTGCTCCTTGGTGGGCTGCTCCAGTAATTGGCTACTTTTCACCTGTGGGAGAGGGGGAGCCTTGCTCCCACTTTGGGGTCACCCACGCTAGCCTCACAGATTGAAGCAAAGTCAATTTTTGTTTCCAAGCATGAAGCAAAGGAAATCACCAGCCTTCATCAAGATGCCATTTGGAGTGCCAGAAATATGTACATGGCAGTATTCTCAGAGGAATCATCACTTATATGATGTGCTCTCTAGACCAAATTCCCTTAGAGTAACTGAATTGTGGGGCTTTTGCAATGATGTCCCTTTTGGAAATTACAGCTTGCCTTTGATTCACAAGACTTCCCAGGACATTTGCTCAAGTGTGGGCTTTCTCAGAGTTCTTCTGAAGCAGGACTCTTGATCACATTAACTGAAAAATGTGGCCCCAGCCCCAGACTGCTGAGTCTAGCTATTTTCATGAGGAATAATTTAATATTCAAATAAGTGGTAATTAAAGAGCAACTCTTCCTCCTCTTCACCGTTCCCTCCCTGACCCACGTGGCTGCTAGAAGCAGACCATGAATCCTCGGATTGTGAGGCTGAGGAGACTGATTTGATTGCCAGCAGAGTTAAGCCAGGCAGTAGAGAAGAAAGTACAATACAGCTCACTGGGTCATAATATCTCATAAATCAAATGGATTTTTCCCAGAATCAGATGGTCGTGCCACCTTCTGGTTTCCAGCTAGATTTATGAGCATGTTCTCGACATGAGATACATACCACAATGGACTAATTGGCATAGAAAACAAAGAAACGAAAAGCACTTAGGAATCAAAATATAAGGAGCCTGTTGACCCCAGTCAGGCTCTCTTCACTGACAAGTTAGTTATTTTGATTCCCATTTGGGGACAGCTCAGGTCACTAAAAGCTTTTTAGTGTCCTAATGAAATTGAAGGGAGGGAGAAGGCACCCCTCTTCTGTCCCATTGTTCGAGCTATCTTTCTTGTGACTTGCTTCTTGGAAAGTGATTTGGGCTGGCTCCCTAAAAGTCATCCTAGCTCTCATTGGACAGCTTGGGCAAGTAAGGAGAACAGAGTCACTGAAGAGAGAAATTGACCTTTAAGCATCAGCTGAGATGCTCTGGCACAGAGATCTTGGAGGCTAGTCTGGGTCTTCCTTACACTAGGGAGAGCCCACTTCCAGCTTTACAGAAGTGTTATCCCACCTGGGGTAACACCCTCAGCCCCCTGCCAAGCCGAATCAGTACAAATTCCTGTCCTATTTAGAGTTTTAAGGATGGTGTGAAGCCAAAGAAATGTAAAAATGCTTGGAAAGAGGAAAAACTATTAAAGTCAATTGGAGAAAGCGGTTGCTTTTCTGTTTGAGCTTGGTGAGCATAAATCACATGCAATCACCACATAGTTGGGGAACTTCTTTAAAACAAGAAGGCAAAGAAAGAGGCTTTGATACATTTTAGTAATCTATCAGCACTTGCTCAGGGCTTCCCTGTTGGCTCAGCAGGTAAAGAATCTGCCTACAATGCAGGAAACACAGGAGACACAGGTTTGATCCCTGGGTTGGGAAGATGCCCTGGAGGGGGGAAATGACAACCCACTCCAGTATTCTTGCCTGTGAAATCCCATGGACAGAGGAGCCTGGCGGGCTACAGTCCTTGGGGTCGTAAAAGAGTCGGACATGACTAAGCACGCACAATACTTCCTCAGGCTTTTATAATCCTGGATGTCTCATTCTGT
This sequence comes from Moschus berezovskii, assembly GCF_049115385.1. Taxonomy (NCBI): domain Eukaryota; kingdom Metazoa; phylum Chordata; class Mammalia; order Artiodactyla; family Moschidae; genus Moschus; species Moschus berezovskii. The sequence continues at coordinate 42,230,096 of NC_142488.1, read as the reverse complement.
CTGTTGCATTGTATGCATTTTGCTTTTGTTCTTTCGGCTTCTGTGAAAAAAAAATATGGAAAGCCTGGTTTACCCCCAAGCTGGGAGGCAATTAATAATGCATTTCAAGATTGTGACAAATTCTGGACCTGTGACAAGGCTGCCGTCATTCATATGGCTGTACATTTTGCTAAAGGCTTTTGTAGATTGAGGCTAACCAATTTACTACTCTAGATTTACTACACTCTGGTCAGTGAGGTAACTGCCAGTGCAAACTTTTCAGAGAGTAAGATCTGAGGCCATTCGGATAGTCTTCAGGGATGTGATTTGCAACACATGATAGTAAATCACCTAAAAAAAAAATAAAGGTGACTCAGAGGCAGGGTATTTAAACCCTGGGACAAAGTATACACTCCTTCCCTCCCTTTTCTCTCTATCTTCTAAACACAGCATTTTTGTTAACTTAAAATGAGGTTGAAATAAACCTCAGACAGCCTTGAAGTAGATTAGAACCACAAAAAGGTCTGTAGCTTGAAGGGATGAGCCAAGGGAGAAAGGGTAGTACCGCCCACCTAGCCTTGGGCATGAGTCATGCATAGGGAGATGGCACAACTGCCTCTGTCTCCAGCTATTTTTAGCACCAGTTGATAGAGCTGCATCCTTCTGTTCCTCTCTTATGGCCCCTGAGTCACTCTAACATGAAGCACCCAGGCAACTGTTCCCAGTGCCCTAAGACTGGCTCTGTTTAGAGGCCTCTCACGGTTAGTGAAACATTTCCTAAAATCTCTTAGAAAGATAGAAAGTTCTCCCATTGGAGCCTATCTTTTATGGATGATTTATGGACCAGAAATAGACTCATGTGGCCCCAATATCTTTATCCAAATTAACCACTTGAAACATTGTCTTGTGGTTTGCATATGTAGGGAATAGGCAACATGAAAAATCTGGAAGAGCCCATCTGTTTTCCTTAGTCTCTAACTTCTGCATGGCCACAAAAAGGGCGAGGTCTAACCGGTTTGTAACTTTTACAGAACCCACATGACCCCAACTGAGCTGAACATTTTCCAGAGGCATACGATAGAAAGAACGATATGTTCATTTGGAAGATTAACAGTTTTGTTTAGGCAGCATTTCTGTGAGAAAGGAGTGTGTTTTCTCCCTGTATCACTGTAAATTATACACAATAACCATCATGTCACAGAAAATAAACAAATTCAATGCAGTTGGGCACATATTTTATTTCCTCTTGTAACATAATCTAGAAAATGCAAAACCCTGGAATATAGGGAAGTTGTACACAAGTCAAATGAATTTTATAGAATCCGTTAGGGAGTTGTGTATACCCTTTCCAACAACAGGATGAAATCTTTTATTAGAACCAGAGTCTGTGCTCACTAGCCCCAGAGATATTTGTCTGCCTTGCTGATCCATATCACCCATGTTTACTTCTACTAGATTGGAATGCTTCAATAAGCCAAGATGTGCCCTTACTTTTCATTGGTTGGTAGTATTCTCTGAACCCTTAGACATGTATTTTTAACTGAGGAAGCAGACACTTTAAAGACCATCCTTTGGCCCAACTGAACTTGATGACTTGCTTTCTTATTTGTTTGTAATAATCTCAGAGAATAACTTCTTCCTTACACCTCCCACTAGAAAGGAACATTCCTTGAGCTGTTTTTCTATTGTCCAAGGTCAGACTCTCCCATCCTTGGGAGGGTAAACCCAGTGTCAAACACCTTTTCTTCTCTCCAGCTGGAGATGGCTAACCTATTAGTCCCTCAGAGGGCAGCTTCTGAAAATCACGGTCCTCTCTGGATCCAACAGTGTTGCTTAGAATGGGTACAGGTTGGGTATTCAGACAGGGGACCATAGACTCTTCACTTTCCTTCTTAGTTCAACCACCATATCCTCCAGCCACCCATGGTAAGTCATTTAAACATTCTGCTCTTCATTTCCTCAATAATCACAAAATGATAATCATCAGTTACTTGGGAGAGAAGTCTTTTGTGATCCTGAGATGAAAGGATGATTATAAGTACAAGACCAAGAGATTGTGGGTGCTAGTGCTAATCTTGGTTTTTATATCCCCAAGAAAAAAGAATATAGATTGACCTATACCATTATGAGAACTTTAATGTCTTTTTCCCAATTCAAGAGACAAAACTATCATTGAGACTAATCAGAATAGCCTTTTCTGCTTAGGTGTTCTGTTTTTGATGGAGGATGAGGGGAGGGAGACTGTTACAAATGACCAAGTTGGTCTTTCTCATCTTCATGAGGGGAAACTGCTAAGAAGGACCCAGAGAATGTATAGGTCTAAATGAAAAGTGGTGTTGTGCACCCCCTGTGAAAAATGCTATGGTTCCTCAAAAAATTAAAAAGAGCTACCATATGATCCAGCAACCCCACTTATTGGTATATATCCAAAAGAATTGAAAGCAGGGTCTTGAAGAGATATTTGTAACCTCATATTTATAGCAGCATGATTCACATTAGCCAAAAAGTGAAAATGACCCAAGTGTCCATTGACAGATGAGTGAATAAAGAGACGTGGTATACACACACAATGGAATATTATTCAGCCATTAAAAAGAATTCTGACACATCCTACCTCATGAATGAACCTCAGAGGACATTCTGCTAAGTGAAATAAGACACACAAAGAAAAAAACTGTTGAATTCCACTTAAGTACCTATTCAAACTCATAGATACAAAAAGTAGGGTGATGTTTTCCAGGAGGTGTGGGGAGGGAGGAATGGGAAATTTTTGTTCAATGAGTCCAGTTTCAGTTTGGGAAGACAAAAAGAATTCTGGAGAAGGATGGTGGTGATGGTTGCACAACAGTGTGAATTTACTTAGTACCCCTGAACTGTACACTTAAAAATGGTTAAGATAGTAAATTTTATGTTATGCATATTTCACTACAATTTACAAAATGTTTTTACTTTTAAAATTTAAAAAAAGGAAAAGAAAATATTAATGAAAAATGGGAATTTCCTGGCAGTCCAGTGGTTAGGGCTCAAGGTTTTCACTGCCAGGGGGCAGGTTCAACCCCTAGTCAGAGAAAGAAAATCCTGCATGATGCTTGGCATGGTCAAAAAATTAAAAATAAATAAAAAATTTTTACAAATGGAAAGTAATAACGCTGGTGAGCTTTAAGATTTCTCCAGGCCATGGTGTACATTAAGTGTGTATCCAGTACAGTCCAACACATTGTTCTTTCTCTGGCCTTAGAGCAACATACTGATGATCAAAGGCAGCTCTTATTGAATCCACGGAATTTGTACCTGGGCCCTGTGTGCATGCTAAGTTGCCTTGGTCATGTCTGACTCTTTGTGACCCTATGACTGTAACCCTCCAGACTCCTTTGTCTATGGGATTCTCCAGGCAAAAATACTGGAGTGGGTTGCCAGGGGATCTTCCTGCCCCAAGAATAGAACCTGCATGTCTCTTACTTCTCCTGCATTGGCTGGTGAGTTGTTTTTGTTTTTTTTTTTAATACTAGTGCCACCTGGGAAGCCCACTTGGGCCCTAGAAGGTGTTTTTGACAAGGCAAGCAATCCAACTTCATCTCTAAAATCCCCAAACATTTTTACAGGCCATCTTAAGATAACCTATCCAGTCTTAATGGGAAGAAAAAAGACAAGTCTTCACCCTAAGGGCTGAGGAAATCAACAGTTGATTCTGTTCACTTGCTTGCCAACTGTGTGATGATTTCAGTCCATGCTGGAAGCCTTGACAGTGCTAGAAAGGGCAAAAAAAATTTGTTCACAACTTTATGAGGAGAAGACACCCAAACAGATGGCTTCCTACTCAGATGGTTGCTAGACTGAGCTCCTAAAACTCCTGTGGAGGAGCTGAACTGAAAGTTACCATATTGTGGAATTCCTTGAAGATTCTCACAAAAAGCAGAAGTAGTATTTTATCACTCTCTTTCTGGACAATTTCCTTTGTTCCTCTCAAAAGAGAATCAACTATGGGAGTGGCTGCACGACCATCAGCATCTACCCCTCTTCCCTATAAAAAACATAAAGAAATTCTACTAACTTCCATGAATGAAAAAGAAAGCCAAACCAAACCAAAGATTCCAAAATAGGCTGAACTCTATAAGACTCCCGAGTGAGAGAGGGTCGGGGTGAAGGTGGGCAGTTCTAATTTCTTCCATGACCACATTTCTGGGCCCTGGGGGACAGATGACTCTCTAATACTAACCCAAACATCAAGCAAAACCTTTCTCAATGTTCCTCTAAACACAGTCAAGGCAGACTGGGACTTACATAAAAGTTTTATACAATTCTAAGGGAAAACAAAAGAAAATAAACACAGATAGTGGTACAAGATTAACCAATAGCTTTATGACACTGGTTTTGTCAGTGTGTTTCCAGGGCTTTTAGCCCAAAGGCCCTTTCATGTGCTGTGTTGGGGTTTGTATCAGTTCAGTTCAGTTCAGTTCAGTCGCTCAGTCGTGTCCGACTCTCTGCGACCCCATGAATCACAGCACGCCAGGCCTCCCTGTCCATCACCAACTCCCGGAGTTCACTCAAACTCACGTCCATAGAGTCGGTGATGCCATCCTGAAGCCCAAATTGTCAAGCCCTTGCCTGATCCTTTTATATCTCTGTTGTCATCTGACTGGTGCCATCATGAAACCCATCACCCAGGGCCTTGGCTAGCCTGTGAGGCATCATGGTATGAATTTGACAAAGGTGCCCCATTTGGGGGGGGCTTCCCAGGTGGTGCTAGTGGTAAAGAACCTGCCTGACAGTGCAGGAGATGTAAGAAACATGGGTTCAATCCCTGGATTGGGAAGATCCCCTGGAGGAGGGCATGGCAACCCACTCCAGTATCATTACCTGGAGAATTCCATGGGCAGAGGAATCTGGTGGGCTACAGTCCACAGGGTCACAAAGAATTGGACAGGACTCAAGTGACTTAGCATTCACACACACCCTGTTTGGGCAGTTGGAAGCTCTGTAGGTTCTTCTCTTGGGGAGCAGAGGGTGGCCTGAATTTCAGCCTCAACTTACTCCCCCAGCCAGGAACTTTTGTTCAGTGAAGGACCAGCCCAACTGTATTAGTGGCCCTGCGCATCACCTAGGGCTTTTCAAGATAACTTGATTATACATCTCAAGTTTCCTCTCCCTACCTAAAACCTCATTTTTAGGTCTGGCCTCTGGCTTTTAAAGAAATACTTCTCCAGATAACTGCCATTAGGAATGACAAAAGGAATGACAGCCCAGTATTCAGTTCCTTATACTTTCTTTCTAGCCTACCAATATGTCTTAATTTAATATCATAACTACATCATTTATATAGTAATAATATGTTTGGAGTCATAAAGGAGTCAAAAATACCTGCACTAAGAGGAGTTTTTCAAAACAAGATTAAAGGTCACTGGATAAGAACTAGTTGAACTCAGTGTGGACTTCTAAAGGGCAGTTTTCCTAACACCTTAGCCTTTCAGTTCAATAGCATTCACAGTGAGCCAGTGTGGTATCCCCATGTTGATTGCTATCCAATTCTACAAAAGCACAGAAATATGTTTTTTTGAGCAAAGCAGATAAGTTTTGTGTCTAGAATCAACATGCTGATATTCAGCAAAACACACATCCTGCTGGGTCCTGCTGTACTCAATCTCCACACATTCTAAACAGACTATCTTGCAAAAGCAAAAGATTGTTTCCTTGTAGCAAAGCACATGTCCCTTGAAAAGTTTGCACCCTGAGTGTGAAATGGCAACCCACTCCAGTATTCGTGCCTGGAGAGTCCCATGCCCAGAGAAGCCTGGTGGGCTATCGTCCACAGGGTCTCACAGAGTTGGACATGACTTAAGCGGCTTAGCAAGCACGTGTACACACACACACATGTGGGCCTTGCCTGGGCTTTCCTGGCACTAAGACCCTGAGTGACAAAGGAAGCCCCTAATTTCAACTATTTGTAATCAACAGCATAGAGAAGGAGTTCTCCATTTACAGTTCATGCTCTACAATATTAGCTTATAGAAGCAATACTATTGGGGTATTCAGGTTCTCAGGTTAGTCTCAATCTTGCACCACCCCTCCCCACCCAAGAAAAACAACACTAATCATGATGTACTTTTTAGTTGGGATCATTTTAGAATATATTTAGCAGAAAAATTTTAGTTTGGATATTATTAACACAAACAACATACATTTAGGTGGAAACAAAGCTTTTGCAAAATGAGTTAGTAAAGAAAAAAAATTTAAATCTGTGGTTTGTTTTGGGATAAAGACTGTCAAAAGGAACAAGCTTCCAGCCAGAAGATAAATAAGTACCAGGGACATAATGTACAACATGATAAATATAATGAACATTGCTGTATGCTATATATGAAAGTTGTTGAGAATCATTCTTGAGAGTTCTCATCACAAGGGGAAATTTGTTTTTCTATTTCTTTAATTTTATATCTATAGGAGATGATGGTTGTTCACTAAACTTATCATGGTAATCATTTCACGATGGATGTAAATCAAATCATTGCTCTATAGACCTTAAACTTATAAAGTATTGTATGTCAATTATATCTCAATAAAATTGGAATTGAAAAAAATACATGCTTTGTTTTTAGCGATTTAGAATGCTGGGGATTGGGATAAAACCACGGTTGGAAGCATTTGAAAAGATAAAGTGGTATTGGGGGAGTCTTCTAGGTTTCTTTAAAGGTCTTTAGAGGTTGATTTTGAAGGTTTTCTATTTTGTCTTATTTCACTTTCTGTCTCCCTCATGTTGATGTACAACTCATGTGAAGGGACTATATGGAGCTCACAAATGGGAGGAGGGAGGAAAAGTAGAATAGGGATGAGAGAATAAACAGAAAGAATATGTAGTTACAGAGACAAGACAAAGAGGAACAAAGAGGAGTTGCAGGATCACCCAAGGTGGAATGAATTAAGATGTGCATGCATGAGTGCATGCTTAGTCATTCAGTCATGTCCAACTCTTTGCAACCCCATGGACTGTAGCCTGCCAGGCTTCTCTGTCCATGGAAGCTGTACATAATCTAGAAGTTAAAGGAGGTAGCAGCTGAGCACCATAGGTCCTAGTGTCTGTCACTGTAGCTACTAACAGGAGCAGTCATTTTCGAAATATTGATTCCTTCCAACCAGGAACATGGAAAGTCTCTTCATCTGTTTATGTCATCTTTGATTTTTTTCATTAGTGTATTATCATTTTCTGTGTACAGTTCTTTTGTCTCCTTAGGTAAGTTTATTCCTTGATATTTGATTCTTTTTGTTGCAGTGGTGAATGGGATTGATTCCTTCATGCTCTTTCTGATTTTTCATTGTTAGTGTATAAAAGTGCAAGTGTTTTCTGTGTATTGATTTTGTATCTTGCAACTTTGCTAAATTCACTGATTAGCTCTAGTAATTTTTTGATAATATCGTTAGGATTTTCTTATGTACAATATCATGTCATCTGCAGTGAGAGCTTTACTTCTTTTCTAATCTGGATTCCTTTTATTTCTTTTTCTTCTCTGATTGCTGAAGCTAGGACTTCCATAACTATGTTGAATAATAGTGGTGAAAGTGGACACCCTTGTCTTGTTCCTGATCTTAGAGGGAATGCTTTCAGTTTTTACCATTGAGAATAGTGTTTGCTGTAGGCTTATCAGATATGGCCTTTATTATGTTGAGTTAGGTTCCTTCTATGTCCATTTTTTGAAGAGTTTTGATCATAAATGGGTGCTGAATTTTGTCAAATGATTTTTCTGCATCTATTGAGATTATCACATGGTTTTTATCTTTTAATTTGTTAATATGGTATATCACATTGATTTGCGTATATTGAAGAATCCTTGCATTCCTGGAATAAACCCAACTTGATCACGGTGTATGAGCTTTTCAATGTGTTGCTGAATTCTATTTGCTAAAATTTTGTTGAGGATTTTTGCATCTATGTTCATCAGTATATTGGCCTGTGGTTTTCTCTTTTGTGTGTTGTCTTTGTCTGGTTTTGGTGTCAGGATGATGGCAGCCTCATAGAATGTGTTTGAAATTGTTCCCTCATCTGCAATTTTTTGAGAGTGTTTTAGAAAGATAGGCATTAGCTCTTCTCTAAATGTTGGATAGAATTCTCCTGTGAAGCCATCTGGTCCTGGGTTTTTGTTTTTTGGGAGATTTTTGATCACAGCTTCAATTTCAGTGCTTGTAATTGGGTTGTTCATAATTATTTCTTCCTGGTTCAGTCTTGGAAGGTTGAACTTTTCTAAGAATCTGTCCATTTCTTCCAGGTTATCCATTTTATTGCCATATAATTGTTCATAATAGTTTCTTATATTCCTTTGTATTTCTGCATTATCTATTGTAACCTCTCCTTTTTCATTTCTAATTTTGTTGATTTGACTCGTCTCTCTTTTGCTCTTGATGAGTCTGACTAAAGGCTTGTCAATTTTATCTTCTCAAAGAACCAGCTTTTAGTTTTATTAATCTTTACTATTGTTTCTTTCATTTCTTTTTCATTTATTTCTGCTCGGATCTTTATGATTTCTTTCCTTCTGCTAATTTTGTTTTTTGTTTGTTTTTCTTTTTCTAGTTGTTTTAGGTGCAAAGCGAGGTTGTATATTCAATGTTTTTCTTGTTTCTTGAGGTAGGATTGTATTGCTATAAACTTCCCTGTTAGAACTGCTTTTGCTGCATCTCATAGGTTTTGAGTTGTCGTGTTTTCATTATCATTTCTCTCAAGACATTTTTTGATTTCCCTTTTGATTTCTTCAGTAACCTGTTGGTTATTTAGAAACGTGTTGTTTAATCTCCATGTGTTTGTGTTTCTTACAGTTTTTTTCTTGTAATTTATATCTAGTCTCATAGCATTGTGGCTGAAGAAGATGCTTGATAAGATTTCAATTTTCTTAAATTGATTACTGAGGTTTGATTTGTGACCCAGGATATGGTCTATCCTGGAGAATGTTCCATGTGCGCTTGAGAAGAAGGTGTGTTCTTTTGCATTTGGATGGAATGTCCTGAAGATATCAATGAGATCCATCTCATCTAATGTATCATTTAACACTTGTGTTTCCTTATGAATTTTCTGTTTTGATGATCTCTCCATTGGTGTGAGTGGGATGTTAAAGTCTCAGACTATTATTGTGTGACTGTCAATTTCTCCTTTTATGTCTGTTAATGTTTGTCTTATGTATTTAGGTGCTCCTATGTTGGATGCATATATATTTTAAATTGTTATGCCTTCCTCTTGGATTGATCCCTTGATCATTATGTAGTGTCCATCCTTATCTCTTGTAATCTTTAAGGTTTATTTTGTCTGATATGAGGATTGCTACTCCAGTTTTCTTTTGCTTCCTATTTGCATGGAATATATTTTTCCATCCTCTCACTTTCAGTCTATATGTGTCTTGAAGTCTGAAGTGGGTCTTGTTTTTGTATCCATTCAGCCAATCTGTGTCTTTTGGTTGGAGAATTTAATCCAGTTCAGTTCTGTTCAGTTGCTCAGTTGTGTCTGATTCTTTGTGACCCCATGGACTGCAGCACACCAGGCCTCCCTGCCCATCAACAACTCTTGGAGTTTACTCAAACTCATGTTCATTGAGTCAGTGATGCCATCCAACCATCTCATCTTCTGTTGTCCCCTTCTCCTCCCACCTTCAATCTTTCCCAGCATCAGGGTCTTTTCAAATTAGTCAGTTCTTCTCATCAGGTGGTCAAAGTATTGGAGATTCAACTTCAGCATCAGTCTTTCCAATGAATATTCAGGACTGATTTCCTTTAGGATGGACTGGTTGGATCTCCTTGCAGTCCAAGGGACTCTCAAGAGTCTTCTTCAACACCACAGTTCAAAAGTGTCAATTCTTTGGCACTCAGCTTTCATTATAGTCCAACTTTCTCATCCATACATGACCATGACTACTGGGAAAATCATACCTTTGACTAGACGGACCTTTGTTGGCAAAGTAATGTCTCTGCTTTTAAATAAGCTATCTAGGTTGGTCATAATTTTTCTTCCAAGGAGCAAGTGTCTTTTAATTTCATGGCTGCACTCACCATCTGCAGTGATTTTGGAGCCCCCAAAAATAAAGTCTGACACTGCTTCCACTGTTTCCCCATCTATTTCCCCTGAAGTGATGGGACCAGATGCCATGATCTTAGTTTTCTGAATGTTGAGTTTTAAGCCAACTTGTTCACTTTCCTTTCACTTTCATCAAGATGCTCTTTAATTCTACTTCGCTTTCTGCCGTAAGTGTGGTGTTATCTGCATATCTGAAGTTATTGGTATTTCTCCTGGTGATCTTGATTCTAGTTTGTGCTTCATCCAGTCCAGCATTTCTCATGATGTTCTCTGCATATAAATTAAATAAGCAGGGTGACAATATACAGCCTTGATGTACTCCTTTCCCACTTTGGAACCAGTCTGTTGTTCCATGTCCAGTTCTAACTGTTGCTTCTTGACCTGCATACAGATTTCTCAGGAGGCAGGTAAGGTGGTCTGGGATTCCCATCTCTTTAAGAATTTCCCACAGTTTGTTGTGATCCACACAGTCAAAGGCTTTGGCATAGTCAATAAAGCAGAAATAGATGTTTTTCTGGAACTCTCTTGCTTTTTCAATGATCCAACGGACAATGGCAGTTTGATCTCTGGTTCCTCTGCTTTTTCTAAATCCAGCTTTTATATCTGGAAGTTCACAGTTCATGTAATTTAATGCATTTACATTTAAAATAATTATTGATATATATGTTCCTATTGCCATTTTCTTAATTGTTTGGGGTTGATTTTGACAAGATCTTTTTTCTTGTCTTTTATTTCTTGACTATATAAATCCCTTTAACATTTGTTGTAAAGCTGGTTTGGTGGCACTGAACTCTCTTAACTTTTGCTTGTCTGAAAAGCTTTTTATTTTTCCATCAATTTTGAATGAGATCCTTGCTGGGTACAGTAATCTTGGTTGTAGATTTTTCCCTTTCAGTAGTTTAAATATATTCTGCCATTGCCTTCTGGCCTGCAAGTTTCTGCTGAAAGATCAGTTGTTAAGCATACTGCATTTAATATTCTTTCTTTGTGTTTAGTCTTTGTTAGTTTGATTAGTATGTGTCTTGAAGTGTTTCTCTTTGGGTTTATCCTGTATGGGATTCTTTGTGCCACTTGGATTTGATCAACTCTTTCCTTTTAAGTGTTGGGGAAATTTTCAACTATAATCTCTTCAAAAATTTTCTCATACCCTTTCTTCTTCTCTTCTTCTGGGACCCCTATAATTTGAATTTTGGTGCATTTGATATTGTCCCAGAGGTCTCTGAGACTATCCTCAGTTCTTTTCACTTTATTCCACTCTTCAGAAATTATTTCCACCATTTTATCTTCCAGCTCACTGTTTCATTCTTATGCTTCAGGTATTCTGTTATTGATTCCTTCTAGAATATTTTTAATTTCAGTAATTGTGTTGTCTCTGTATGTTTATTCTTCTAGATCTTTGTTAATTGATTCTTGCATTTTCTCCATTTTGTTTTCAAGGTTTTTGATCACCTTTACTATCATTATCCTGAATTCTTTTTCAGGTAATTTGCCTATTTCCTCTTCATCTATTTGGACTTCTGTGTTTCTAGTTTGTTCCTTCATTTGTGTAGTATTTCTCTGCCTTTTCATTATTTTTTAAACTTATTGTGCTTGAGATCTCCTTTTCCCAGGATTCAAGGTTGAATTCTTTCTTCCTTTTGGTTTCTGCCCTCCAAAGGTTGGACCAGTGGTTTGTATAAGCTTCCTATAGGGTGAGATTTGTGCTGAGTTTTTCTTTGTTTTGCCTCTGATGAGCAAGGCTGAGTGAGTTGGTAATCCTATCTGCTGATGATTGGGTTAGTATTTTGTTTTTTTTGTTGTTGTTGTTTAGATGAGGCATTGTGCACAGGGTGCTACTGGTGGTTGGGTGATGCTGGGTCTTGTAGTCAAGTGGATTCCTTTGTGTGAGTTCTCACTATTTGGTACTCCAACACCCAAAACAGATGTCCTTTTCATTATAGGGGACTGGAATGCAAAAGTAGGAAGTCAAGAAACACCTGGAGTAACAGGAAAATTTGGCCTTGGAGCACGGGATGAAGCAGGGCAAAGGCTAATAGAGTTTTGCCAAGAGAACGCACTGGTCATAGCAAACACCCTCTTCCAACAACAAAGAGAAGACTATACACATGGACATCACCAGATGGTCAACATCGAAATCAGATTGATTATATTCTTTGCAGCCAAAGATGGAGAAGCTGTATACAGTTAGCAAAAACAAGACCAGGAGCTGACTGTGGCTCAGATCATGAACTCCTTATTGCCAAATACAGACTTAAATTGAAGAAAGTAGGGAAAACCACTAGACCATTCAGATATGACCTAAATCAAATCCCTTATGATTATACAGTGGAAGTGAGAAATAGATTTAAGGGACTAGATCTGATAGATAGAGTGCCTGATGAACTATGGACGGAGGTTCGTGACACTGTACAGGAGACAGGGACCAAGACCATCCCCATGGAAAAGAAATGCAAAAAAGCAAAATGGTTGTCTGAGGAGGCCTTACAAATAGCTGTGAAAAGAAGAGAAGTGAAAAGCAAAGGAGAAAAGGAAAGATAAAAGCATCTGAATGCAGAATTCCAAAGAATAGCAAGGAGAGGTAAGAAAGCCTTCCTCAGCAAGAAATGCAAAGAAATTGAGGAAAACAACAGAATAGGAAAAACAAGAGATATCTTCAAGAAAATTAGAGATTCCAAGGGAACATTTCATGCAAAGATGGGCTCGATAAAGGGCAGAAATGGTAGGGACCTAACAGAAGCAGAAGATATTAAGAAGAGGTAGCAGGAATACACAGAAGAACTGTACAAAAAAGATCTTCACTACCAAGATAATCACGATAACGTGATCACTGACCTAGAGCCAGACATCTTGGAATGTGAAGTCAAGTGGGCCTTAGAAAGCATCACTACAAACAAAGCTAGTGGAGGTGATGGAATTCCAGTTGAGCTATTTCAAATCTTGAAAGATGATGCTGTGAAAGTGCTTCACTCAATACACCAGCAAATTTGGAAAACTCAGCAGTAGCCACAGGACTGGAAAAGGTCAGTCTTCATTCCAATCCCAAAGAAAGGCAATGCCAAAGAATGCTCAAACTACCGCACAGTTGCACTCATCTCACACGCTAGTAAAGTCATGCTCAAAATTCTCCAAGCTAGGCTTCAGCAATATGTGAACCGTGAACTCCCGGATGTTGAAACAGGTTTTAGAAAAGGCAGAGGAACCAGAGATCAAATTGCCAACATCCACTGGATCATGGAGAAAGCAAAAGAGTTTCAGAAAAACATCTATTTCTGCTTCATTGACTATGCCAAAGCCTTTGACTGTGTGGATCACAATAAACTGTGGAACATTCTGAAGGAGATGGGAATACCAGACCACCTGACCTGCCTCTTGAGAAACCTGTATGCAGGTCAGGAATCAACAGCTAGAACTGGCCATGGAACAACAGACTGGTTCCAAATAGGAAAAGGAGTACCTCAAGTTTGTATCTTGTCACCCTGCTTGTTTAACTTATATGCAGAGTACATCATGAGGAACGCTGGGGTGGAAGAAGCACAAGCTGGAATCAAGATTGCTGGGAGAAATATCAATAACCTCAGATATGCAGATGACACCACCCTTATGGCAGAAAGTGAAGAGGAACTCAAAAGCCTCTTGATGAAAGTGAAAGAGGAGAGTGAAAAGGTTGGCTTGAAGCTCAACATTCAGAAAACAAAGATCGTGGCATCTGGTCCCATCACTTCATGGGAAATAGATGGGGAAACAGTAGAAACAGTGTCAGACTTTATTTTTTGGGGCTCCAAAATCACTGCAGATGCTGATTGCAGCCATGAAATCAAAAGATGCTTACTCCTTGGAAGGAAAGTTATGACCAACCTTGATAGCATATTAAAAAGCAGAGACATTACTCTGCCACCCAAGGTCCGTGTAGTCAAGGCTATGGTTTTTCCCGTGGTCATGTATGGATGTGAGAGTTGGACTGTGAAGAAAGCTGATCACTGAAGAATTGATGCTTTGAACTGTGGTGCTGGAGAAGACTCTTGAGAGTCCCTTGGACTGCAAGGAGATCCAACCAGTCCAGTCTAGAGGAGATCAATCCTGGGTGTTCATTGGAAGGACTGATGCTGAAGCTGAAACTCCAATACTTTGACCACCTCATGTGACGAGTTGACTCACTGGAAAAGACTCTGATGCTGGGAAGGATTGGGGGTGGGAGGAGACAGGGACGACAGTGAATGAGATGGCTGGATGGCATCACCAACTCAGTGGACATGAGTTTGAATGAACTCTGGGAGTTGGTGATGGACAGGGAGGCCTGGCGTGCTTGGTTCATGGGGTCGCAAAGAGTCGGACACGACTGAGCGACTGAACTGAACTGAGGGTTAGTTCTCTGGTAATCTAGGGTCTTTGTGTCAGTGCTCCTACTCCAAAAGCTCAGGACTTGATCTCTGGTCAGGGACGAAGATTCTACAAGTGGTTTGTAATGGCATTAAGTGAGATTAAAACAAATATCCAAAAATGAAAAGCCAAAGATGAACCCTAGACAAATGGCAATTACAAAATCAGCAAATAATAATTAAACAATGGAATACACACACACAAACACATATAGACCCATGTTCAAAGGGAAAACAGTCCAACAAAAATAAAGTACAGTAGATTGACATGGCAAACAAAGGAAATAAAACATTATATTTACCAGTTAAGAACAAAACTATCTAAAAGAAAAACTGGAAAACAAAACTAAAGCAAGGTGCCAAGTGGGGAATAAAGCAATGAAAACAAAACTAAAAAATATGTTGAAAGGAAAGATAAGAAAGAAAGAATAGATATGCAAAGTTAAATAGAGGTAGATGAAGATTTATTTGGGCTTCCCTAGTGGCTCAGAGGTTAACGCGTCTGCCTCCAATGCGGAAGACCCGGGTTCAGTCCCTGGGTCGGGAAGATCCCCTGGAGAAGCAAATGGTAACCCACTCCAGTATTCTTGCCTGGAGAATCCCATGGATGGAGAAGCCTGGTAGGCTACAGTCCACGGGGTCGCAAAGAGCCGGACACAACTAAGCGACTGAACAGAACAGAACAGAAGATTTATATACATTAAAGATTAACTGCAAGGGGAAAAGAACAGTAGGAAAAGCAAACAAAGAAATAAATGTAGAAAAAATAATAGGTTTAAAAAATTTAAATTTAAAAAATAGAAAAGAAAAAAGAGGAAAACTCCACAGAATTGCAAAAGCCCAATGTATAGGCAGAGGTTTATAACAACATTAAAAAAATGTGACTAGGAAAAAAGAAGCTCAAAAGCTTAATTAGATTTCATTGTGCCAATAAAATTGACAATTACAACGGGGTTGGGTGGAAAGGAAAAAATCCAAAAGAATATACAAATCAAGTCAAAACATAAAAATAATAAATGTTTTTCTTGAGTCACTGCTGTCTGCATCCTTTCCTTCACTGAGAATCATAGTCCACCTCACCTCGCTAGGATGCTGTCCAACACTGTGCTGATCTCTGGACCTGCTGTAGGGGCAGGTCAGATTCTAATCTGTTCCTACTCCTGTGTGTTCTTGCCTCCAATGTCCACAGCTATCAGAACTAGTGGGTTTTCTTTTTTGGGAGCTCTCAATGACTTTTTATATATTCCATAGACACAGAGTCTGGCTAGTTGATCGTGTGGATTTAATCTGCAGCTTTTACAGCTGGTGAGAAGGTTTTGGTTTTTTTTTCTCAGCCACACTGCCCCTGGGTTTCAATTGTGGTTTTATTTCTACCTTTGGATATGGGTCGTCCACTGGAGTTTTCTCCTGAGGTTGCCCTGGAGGACTTGGGTTTGCCCCTGTGAGGGCCTCATGTGGAGGTGGTGCAGCTGCTTGGGTCACAGGGTTTCTGGTAGCACCTGGTACTCAGGAGAGTTGGTGGCTAGGGCAGCAGGAAATACAGTGCTCTAGATGGGTATGGAAACTAGTATTGGCCAATACGCTCCAGTATTCTTACCTGGAGAACCCCTCTCACTGACAGAGAAGCCTGGAAGGCCAGTCTATAGGGTCGCAAAGTTTCGAACACTACCGAAGCGACCCTGCACACATAGATGCAAGACGTTTTTTGCCTGTGGCAGCTCTGCCCCAGTGAGAGTTGAGCATGAAGGTGGCACAGCTGCTTGGCTTGTGGGGACCCTAGTGGTGCCAAGTGTGCAGGGACACGGACTGCCGCAGCAATTATCGCTCTATCAGTCTTTTTTCCAGCCTCTTGTAGCGAGTGATCAGAAGGCCTCTTTGGCCAGTCTTTCTCCATAGCTCTGCCTGTTCAGGCACTTAGAGAGCTCCCTTGCCTGGGGTCCTTCTCTGTTGTTCAGCACGTCAGGCACATAGAGGCCTCCCCCTGGCTGGGGTCCTACTCTGTAGATAGGTGCATCAGGCAATTAAAGTGGCACCCTGAGTGGGGTCCTACTCTGTAGTTCCTTCTCTGTAGGTCCTGTTCTGTAGTTCAGTGCATCAGGTGTTTGGTGGGCCAGCCTCTCTATTGTTCAGCTGCTGATGCTGGCGTGTGGGGAGAGAGAGGCTATGGTAATGGCTTCACCCCCTATGGGTGGCTCAGCAGTATCGCCTTGCTTCCATGGCTGCCCAGCTTTTCTCCACAGGCATCTCCCACCACAATCCATCTCCCCGCAGTCAACAACAGCCCTCACACTGGGATTGCTCCACAATCCCTAAACTCCAGCTCCCAGTCACTATGCCTTCCATGGGACCGGCGTCCCTGTCTGGGGTATATATGACTGTGGCAAGGACTGTCTGATTCTCATTCCATTTAGGCTGCTACAGATCAGCTGTTTCAGTCTTAAATATTTCTCCTCTGACTCAGACAATTGCCCCAATGTGGGGATTGGACCCCTGCTTCAGTTGCCCTACCCACCAAGGGCAGGTCCAGTCCTACTAAAACTCCTGTTTTTCCCCCTAGTTCCTTCATCCTACTGAGTTTTGCATGGTTCTTTTTTTTTCTTTCTGTATTTTAGCCTTTTTAATAAAAAACAAATTTTTTATTTTAATTGGAGGCTAATTACTTTCTTTTCCTCTGCTCAGGTACTCCTGTCCACTCTCAGCTGGTGTTCTGTATGCACTTCTGTTTCTGAAGGTGTATTCCTGATATATCTGTGGAGAGAGATGTATGATGTATTCCACGTCCACCTACTCCTCCACCATCTTGTTCTCTGGCATTTTTTTTTAATATTTATTTATTTGGCTGCACCAGGTCTTAGTTGAAGCATGCAGGATCTTCAAATCCTACATGCTATACATAGCATTCTTCAGCTAGGTGTTTATGGCTAGGTGAAAACTTCTTGGTTCTAGTTAAATCAATTGACAGAAAATATGGAGAACAATTTATCCGTATTAGTTATGAGCCAAGAACCAAATATTCAGCTAACTACTGAACACGCTGCTTCCTCCTTTCTTGCAACCTCTCTGTGACCTACAGGCTGTGAATAATTCTCCATTTTGCAGTAGAGAAAATTATGGTACAGAAAAAGCACAGAACTGGTCCCCAAGTTACAGAGCTTTTAAGTGAAGGAACTGAGTTCATACCAGGGAGTCTCAGTCGAAGGCCACAGTACACAACCCCATGGAAATGCTAGATCGCTAAGTAAATGATTTGTAATAAAAATGATCAAGTCAATGAACACATTTCAAACCACAGATTATTTCTGTGACTCTATCAATTGCTTAGCTCTGTTTCTCAGAGGTAGCAGCTAGATGATGGTAATTCAAGGTCCATCCCTCAGTCTTTCTCTCCCTTCCTCCCTGCTTCAATCAGTAAATAAGCATGTGTTAAGCCTCTTCTTCTTTGCAAGATACTGTACTGAATTCCAAAGGTTTAAATATGAAGGGGGACCAGGTCCTCTCTCAAGGAGCTCCCAGAGGAGTAAACAGACTCTTAAAACAGAATGTTGTCTCAGTAGGAACCCCAGGATTGTAGGAATGGAACCTCACCTGGTTTTGGGGTGGGGAGCCAAGCAAGATTTCTACAGTAACCTGAAAAATGAGTAGTAGGGTTGCAGATGGACAGAGATAAATGTCTGAAGTAGAGGAGCCAGTGTGAGCAAAAACTCCGAGGACCATTCTGGCATTTTTCTTCTGAAATGGAGATCAATCAATTTCATCTCACTCAGAGGAGTGCCCCTGTCAAGCAGAGATCTTGGGGTTGGAACAGGGTCTTGGGGGTTCATACTCTGGTGTCTTGGAGCCAGCTCTACATTCCTTCCCAACTCTGCATTGAGTGAGGTCAGGTTGATATGTTGAAACTGATTATGGTAGAAGTATTGATGCTATGAAAATTGATAGCCACTACAGATCAGGAAATTTTTATTTCCTTGAGATCTGGTTGTGAAACATGTACCAGCACACCACTAGACAGTGGTCCCAGAGACCATCTTCCTGCGAAGATGTCTGTGATGCAGCTTTAATTCTGCTTTTCACCTAGAACCAAACATATTTCTCTTCATCTTCTGCATCTCCCACAGGCAGCCGCTCTTGAGCTGAAACTCAAATGGAGATGAGTAAGAGGGTCATGCAGAGCAAGCCTGGTCTCCTTTTGACTGCAGAGCTCTCCACATTCACACATGCTAACATCCTGTGAGTTTTCCCACATTTTGCAGCTTTGAAAGTGAAGCATATGTTAAAAAAATAAACTGACACTGTTTTCCTCAGATATTAATGCTCATTAACACACACCTAGACTCCCACAGCTTCATTTTTACACCTCTAATTTGATTTACATTAATAACTAAGTCTTGGCTTCTATCAGCTTGGAGTGATCCAGAAGAAACTTAACCTTGCACTTTAAGAAGCAGATTGGTGCTACACAGATATCAGCAACCTGCTCAGAATATTATCAGAGATGAATAATACTTTCAAAATCTACCTTGCCACGCTGACCCAGTTTCCATGGCAAAGCTCACATGGGCTATGATCGTATACGAAATAAAGAATAGACCAAAGGTCCACTAGGTCAAGCGTATGACACTTTGTCATTTTCAGTCATCTGACCTCCCTATTTTCCCCTCTCTCTTTATTGATCTGGCACTGATTTATATGCCCAGAGCAGACTGGGCAAATTCCCTTGTGTCCTGTGGATGGTGTCTCTCTCTGTCCATGGAAAGAAAGGTAGCCAAGAGAGATCAACTCATATTGACATGATGAGCAGGTTAGAATGGGACTGGCTCCGCCTGAGAGGCAGAGGAGAGAATTCCATCCACATCACTGCATGCTAGGAGTTTATTTTTCATATTCAATGCAAGTGAGCATCCTCAAATATCCCCATATGCTTTTTCTGCAGGAAGATACGCTTTTTGTCCTGGAATTCATACCAAATGTTCTAGAGAATTACATGAATATATATCTACATCGTTTTATTTCTGCAGATTTAGATGCTTTGATAGACAAGCACTAAAAACGTATCTCAAAACTAATTGAAAGGGAGAAGGCTGTCCCCTTCTAAGTGCTCATCAAAGAATGAGAAGGTGAAACAGAGAGAATTTGTTGGATTACAAATCAACTTGGTTGCATAAGATGCCGTCCCCCAGGCTACTGTTTTTGCTCCTAATTAAATATTGTTTGCAATCAAAAGTCACTATTAAAACCTACAGAGTTCATGTTAATAATAATTTAAAAACTAAGATTTTTATATTTAAAAGTTTCCATAAATCAACTTTCCAAAAATGCCAGTTGGTGGCTCAATGGTAAAGAATCCACCTGCCAATGCAGGAGACATGGGTTCGATCCCTGGGTTAGGAAGATCCCCTGGAGGAGAGCATGGCAGCCCACTCCAGTATTTCTACCTGAAAAATTCCATGGACAGAGGAGCCTGGTGGGCTACAGTCTGTGGGGTCACAAAGAATCGGACATGACTTAGTGACTAAACTGCCAAAAATCCCCTCCCAACTTTTTTCCCATTCCCAACTAGAAAATAGTGTAGAGTATTTGAAAATCGATGAACTTAGGCTCAAATCCCAGCCTCACTGTTTTCTGGTCATGAAGCTTTGAGCAGTTCACTGATCCTCTTTATGCTTGTTTCCTTATTTGCAAAATTGAGGCAATGATATCTATTGCCTAGAATTGCTGCAAGGATTCAGGGAGACAATGTTTATATAGTATCTGTTCTGTAGGTATATCTCTAGATATTTAAAGATTCATTCCTTGTGTTCAGTGTGGGAATGCTAATTTGTAAAATGGAAATAAAGAAAAATGCATAATTCAAGACTCCAGAAGTGATTATGGGATGAGGGAAATAGTGGAGTAAAGTTATCATATCAGATATGCAAGCCCAGTTTTTGTTTTTCTTTTTGTTATTTTGCTGTAATGCACTTGGGAAAGATGTGGCCGTGTTTCTAGAGAGAGATTTTTTTTTCATTAGCTGCTCTAGGCAAAGAGTTTTGTATTTTTTTCAACAGCTTCTTTCCCCTTCCTTCCTTCCTTGTCATCCCAACTTTTTAACTGTATCCTTTCAAATTATCTGCCCTGAAACTCCATGTATTACACATGAAAGTCATAGCAAAAAAAAAAAAAAAATTTTTCCAGGTATTGTACTTGACTTTTTTTCCACTAACCACCTAACCCTAACCCATGGCTAGACCTGATTAGACCATTGATCTCAAGTGAGCTTTACAACAGACACCTTCCTGTTCTAGACTGGCTTGTGACTTGCAACAGAGATTTTAGGTGAGTCACTGTGTAATTATAGAATCTTATTTCACATGAAAGATTTTTAAATAACACCATAAACATCTCCATAATTGAAAAAAAAAACAGTACAAAACAGTTCTCTAAAATCCATCCCATAACCCTCAGGGATTCAGTTCTATCACATCAACTTTCTTCAAATTTAATTTAAAATGACTTAAGAGCCAGATTGGCAAAGGGCCCAGTCTCTTCATTTATGTCAATCATCTCCCGTACCCCACCAGTGGCTTAGAGTCTGTGCTCTCAGACACCTGAAAGCCCCTCCTGGTGCTGATCAGCCTGGTGCTGCCTGCCTGCCATCCCTTCTTGACTCCTCACAGCCCCCAGAAGGCCATGGTCCTCTCCATCTGCCTGCTGTTGCTGGCTTCATTACAGTGAAAATTTGTTGGCCTCAGGCCACTGTGGCCCATTAGGAGAGCACAGTCTCTCCAGCTGGATGAATTTCAGGCATCCACTCCTGAAAGAACTGAAAGTCCCAAGTTCTGGGGGCTCCATCTCAGGGTGGTCATTTTCATGCAGATGGCCAATCAGCACATGAAAAGATATTCAACATGGCTAATTATTAGAGAAATACAAATCAAAACTATGAGGTACCACCTCACACCAGTCAGAGTGGCCATTATTAAAAAGTCTACAAATAACAAATGTTGGAGAGGGTGTGAAGAAAAGGGAATCCACTTACATTGTTGGTGGGAATGTAAACTGGTGCAGTCCCTGTGGATAATAGTATGGAGGTTTCTCTAAAAACTAAAAATAAAACTACTATATGATCCAGCAATCCCACTCCTGGGCATATATCCAGGAAAAGCTCTAATTCAAAAAGATGCAGATACTTCATTGTTCATAGCAGCACTATTTATCATAGCCAAGACAAGGAAACAACCTAAAGGCCCGTCAACAAATGAATGGATAAAGATGTGGTTCATATATACAATGGAATGCTGCTGCTGCTGCTGCTAAGTCACTTCAGTCGTGTCCGACTCTGTGCAACCCTGTAGACGGCAGTCCACCAGGCTCCCCCGTCCCTGGGATTCTCCAGGCAAGAACACTGGAGTGGGTTGCCATTTCCTTCTCCAATGCATGAAGGTGAAAAGTGAAAGTGAAGTCGCTCAGTCATGTCCGACTCTTAGTGACTCCATGGACCGCAGCCTACCAGGCTCCTCCATCCATGGGATTTTCCAGGCAAGAGTACTGGAGTGGGGTGCCATTGCCTTCTCCGACAATGGAATGCTACTCAGCTATAAAAAGAATGAAATAATGCCATTTGGAGCAACATGGACGGACATAGAGATTATCAAACTAAGTGAAGTAACTCAGAAGGAGAAAGATAAATACTACATGATATCACTTATATGTGGAATTTAAAATATGGTACAAATGAACTTATCTATGAAACAGAACAAACTCACAGATACACAGAACAGACGTGATTGCTAAAGCGGTTGTGGGGTGGGGGGTGGATAGATAGGGAGTCTAGGATTAGCAGATGCAAACTATTATATACAGGATGGATAAACAACAAGGTCCTACTGCACAGCATAGGGAACTATATTCAATATCCTGTGATAAATCATAATGGAAAAGAATGTAAAAAGAATATATAAGATTCTTTTCTATACAGTAGAAATTAACACAACATTGTAAATCAACTATACTTCAATACAAATAAATTTCAAAAAGTGGTCATTTTGCTCCTTCTACTTTCCCATGCAACTTTGCTTTTGCTGGGATGATACCAACTCAGCACAGCAACTCTTGGCCTGATGTGAATGAGAAGATATTAACCATTATGTATATTTATAATTAATAAGAAATTTAAAAATAATTTGTAAATGAGTACAATTTGTTTTTTAGTCATCATCTTTATCAGTCAGGGTCCTGCAGAAAAGAGATGACGCGCTCCAGGAGTGATTGAAGAGAAAGGGACTATTAATCAAATTGTGGACAGGGTTAAGGGAACCAGCAAGTTTGATACACCCCAGGGACTAACAAAAGTAGGAAACCATTACTACCCTAGAATTAAAGGGACCAGTGGTGGGTGCTGTTCCTGGAACCCAGAGAGAGCTATGGCTGTGAAAGGGGGGCTACCTGAATGATGCTGAAGTGTTGATAAAGGAAACTGACTTTGCAGGGAGGTATTGTAAGAATGGATTAACATAAGAACGGCCATCTTAGAGGTCGGAAAAACCATTTTTACTGAGTATGTGACTTGAGGGAAGAAGAACTAGATAAAACCTGGGAGACAAGTTAATCTTAAGTACCAAGAATGTGGGCGGCTGTGACACTGAAAATTAGGTAAACAGGTCTGATAAGTTTATCTCGTTAAGACACCAGGATAGAGATATGCACAGCTGTGTGTGTGGAAAATTCCTGTGAGTTAGGTAGTTTAGAAATATCATGATTTGAAAATGCTATATAACCCCTTGGCTCGGAGTGCTCGGGGTCCTTGTTGAAACCGGCTGCGTCGGGCAGACACTTGGACCCCAGCTAGCTGGAAATAAACCTCGCTGTGTGTCTTGCATTATCGTGAGTGTCCTCTGTTCCTTTGAGGGAAGGGCGACTCCGGACCCTAACAGTATGGTAGAGGTGGAGGAGGGCATGGCAACCCACTCCAGTATTCTTGCCTGGAGAATTGCATGGACAGAGGAACCATGGTAGACTACAGTCCATGGGGCTGCAGAGAGTCAGACGCAACTGAAGTGACTTAGCATGCATGCATGGTAGAGGTGACACGACTTAGTGACTGAACAACAGCAGTGATAGAGGCGACATACATTTCATGGCCTCTCTCCTCCAACCCTCAAACTTCTGTCAGTGCCTCACATTGCCTAACCCAATCAGAAGCCAGGGGTCTGGCAAGCCCAACTGATGCAGCACCATAGAGGTCAGCCTCAGGGCACAGAGGAGGCAGTGAGGGGAGGAACATGGGTATGGAAGAGCAAACAGAGGAACTCACCAGAAGAACATCTTTTAATGCAATAGAAAATACAAAATGGAATGAAAGATTGAGCATGAAGGGAAATAAAAGTTGGGTGCTGGTCAATAAAGAAGGTAAGGGAAGAAGGGATGAATTGAGCCATGAGGGACAAGGGAGCTTCTCTTCCTGGCTGCCTCCCTGAGTGGAATCCTAGAAGTTGCTGCTTAAATAAGTCCTCTTTTTATTACACCCATGTGGAGAAGAGACCTTTCTCCAAATGAACTCACCTTCTAATCCCCAACTAGAAATGCAGACTTCAGGACTTCCCTGATGGTCCAGTGGTTAAGAATTCGCCTGCCAATGCAAGGGACACAGGTTTGATCCCTGGTTGGGGAAAATCCCATGTGCCTTGAGGCAACTAAGCCTGTGTGCCACAACTACTGAAGCTCCAGCTCCTATAGCCATGCTGTAGTGGCAACATCTAAGCTGATATCTCATCCTCCAGGTTTTCTCTGTGTCTAATCTCCCAACATCCTTTCCATCTTGTAATCTGGGCTTCTTTACTGGCAACGATATTTCAAGGGGTGTTCTAAGAAGATAAGCCCTTGCATCTTGCTTGCTAATGTCTCATTGGGCAAAACAGGTCACATGGCACATGACCAAACTCAAAGTCATTGTAAGAGGGGCCGACAGGAGGGTCACTGACTCAATGGACATGAGTTTGAGCAAGCTTGGGAAGTTGCTGATGGACAGGGAAGCCTGGCTTGCTGCAATCCATGGGGTTGAAAAGAGTTGAACATGATTGAGTGACGAACTGACTGACCGACAGGATAGTCATGTATGGATGTGAAAGCTGGACAATAAAAAAGTCTGAGCACCGAAGAATTGATGCCTCTGAGCTGTGGTGTTGGAGAAGACTCTTGAGAGTCCCTTGGACTGAAAGGAGATCAAATTAGTCAATCCTAAAGGAAATCAGTCCTGAATATTCATTGGAAGGACTGATGCTGAAGCTCCAATACTTCAGCTACCTGATGTGAAGAGCTGACTCACTGGAAAAGACCCTGATGCTGGGAAAGATGGAAGGCAGGAGGAGAAGGGGACGACAGAAGATGAGATGGTTGGATGGCATCACTGACTCAATGGACATGAATTTGAGCAAACTCCAGGAGATGGTGAAGGACAGTGAAGCCTGGCATGCAGCAGTCCATGGGGTCACAAAGAATCGGACATGACTGAGCAACTGAACAACAACAGCGATAGTCAAAGACCATTAATGTAAGCCAACCACAGAAAGTGAGAGAATCTGGTTCCTGAAGACCAGGAGGGTCATCAGCAAGCAAATGATGCAGACAGGAATCAAGAAATCAAAACTTGCCAAGATGGACTTCCTTGGTGATGCAGTGGATAAGAATCTGCCTGCCAGTACAGGAGACATGGTTTGATCTCTGGTCCAGGAAGATTCCACAGGCAGTGGAGCAACTAAGCCTGTCTGCCACAACTACTGAGCCCATGCTTTAGAGTCCAGGAGAAGTAATAAGAGAAGCCACCGAGTTGAGAAGCCCATGTATTGAAATGAAGAGTAGCTGGCACTCACCACAAATAGAAAGTCTGCACAAAGCAAGGAAAACCCAGCACAGTAAAAAAAACTTGCAAGTATCAGCCTACTACCTTAGTTTTATGAAGGTAAATATATGACTGCTTAAAAGTTTGTTGTTGTGAGCATGGGTATCGCTGCTTCCAGGTTTGTTTAACATGAAGTCATAATGTAGTTCTTCATCCAGGAAAGTCATTATTGGAGGTCTCAGGGTAGCAGGTTTGCTCTTTACGTTTCGAGAAAGGGAAAGATGTACCATGGGGAGGGAGGGGGAGTGGGCAGAAGGAACAGGAGAATGAAGCTCAAGGTCATTTTGCACAGGTTAAGGAGTTAGCACAGAATGAGAGCCCAGTTTCTCAGCTCCAGCCCTAGACTTAGAAAAATGGAGCTTGATAGAAAAAGCAGTTTTGTTAAGCTTGACAGAAATCCAAAATATTTATTGAACAAGTAAGATGCATTCTGTTTTGTGAATAGTTAGCCGTCCTGAAGATTTTAAATTTGGAGGGTATCCCCAGTAAAGAACTCCCATTCATTTGTGATGTAACATTACTCTGCTCCTCTATCCTCCCAACCAGGTTAAGGGTGGTGGCTGTGGGTGTTCTCAGATTTCCCTCAGCCCTGAAGGGGTCCCAGGGTGTGGGTGGGACATGTCAGTCTCATAACTGACTCACTAACTACAAACCTGAAGGCTTTCTTGATGCACACATAGGAGATCCCTGTGGGTACTGCTGTAAAAACACTTTTTGTGAGGTGTAGTGCACTCTGGAACACACTTGAAAAGTTCTGAGTCTCTCCCTAGTGTCTCCTGCTGTTTCAACATGTCCCAACATGGTCTTATGTTTCGTATTTGCCCTGCAGTATCAGATGCAGAGTAAGATGTGTAAACACATAAACCATAGCTCAGAAGAATGCAGATAGAAAGTCTTCACATGAGTACCAGATTTTAAACACTCAAGTGAAGGTTAGATCAAAATAATCCTTTTCAGGCACTGCCTTCTTGGCCAGTTTATGAGCTACATGTGGAAATCCATCTTTCTAATTTCATTTTTACAAGAGCAAAGATGAAAAACATTGATCACTAACCTTATTTATCTGAATAATTCTTAACTCTTTCTATCATTCAAATCTACCTGCAAAGCTGTAACTTTGGGCTGCGGTGAAGTTGGAGGACTGCAAAGAATGGAATGTGCCACAGGCACTAATGGTAGCTCTGAAAAAAAATTTTAAAAATTGATCAGAAAATACTTGAGTCGTGTCTGACTCATTGCGACCCTATGGACTATAGCCCGCCAGGCTCCTGTGTCCATGGGATTCTCCAGGCAAGAATACTTGAGTGGGTTGCCATGCCCTCCTCCAGGAGATCTTGGTATCATTGCTGAAATAGGGTCCCATAAGTTGTTTTGTTCAAAATGGACAATATGCTTTTATGTTTTAAGTTCTAGTATGTTTGTATAACATTTTTCTATACCTTAAGCAATATTTTATTAAATGGCTAAAAGGTCAATCTTTAGTTCAGTTCAGTTCAGTCGCTCAGTTGTGTCTGACTCTCCGCGACCCCATGAATCACAGCACGCCAGGCCTCCCTGTCCATCACCAACTTCCGGAGTTCACTCAAACTCATGTCCACAGAGTCGGTGATGCCATTCAGCCATCTCATTCTCCGTCGTCCCCTTCTCCTCCCGTCCCCAACCTTTCACAGCATCAGAGTCTTTTCCAGTGAGTCAACTCGTCGCATGAGGTGGCCAAAGTATTGCAGTTTCAGCTTTAGCATCAGTCCCTCCAATGAACATCCAGGATTTTAAGCAGTCTCTAAAAGCCTCACAGTGCTCTCTGCCTGTTAGCATTCACATCCTTGAGTGGGGGCTGGACCTAGTGCTTCACTTCTAATAAACAGACAATAGCAAAGTTGATGAGATATCACTTCCTGACTGGTTTACAAAAAGACTGACTTCCTTCTTGCTTGTGATCTCTTAAATACTCTTCTCTTTTGGAGCACTTGCTCTGGAGGAAGTAAGCTGTCATGTTGTAAGCTACCCTCCTGGGAATCCCATTCAGCAAAGGACAAAGGGACAGAGGGAGGCCTCCAGGTAACAGTCAGTGAGACACTTAATCCAATAACCTGTGAGGACCTGCATTTGATCAACAAGAATGCAAGTGAGCTGGGAAGCAGATCTTCCCCAGTAAAGCCTTCAGGTGAAAACACAACCCTGCCAATACCTTGAGTGTAGCCTTGTGAGAGACTCTGAGATAAAAGATTCAGGCAAACCACACCTAGATTCCTGACCTGAAGAAATTGTCAGATAAAAAATTTGTTTTTAACAAATAATTAATGTAAACGATAATAAATTTAAATTTTGTTTTAAGACACCAAGTTTGGTGGTAGTTTGTTACACAGTGGTAAAGGAGTTTTATAAAATTAAAGTTAATAAAGGATCTTTCTGCTGTTCTCTGACTATAAAGAAAATTATTTCAATATATTTATATAAATTTTTAAAAGTTGAGATGTTTTACATTGTTAAAGATTCTAAAACATCAATGAAGAAATCTCCTAAAAGGATGAACTACTCAGCAGGAACAATTGTCCCCAGAAGTTCTAGTAAACTGAATATAATGGTTACCCAAAACAATGCCCCTTGTTAGTATTATAGAATGTTAAAATTCGTCTTTGATCAAATACCAATTTTTAGTCCACATCTCCTTTTTTAAATCTCCCCTTCCTCTTGAAAGGGAAAATTATCTTTTACTAATTTGATCCTAACACCATTAAAAAAAATCAATTTCATCAACAGAATATATTGGAATGACTTCCAAAGAGGGTATCAATTAAAACAGTCATATAAACAGAATCCTATCTTCTCTGAACAAGTCTTATTTCATGCTTGAACTCATTTCCACAAGCTTTGGAGACAGCCTCTTTTCCAGGAGTAGGTCTAAGCCTGCGTCACTACTGGGAGATGACCGACCATATTGGCCCTTGGCCAGTATTTTGTTTGTAGGATCCTTTCTGTCTGTCTCTGGTGAGCAAGTTCATCCAACTGAAGCTGTCTGGCCTAACAGCGAGGCAGCTGGATAAAGTCATGGCTGTGATTAAGCCTGGAAACAGCCCATGATGGTTTCTCACAGGTTTGGTGAATGACTGCTCATAGAAGGGAGGTCTCCCCATCTGAAAGGAATTGTATTTCTTCGGTTGAGGCTTGAAACATAGACATGAGTTGAGCTTCTCTCCCACACTTTCTTTCACTAGTGGCTCATTAAACAAACTGAGTTGTTAATGACAGAGTGATTTCCCTGCAGATCTTCGAGTCTGTAAAAAGACATCCAATTCATAAACCCAAACCAAGGAAGTTTATGTTATGGGTATATGTCTTGGCAGCTTACGTGTAAAAAATAATAATAAACATGAGGCCTCCTTGTACAGCCTGCAGCTAGTGTTCAGATTGCGCCAACATTTCCACTACAACTCATAATTCTGAGTCAAATGGGAACAAAGGAAGAGAATACCCCACAGGAGTCTGGGAAGGGTAGGCTGGTGATTTTCCTGACTCAGACTTGGATGCGCATCTTTACACAAGTAAAACTGAAGATTAGATTTCAAGAAGACTCAATTTATTTTGAGTGAGAGATGAAACTTCTGATTTCTGTTGATGCAAGTCTAGTAATCTGCATTTTTTGCAGTCAACAACATTGCCAGATCTTCTAGGCCAGCCACTGTGGGAAACTTCCACAGTTTTCTATTGAATTTCTTATATGAGATCTTTCGAGAAGAGCTAAGAAATATACTGTAATAGAGAACCTAAAGACTGTTGTGGAATCACTTACAGCTGCATCAGAGTGAACAAAATGTCTCTGGGACCTGAAGATAGCTGTCTTCTGTCACGAATTTAGATGAATGTGGACCCTCAAGAAATGGCCATCTGATATAGACCACTATGTCAACTCTGCATTGTCTTGGGGTGGTTGGCTAATAGAGGGGTACTTTGTCTCAGATAACCAGTGTCTCCCTCTCTAAGAGCTAGAACTCTGCTTGGTTGGTAAAGTTCACTGATGATGTGTGGATTTACTACTGTACATGAGGGCATGAACAAGCACACTGATCAGAACTGGCCAATTTAGAGTGCCTGGAGAAGGCAATGGCAAGCCACTCCAGTACTCTTGCCTGGAAAATCCCATGGATGGAGGAGCCTGGTAGGCTGCAGTCCATGGGGTCGCTAAGGGTCGGACACGACTGAGCGACTTCACTTTCACTTTTCACTTTCACACATTGGAGAAGGAAATGGCAACCCACTCCAGTGTTCTTGCCTGGAGAATCCCAGGGACGGGGGAGCCTGGTGGGCTGCCGTCTATGGGGTCACACAGAGTCGGACACAACTGAAGTGACTTAGCAGCAGCAGCAGCAGTAGCAGTCACTAATGGGATAGTACACTTATTTTGTGTTTCTAATTCTTAATTCCCTTCTTAAGTGTACTACACTTCCACATTCTTTGCTAGGTGAGTTAGCAGTACCCCCGAGTACAGAAAGATTCTTCCTGATCCATTGACTTTGGTCTTCACCATGTGATTTGTTTTGACCAATGGAATGTTAGCAGAAGTGAAAAGTTGTCAATTTCCAGCTGAGATCTTAAAAGGCGCTGTGCATTTCCACACTTCTTTTTGCACTTCTGCTATCAACCATGAAAAGAACATGCCTCAGGTAGCTGCTGGTCCCAGAATGAAGAGAAATGTGGAACAAACCTGAACCCAAGTTGAAGCTTTGAGCTAAGCTCAGCTGAACCACAGATAATCTTCAGATCCCTGAATTAGAAATAAATGCTTATTGTTAAAAGTCATCAAGTTTTGGAGTCATTTGTTACACAGAACTATTTCAGCAGAGACCTTATTAGTACACTTGGGCCCCTCCATTTTCCCATGTGCAAATGGTAGGATTTTAATTCCATCCAAATAAGTCTTTAGTTATCATCTACCCCTACCTCCTCACGAGAGTATCAAAGCCTTGTCATTGAGATGACAAGCCCCTGGTAGTAACTTAACAAGCTCTTGAGGTACAGGTGTTAGGTGGCAGAGTCAAGGCCTGACTTCAAATCTTTAAATTCCCTTGTCATGGTAAGCTAAATCCTTAATTTTACTTAGAAAACAGTTTTCCAATCAGGCAATTATATGTCATGTTCCTATAAACACTAGATATACCATGTAGTAGAAATTAACCAAGATAATCTATAGACAGATCAAGCCAGAAGGTACCATAATGATTGTGTATTAGTTTCAGAAATTTCCCTCAGGACATTTTATAATCAGCTCAGTCATAATAGTCATAATATATATTTATGTTTTTGAAAATATGGAGCAGGTGTCTAGTTCCTGAATTACAATGCTGGATGTGTGAGACAGGAAGAAAAACTTCTATTAGAGATTGAATGCTGATCTGGCTTATCCCATAGTCACCACTTATACAGCCTCAATTACAAACATAACTGTTAACTCTTCATTTGTTTCATTGCAAACCTGGACAGTAAGAAAGACAGTTATCTCAACATTTCCCTAAGATCTTCTGCAATAGGCAGAATTGAATGAAATAAACATAACTGATACTACCTGGAGGCAGCCAGTTGACTTAGATGATTTTTCACAATTCTTTATTTCAGTGTCATTAAGAAAATACCTGGCACTTTCAGTTAATTTGATGTCTCTTTATTTCCATAAATACATGGGCGAAGAGTGTCTAAATACCATCTCTCTACCATAAACTAATGATCTTATAACTTTTTCATTGCTTGACATTCTTTAAAAGATTTAAGAAAAATGGTTCCAAAAGACATTCACATCTTAATTATGAAGC
This sequence comes from Moschus berezovskii, assembly GCF_049115385.1. Taxonomy (NCBI): domain Eukaryota; kingdom Metazoa; phylum Chordata; class Mammalia; order Artiodactyla; family Moschidae; genus Moschus; species Moschus berezovskii. The sequence continues at coordinate 42,199,019 of NC_142488.1, read as the reverse complement.
TGGCTTAAGCTGACCTTCGCAAGGAGGTGGATCAATGAAGAGTCTTACAAGCTCAGAACATAGTTCCCTGGAGGAGGACTTGAGGTAGAAGACTGAGTCTCTTTTTCTTGGCTCCGTGTCCTACAGCTTCTTTCCACCTACCTATGTGTGGAGCAGTAGTTAAATATACCCTGATGGTAGAAAATGATGAATTACAAAAGTGTGACTAGCTCTCCCTGCTGCTCCCCACTGGCATCTCCCCCACCCAGGCCTCAGCTCCCACTCCACACTAATCTTGTGAGTACTTGGCACTTCCATTTCATCGTATGCCTACCTTGAAAATGTCCTTCAGAGAACTTGAAAAATCCAGACATTCTAGTCTATGGGTATATTAGTCAGAGTTATAACAAGAAATAGTTGACATATTCCAGAAAGGATAATTTAAGGATTGATTAGGTATAGTGGATCCATGAAGGATAGTGCAGTAATTTGTAACTGCTGCTGCTACTGCTAAGTCACTTTAGTCGTGTCTGACTCTGTGTGACCCCATAGGCGGAAGCCCACCAGGCTCCCCCTTCCCTGGGATTCTCCAGGCAAGAACACTGGAGTGGGTTGCCATTTCCTTCTCTAATGTGTGAAAGTGAAAAGTGAAAGTGAAGTCGCTCAATCATGTCCGACCCTTAGCGACCCCACGGACTGCAGCCTACCAGGCTCCTCCATCCATGGGATTTTCTAGGCAAGAGTACTGGAGTGGCTTGCCATTGCCTTCTCCGAATCTATAACTAGTAGACACTAAATTGTTACCACTTTTAAGCCTGAATGGTTGTGGGAAGGTGGTGGGTAGCAGAATTGTGATGGGGTGAGTAAGCCTTGGGGTTCTCAAGGCAAGTATACTGAAGTGGTTTGCCATTCCCTTCTCCAGTGGACCACATTCTGTCACACCTCTCCACCATGACCCGTCCATCTTGGGTGGCCCCACACGGCATGGCTTAGTTTCATTGAGTTAGACAAGGCTGTGGTCCATGTGAGAGATGGACTGTGAAGAAAGCTGATCACTGAAGAATTGATGCTTTTGAACTGTGGTGCTGGAAAAGATTCTTGAGGGTCCCTTGGACTGCAAGGAGATCCAACCAGTCCATTCTAAAGGTGATCAATCCTGGGTGTTCATTGGAAGGACTGATGCTAAAGCTGAAACTCGAATACTTTGGCCACCTCATGCGACGAGTTGACTCACTGGAAAAGACTCTGATGCTGGGAGGGATTGGGTGTGGGAGGAGATGGGGATGACAGAGAATGAGATGGCTGGATGGCATCACCAACTCGATGGACATAAGTTTGAGTGAACTCCGGGAGTTGGTGATGGACAGGGAGGCCTGGCGTGCTGTGATTCATGGGGTCGCAAAGGGTCGGACACAACTGAGTGACTGAACTGAACTGAACTGAACTGAACTAAGTCTTGGAGTTGTTAGAGTTAGCTACCCAGAAAAGGTGGTTGAGGGATACCATCTCCCTTTGGTTGCCTCAGGTTGGCTGCATCCCTGCAGGGAAGGTCTCCTTTATCTCTGATCTTCTGAAGATGCTTTCCATTGGAAAAGCTCACCTGAGAGCCAGAGGGCATGGGACCCCTGTTGATGTAGTCCAGACCTGCAGGATCCAGGCTCAGAACAGGGAAGAGAAGGGTGGAGAGTAGATATGAAGGAACACAGAGAAGATATCTGACAGATTCACTGATGCATCCTGACTATCTTCAGATCTTTGGAGACCTTTGACTGCATAAAATGCTTCTAACAATCTGGATGCCCATTGACAGGTGAATGGATAAAGAAGACATGATGTATAAATAATGGAATATTACTCAGCCATAAAAAGAACAAAACAATGCCATTTTAGTAGCATGAATGGACCTAGAGATAATCATACTAAGTACAGTCAAAGACAAATATCATATGTTATCACTTATATATGGAATCTAAAATATGACAACCTTATTTACAAAACAGAAAAAGACTCACAGGCTTTGAAAACAAACTTATGGTTACCAGAGGGGAAAGGGATAAATTAAGAGATTGGGATTAGTGTATACACACTACTATATATAAAATAGGTAATCAACAAAGACCTACTTATAGCACAGGGAACTCTACTTAGTATCTTAAAATAACCTATAATGGAAAAGAAAATGAAAAATATGTGTGTATTATATATATGTATAACTGAATCACTGTGCTATACACTAGAAACTAACCCAACACTGTAAATTATACCTCAATTAAAATATATATATATATATATTTAAAGAATAGGACCTAAAAGAGGGACCTGAGAGCTGTCTCCTTTCCCATTCTTCTTCACTATTTCCTTACACTTCTTTCAAATGGCAATTCTAGTCCCACACGCATTATATAAAAGGAAATTGAGTATAACAGGAAGATTAAGGTTTTTTTTTTTTTTTAAGGTTCTGGATGGCCATATTCTTTCCTTCCTGCAAGCCAAGGAAACATTTCTCAACACTTAACCTGATGCCAACCACAAAGTCCTAAATATGGTTTTCCTCTGAATTCAATTTTTAAAGAAGAGCATATCCAAATTTTACTCAGAGAGTACTACCAAAGTACCTGCCTGAGAGTGGCTGGTTCACAGACCTTCAGCTTCTGGTGTCTTTAATACCCCTTGAGTGGGCCTTGAGGCAAGTATGAAAACAGGTTTTTACTTTGAAAAATAAGTGCAAGTAATAACAAGACAATTATTTGAAAGCTGAAGATGGGTGGCTAATTTACATATGTAGTGGTTTAAAAGATATACCATTTAAAATAAAACACAAAGAAAAATATTGCTGTCTTGTATATGATTGATGAATTCAGGCTCTTTCTTTTAACCTGAGTGAGTGAGTTCAAGGATCTGTAACTTTGAATATAAAATTATCTTTGACAAAGAAACAATCCAGACAGTATAACTAGACCCATGTGTAGAGTCCTTTACTACAATTATATGGGTACTCTCTACTAATAGCAGAACTCTCAAGATCATAGAGCATCTTCACTGGCAACAAGAGAGGGAAAAGTCCAAAGTTTCCCAGAGGATTGTTCCATAGGTAATCTAGGGGGAAACAAAATGGCGTATATGTAGACAACTTGTATTACTACTGTCTACTTTCAGTTGTGAATGGAGATTTCTAGATGGAGAATAAAAGGAAAAAAGTGCAGACTGTTACTCTGCTTAACAATACCTTGTGTATTACAAAATATTTTCCCTAGAAATTTGATGGCTCCTACTGATTTAGGCTTTCTTAAATTATTGGGATTGAGTTTCTAAAGTTAAGACAACAAATGAGTGCCTTGGGCTGATGCAGAACTGGCATATGGACAAGGTTCAAGGTAGGTATGTATTTATAAACATATAATCAGATAGGAAACAGATAACATGTTTCCTTCATTCACAGGAGTGCATTCCTAAGATGAACTGGGGAACCACATCCTGTAAGCACCTCAAAGAAACAGCTGTGACAATTAAGACTGAACCAGGCAGAAATGCTTTTGGTGAGAAGTCAGTGCCCAGCAATTTACCAGTCTGAAGCTAGAACGAAGAGACCATAATTATTCCAACACCTGCACGAGCTGGTTCCTTGTTCACAAAACGCACGGGCAAGATGGCAGCTGAGTGTTTACAAGTGAGATTTCAAACACAGATGTTCTTCTGAACTTTAGCTTTAAGAAAATTTGTCTTGCCCTCTGTTTATTCTAGAGAAAAAAATCCCCAATAATTATTTGATAAGATTCAGCAGAGCAGCCAGAAGTTTTGGTGGTGGTGGTATGGGGGAGATGCATTTGTACTAAAAATTATGTCATGATACTATTTGGATAGTTTCTAGGCCTTTCCATTTCTAACATATATTGTTTTGAAAGGAGTTTTTAGTATAGGAGTTTCACAGTCTGATTACATGGTTCACTTTGAGGCCTTTATCTCACAGACCTGAAGCTCTTGGCAGAGGGTCTTTTTGAAAAGTTGGTTCTGGGATGTGCTTCAGGTAGTGTTTATGGGCAGGTTCCACATTAATGCTTCCCTGGTGGCTCAGACAGTAAAGAATCTGCCTGCAATGCAGGAGATGCAGGTTTGATCCCTGGGTCAAGAAGATCCCCTCGAGAAGGAAATGACAATGCACTCCAGTATTGTTACCTGGAAAATCCCATGGACAGAGGGGCTTGGTGGGCTACAATCCATGGGGTTACAAAACTCTGATACAACTGAGTGACTAACACTTTTCATATTAATAGCTCTCAGACTTCAATATCTTACAGCTCTGTGTTATTATTATGAGCTTTCACATAAGTAAAGGAAGCTTGAGACACAGCTTACCAGAAAGTGGCCTTCTGCTCCTCAGGTCCCCTGCCATAACTCCTCAAATTGGGTCATGGGCTGTACGGAACCAGCCTCCACCCACTTATTCCTTTGGGAATTTTAGAATTATTTGTAACTAAGTAATATGTTTTTCTTGGATAAGGAATCCACTAATTGCTTATTTTCCTTGGTGCCTTTCAAATCTGACTAATGTTGACTCAGGTAGATATTATGAAGTTATTTATGCTGTGGCTGATAATTACTGGCAAACATATTTATAGTTAGAGTGAAGCTTCAACACATTTCTACAATTCAATTATCTAGCCCTGGGTAATGATTTCTCCATCTTCTTTTAAAAATATTATTAATTGTTCTTAGTTTACTGTTAATGAAGATGGTTTCCTGAGTTTTCCCTCTCCAGCTTATTACACAGGTCATCAATATGGAAAACAGAGACAAGGTAATTTATGTTCCTTTTTGAAATACAAATCTGTGATGGTTTGAATCTTCCCTTTGCAATAACTTATATATAGAATATACTGAATGGTACCAGGTTTTGCTAGTGAGGTCATTAAGGATAATAGTCATTATCTCACCAAGCGCAAGTCATTTGCTGCTTACTTGAGACAGTTTCAGTGAAATTTTAAAATATGGTAATTCTTTATTAAAAACTATAATTTCTAGTAGAAGAAAATTGTCTATAAGTTGTGAATTGAATTCATTAGTAATTAATGGCCAATACATCCTTGCTACTATTGAGCATGCTACATCTTGTTTAGAAATGATATGTAGTTGAATCATATCTTTTAAAATGTTAGTAATAAGTAATTGACTTTTCTTTGGGTAATAGTGAATTAATTTTCCCCACCCAAGATTTTGGCTTGTGACTCAAAATACTTTAAAACTGAGTTTTAGCACCAGTCACAGTTTCCACAGAAAACTACCTCTGTGGTAAAATAACTTACAGCACATATTTTTTGTACAGAACTACCCATCAGTATTGATTTTCATTTAACTTTTTTTCCCCTAACAGAGAATTTGAAATAGCATTTCCTTGGGAAAATTACTTGGGAATGTGTGTGAACAATCAAACCTGTGGTATTTTTAACTTTTATGAAATCTAAACTCAGATGCATTAGACAGAAACCTTAAGGTATTTAAGATTAACATTGTGCCAGATTCCCTTAGTGTAAAACAAAAGAAAAATGTAACCAATGTAAGAAGTATGGTGTATGTGTGGGTAGGTGGGTGAGGGGTATAAGGAAAAGATCTTGGTGGGAAGTAAAGAGATCCCACAGCTGTTAGTTAACTCTCTTCCTGGCTGTGGCAAACCATATATTCCCCAAAGATGGTGGAAACAGTAACTTCCACCTCATGCCCTCTTCTATAGTGTGGCATGACTCCTCCCATCATGAGGTTTGACTATGAAACTGGGTGGGCTGTTGGAACTATTTCAACCAATAAAGTATGACAGAAGTAACACTATGAAGCTTCTGAAGTTAGACCATAAAAGGCAAGAGGTGCCATCTTGCTCACTGCAACACCAATGTTTGAAGTCCTGAGCCTTCACTGAATCAGACTGACTACCCTACAGTCCCCATACTTTAGGGAAACCCAGATTAGGTCACATGGAGGACCTTGGAAAGAGGCCCTGCAACTTCATGGAGAGTGAGAAAGATTCCCAACCAAGTCCCAGCTGCTATGGGCCCCTCATCTGAGGTCACTGCTCGATATTTCACTCCAGAACCATTCAACAGAGCCCATCCTAAATTCCTGGAGACTAGGAAGGATAATAATAATGACTGTTGTTTTAAGCTGGAGTTTTTTTGAGTGGGATAGGAGTGATTTATTTTACAGCAATAGTGACTAGAATATGAGCACACTGGATAATGACTATTATCCCCACGCCATGTGGGGGATGGCGTGGGGATGGAGTGGGGATGGAGATGGGTAGGGGAGGGGAGGAGGGAGGTTCACATCTCTGTCTTCTCTATTTTCACCATATACCCTCAGGGCTCTTCCACCTCCACATCCGGTTACCAGGCATCTTCTCCTTTATCCCTCCACTATGGCTTCCTTCAACGAGAAAGGCCCTGCCCTCCACTGACTGGGAACCTATTCTATATGTGTAAGACCAAAGGGACAATAGCTCTGTTTTCCTCCATGAGGTCTAAAGTGGCAAACTACCTAAGAAAACCAAATGAAGAGTACACGCTTTATCAAGCAGCTAGGGCAACTCCACATGACTTGCTTGGGAAAGGAACAATCCCTGCCCTCAGGAGGCTCATAGTCCTCATAAGAAAAATAGACACAAAAGTCAGCAGTCCCTTGAGGAAAAGTCCTAGATGGAGATAGGTGCAAAGTGTTATGGGAAGACAGAGGAGTCAGACACAAAGAAGCTGAATATATTCTCTCCTGGTCCAGGCAAGTTGCCACAATTCTGTCTCTCTTCTCCTCTTCAGATCACAAGTTAAATTGTTTGTTCCCAAATATGGAAAACCTCTGAAGAATCTCTGATAAATTTCAGAAATACACTATGGCTGCTATATCTAATTTTCAGGCAATTTATGGAGCAAATGATCAAAATATATTTAGTGTGACAAAGACTTGGGCATTCCTCATCTGAGATCAACTCATTTCTGAAATATTTTTTTTATCTCTCCCCTCCCTACAGGCAGTCCTATTTCCTTGCACAGGCAATAATAAATGGTTGTTGAACTGAATTAAATTTAGGTGTAACTAGAAGGCAATGGCAAGCCACTCCAGTACTCTTGCCTAGAAAATCCCATGGACAGAGGAGCCTGGTGGGCTACAGTCCATGGGGTCGCTACTAGTCAGACAAGACTGAGAGACTTCACTTTCACTTTTCACTTTCACACATTGGAGAAGGAAATGGCAACCCACTCCAGTGTTCTTGCCTGGAGAATCCCAGGGATGGTGGAACCTGGTGGGCGGCCGTCTATGGGATCGCACAGAGTCGGACACGACTGAAGCGACTTAGCAGCAGCAGTACATTTACAGAGTTATACGATCCCTTAATAGACAAACCTGTGATTATGAAAATGAGGTCAGATCTTTCATAATTTAGTTCTGATGAGAAGAAGGAAAGTTAGCATATATGATTGGGGATGACATTATCAAGAGGTTGATGATGGTAAGAAAAATGGGAGAAAATGTGTTTTGAAAGTAAAAATATATTCCAAATTTTTTGGCTAAAAATACTAACAAAGCAGGCCTTTTCAAGCTAAACTTTGTTTGCACTGGGTAAAGTGCAACTTCCTGTTTTGAAGTAAAAGTTTTAGTAGGTTCACAAGCTCTCCTGGGGACTCTTATCCCCATACCAACATCACATTTGAACAATTTTAAATGTAAATTAGGCAAAATATGGATTGGATTTCATTTGAAACACGACTTAAATACAAGAAAGGAAAAAATAGATTTGAAAATCATTGCAACCATTTGAGAGTTCCAGATCCTGGTCAATTTCCATTACTCTCCATCAGCAGGAGTCCCACCCGGCCTGGCAGGCTTCATTCCTCTGTCAGGACAATGGGTATCACTTTGGCTTCTTAGCCTCACTGTAAACAAATACCCAGTTATGGCTCATCTCCCTTAATTCAGGCTCACTAGGGAGACAACGTATCAGAAATAGTGAAAGAGTTTATAAACAGAATACTCAGAAAGAAAGACAGTTCTATTTTTTGAGTGTAATTAAGAACACTCACACATCTAACAAACAACTGTTTTCTTGTACAGTGTTCTCACACTTGAGCGTGCATCAGAACTCCCTGGAGGGCTTGTTAAAACATAAACAGCTGAGCCCCACCCCCAGAGTTTTGGATTCAGTAGGTCTGAGGTAGGACCTGAGAATTTGCATGTCCAACAAATTCCCAGGTGATGCTGATGCTGCTGATCTATAAACCACAGGGAGGGCCACCATCCTGGTAGGCAGACATGCTCTTGGGCCTCATTTAAGGGGTTAAAAAGCTGCATACTTTGCATTCATGTATTCACTGATGGATTCAACCAATTGAACACCCTATGCCAGCATGGAGTGTGCCACAAGCTTTGTAAAACAAATATTTTGCTTAGGCAAGATGAAAATGCTTTCACCTATTCTTATTTTTACTATAGTATTTTCCTTAGCACATTCTTTTTTTCAAGAAAGTGCAGAGGTATACACTGCCTGACCTCGATTCAGTCATCATGAATCGATGGACTCCAAATCAATAAAACCTTACCACATCTAATGGAGAAATTTTGTACATTTGAATTTGGTCATCTGATGTGGGAGCACTTTGCTAGTGTTAAATTTTACTACTTAATTTTCTCATCAATCCTTATTTACACTCTTTTAGACGTTCCATATTAAAATGCAACCAAGGGTCAGTTATTCACAAGATTAGCTTTGAAGTAAGAAAGTGTAATATTGGAATCCCCACTCTAATAAAAGCATGTTTCCTTGCACATGGAAAAATTACATCAATTCTCATTGAATATTGACTGCACAGAATAACATGAAATTATTACAAGGAAAAAAATATTTTTTTACATTATTCTCATCTCCCTTATGTGTGTGTGTGTTAGTTGCTCAATTGTGTCCAACTCTTTGCCACTCCATGGACTGTAGACCACCAGGCTCCTCTGTCCATGGGATTTCTCAGGCAAGAATACTGGAATGGATTGCCATTCCCTTCTCCAGAGGATCTTCCCAGCCCAGGGATCGAACCCAGATCTCCTGCATTGCAAGAGGATTCCTTACTGTCTGAGCCACCAGGTAAATCCTCTCATCTCCCTTCCTGGTATAGAAACCTTCTCCGATCTGCATATCTCCAATCACTTCAATACTCTGTAAAGAGGAACTCATGTCTAACTTCATCTCCAGTTCCATTGTTTTATATTCATTTTTTCCATATGTTCAATCTGTAAACACAAGCCTGTAGAACAAATGGCTGCCAAGCTCTTTGTGAAAAAAAATCTCATATTTAATAAAAATGCTAAGAGGATCTCAGCAATGGGGGTCATGGGAAATGGAAAATGTGGAGAGGCAGCAGGAAGTAGTGAAAGGAACATGGGATATAGAGTCCTAGAACCTAGATAGGAAATGTACCTCTGAAACTCACCTTCTTTACTGACTTTCTCTGATTTTTCTCTTATCTTAAACATTAGAAATAAGAAAAATAGCTCTCATAAAGGGGTTCTTGTAAAGTTTAGACAAAAATTTAAGCTAAAACTACAACAATGCTATCACAAATAGTAACTATTTATGGTATTAAGTTTTGTTATATGTTTTGAACTATATCAATGAAGGTGATACATATATTACTTGTGATTGAGAATTTTAGGGCTGTTCCTAGCTTTCCACAATATTCAGTAGGTCCTCTTGGCTTGGTTTTCAATGACTAGTATCTGACCATGAAACAAGGGAAATCTCATGTGCCCTAAACCCAGAAAGAAACCCACCACCCTAACTTCCTTAATGCCACACTTTATGGCATACATCATCCCAGGTTACAACCAAACAGACCTCAATTATTTCTGAAGGCACGAATTACACTAAAAGAAAAACCAGTGTTGTCTATTGCTTGCCTGGGATCACAATCCATATATATTAGTTTGCCAGGGCTTCTATAACAAAGTAGAGCAGACTGAGTGGCTTAAATAAAAGAAATTTATTCCCCCACTGTTCAGGAGACTGGGAGTCCCAGATCAAGATATCAGCAGAATTGGTTTCTTCTGAGGCCTCTCTCCTTGGCTTGCAGACAGCAGCCTTCTCTTTGTGTCCTCATATCATCTACCCTCTGTACGTGTGTGTATGTGTGTCCAAGTCTTCTCTTTTTAGAAGGATGTCAGTCCTATTGGAGTAAGATCCAACCTGGTGACCCCATTTTCACTTAATTACCTTTTTAAAGACCCCATTTCCAAATATTGTCACACTCTGAGGAACTAAGGGTTAGGGTTTCAACATATGAATTTTGAGGGAGTACAATTTCAGCCCATAACACTATATATAAGTCCATTATTTATAGTTTATCTTGTGCTGTGCTTAGTCGCTCAGCTGTGTCTGACTCTTTGTGACCCCATGGACTATAGCTCATGAGGTTCCTCTGTCCATGGGATTCTCAAGGCAAGAATACTGGAGTGGTTCACCGTTCCCTTCTCCAAGGTATCTTCCCAACCCAGGGATTGAACCCAGGTATCCCGCATTGCAGGCAGATTCTTTACTGTCTGAGCCACCAGGGAAGCCCTTAGTTTATCTTAATGGGATGGAAATGGCAATATCCTTATGTGACTCCTTTTTACACTTAAATAAAGGTGGTGTTTTAAGCATGTTCTAGAAGTTGTCTTGACCACCAGAGCACTCCCATATTTATGCGATGAAACATGATTAGAATGACATGTTCAAAATTAAATATAAAATTGGTCATAAAAGTCAAACACTTGGTGTCTGTGCCTCCTCAGTGAATTAGCCTATAAGCATCCATTAATTAATCTGGTGATGATGATGGTGATGATAGTTGCATTCACTCACTGGCAATGATGTGTCACTCACTGTACCAGGTGTTTTACATATGTCACCCAACTTAACATTCTCAACTCCCTGATTGCGTTCAGTGTTTTTATTATTTCAGTCTTATAAACGAAGGATCTAAGACTTGGAGAGGTTAAATAATGACACATAGGTAGCAAGTGGCTAAGTGGAAATATGACTCATTAGCACCATCATCACCAGTTGTATTTGTAACCCTTGCAAGACAGTTCCTCATTAGCTTCTAGAGATTTGTGGCTGTCTGGAAATACACACAACAAATGGAAGTATATGTGCAACTGCAGAAGTGAAAGGTCTAAATTTGCTGTCTGGTTAAGAAACTCAGCGTTTCTATGTAGTCTAGGAAATGTTGATTACATAACAAAGATTCAAGGTGGCTCTAATCGACCTTTTTCGTTTTCATTGCTTGACTCATAGTTCCCCTTGCCCCTCCTACAAGTTTCTCTGGTGGATGTATTGTCAAACTAAATTTGATCAATTGTTTTGTCCTGAGTGTAACTTGGTTGAGTTTTCTCTCTCTATTAGTCAGGACTCTTGGTTGCAAGTGACAAGAAATACTACTCACATCAGGTTGCTGCTGCTGCTGCTAAGTCACTTCAGTCGTGTCCGACTCTGTGCGACCCCATAGATGGCAGCCCACCAGACTCCCCCGTCCCTGGGATTCTCCAGGCAAGAACACTGGAGTGTGTTGCCATTTCCTTCTCCAATGTGTGAAAGTGAAAAGTGAAAGTGAAGTCGCTCAGTCATGTCCGACTCTTAGCAACCCCATGGACTGTAGCCTACCAGGCTCCTCTGTCCATGTGATTTTTCCAAGCAAGAGTACTGGAGTGGGTTGCCATTGCCTTCTCCGCACATCAGGTTAAGATACAGAAAAGGTGAAGCTGGTACCAGAGGTTTCAAATCAGGGACTTGAACTCCATCAAGACCTTGGTTCATCGTTTCTCTGTGTGTCCATTTCATTGTCTTCCACTACAGATAGGATTTTTCCATCTGGTTTTAGGTTTACACCCTCACCATCTTGAGGCCAGAGAAAGAAAGAGAGCTCTTCCTTCTCACATCTATTTAGAAAAATCCAAGGGAAACACTGATTAGCCTGACTGGAATCATGCACCTATCCCTTGAGTGATCACTGTGTCCATGGGAAAGTGGTACCATGGACGTCCAAGTCTCACTTACATGCTCTTGACTCTGACTAGATAGGTGGGATATCATGAGAGGTAGTCCCCAAAGAGTCATATGGATCGGTCAGAGAGGAACAGACTCCCAAGGAAGAGTCATACTATCAATGGGAAGAAAAGGTGGAATGTATGTGCTAAGTCATTTCAGTTGTGTCTGACTCTTTGTGACCCTATGGACTGTAGCCCACCAGGCTCCTCTGTCCATAGGATTCTCCAGGCATGAATACTGGAGTGGGTTGCCCTGCCATTCTCCAAGGGATCTTTCTATCCCAGGGACCGAACTCGCATCTCTTATGTCTCCTGTATTGTAGGCGTGTTCCTTACCACTAGCCACCTGGAAAGTCCTGGAAAAGGTGGAGATGGGTCCACAAATACATCTAAGACCTACCACAACAATGACTTTAACCAACAGAGGCAATTCTTTCTCCTTTTTGACTCAGAAAAGAGACCATAGCAGAAAGTGACCTGCAAAAACCTAGACCTAGAATTAAATTTCATGTTGACCTTGGCTCCTGAATTGGCAAAACTGTTGATTGTCATGTTGAGCAAATTTGAGCACTCTTCATGAATTTTAGTATTTTGTTTATTTTAGTAACATAAAGGGCCGTTGTTAATTATATAGAATATTCTCAGTCCATGAGCTCTACCAACATAAAAACATCCATTATTTATTGATACAAGTGACTGGCATGGATGGACTCATTTTTTCTTTGGCACATTCTTTAGTCCCTGAGGGCCATAGTGGCACACATGTCCACCTCCCCAGCTGAAGTGGTTGTGGGGACTTTGCAAAGAGACATTGGACATAAACACTCTTTGGGAGAGAAAGTAGAGGGAAGAGGGAAGGCCTCATGTAAGAAATTCTACTTGCCCTTGCCTTTTGGATCTATTTTTTTTCCTTTCTCCACATCCAGTTATTTCAGGTCTTGGGATCTCTTCCTTAGAAGACTTCCTAACCCCTCTGAGATAGTGTTAAATCCTTTCCACTATACTCCTGGGGTGCATCTTCCATCTTTCAGTTTTAGCTTTGGTTCTTGCCCTATTCTTTGCCATTTGCTTTTGGCCAAGCCAGGCTTCACTCTAATTTCTATTAATAATTAAGTAATAAGCCAACATTTCTCCAATATTTGCTGTAAATATACATGAAACAATATTTGTGATTCCATATGGTGCTATGCTGTATGTATAAAGGGCTCAAGAAATGCTAGCAGGAAATACACGCAATGTTAGACTAATATTTGAGAATAACCATTTATTGAAAAGTTAATATATGTCACCATTGTACTAAACATTACTTCAGTTGCAACTGATAGGAATTGTAAATGATAGATATTATTATTCCCTTTTTACAGATAAGGTTACTGAATGCCCATTATCACCTAGTTAGGATACTGCACAGCCAGGGTTTGAACTCAGATCTCACTGACCACAAAGCCTTAGGACACTGCAAACCCTCAAGACATCTGAATAAATTCAAGACTAGTACAGCCCTGTTAGAAAGCTTTTCACTGTCCTATGTATTTAATTATACATGGGATCTATTTGACTGGGCCATCTCCTCTGTGAATATTGTGCTTGTTGGAAGATCTTTCCCACCATAACCCAGGAAGCATATTATGTGGCTCTTTTTCTTGTCTCTTATCACAGCCTTATCACAGGCATAGAGAACAGACTTGTGGTTGCCAAGGGGGAGGGGAGTGAAGGAGGGATAAATTCGGAGTTTGGGGTTAGCAGATATAAGCTATTACATATAGAATGGATAAACAACAAGGTCCTACTGCATAGCACAGTTCAGTTTAGTCCCTCAGTCGTGTCCAACTCTTTGCGATCCCATGAACTGCAGCACGCAAGGCTTCTCTGTCCATCCCCAACTCCCAGAGTCCACCCGAACCCATGTCCATTGAGTTGGTGATGCCATCCAACCTTCTCATCCTCTGTCATCCACTTCCCCTCCTGCCCTCAATCTTTCCCAGCATCAGGGTCTTATCCAATGAGTCAGCTCTTCGCATCAGGTGGCCAAAGTATTGGAGTTTCAGCTTCAACATCAGTCCTTCAAATGAACACCCAGGACTGATCTCCTTTAGGATGGACTGGTTGGATCTCCTTGCAGTCCAAGGGACTCTCAAGACTCTTCTCCAACACCACAGTTCAAAAGCATCAGTTCTTTGGCACTCAGCTTTCTTTATAGTCTAACTCTCACATCCATACATGACTACTGGAAAAACCATAGCCTTGACTAGATGGACCTTTGTTGACAAAGTAATGTCTCTGCTTTTTAATATGCTGTCTAGGTTGGTCATCACTTTCCTTCCAAGGAGTAAGCGTCTTTTAATTTCATGACTGCAATCAGCATCTGCAGTGATTTTGGAGCCCCCCAAAATTCTATTTGCTATTAAGTGATGGGACCGGATGCCATGATCTTAGTTTTCTGAATGTTGAGCTTTAAGCCAACTTTTCCACTCTCCTCTTTCACTTTCATCAAAAGGCTCTTTAGTTCTTCACTTTCTGCCATAAGGATGGTATCATCTGCATATGTGAGGTTATTGATATTTCTCCCAGCAATCTTGATTACAGCTTGTGCTTCCTCCAGCCCAGTGTTTCTCATGATGTACTCTGCATATAAGTTAATTAAGAAGGGTGACCTAGTCTGTTGTTCCATGTCCAGTTCTAACTGTTGCTTCCTGACCTGCATACAGGTTTCTCAAGAGGCAGGTCAGGTGATCTGGCATTCCCATCTCTTTCAGAATTTTCCACAGCTTATAGTGATCCACACAGTCTAAGGCTTTGGCATAGTCAATGAAGCAGAAATAGATGTTTTTCTGGAACTCTCTTGCTTTTTTGATGATCCAGCAGAGGTTGGCAATTTGATCTCCGGTTCCTCTGCCTTTTCTAAAACCAGCTTGAACATCTGGAAGCTCATGGTTCATGTATTACTGAAGCCTGGCTTGGAAAATTTTGAGCATTACTTTACTGGTGTGCAAGATGAGTGCAATTGTGTGGTAGTTTGAGCATTCTTTGGCATTGCCTTTCCTTGGGATTGGAATGAAAACTGACCTTTTCCAGTCCTGTGGCCACTGCTGTGTTCCAAATGTGCTGGCATATAGAGTGCAGCACTTTCACAGCATCATCTTTCAGGATTTGAAATAACTCAACTGGAATTCCATCACCTCCACTAGCTTTGTTTGTAGTGCTGCTTCCTAAGGCCCACTTGACTTCACATTCCAGGATGTCTGGCTCTACGTGAGTGATCACACCATTGTGTTTATCTGGGTCATGAAGATCTTTTTTGAACAGTTCTTCTGTGTATTCTTACCACCTCTTCTTAATATCTTCTGCTTCTGTTAGGTCCCTGCCATTTCTGTCCTTTATCGAGCCCATCTTTTCATGAAATGTTCCCTTGGTATCTCCAATTTTCTTGAAGAGATCTCTAGTCTTTCCCATTCTATTGTTTTCCTCTATTTCTTTGCATTGATCACTGAGGAAGGCTTTCTTATCTCTCCTTGCTATTCTTTGGAACTCTGCATTCAGATGCTTTTATCTTTCCTTTTCTCCTTTGTTTTTCACTTCTCTTTTTTTCACAGCTATTTGTAAGGCCTCCTCAGACAGCCGTTTTGCTTTTTTGCATTTCTTTTTCTTGGGGATGGTCTTGACCCCTGTCTCCTGTACAATGTCACAAACCTCCGTCCATAGTTCATCAAGCACTCTATCTATCAGATCTAGTCCCTTAAATTTATTTCTCACTTCCACTATATAGTCATTAGGGATTTGATTTAGGTCATACCCAAATTGTCTAGTGGTTTTCCCCACTTTCTTCAATTTCAGTCTGAATTTGTCAATAAGGAGTTCATGATCTGAACCACAGTCAGCTCCTGGTCTTGTTTTTGCTGACTGTGTAGAGCTTCTCCATCTTTGGCTGCAAAGAATATAATCAATTTGATTTCAGTGTTGATTGTCTGGTGATGTCCATGTGTAGAATCTTCTCTTGTGTTGTTGGAAGAGGGTATTCGCTATGACCAGTGTGTTCTCTTGGCAGAACTCTATTAGCCTTTGCCCTGCTTCATTCTTTGCTCCAAGGCCAAATTTTCCCATTACTCCAGGTATTTCTTGACTTCCCACTTTTGCATTCCAGTCCCCTATAGTGAAAAGAACATCTTTTTTGGGTGTTAGTTCTAGAATATCTTGTAAGTCTTCGTAGAACCGTTCAACTTCAGCTTCTTCAGCATTACTGGTCGGGGCATAGACTTGGATTACTGTGGTATTGAGTGGCTTGCCTTGGAAGCAAACAGAGATCATTCTGTTGTTCTTGAGATTGCATCCAAGAACTTCATTTCAGACTCTTCTGTTGACTATGATGGCTACTCCATTTCTTCTAAGAGATTCCTGCCCACAGTAGTAGATACAATGGTCATCTGAGTTAAATTTACCCGTTTCAGTCCATCTTAGTTCGCTGATTCCTAGAATGTCAATGTTCACTCTTGCCATCTCCTGTTTGACCCCTTCCAATTCATGGACCTAACATTCCAGGTTCCTATGCAATATTGTTCTTTACAGCATTGAACCTTGCTTCTATCACCAGTCTCATCCACAACTGAGTGTTGTTTTTGCTTTGGCTCCATCCCTTCATTCTTTCTGGAGTTATTTCTCCACTCTTCTCCAGTAGCATACTGGGCACCTACCGACCTGGGGAGTTCATTTTTCAGGGTCCTATCTTTTTGCCTTTTCATACTGTTCATGGGGTTCTCAAGGCAAGAATACTGAAGTGGTTTGCCATTGCCTTCTCCAGTGGACCACATTCTGTCAGACCTCTCCACCATGAGCCATCCATCTTGGGTGGCCCCACATGGCATGGCTTAGTTTCATTGAGTTAGACAAGGCTGTGGTCCATGTGATCAGATTGGCTAGTTGTCTGTGATTGTAGTTTCAGTCTGTCTGCCCTCTGATGCCTTCTCTCAGTTCCTACCGTCTTACTTGTGTTTCTCTTACCTTGGTCGTGGGTTATCTCTTCGTGGCTGCTCCAGAAAAGCACAGCTGCTGCTCTTTACCTTGGACATGGGGTACCTCCTCTCGACCTCCCCCCATATCTTGGACATGGCGTAGCTCCTGCACCGTCACAGCCACCATGCTCCTGTGCCGCATAGCACAGGGAACTATATTCAATATCCTATGATAAACCATAATGGAAGAGAATATAAAAAAGAATGTATATCTATGTATAACTGAATCACTGTGATGTACAGCAGAAATTAACACAACATTGTAAAGTAACTATACTGAAATAAAATAAGTTAATCGCCCTCTGCCCTGATAAAATCAGAGTCTATTATAGTATTGTTTTGTATCCTGTCACTTCTGAAGGAAATCTCACATACACGTTCTTGAATGTGTGAGAAAAATAATTAGGTCCAGAAAGACTACAAACCAGCCTGTTTTAAAAAATTTTAGAGCATTATCTGCCATAAGAGGTTGGACACATAGACATGATATGCCATATTTAGTGTGATGAATGATTTTCTATTGGATATAATTGAGTGCCCCCTGCCTTTTTATGGTTTCCCCCTACACTAACCTAGCTTCCCCACTCCATTTTCTGAGGTTAGAAGTTAAGTTTTTCCTTTTTCCAAGCCTTCCCTGTTCCATCTTTGGGTTACTAAAGGAAAAGAGTCAGAAGCACATCACGTTTTCATTTTTTAAAAGGCTGTTGATGCTACATTTTCAATGGCAGTGTTCATCATTTATAAAAGTATCAAGCAGTTGAAGTAATCTAAACTGGGATTTAAATAGTGGCTGTGCATTTCATTAACAAGATGATCTTTGCCTAAGTCAAAAGGTTTGAAGAATTTTCCCCATCTCATTTTCATGTTGTTTAAGTTTTGGCTTCCAGGAACTTTAGACAAAACACACACATGGGGTGGCATATCATACAGCAAAATGAGCTACAGGTCGTATATGCCAGAAGTCTGAGGGAAAAAAAACAAATCAAATGAAAACAAGTGTGTTGGGCCAAATAACAAGAAATAAACAGAAATGAAGTAAAGTCACAAACCCAGCCAGAAAAGAAACAGAAACCCCATAAGAAAACACACTTAAGGAAATCAACAAAATGTGTAGCCAAAGGAACACCAGGAAGGTTGTTCCCAGATGGCCATCTCTCCTGGGCAGTCTTCCCCTTGGGAATGGAAACTCTTTAGCAGGCAGCCAGACTCCATGCTTTGGGCCCAGAGTGGGGCATTGCCTGTGGAAGGGACTGGGCCTTGTTAACCTTTGGCAGCTTTTAGTAAACCGAGGGGAAAGGATTCTTTCCTCAAAGCCTGCCCAGCCCTTCCTGAGGAGGCCTCATGGAGAATGAAGTAGAAGAATGAGGGGCCTCCACACTTCCCGAAGACAGCAAGATGCTCAGGAGACAAAATAAATGTGTGGTGAAGACCACGAATGTTGTAGATCATAGCTCTGGATCTGGGTCCTACTTTCCTGTTCATTCTGTGACATGGGGTAGTCATTGCACTTCTCTATGTCTCAATTTTCTCATCTGTGAAAAGAAGAACGGTGATATCCCTTATCTAACAAGGTGGGGGTGGGAGATAAATGAGATAATGTGGATAACCACTCAGAATGGTGCTTTGTTGTTACATTAATTAGGGTGTCTGTTATGTTAGTGATTGGATGGGGGAGCAGGAAAGGGGTAAGTGATCAACCAGAATTCAGCAGAAGTCCAATAAGGCAATGAAGGAATACAGGCTTGCCCGGGAATCTCCCCCTTTGTGACCATTTTAGTTGTAGTATTCTTTGGGATTTCCCAGGTGGCGCTAGTGGTAAAGAACCCGCTTGCCAATAAGAGACTGAAGGTTCGATCCCAGGGTTGGTAAGATTCCCTGGAGGAGGGCATGGCAACCCACTTCAGTATTCTTGCCTGGAGAATCCCATGGAAAGAGGAACCTGGCGGGCTACAGTCTGTAGGGTGGCAGAGTTGGACAAGACTGAAGCAACTTAGTGCACACACATTCTTCTTTGAGATTTATGAGTTCTTAGTTTTTCTGAGTAAGTTCTCTAGAATCTTCCTCAAAACCAATTTGTCATTCTTTGACATTCTCAGAATTGTGTGAAACAAGTTCCCTGCACAAATATGTATTAATGGATCAGTATGGTATGGATTTCTCTGTGACTGACCCCAATGATCCTGGCAGCTCTGGAATTTCCTGGGTACCAAGAGTTGGGTCCTGCGAACCCGCCACCCAGCATGGCTGGTTGCAGAGCAGACACATGAACCAGAGAATGGAAAATAACCACGACTCCTGTGGGGTTTCCCTGAGCATTTCTGAAACTTCACGGTCTCTAGTGGCTGAATCAACATGCAGTACAAGGATATAAGAAAAATAAAGATACTGTGAAGAAAATAAATATTCACTCTACTTTAATTGTAGCCAATTCCCAAAAGGGCTATTCACATATCCATTTGTCCCAATTGTCTAGTAACAGAGGAGGCACAATTCCCTCAAACTGGGTGACTCCACCATCGGTGAAATATCACAAGTTTTTCCCTACTAATGTTTCCCTTTCCTTCCTGTTATAGGAACTTGGCTGCTATCTTAGTTAAAGGTAAATTATTCATTTGTCAAGTAGGAGTATTGCAGGGGGACGTATGGACAGTTTAAAGTGCAGTTTTGAAAGTCCCATATTATATATCCACATTTTGTCTTAAAAGTTGTCGAATGATCAAAAATTATTTCACGCTGCACATAGTGTGGGTCATGTAGACAATAACCATCAATTGTAGCATTCTTAATAGCCGTTGGTGGTGACATTGTTAGAGAAGTGAATTTTCCCCTTGACAAAAATGCATGGGTCCCAAGTCCTTGTCCCTCAGTGCCAGGAGATAGTTTGTTTGGTGAGATGATGACTAACTATTAACTAATCTGATCAATGAATTCCTGCTAGTGTGTTAATGTCCATAATGAATTTGTGTATAACCACTCTTAGGGAATATATTTCCATTTTAACAGGAACATTCTGAGGGCTTACCCGGTGTTCAGATGGTAAAGAATCTGTCTGCAATGCAGAAGACCCGGTTTCAATCCCTGGGTCAGGAGAAGGGAATGGCTACCCACTCCAGTGTTCTTGCCTGGAGAATTTCATGGGCAGAGGAGCCAGGTAGGCTACAGTTTATGAGGCCTCAAAGAGTCAGACACCACTGAATGACTAACACTATCTGAAGTCTTGGTGTCTTAAATTAACTTAAAGGAGGTCGGAGATATTTGTATAGCCATTTGAGGCACTGACTACTGCCTTCATGATTCTGATTGACTGCAAACAATCAAACATCTTGATATATCTTAGAAAAAGCCTCTGTTCCACGCCTGGATTGGGATAGTATGCTTGGACAACATCAATGATAGCCTGGCTGTTCTATAGAAAATAATCCAGAAGCTCTTGTCTTTTCAGGCTTAAACTATATTAACAGATTCACCACTAGAACTGAAAAAATTCAACCCTACTGTGTCAACAACTAGCTTTGTGGTCCTGGGAGAGTCCCTTCACCTCTGAGCCTTGGTTTCTTCCTTTTATAATTAGGAGAGTTGGACTAGATGATCTGTAATGTTCTTATAAGGTTGAAAGTTCTATCATTCTAAAATCCATCAATGTAGTCTGCTAGGGTGTTGACTGTCTAAGTGTTGAATGCTGATGTATTTTCAGCAAGGTTACTTCGGGGCATAGTGGTAATATCTCACTGGGGACATTGTTTTTTGTCTGAAGATTGCTTTCTTGCTGCAGAGGGTTCTTTTGCATTGCTCCAAGTGCTGCGTTAAAAACCTATAAACAGTGTCTTAATAGTTTTATCTTTCCAAGAACCATTGGATGCTCAATATTTCTTCTACACATCTTCAGAGTACTTATTTTAGCTTCACTTGATTACAATCCAGAGTTTTTTTGGTTAGAGTATTTGGCTTGATGCTTACTTCAGCCAGTGATTCTGTCTGTCCAGTTTGGAAAGCTGCAGTGTTGAGCAACTGCATGGGATACACTTAGATTTTTTTTTTTCAAACTCGATCCTTCCATGTTTCATCTCTTACCCCTCAAACTCTCACGGTAGGTAGTCTCCTGACAATTCCAACATCATCTGACCTTCCAACATAGATCATGGCCCTATAAGTGTGATTTCAAATAACTGTTTTCTCCAGCAGTTCTGTTTCTGGGTTTGTAGCCAAAAGAACAGGAAGCAGGGTTTTGAAGAGATATTGTACACCCAGGTTCATAGCAGCTTTATTCACAATAGTCAAGAGGTAGAAACAACCTAAGTGTTCGCTTATGGATGAATGGATAAACAAAATGTGCTGTAGATATGTCTAAAACATGGAATGTTCTTCAGCCTTCAAAAAAGGAAATTCTGACACATGCTACAGCACGGTTGTATGAGGACAATATACTAAGCAAAATAAACCAGTCACAAAAAAGACATGCTATATAATTCCACTTACTTATATAAGGTATAGAGAGTAGTCAGGCTCATAGAAATAGAAAGTAGAATGGTGGTTGCCAAGAGCTGGAGGGAGGGGAAAATGGGGAGTTGCTATTTAATGGGTACAGAGTTTCAGTTTTCAAGATGAAAGAATTCTGGAGATTACTTGCATGACACGTGAATATAGTTAACACTACCAAACTGTATACTTTAATATGGTCAAGATGGAACCTTTTATGTTTTGTGCATTTTACCAAATTAAAAATAAAAGTCTAACAGAATTCATTGCTTTCTGTGACTACTTCAAGTTCTATAATTCTGCCACAAGAGCTCACGAATTTACTGTTTAGACAAGTTGTTGGGAGCTGTTTCTGGTCACCTTGTTCTTGGTAGCCTGTTTACAATAAGCCACCTGGGTAATAAATTGTGAATGTCAAGTTGAGCTCACAAGTTTGGTGTGAAGTCTCAGGAGGTACAGATCTTGTATTTTTCCCTATTTAGCTCAAGGGATTGAACCTTTGGGGATGAGGCATATCCCAGCAGTGCTAGATATTCTCCTGAAACTTTAAGCATCATTTTAGGAACTAAGCAAATAACTCCTTTATTGGAAACATGAACATAGCCGTCACCCAAACTGCCCCTCATAGACTTCAAGGGTGGCACTTTGTCTGCCTGTCTCGTTCACCTTTTCCACACATGTCTGAGGCTCAATAAATGCAGTATGAAGTATGAAAAGAAGTTCCCCCCAGGGTCAGCTTCAAGGGTGTGCAATCTGTGTAGTTATAGAGTTGTAGTGTTAGTCACTCAGTCGTGTCCGACTCTTTGTGACCCGATGTACTGTAGCCTGCCAGGCTTCTCTGTCCATGGGGTTCTCCAGGCAAGAATACTGGAGTGGGTAGTCATTCCTTTCTCCAGGGGATCTTCTGGATCCAAGGATTGAACCCGTGTCTCCTGCATTGCAGGCAGATTCTTTTACTGTCTGAGCCATCAGAGAAGTTATACAGAAGCCCACCCTCAGGAAGGTCTGGTACTTTGGTTTAATGCCCTGCTATCACCTTCTTGACCTTATTAAAATTTGCTTTTGAACTTGTTCTTGTTTTTTAGTGAAATCTGATGGAGTAAGGGAGCATGTGTGAGAGGAGAGGAGGTATTGGTGATATGAGTATCTGCTGCTCCTTGCTGCCCCACTGATGCTATGCTGATGCCAAGTCGCTTCAGTCGTGTCCGACTCTTTGTGACCCCATGGACTGTAGCTATCCAGGCTCCTCGGTCCATGAGATTCTCCAGGCAAGAATACTGGGGTGGGTTGCATGCCCTTCTCCAGGGGATCTTCCCGACCCAGGGATCGAACCCGCATCTTTTGTATCTCCTGCATTGGCAGGCAGGTTCTTGACCACTAGCCCCACCTGGGAAGCCACATTAGCTGCCCCATTAGCATGTACCATTCATGATGTCCCACGAGCACAGAATTCCAGTGGATCCATCATGTGGGCTTCCCCAGTGGTTCGGTAGTAAAGAATCCCCCTGCAATGCAGGAGATGCAGGTTTGATTTCTGGATCAGGAAGATTCCCTGGAGAAGGTAATAGCAACCCACTCCAGTATTCTTGCCTGAAGAATTCCATGGACAGAGGAGCCTGGTGGGCTATAGCCAATTGAGTCGCAAAGAATTGGACACGACTGCATGCATGCACGTTGTGTGATGTGAGTTCAGGGAGATGCCGAGTGTGTTCAACCTATAACTGAGTAAGTGAGGTAGCTGACAGACTGTGAGGTGAGGCTTTCCATTAGAACCAGAACTGGCTTCGATTGCAGAATGAAAGCAGGGTGTTCCAAGACACATGAAGGAACAAGGCACTTTATCTTACTTGTATTATTAATACTTCCTTGTATTGGCCAACCACTCACATAGAAAATAATGAGATAGAAGGAAAGTGAAAAATAGGGCAACCCATAGTTCCTACTCCTTCCAGTGCTTCCTTACTTATCAGAAACCAGGGCTGAGAGTGGTTTTTTCTTTTTTTATTTATTTTTTTATTGGAGGCTAATTATTTTACAATATTATATTGGTTGGTTTTGCCATACATTGACATGGATCCACCCCGGGTGTACATAAGTTCCCCTTCCTGAACCCCCCTCCCACCTCCCTCCTCCCCTTATCCTCCCTCTGGGTCATCCCCGCACACCAGCCCCGAGCATCCTGTAACATGCATCAACCCTGAACTGGTGATTCGTTTCACATATGATAATATGCAAGTATAGTTGATGTGCAATATTACCTAAACTACAAGTGTACAATATAGTTATCCACAATTTTTAAAAGTTATACTCCATTTATAGTTATTATGAAATAGTGGCTATATTCCCTGTGGTGTACAATACACCCCTGTAGCACCTCTCACTTCTCTTCCCCTATCCTCCCCCTGCTGGTAACCACTAGTTTGCTCTCTGTGTCTGTGACTCTGCTTCTTTTTTGTTGTATTCACTAGTTTGTTGTAGTTTTTAGATTCCACAGTATTTGTCTTTGACTTATTTCACTTAGCATAATAATAGAATGTGTGCATATGAAGAAGCGAAATAAAGGCAGGCTAGTCTGGGGCACTATTTCCACTTTTCTGATGAGGACAAAATACACACGTATGTATGAGCTAGGGAATCTGAATTTCAGTAATTTCACCCATGGCTTAAATGGTCTTATTTTTGCATTTGTAACTGGCACCATGCAATATAAGATTAATGGTAAACTCGTGCTAATAATTTAAATTGTAAAATTTTAATTTTTTCTTTACTTAGAATGACATTAAATAGCAAATGAAAAACATCAGGACAAGGCAAGAGAGAAACTGCTGAAGAAAAGAAAAGGCTTTATACTTTGGTACCTTTAGTGGCACCTTTTTTCCTGCTTTTGTAGAAAAGAGGGCCTGCACTTTCGTTTCACACAGGGCCCCGCCAATTATTTAGCTGGCTCTGATGCACCCTACAGCATTTGGCTAGAATGTGTTTCAGGAAAGTGGGGAGAATCATCAAAGGGCCTCTGTGTTCAAGGGGTCTTGAAATTAAATTCATGTCTCTGGTTCCAAGGACTAAAAAACCACAAGACATAGTCCTTGCAAGTTTCTTCTTTGTTTTGTTCCTTACCCGTACTGGATGTGTGGTCAGGCCAGAGGGATTTGAATGAATCACTCACATCCTTAAAGGTTACATGACAATCACTTTTGTTTCTATAATACTTACCAGTGGCACCTGTGCTAATAGTTACATGTGAAATTAAGTCAGGAACAGATGGAGTTCTAAGGCCAACTGTGGCCAGTCATGGAAAACCTGCCCTCCTTAAATAGCCCCTGGTGTAATTGTCTGCCCACACTCTGCCCACTTTTTGGGTTTAAATACAAGGCGACATTTGGTATGCATTTCCTGTAATAAAGAAACATGTGATGATTATTCCCAAGATGTTATTTTTAAGACTATTATTAACTGTGGTCTGTCTTTGGTTTGTCAGTTAAGGAAAAAGCAACTTGACTCGAAGCATCATTTGATTCAAGTTGGGCAACCCCAGGGGAGCAAATCCCCTGAAGGAACCATGAGTGAGGACACATCCCCTCCCCCATGCTTTGTAGATGGTCCCGGGAGAGATCCAATGTTACAATGCCATGTACAACATTGGGAATGCAACTAACACATGATGCTATCTTTTTCTATAATAGTAGTAAATAAATAGATATTTATTTGAATACACCATTTTGATGATAGGCAGGCACCTGCAGCCTTGGCTTTTCTTGCTTTCTTTTTTTTTGTTTCTACTTTTAATATTAAAACTAACTTGAAAATAAATCATGTTTTCCTCGACATAAAGGAAGGAAAGACAGCATAAATTACAGCCATTAATTAAAAGAATAAGACAATGTTTCTATTTAAGGCGGGAAGGGGTTTGTAATAGAGAAGAAGTCTATGGTCACAGAGTCAGAACACAGTTGAGTCTGATTCATGCTTAGGTCTTCTGTCTTGTGCTCAGTGCTTGTCTTAAGAGGTGGGTGCCAAAACAAGCGACTGAAAGGGTTCGAGTAGAGGCTAATACTCCCAGGGGAATGGTAAGAAATGCCCTCCAGTCTCATTCCCATTAGTAGTGAGGTGATGCCTAAAGGGTGAAGAAAGACCTGGGCTTGCAGCAATTTCCAGGAAGGCTTTGAATCTATGAAAACAATTGTGATCCATTTACTTAGCCCTAGAGTGGATGTTCTCAGATCGGTGTGTTTGAAATTAAGTACAGTTTATTTAAGAAGGTATCTGGCCAAGGTTAAGAGTGAGGCAGGGCCTCTTTAAATCTATCGTGTATCTATAAAATCTATAAAATCCAGCCAAAGTTCATAATTAGTGTTAGGTTGAGCCATATGAAAATGCTGATGGAGATTTCATATGGTGCAACTTAATACTTAAATATTTCTACTTGTTATTTTCACAAAATGATAGCTTTATGATGAAAAGGGAAATGGATTAGGTTGTTCTCTGTTCCTGCTCACCCTGTGTTAACTGTGCTTTGGGTAAGGTAAGTATTTTTTCTTATATAGTCTTATCTTAAGTCTCATAGGATTCTGTATCATCCTTTCAGACCTTTATGGTATGTAATGATCAGTTAGGATATATCACAAAAAATTTATTATTAGTAATAGCTAAAATGCTGACATTTGTGGATTTTTAACTTTTTATTTTTAATAAAATAAACCAGAATTGATGTCATGCCTATAATGATGATACTCTTAACCAGTTGCACAATAGTCTTTCTTCAATGGCGGAGGAAAGGCTACCCTGGGAGTGACGTCCATGGAAGAGAGTCACCCAGGTGACCATCATATGATAAGACTGATGGCAGAAAAATCTCAGAAACAGTATGATGCTTGCTCCAGTAGTACAATGTAAGAGATGGTAGTTTGCATTAAGAGACAGTGGTGGGAATGGAGCAGAGAGCCTTGGACTGAGGTCTTCAGAAGTACAATCTGACATAATTGTACATTGTGTGCAAGTGGATTTTTCAAGAAACTCCAGAAGAAGCAAACAAGGAAATGAAGGGGATAGGAAAGTGGAGAAGCCAAGTGAGGTGGGTATGTGGGCAAAGTCATGGAGAGCAGCCTCCTTTGATCCAGTGGGCAGCTCTGATGAGTAAAGTATACCTCAAAGTCATCTCTACTCAGGGCAAAGAGGCTGGACTTTCATACTCATGTTTTTGTTGGTCATTGGCTAAGGTCTGATTGGGCAGACGGTGAGGTGAGGGTGGGAGGGATGGAAAGTTCTAGACACTTCCAGCTGTCATATTTGGGCAAAACCCTTCAGCAACCAGAGGATGGTCCTGTGAAGAAGAGTCACAAGGCCATTATTGGCAAAAGCACAGTACAGCCAGGAGACAGGCACATGGGAATAATTAAAAGGGCTTGAAGCGATCCCTGATTACCCACAGTGTCTGCCACATATCTGATTTCAGAAATATACTATAAAGAGAAAGGGAAAGGGCACAGCTTGGAGGAGCATTCTACAAAGCCCAGGATGCTACAGAACCGGTGCTCTGTCACTCACACCCTCAGAGAAAAACAAATATTTTCAATCAATCCACTTTGCTTCACTGCCACAAATACCTCCTTAATTCAAGCCAATATCATCTCTTACTTGTACCACTGCAACCAGCATTCTACCTAGCTGCCAGGCATCTACTCTTGCTCCCCTATGTTCATTCTCTACACAATACACATGGTGATTTTAAAAAAAACATTGCTGATGTCTGGGGATGAGAGTGAGTTGAGTTGGAGATGCTTTAATCAGCCCATGATAGAAAAGTGAAAGTATTAGTAGCTCAGTCATGTTCGACTCTTTGCGACCCACGGACTGTAGCCTACCAGTCTCTATCTGTGGGATTCTCCAGGCAAGAATACTGGAGTGGGTAGCCATTCCCTTCTCCAGGGGACCTTCCAAACCCAGAGATTGAACTGGGGTCTCCTGCATTGCAGGAGGATTCTTTGCCATCTGAGCTACCAGGGAAGCTCTTAATCAGCCCATAATCACTACTAAACCTGCCCCCTCCCCACATTCTTTGGTAGACACAGTGGATATTTTCTCAAGTTTATGCAGCAGTATGCTGCTTTATGCCACCTCTCATCTCCCTGTGTCCCCCAACCCTCCTCACCCCTCCTCCAGATCACCCCCCTTATAAGTATCTTACCACTTGCAAATTCTTTCCATATGGACATTCTGGAACCACCAAAGTTAAGATGTAAATCTGGTCACGTGGGTCCCCTACTTAGAACCCTTCATCACACTTGGAATAGAATCAAGACTCCTTCTCATGACCCATGAGCCCCGCTTCATTGACTCCTGTCTCTCCAACGGGCATTTTTCTGTTTCCACCAATGTGTCTCTCTCACTTGACAATCTCTGCCTTTGTTATTTCCTCTGCCCCAGATTCTCATCCTCTTTCATTAATTTGGTTTTGCCTCAAATGTCCCTTCCTCAGAGAGGTAGTTCTCCATAATCCTTTGACCACCACGTCTATCCAGCCCCCTTCTAACATGTTACACTCTTTGATTTTCTCCACAGGACTTATTTCTATCTTGTCCGTAGATTTGTTAGTTTATTGCCTGTCCCCTTGACTAGAGTGTTAGCTCCAGGAGGCTTTGTCTGCACAGGCCACCACTGTATACCTCTGTAACGGTGCCTGGCATAGCCATAATAGGCGCACACTAAATACCTGCTGACTCTGAAGTCGGTCTGCCAAGGAAGCATTTGTTTCTATGCCTGGGTAAAGATTTCACAAGCTTTATCATCGAATCTGTGACAAATCACATTTGCCACAACATTTCAGATGCAGGTAGATAAATAAAGATGAGTTCTTCTTAGAAGACTTTTGAAAGGAAATCAAACCTGAATATTCACTGGAAGTACTGATGCTGAAGCCAAAGCTTCAATACTTTGGCCACCTGATGTGAAGAGCCAACTCACTGGCAAAGATCGTGATGCTGGGAAAGATTGAAGGCAGGAGGAGAAGGGGATGACAGAGGATGACATAGTTGGATGGCATCACCAACTTGATGGACATGAGTTTGAGCAAGCTACGGGAGATAGTGAAGGACAGGGGAAACTGGCATGATGCAGTCCATGGGGTCACAAAGACTTGGGCATGGCTGAGTGACTGAACAGCAACAACAACTGGACATAATTGGTCTTCCATACACCCTACTGGTCTGAGCCTCCCTAGAGAATGGTGTTTATTTCCAATGGTCATGGTTTCTAATAGGAAAGGTGTCCACAGTCATGTAACTAAGGATAGTCAGTCAACAGGCTGCAGTTCCCACATCTTTAGAATCCACTGCCACATTCACACTCTGGCATGACAGAGCACAGCAGGACTACTACGGCTGGGTCATTTCAGTCTTACATGGGTCATCTCTTATAGGCAAACGTTTTTCTGGCTCTCCCCATCTGCTGAGACTTTCTCAGAGCTGTGCTGCCATCTGTGGCTCCTTCTACCCAATCTTCCATTTTTTCTGCTCTACCTGCCTCTTGGTCTAAACCTCTCCCCACCTAGCTTTCCCCTTTTTCTTTTACACAAATTTTCCTTGCACATCTAATCTTACTTGAGCATCTGATTCCTGGAGGATTCAAACTGACACAGATAGCCTACATTTTATGTAAAGGACATGTTGATCCTGCATGTGGAATCATCTGCAGAGTTGAAAATATCCATTTGCTTTTGTTTTCTGGGTCAGTGAAAGTACACTAATATGAAGATCCTTGAAATTCATGGGTTCTGAAGCACACTTTTTTTCCTTATCTGGGATCCCAATACAGTAGAATTGCTCTAAATCATTTCAGTGAGAATCCATGGTTGTTTGGCTTATAGAAAAAAATGGTTCAATCTGGGAATCATAAAAATGATTCTGAAGTACGTTTCTGAAGTTTTTTTATTTAACTCTAAACATATATTTGCATCAATCCCCCAATCCTTTGGTGAAGGACCAAGACGTTTTCTTGAGTTTCTCTGTTTGCACAAACCACATTCTTCTGTAATTGCCACTTTCTTTAAAGTGGAGCAGGAACTAAAAGTTACCTGTCATGCAACCAGAGTACAGAAACTTTTTCATGTTTTCCTTAAATTTCTGCAGTTATGTAGAAAAACTCAAGTTGCTTTAATTAAGAATCTGAAAGAATTCAACTTTGCAACTTTCTTTTTATGCTCATATTTAATCACATTTTCATGTTTTTAACCAAATCATAGAAACATAATATCCTGGCATGAAAAGGATGAGCAAGAACCATCACTGAATCTTGGTATGAATCAAATCCATGGGTGGGACCAGAATTGTGGGAGAGTGCTGGACTTAAGGTTGGAAGCAGCAACGAGTACATTTCGTAGATGAAACAGAGAGCATTGGTTAAGTTGGAAAGTTCGCTAAGGAGTGGTTAATGAAGAGGATTTTTACTATATGATGCTTAATATAATAGACTAAGAAATGGCAACCCACTCCAGTGTTCTTGCCTGGAAAACTGTATGGACAGAGGAGCCTGGTGGGCTACAGTCTATGGGGTCACAAAGAGTCAGACATGACTGGGCTCGTGCCTGATATAAAATGCTTTAAATTATTAGTGGGGAATTCCCTGGTGGTCCAGTGGCTAGGACTCTGCACTTTCACTGCCCAGGGCACAGGTTCAATCCTTGTTTGGGAAACTAAGATCCCATAAGTTGTGCAGCATAGCCCCCCCAAAAAAAATTGTTAATGATATTACTTCTGTAGTTCCTTTGGCTTCCTGAGCTGCCTCCATTAGAGATAGACAGTGATTGATCCTGACTCTATGGTGATAGAACATTCTTTTACATTTGTTAGTCTTTTATTCACTCATGAATTCTGTTGGAAATCTGATCCTCTTCTAAGAAAAATGTCATTCATACACAGACATACAAAATTGTAAATCAGGTTTTGTTCCTGAATCTCACTTGAAAATTCCTGGGATATATAGGAATATGCATCTATATATCATGTATATATGATATATAGATGCATATTCCTATATATACATATATATGATATATAGATGCATATTCCTATATATACATATATATGATATATAGATGCATATTCCTATATAGCAGAACTAGATATATAGTTATTACTGGTTCACGTTGTTGTATGGCAGAAACCAATACAACATTGCAAATCAATTACCCTCCAATTAAAAATTAAAAAAAGGAAATTCCTTATTCATAAATTCCCTATGCTATAAACTGGTTGTGTTCCTCCTCCAATTCGTATGTTGAAAACCCAACCCCCCATTATGATAGTACTTTCAGACAGGGCCTTTGGAAAAATGATTACATCGTGTGGTTAAAGCCCTCATGAATGAGGTTAGTGCCCTTATAAAAGAGACTGCAGAGAGCTCCCTTGCCTCTTTCACTATGTGAGGACTTAGTGAGAAGACACTGTCTATGAGGAATCATTCCCTTAACAGACACCAAATCTTCTGGTGCCTTGATCTTGGACTCTCCAGATTCCAAAACTGTACAAAATATATGTCTGTTGTTTCTAAGCCATTCAGTTTATGGTATTTTTATTATATTATTCCAAACAGATTGACACCATGCATGCATCCGTGCTAAGTTGCTTCAGTTGTGTCCAACTCTTTGCGACCCTGTGGACTATAGCCCGCCAGGCTCCTCTGTCCATGAGATTCTCTAGGCAAGAATACTGGAGTGAGTAGCCATTCCCTCCAGGGGATCTTCCCCACCCAAGGATCAAACCCATGTCTCTTACATCTCCTGCATTGGCAGGTGGGTTCTTTGTCACTAGTACTACCTGGGAAGCCTGACTGATACCATATTCCATTATTAAAACATACAGAATAAATTAGGCAGTACACTAGCTTGTTATTTTCTGAGCAAAGATATAAACCAATAGGCTGCATTTGCCTGATAAGATTGATGCATCATAAATGTCACTGTCTAACTGCTGGGAAAAAAGACACACCACACGCACACTAGTACATTTGCTTGCCACTCCAGAGAGTGGCAAGAGTCATGCCAATCTGATTCATCTTTCAGGAAGGAAGAGGGAAGTGCAGTGTTAAGCCACAAGCAAGGCCACAGAGAAGATTAGTCCTGAAGAGCAGCAGAGATTGGGGCCATCCAAGGGCAGAGCAGTGGTTGTCAGTTGAGTAAGACTGTGTCACTGAACGCCAGATAGACATAGTCAAATGGGGCTTGGAGATCATCCAGGCCAACTCATTCCATAACTCAGTCCCATCAGATGCAGACTCTTAACTGAGTTACAAGCAAGAAACCATCCTCTCAAATCTATCAACTCTAGGAGGAGCAAGAATTGTTTTCCTGGCCTTGATTAGCACACAGATGGTTGGCGCCAAGTGTTTTCCTCCTTGTTCTGAAGATTAAACTTAAAGGCATCATGGATAGTGTCTACAAGTTAGTGATAAAAACTGGGTGGGAATCCAGTCCTTCTTCTCATATTTTTGCTATAAAGTCTCACGGCTCCAGGCCTTGAAGATGCTTTTGCAGTTTACTTAATCTTATTAAAATTATTTGAATATAAAAGCATTTCAAGGACATTCTCATTCCATCCCCCCCTTTCCTCACTGTTCCCCTGTTCAGGAAGAGTTTTGAGGCCTCAGGCATAACTTCCCAAATCACAAATGACATTACTGCTTCCATTTTGCGGGCCTGACAGTCAATCTGAATGACCCTGAGTTCCATTTCCTAAGAGCAGCTACTAACTTTGTACAGAGTGCCAAAACCCCAAAGTCAAGTAGTTAAGACTTTTGATCAAGTACAAGACAGTCTAAAAGTGGCTAGGATTGCCTTCTCATCTTTTTCTAG
This sequence comes from Moschus berezovskii, assembly GCF_049115385.1. NCBI lineage: Eukaryota > Metazoa > Chordata > Mammalia > Artiodactyla > Moschidae > Moschus > Moschus berezovskii. The sequence continues at coordinate 42,166,664 of NC_142488.1, read as the reverse complement.
GGCATTGAAGAGTGACTCATTCATTTATAGACTAACAAAATGAACAAGTGATTCTGTACATAGTGAGGTGGCAATTGGTAGAAAACTTCTTTCTCAAGTACCAGTCCTTGAACTGAATAATGACCTGATTTAGGAGTAAGCATAGAGGAAGCCCAGTGGGAGAAGAAAAGGAGACTTTTTATTTGCGCTTTTAGCCACAATGGAAGGAGGATTAAAAATGGAGGTTGTGGTAGGCAGAATAAAGCCTCTTCCAATGATATCCACACCTTAATTCTTAGAACATGTGGAAATGTTAGATGGCAAAGGGGAATTAAGGTTGCAGATAAAGGTTGCTAATCAGCTGATTTTTTTTGAATGTGTCAGTACCTGGAAGCAGAGTCTTAACCACTGGACTACCAGGGAAGTCCCTAATCAGTTGATCTTAAAATAGAAAGATTACCTTGGATAATTTTGTTGGCCCAATATAATCACAAGGGTCCTTAAAAGTGGAAGAGGGAGGCAGAAGAGGAGAGTCAGAGGGAGATATGATCATGGAATGGTCCAAGTGATACATGAGAAGGATTTGACCTGTTTTTGGTGGCTTTGAAGATGGAGGAAGGGGGCATAAACACAGTAATGCAGGTAGCCTCTTTGAGCTTGACCAGGTGGTGCTAGTGGTAAAGAACCCACCTACCAATGCAGGAGACATAAGACATGCGGGTTCAATCCCTGGGTTGGGAAGATCCCCTGAAGAAGGAAATGCAACCCACTCCAGTATTCTTGCCTGGAGAAGCCCATGTACAGAGGAGCCTAGCAGGCTACTTTCACTGTGTGAACCACAACACTGTGGAGAATTCTTCAAGAGATGGGAATACCAAACCACCTTACCTGACTCCTGAGAAATCTGTGTGCAGGTCAAGAAGCAACAGTTAGAACTGGACATGGAACAACAGACTGGTTCCAAATCAGGAAAGGAATACATCAAGGCTGTATATTGTCACCCTGCTTAGTTAACTTATATATGCGGAGCACATCATGCGAAATGCTGGGTTGGATGGAAAGCTGGAATCAAGATTGCTGGGAGAAATATCAATAACCTCAGATATTCAGGTGACACCACCCTTATGGCAGAAAGTGAAGAGGAACTAAAAAGCCTCTTGATGAAAGTGAAAGAGGAGAGTGAAAAAGCTGGCTTAAAACTCAACATTCAGAAAACTAAGATCATGGCATTCGGTCCCAGCACTTCAAGGCAGATAGATGGGGAAACAGTGGAAACAGTGACAGACTTTATTTTGGGGGGCTCCAAAATCACTGCAGATGGTGACTGCAGCCATGAAATTAAAAGACTCTTGCTCCTTGGAAGAAAAGCTATGATCATCCTAGACAACATACTAAAAAGCAGAGACATTACTTAGCCAACAAAGGTCCGTTTAGTCAAAGCTATGGTTTTTCCAGTAGTCATGTATGGATGTGAGAGTTGGACTATAAAGAAAGCTGAGCACTGAATAATTGATGCTTTTGAATTGTGGTGTTGGAGAGGACTCTCGAGAGTCCCTTGGATTGCAAGGAGATCCAACCAGTCCATCCTAAAGGAAATCAGTCCTGAATGTTCATTGGAAGGACTGATGCTGAAGCTGAAACTCCAATACTTTGGCCACCTGATACGAAGAACTGACTCATTGGAAAAGACTCTGATGCTGGGAAAGATTGAAGGTGGGAGGAGAAGGGGATGACAGAGGATGAGATGGTTGGATGGCATCACCGACTTGATAGAGTTTGAGCAAGTTCCGGGAGTTGATGATGGACAGGGAAGCCTGGTGTGCTGCAGTCCATGGGACTGCAAAGAGTCAAACATGACTGAGTGATTGAACTGACTGAGTGGGCTACAGTCCATGGAGTCACAAAGAGTCAGACATGATTGAGGGACTAACACTTTCAAGTCTGTAAGTTAGAAAAGATAAGGAAATATATTCTTTCCCTAGACCCACTAGAATAAATGCAGGGCTGGTCACATCTTGATTGATTTTAGCCTAGTGAGACTCATGTCAGACTTCTAACCTAAACAAATTTGTGTTGTTTTAACTTATTAAATTTGTGGTGTTTTTTCCAGTAGTCATGTATGGATGTGAGAGTTGGACTATAAAGAAAGCTGAGCACTGAAGAATTGATGCTTTTCAACTGTGGTGTTGGAGAAGACTCTTGAGAGTCCCTTGGACTGCAAGAAGATCCAACCAGTCCATTCTAAAGGAGATCAATCCTGGGTGTTCATTGGAAGGACTGATGTTGAGTCTGAAACTCCAATACTTTAGCCACCTGATGCGAAGAGCTGACTCATTTGAAAAGACCGTGATGCTGGGAAAGATTGAGGGCAGGAGGAGAAGGGGACGACAGAGGATGAGATGGTTGGATGGCATCACCCACTCAATGGACATGAATTTGGGTAAACTCTGGGAGTTGGTGATGGACAGGGAGGCCTGGCGTGCTGTGGTTCATGGGGTCACAAAGAGTCAAATGCGACTGAGCAACTGAACCGAACTGAACTGAACTGAATTTATTACAGCAGCAAATAGAAAAATAAGGCAGAAGTGATGAAAGTAAGGGTAAATGAGATGTTCCTGTTTTCGGTATGCTTCAGGCAGGCTGTTGCCAGCAAGTAGACTGAGAAAGATACACCAAGAGTTGAGGACCCACAGGAGAAGGTGACTATGAGGCTAGAAAACTGGGAGAAGAGATGCAGACGGAGCTTGGGATAGGGGGCAACCCCTGGAGATTCAAGGACCCTAATCAGGAGTGAACTCTAATGACCAGGGGACAGCTGAATAAACATAGTAACTAGGTGACATAATGATTCTCTTGAAATTGAAAGTTGCTCAGTCATGTCCGACTCTTTGGGACCCATGTCACTATTTGTTACTATTAGTTTTCTATAGCTATTGTAACAAATTACCACAAGTAGTGGCTTAAAGCAACAGACACAGATTACCTTGCAGTTATGAACTGTGGTGTTGGAGAAGACTCTTGAGAGTCCCTTATACTGCAAGGAGATCCAACCAGTCCATTCTAAAGGAGATCAATCCTGGATGTTCATTGGAGGGACTGATGCTAAAGCTGAAACTGCAATACTTTGGCCACCTCATGCGACGAGTTGACTCACTGGAAAAGACTCTGATGCTGGGAAAGGTTGGGGGCAGGAGGAGAAGGGGACGACGGAGAATGAGATGGCTGGATGGCATCACCGACTCTGTGGACATGAGTTTGAGTGTACTCTGGGAGTTGGTGATGGACAGGGAGGCCTGGCGTGATGTGATTCATGGGATCGCGGAGAGTCGGACACGACTGAGCGACTGAACTGAACTGAACTGAACTGATGTAGGTTAGACATCTGACATGGGAAGGTGAGGGGGCTGAGGAAATATTCAGTATTGTTTAGAGCATGGAAACTGAGCTCCACAATAATAGTGGATCCAACAAGAGGCATTTTCTTTCTTTTTCCCCCTGAGTACATAGGGGGTCTCTTTGAGAAGCTGTCAATCTTCAACCCCTCTCACCTTCCCAGAAGTTAGGGGGTGGGGCTATAAGTTCCAAGTTTCTAGTCATGGCTTGGTTTTTCTGGTAATCAGTCCCTCTCCTGAACTCAAAACAACCTACAGATTTAATGCAATCCTTATCAAAATATCCATTATTCACAGAACTAGAAGAAATAATCCTATAATTTACATGGAATCACAAAATACCCCAAAATACTAAAGCAGTCTATACCATAAAGCTGCAGTAATCAAAGCAGTGTGATACTGACACGAAAACACACACAGATCAGTGGAATAGAATAGAGACTCCAGATATAAACCCACACACCTACCGTCAATTAATCTATGACCAAGCAGGCAAGAATATACAATGGAGAAAAGTGGTGCTAGGAAAGCTGGATAACCATATGTAAAATGATGAAATTAGAACATTCTCTCATACCATATAAAAATTAACTCAAAATGATTTAAAGATCTAGCTATGGAGATGGAAACCATAAAACTCCCAGAAGACAACACAGGCAGAACACCCTTTGATGTGAGTCATAGCAATATTTTTTGGTTTTAGTCTTTTAAGGCCAAAGAAATAAAAGCAAAAATAAACAAATGGGACCTAATTAAACTTAAAAACTTTTGCACAGCAAAGAAAGAACATCAATAAAAGGAAAAAACAACGTATGGAATGGGACAAAATATTTGCAAATGATACACTGACATGGGGTTAATATCCAAAATATTCAAACAGCTCATATAACCTAATATTGAAAAACCAAACAATGCAATAAAAAATGGGCAAAAAACCTGTATAGACATTTTCCCAAAGAATACAGATGGATGACTAACAGGCACATGAAAATATTCTCAACATTTGCTAATTATTAAAGAAACACAGGTCAAAGCAACAAGATATTATCTCACACCTGTAAGAATGGCTGTCATCAAAAAGTCTATAAGTAAGAAGTGCTGCCAAGAATATGGAGAAAAGGGAAACTTTTTACACTGTTGTTGGGAATGAAAGTTGATGCAGACATGATGGAAAATGATATGGAGTTTCCTCAAAAACTGAAAATAGAATGACCATAGGATCCAGAAATTCCACTCCTGGATATCTATCCAGAAAAAATTAAAACACTAATTCAAAAATATACATGCACCCCAGTGCTCATAGCCGCACTATTTGTAATAACAAAGACATGGAAGCAACCCAAGTGCCCATCAACAGATGAATGGTTTAAGAAGATGAGACATACATATACAATGGAATACTACTCAATCATAAAAAATAATAAAATTCTGCCATTTGCAGCAACATGGATGGACCTAGAGAATATTATGCTTAGTGAAATAAGTCAGACAGAGAAAGACAAATACTATATGATATCACTTATATGTGGAGTCTAAAAAATTATACAAATCATATATATGCAAAACAGAAACAGACTCACAGATAAAGAAAACAAAGGGGACCAAAGTTTACCAAAGCAGGCAGGGAATGGAGAAGAGACAAATTAGGGGTTAGGGATTAAAAGACACAAAGTACTATGTATAAAATAGATTAGCAACAAGAATATATTGTACAGTGTAGCACCGGGAATTACAGTCATTATCTTGTAGTAACCTGTATACAATGTAATATATAATATTCTTGCAATATAATCTGCAAAAATACTGAATCACTATGCTGTACACCTAAAACTAATATAATATGTAAATCAACTATATTTCAATTTAAAAAAAAATGCAGCAGAACAATATTCATAGTTGTGTTATTCATAATATCCTGAAGGAGGAAACAGATGTCTATGAATGAATAGATAGACATATACACCTGCAATGGAATATTATTCAGCCTTGAAAAGGAATGAAATTCTGACACATGCTGCCATACAGATGAACCTTGAAGACATTATGCTGAGTGAAATAAGCCAGTCACAAAGGTCAAATATTGTGAGATTCCAATTATGAGGCACCTAGAATAGTCAAATTCACAGAAACAGAAAGTAGAATGGTGTTTGCCAGGGATTGTGGGAGAGGATAATAAGGAGTTAGTGTTTAATGGATAATTTCAGTTTGGAAAAACTTCTGGAGATGGTCGTGATGACTGTATAACAATGTGAATGTACTTGACGCTTATGTACTTGAAGTAATGTACTTAACTACATACTTAAAAACAGTTAAAGTGGTAATTTTTATGTTAAATATATTTTACCACAATAATTTAAAAAATAAATAAAAAGAGAAAAAGAACCTTTCTTACTGAAGCCCTCAGTGAAAAAGTTCAAGAGCTTAGCACCCAACAAGACCTGGACACAAGAGATGCTCAGGGAATCTGTGTTAGATGCACAGGTCAGTGGGGTCAGAATATGTCTATTCTCATCTGTACTTCAAAGGAATAATAATTTCCTGAATTAGCAAACATTGTGTGCTATTTACAATGCTGCCTCTTTTGTAATTGTAGACATTTGAGGATGTGCAAAGCTTATTGGACAGAACATTCTAATCGTGATTGTCATAGCTGTTGCAATAATGGCCCTGAAAAAACCATGCCTCCCTGTACTTTTGCTTTGGGTGGCCCCTTTTCACATTGACTCTGGGTTTCAGCACATGACTTGTTTTGACTAATAGAACGTTGCCAAGTTCTACACAGTCAGAGTCTTGATAAGTGTTTGCACATTGAGGCTTTTCTGCTTGGAAAGTTCACTCTAAGAGCCAACCAACCACAATGTAAGAAGTCTGACTATCTTGAGATCACTATGCTGTCAGGAAGCTGAAGCTAGCCACGTGGGGCCACCAAGGTCCTTACTGTGTTAGAATAATGGCCCCCAAGGAGGTTCAAGTCCTCATCATAGGAACCCAGGAATATGTTATACTATGTGTCATGTTCCATGTTATGTTCCATGTTAATGTCATACAGAGTATCCATTGTTCTGGTAAGAACAAAATGTGTACATGTGTGTGTGTGTGTGTGTGTGAAGTTGTTTCCATCATGTCCAGCTCTTTGCGACCCTATGGACCATAGCCCACCAGGCTCCTCTGTCCATGGGATTTTTCCAGGCATGAGTCCTGGAGTGGGCTGCAATTCCCTTCTCCAGTATAAATGTAAAACAGGCTGTAAAATATGAATAGAGTAATAGTGATTAATTTGTATATAAGTTGGGTGCTCTTATATGTGCATTAAAAACTGGTATTGTACAGTATAAATGGTGAAATTCATACCAATCATTTAACATTTTAATTTTTTGTGCCAGAACTTTTGATGGCAAGTAGCAGAAAATTATATGAACTATCTTAAGTAAAGCCAAAATGCATGAGGGGGATTTATTATAACAATACAGAGGCATCTAAGAAACCAAGAAATGAAAGCAGAGTATAGAATGGCCTTGAACCGAGGACCCGAAAAGCCATCAGAAGCAGAGCAGGGCTCCTCCATCCCTCCAGGGCCACATACTCTCTTAAACCAGCTTCATTTTGTTCAGTCTCTCTCCCCACCTCTTTCTCCCTCTCCAGGATGACTTTCCCTGCTTTTTCAGGCATTCTGGGTCAAACAGGATAGTCTTAGCCCAACCTTTCCTTCGTTAGCAGTCTAAACTCCCAGTACAATGACCGGTACCCCCAAGGCTCAGTTCTGTTTTCTCTGGAGGAAGAAATTGGTGCAGGTGGGTCAGTTATGCAGCCTTGGTCCAATCAGCAATGGCTAGGAGGGCAGGGTCAGCTAAGTCATTCAATAGGACCAGTGTGTGTGTGTGTGTGTGTGTGTGTGTGTACTGGGGAGGGGTGCCTTCATGTGTGGATGTGTGCACATGTGTGAACATGATGGCATTTTGAGGCAGGCAGATACACTAGAGATGTTCCTATAACCCATCCTGTCTAGGCAATAGGAATCTATTTGTTCTGGCTCTGTAACTTTGAAAGAAGTCAGAAGAGGAGGGCAGGTGGTCCCAGAAGCAAAGCCAGGGATTCTGGGAGTATAGAACTAGATACTCAGGGAAAGCCTGAGTCAGAGCATGGGCCCCTGGGATGCTGCTTCCTGGAACTCTCACAGCCCACCCACTCACACTCAGATCGGGGAAGTCCAGAGCAGTGAGTGGGACATTTGGGACATGGGCATTCAGGAAGCTGAATGTGTGGTGTGGGTGGTGAAGAAGCAGACATCCTGTCTGTGTTTAATCTGTCTCTAGACAACATGCTCTTTTCTGTTTCTCCACCTTTCCTAATGCCTGTCTCCATGTGAAGAATAAAAATTCCCACACCTTTTTAATTGTGATTACATCTTCAAAGAGAATTAAGTACTGTGACTAAAATCAAATCTGTACTTATCATACGGATCATTCATTTTTAAATAAACATGCCTCCAGGAAATTTCAAAGCATCTCTCTGTGAGAAGGGAAGACTGTCTGTCTTGCCCCACACCAGCTGTATCCCACCCCCGGTTGAGAATAACTCATTTCAATCATAAAATAGTCAATTTCACTCCACAGACATTCTTATTGGTGGTAATTATTATTAAATCAACACTTTTGGGATCTAAGAAATGACCTTAGAGTAAAGATTCATGGAGATGCATTTACTTGCAATGAAGAGAGTGCCTTGCACCATTTCATTTTATTAAATTGCCATTGTATTGGACATTTTTATATCTGCTATTAAAAAGTCAGCAGTTTGAGATGTGCCCACATACCGTGTCATATTTTCTGAAGTATATATAGAATGTAATTTGTGCAAATGAATAAAATCTCAAATTATATGCCTAGCTGATCTATATATGTCTGGGATAATAAGTTTTCCTAGTGTGGTTCTCCTGCCTACAAACCAAGTAATCATCAAGAGCAGTCTCATCTTTATTATTCTAACATCTCGTCCTTCTGTATTCATGTCAAGAAGCAAGAGTTAGAACTGGATGTGAAACAACAGACTGGTTCCAAATCGGGAAAGGAGTACATCAAGGCTGTATACTGTCACCCTGCTTATTTAACTTATACACAGAGGTACATCATGAGAAATACTGGACTGGCTGAATCACAAGCTTGAATCAAGATTGCCAGGAGAAATATCAATAACCTCAGATATGCAGATGACACCACACTTATTGCAGAAATTGAAGAAGAACTAAAGAACCTCTTGATTCTTAAAGAGGAGAGTGAAAAAGTTGGCTTAAAGCTCAACATTCAGAAAACCAAGATCATGGCATCTGGTCCCATCACACACATGTGCTCTGCAGAAGGACCTTGCTGTTTATCCATCCTGTATATAATGCTTTACAACTGCTAATCCTAAATTCCCAATCCATCCTTTTTGCCCTTCCTCTTGGCAACCGCAAGTCTGTTCTCAATGTGTGTGAGTCTGTTTCTGATTTGTAGATAGGTTCATTTGAGTTGTATTTTAGGTTCCCTAGCAAAGTGATATTATATGGTGTTTGTCTTTCTCTAACTTATTTCATTTAGTATGATAATCTGTAGGTCCATCCATGTTGCTGCAACTAATGGAGTATCTAAATGGTTCTGTAAAGCCTTGTCTTCAAAACTCAGATATTTTTATAAGCCTATATGCATAGAATTGTTCTATAGTTTCAGTTTTAATGCTATTGTCCTCTATTCCCCCAATGATGACTACTCCCCCCGCCCCCGCTACTCATCTGTGTTACAACATTCTACTGCATGACTGTGAAGATGAACAGAAACGATATTTTCTTACAAGTGGTCAGATAACCCTTTGTGGTTGGGTCCCTTCATGTCTCCAAGGTTGGCATTATGGTATCCATAAAAGTAGAAGACTAAACATACTTTATATCTCCTCACTTCCCTGAAACAAGCAGTCTGGTTTTTTTAGTAGAATAATGAGTGGATTGTAAGAAAAAGTGAGAGCATCTAGTTTTTAACTGTTCTCCTCTTCATCTTTGTGTGAAATGCAAAACTCCAGGCCACTGTTATTTTCATCTTAAAATAGCCACTGATTGAAAATTTCAAATTATTTAATGGACGATTCAAAGATTATTTGGCAGGTGTCACCAAGTCTTCTAGATGCTCTCTAGGAAAAGAAAAAACAAAAACAATTTAAAGAAAATACCTGCCTTAGTTTGAGAGATGTTGCACAGTAGTTAATAAAGTTCTTTAGGCTTAATTAAGCCCAAGTGCACCCAAAGCATGCAACTTATACTGATTTATTGCAGCCTTCCAAATCTCTTTTCTATAACTGCTCTCTCTACCTTTCACCCTGCTTGGTCAAAGAAACTTAACTACAGTGAGTTTTTCATGAATTCAGACAACCCAGGGTTTTCTTGGTCATTTCAAAGCTTTCCCACTCTGTCCTTTTCTTTGGAGTGGTAGCTAAGTTTCAGCAGGCTCAGTAGGCAGCAAGGTTGGCAGGGAAGAACTTTAGCAGAGGAGGCAGTGTGGACCTGATCCCCTTGTCCCTGAATATCATTAACATTTGTTCTTACTGGCACCTGCCCAGATATTTACATCTGGCCTCTGGTCAATGGTCTCTGCTGGTCTTTCATTTCATCCTTTTCCAAACTGGGAATACTGAAGTCCCATCATTTTTCTTTCAGCTACTCCTATGCTTGAATGGCTAGATGTAGCTAGCCAAGAACTAGAATGCCTTCTGGTGCCATGCTAGAGTACATGAGGGCCTCCCTTAGGTCCTTCTGCCTAGACATTTCAATCTTCAAGAGCCACTGTGGCACATATATCCTCAAACTACAGAGGAGGGCATAGGGAGACTTCTTGCAAGAGTTTCATCCAACTGGAAAGGGAACGCAAGTCCCCATACTCATCTCTCGCTCCCTGCAAAAGCTCTTCTCCTGCTCTGATTTTTTGTTTAGTCCAGCTCAGGGCACTGAAATCTCTTCTCCAGGCTGGTCCTATACTCCATGCATTTTGTTTAGCACAGACTTTGTGCCCTGAGTCACCTTGGCTTTTAAAACAGAAGAAGACCATACTCTTGGAACTCAAATCCTTTGCTCTCAAACTCCTATCTCTACCACAAGTTTCAAATATTGATTTCTAAATTAAAAACCAAAACAGAGTACTTTTTTGCCCCTTTACTCTGCTCTAACAATACATTCTTCACGGAATTGGTGATGCCTGTCACTGAAAGGACAAGGGAGAGGACCCTCAGATTGTATTCCAAATTGTCAACTTTGTTCTTTCAGAAGAGTATGTTTCTTTAAGAAGAGTATAAAGCTTAACTAAAATATAAGGCTACGTTATGAAAGATGCCAAAGAGCCGAACCATATTTGGTTATTGAGCAAAATGGTATAAATACTGTGCAGTCAGTGACAGGTCTAATCAATATGGGATGGTCTCAGGGGTTTTCAAAGAGGAGAGGAAGATTGATTGGTTTGTAATATGTAAATCAGTAGGAAGGAACATGTAGTGGATTCCACACTGAACCACAGTGATGGAAATATCCAAGGTTTGGTGTTACAGAAGCTGGGGAGGAGTTTTAAGGAGGAAAATCATCAACTGTTTTAAAAACTATAGGGAAGTAAAAGAAAATACTTGTTGGCACAAGGTTGTCGTGTGAGTTGGAAAGTTCTTATGCGTTGGTGTTGGAAGGGCATCCAGTAATATCCCCTGATATTTCCTATTTATTGAGTTCTCAACAGAGCTGGGTATATGGAGATTGTGGTAGTAGATGAAGAAGGGTAAGACTTATTACAGTCATGTTTGAAAATGGTTGTGGACCCAGGAAACTGCCAGAGGACACTTCCACTGGATCCTGGGGCTCTGTACTCACAACCACATACTGGGGGGAAAGGGTCTGTTTGACTTTTAATAACCATGCAAATGAAAGTTAAGGAGTAATAATATATGGGTTTGAATATGAACTGGCAAGGCAGTACGTTTAAAATCAGGCTTCCCAGGTGGCTCTAGTGGTAAAGAACCCACCTGCCAATGCAGGAGACATAAGAGACTCGGGTTCGATCCCTGGATCAGGAAGATCCCCTGGAGGAGGGCATGGCAACCCACTCCAGTATTCTTGCTTGGAGAATCCCATGGACACAGGAGTCTGGGGGGCTACAGTCCACAGGGTCGCAAAGAGTCGGACATGGCTGAAGCAACTTAGCATGCACCCATGTTTAAAATCAAGCTTACTTTAATCTATGTTTGTACTTGGAAGTTCTATCAGCTGTGCTCAACCATTATTTGTTTATTAGTATTCTAGATGTACTCTCAAAGGCATATGTCAACAGTGGAAATGCACAAAAGAATGAGCAGAGAACCAAGCTGCAGTATTAAAATTTAAATTGCATTGTATATTCACAATATACTTGGATCTCCTTTTTTTCTTTTTAAAGAATTCCTTTCTGTTCAACTTATTTGAGAAGAAAAATGACTCTCACTAGATTATTTTAAAATTAGCTTTGATCCAACTAGAATGAATATCTTGAAGTCATTTTAGTTTTGTCTTTGTACTGTATATAGAGTAAATACAGAAATCTGCTCAAAATCACAAATTAAAAAAATCTATAACTTTAAAGGGCCAATCTATTTTAATTTACTTGCTGAAAGATCAGCTGGATATGTGATGGAACCATAAAACCATCCACTTTGAAGTAACTACAAGGTGGACATTTGCTGTTAACCAAATAAAATTTGGGAGACTTAGTGATAAGAATAAAATGTTGCTCTGAGTCAGGACACTATTAGGGCTGAGTTAAGTGCCTGCCCGCCCAAGAGCTGGATAACAGCTCCACAGGGTGATTGGGAGTTAGGACTCATGGCAAAATGAGGTGGCAAGTCCTCGGTAACAGAAAGAAGGGGGTGTATAATTGAATTAGTGAACTTGAATGATTGATGGGTGACTGTGGGGGGCATAAGGAGAATGAAATGCATTTAAAGAAGTTCCCAGGTGCAGCCTTCCATCTATACATGGCCATGGAGTCATAGTCTTTCTGCTTACTTTCCCTGTGCTAAGGGCTGATGGTGGCCAAACTTCTTCATGCACTTCACTGGGATCAGGCAGTGACCTAGAAATTTGAGAGGTACCAGGAAGTTTCAGGAAAGGTGAAAGAGTTTGAAAAGTACAGAGAATGAGAATCATGAAACACACCTTTATAAAAAGTAAGAATGAATTCTGAGAGTATTTTTATATTCTCATTACCAGGCTTTCTGGATTTATGTATCTGTGATTGAAAATACTTCTTATTGAAGTATTTTGATTTATAATGTTTCAGGTATACAGCAAAGTGATTCAGATATACATATATATTGAAAATATTTTTATTGAAGTTTAGTTGATTTACATGGAGAAGGAAATGGCAATCCACTCCAGTGTTCTTGCCTGGAGAATCCCAGGGACGGGGGAGCCTGGTGTGCTGCTGTCTATGGGGTCACACAGAGTCGGACACGACTGAAGCGACTTAGCAGCAGCAGCAGCAGCAGTTGATTTACAATGTTTCAAGTGTACAGCAAAATGATTCAGTTTTACATATACATATATCCATTCTTTTTCAGATTCTTTTCCATTATCAGTTATAATAAGATATTGAATATATTCCCTGTACTGTGCAGTAGGTCCTTGTTGGTTATCTATTTTATATATAGTCTGCCAATCCCCAATTCCTAATTTATCCCTCCCCCAGCTTTTCCCTTTGATAATCACAAATCTGTTCTGTCTGTGAGTCTGTTCTGTTTCACAAATAAGTTCATTTGTGTCACACTTTAGATGCCACCAATAAATAATATCATATGGTATTTCTCTTTCTCTTTCTGACTTACTTCACTTAGTATGATCTCTAGGTCTATGCTTGTGTGTGTGCATGCTCAGTTGCTTAGTTGTGTCTGACTCTTTGCACACCATGGACTGTAGCCCACCAGACTCCTCTGTCCATGGGATTCCCAGGCAAGAATACCGGAGTGGGTTGCCATTTCTTTCTCCAGGAGATTTTCCCAACCCAGGGGTCGAACCTGTGTCTTCTGCATTAACAGGCAGATTCTTTATCGCTGAGCCACCTGGGAAGCTCTCTAGCTCCATCCATGTTGCTGAAAATGGCATTATTTCATTCTTTCTATGGCTGAGGAGTATCCTGTTATTAGCGTTGCTATTAATATAGGGGTGCATGTATCTTTTTGAATTATAATTTTGTCTGGGTATATGCCCAGGAGTGGGATTGCTGGATAGTATGATAGCTGTGTTTTTAGTTTTTTAAAGAACCTCCATACTGTTCTCCATAGTTCAATCAGTTCAGTTCAGTTCAGTCGCTCAGTCGTGTCCGACTCTCCGCGACCCCATGAATCACAGCACGCCAGGCCTCCCTGTCTATCACCAACTCCTAGAGGTCACTCAAACTCATGTCCATAGAGTCGGTGATGCCATCCAGCCATCTCATTCTCTGTTGTCCCCTTCTCCTCCCGCCCCCAACCTTTCCCAGCATCAGAGTCTTTTCCAGTGAGTCAACTCGACGCATGAGTTGACTCACCTTAGTAGTTGCACCAATTTACATTCCCACCAACAGGGTAGGGGGTTTCAATTGAAAATATTTTTTATAATGGAGGACTCAATTAAGAAATTAGGTCAGTAATAAGTGACAGAGCCCACACTGGGGACTGAGGACTCATTACACTTCATCACACCTATTGAGAACAAGTGACAGAAGAATCTCATTGGGTTCTGATGTCTGTCACCAGTGCCTTGTTACAGGATCCATTCAGCAACACTTGATCTCAAATTCTCAAGGCAGCTCAATCCCTCTCTGGCCCAGACCTGCATGTATGGTGCCCCTCTACCTTGGATGTTTTCACCTCTTCACAGGTTACTTCCTTCTCATCCTTCAGGTTGTGACTTAAACTGGGCTTCCTCATGACAGGCTTTTCTGAGGACTCAATCATAATTATTATTTTTTGTTTGTTTGTTTGTTTGCTCCTTATCCCCTTGATGGTGGGTGATTTCTTTGCCAGGAGTGCTGCAAAAAAGTGTCACAGGTGGGATGACATCAGCAATATAAACTTACAGTCTCACAGTTCTGGAGGCTGGAAGTCTTCTATCTAGGTGTAGGCAGGGCTGGTTTCTTCTCAAGGTTATGAGAGAAGGATCTGTTCCAGGTCTCTCTCCTTGGCTTAGAGATGGCCTTCTTTCCCCTGTGTCCTCACTTATTTTCTCTCTACAGATGTCTGTGTCTGTCCAAATTTCTCCCTTTAATTTGAACACCAGTCACATTGGATCAGGGTCCACACTAATGACCTCATTTTAATTTATTTCTGTAGAGATACCATCTGCAAGTACAGTTGCATTCTGAGGTACTGGAGAATTAGGACTCCAACATACGAATTTGAGGAAAGGGGTGAGAAAACTCAGTGCAGCCCATAACAGCAGGAATTGTGTAATTTTCTCCTCCTTCACTGTATGGTTGCTCAACACCTAGAACATTATCTGGCACATAATAGCTGTTGTATTTAAAATGTATAGCCAACAAGGACCTACTGTATAGCACAGGGAACTATGCTCAATATTATTTGACAACCTGGATGGGAGGGGAGTTTGGGGAAGAATGGATACATGTATATGTATGGCTGAGTCCCTTCACTGGTCATCTAAAACTGTCACAATGTTGTTAATCTTCTATACTCCAATATAAAATAAAATGTTTAAATTAAAAGATTACAATGTTCTTTCTAAAAAATTTTTATTGGGGTATAATTGATTTACAATGCTGTGTTAATTTTCAGATGTATAGCAAAATGAATCTGTTATACAAATACATATATCCACTCTTTTTTAGACTCTTTTCCCATATAGGCCATTGCAGAGTATTAAGTAGAGTTCCCTATGTTATACACTAAGTCCTTATTAGTTACCTATTTTATATATAGTAGTGTGTATATGTCAGTCCCAAACTCCCAATTTATCCCTTTCTCCACCCTTCCCCTCCGGTAACCGCAAGTTGTTTCTCAATGTCTGTATGTCTGTTTCTTGTATCACTTTTTTAGATTCTGCATATAAGTGATATCATACAATATTTTTCTTTGTATAACTTACTTCACTTAGTATGATAATCTTCAGGTTCATTCATATTGCTGCAAATGGCATTATTTTCTTTTTTATGGCTGATTAATATTCTATTATATGTACATACCACATCTTCTCTAGCCACTTCCTCTATTGATGGGCATTTAGATTGCTTCCATGTCTTGTTATTGTGAATACTGCTGCAATGAGCTTTGGGGTTCATGCATATTTTTGAATTATGGATTTCCTCCAGATACACTGGGGCTTCCCTGATAGGTCAGTTGGTAAAGAATCTGCCGGCAATGCAGGAGCCCTAGGTTCGATTCCTGGGTTGGGAAAATCTTCTGGAGAAGGGATAAGCTATCCACTCCAGTATTCTTGGGCTTCCCTTGTGGCTCAGCTGGTAAAGAATCAGCCTGTAATGCGAGAGACCTAGGTTAGATCCCTGGGTTGGAAGATCCTCTGGAGAATGGAAAGGCTACCCACATAAGTATTCTGGCCTTGAGAATTCCATGGACTGTATAGTCCATGGGGTCATAAAGAGTAGGACATGACTGAGTGACTTTCACTTCACTTTCAGATACACTCCCAGGAGTGGGATTGCTGGATTATATGATAGCTCTATTTTCAGCTTTGTACAGGACCCCTAAACTGTTGTGACTCAGCTGGTAAAGAATCCACCTGCAATGCAGGAGACCTGGGTTCACCCCCTGGTTTTGGAAGATCTCCTGGAGAAGGGAAAGGCTACCCACTACAGTATTCTGGCCTGGAGAATTTCATGGACTGTATAGTCCATGGGATTGCAGAGTTAAACACAACTAAGCGACTTTCACTTTTTTCATACTGTTCTTCATAATGGTTATACCAATTTACATTCCCACCAACCATGTAGGAAGGTTCCCTTTTCTCCACACCCTCTCCAGCATTTATTGTTTGTAGACATTTTGATGATGGCCATTCTGACAAGTGTAAGGTGATACCTCATTGTAGTTTTGATTTGCATTTCTCTAATAATTAGTGATGTTGAGGAACTTTTTATGTGCTTCATTGAAGAAAATATGAAACTTGCAGGTAAGTAGAAAAGGACATTATAAATAATCTAAAATCCCAGTATCTAAGAAAAAAAAAATTGTTAACAGTCTAGGGTGTGTTTTTCCTATTTCACGCTATGCATGAATGAAATTTTTAACAAACGTTTCGAACTGCATGTTATTTTTCAATCTGTTTTTACTTAAATTATATGTCATGCACATTTTCCCAAGCCATTAAACATTCTCTTTAAAATATTTCTAATAGTTTCTATGTATTTCATTAAATAAAGGCATTTATTTATTGAGCAAATCTGCTATTGTTGAATAGTTAGTATGTTTCCAAGATTAGCTACCATAAGAAATGATGCTGTGGACATACTTATAGTTAAATCATAGCAAAAATTTATAGTTATTTCCTTAGAACAAATTCCTGGAAAACCAATGATCAATATTTAAACATTTTTATATATAAATGTCCACTTTTCTGTATGAACTTCATAGAATTTATACTCAGGCCAGCTGTGTTCAAGGGTACCAGTTGCTTATACACTTACCAAAAATTGTGTATCATAATTTTATTTAATTCTTATCAGTTTGGTACACAAAAGGTAATGTACACCTCACTCTTTTAATTTGCACTTTATTTTTAAAGAACCTAACATTTCTTAAAAATAAAATGATTGAGTCTGCAATTTTGTGAATTATATGGCCTTTCATGGCCTTTGCCAATTATTTTAGTTTGTGAAGCTTTTTATTGTATACATGTATTTATTTTTCTTCCTGTGTAGTAGTGATGTTTTCCTAATTTTGTTTATTCTCTTCGATAGAAAAGTACAATATGCTTGAATTTTAATATATACTATTTTTTCTGTATGCATAGGAGTGTTAATGTTTTTACATAATCAAATAAACTTTTTTTTACCATGCCATGGGGCTTGTGGAATCTGAGGGATCTGAACTTGGTGCCAAGTAGTAGAAGCACAGAGCCCTAACCACTGGACAACCTGGAATCACCTACATCATTTTTTAAAATGATATTGCTTTCAGTGCCATGATTAGAAAAATTTATAGCAGTCCAGGATTATATAAATGTTCTATCTATATTCTCTTCTGGGACACTGATGCTTTTTTCCTTAAAAATTTGCATTCTTAGCTCAGCTGGAATCTATTCTGGAATAATGAAATTAACTTAATTTTTCCACAAATATTTGGTAAAATTATAAAATAAGTTTTATATAAATGACACTACTATCATATGCTGAATTCTTAAACATTCCTGCATTTGTTCTGGAATTTTTATTTTTCTTACCTTGAACTGTTTGTCTAGTCCTTTGCCCATACCACATTGTTCAAATTATTGTGGCTTTATAATATATTTCAACATTTGGTTTCAGATTCCTTCTCATTTTTCTTTTAAAAATTTTCTTTGTTATTCTTTCACGTTTATTCTTCTGGATAAACTTTAAAAGAATTTTGTCAAGTTATAAGAATGTTCAGTTGGTATTGGGGTTATATTAAAAAATATTTGAGAGAATAGCACTGAAACATGTATATTATCATATGTGAAATAGATTGCCAGTCCAGGTTCGATGCATGAGACAGGGTGCTGAGGGCTCGTGCACTGGGATGACCCAGAGGGATGGGATGAGAGAGAGTTGGAAGGAGGTTCAGGATGAGGAACACATGTACAACCATGGCTGATTCATGTCAGTGTATGGCAAAAGCCACTACAATATTGTAAAAGTAATTCACCTCCAATTAAAATAAATAAATTAATTAAAAATATCATTTATAAAGTAAACTAGGGAGAATTAACACTTTAATAATAATAGATCCTCCTGTCCAGAAATATAATGTCTTTCTCTATTTTGAACTCTTTTTAAGGTATTTCTTTTTGTTTTCTTTATGCAATATAGCACAATACTTAAGATCTTTTGGAAGTATGGTATAGCTTCTATTTATGTTGCAGATGAAATATTAATATCTAGTTTTAATATGTAAAAATCATTGATTCTTGTATGCTTATGTTGTTATCCATCACTTCCTAGTAGTTTTAACATTTTCATGAATGATTTTCTTGAGGTTTCAAGGTAGCTTAAAAAAATTGAAAATAGCATTACTTTTATTCTCTTTCTAATACTTATACCTCCTATTTCTGTTGGTTTCAAACTTATAAGAAATAAAAAAGAATAGTAAAAAAGAAATAAAAAAGAATAGTGATTATTTTAAGTGTCTTTATCTTATTCCTGACCTCAGTTGAAAAGCCTGTCAGAATGATGTAAATTGTTGGTTTACAAAATATGCCATTTATCATGTTAAGAAAGTTTTCTTCCAGCCCCAGTTTATAACACATATTTATAATTAATGGATAATTAATTTTGTCATCTATTAATTAAATTAGAAACATCTATTGAAATTCTGGTTTTTCTCTCTTGATGTGATAAATTATGTTATTAGATTTTAAAATATTAAATACCCCATGCCTTCCTGGTATAGACTCTGTTCTATGTGGTATACTACTCTTTTTATTTTCTTGCTGGATTCCCTTTGCCAATGCTATGTTTAAAGATTTTTGTTTCTATATATTTGCTAATCTATTTAATAAGCTTTCTCTCTGAGTGTTTAATATTTATTAGGTTTTAATATTGAGTTTTGCTAACTTCATCAAATGGATTGGAAGCTTTCCATCATTTTCTGTACTTTGGAATTATTTAAATAGTGTTATAATATCATTCCTTTCATGGATCACAGCCTTGTCATGGCAAAGGGACTTGCATAACTCAATGAAACTATGAGCCATGCCATGCAGGGCCACCCTAGATAGACAGGTCATAGTGAAGAGTTCTGATAAAATATGGTCCCCTGGAGGAGGGAATGGCAAACCACTCTAGTATTCTTGCCATGAGAACCCCATGAACAGTATGAAAAGGCAAAAAGATATGACACCAGAAGATGAGCATTCCTGGTTGGAAGGTGTCCAATATGCTACTGGGGAAGAGCAGAGGGCAATTACTAATAGGTCCAGAAAAAAAATGAAGCACCTGGGCCAAGCAGAAACAATGCCCAGCTGTGGATGTGTCTGGTGGTGAAAATAAAGTCCAATGCTATAAAGAAAAATACTGCATAGAAACCTGGAATGTTAAGTCCATGAATCAAGGTAAACTGGATGTGGTCAAGCAGGAAATGGCAAGAGTGAACATCAACATCTTAGGAATCAGTGAACTAAAATGGACAGGAATGGGAGAATTTAATTCAGATGACCATTCTATCTACTACTGTGGGTAAGAACCCATTAGAAGAAATGGAGTAACCCTCATTGTCAACAAAAAAGTATGAAATGAAGTACTTGGGTGCAATCTCAAAAATGACAGAATGATCTCTGTTTGTTTCCAAGGCAAACCATTCAATATCACAGTAACCCAAGTCTATGGACCAACTACTGATGCCAAAGAAACTGAAGTTGACCCATTCTATGAAGACCTACAAGACCTTCTAGAGCTAACACCAAAAAAATGTCCTCTCCATCATAGGGAATTGGAATGCAAAAGTAGGAAGTCAAGAGATACCTGGAGTAACAGGCAAGTTTGGCCTTAGAGTACAAAATGAAACAGGGCAAAAGCTAACAGAGTTTTATCAAGAGAACACACTGGTCATGGCAAACACCCTTTTCCAACAACACAAGAGACGACTCTACACATGGACATCAACAAATGATCAATACTGAAATCATATTGACTATATTCTTTGCAGCTAAAGATGGAGAAACTCTGTACAGTCAGCAAAAACAAGATCTGGAGCTGACTGTGGCTCAGATCATCAGTTCCATATTGCAAAATTAATGCTTGAATTGAAGAAAGTAGGGGAAAACACCAGGCCATTCAGGTATGACCTAAATCAAATCCCTTATGATAATACACTGGAGGTGACAAATAGACTCAAGGGATTAGACCTGGCAGACAGAGTGCCGAAGAACTATGGACAGAAGTTCATAACATTGTACATGAGGTGGTGACCAAAACCATTCCCCAAGAAAAAGAAATGCAAGAAGGCAAAGTGATTGTCTGAGGAGGCTTTACACGTAGCTGAGGAAAGAAGAGATGTGAAAGGCAAGGGAAAAAGGGAAAGATACACCCAGCTGAATGCAGAGCTCCAGAAAATAGCAAGGAGAGATAAGAAGGCCTTTTTAAATGAACACTGCAAAGAAGTAGAGGAAAACAATAGAATGGGAAAAACTAGAGATCTCTTCAAGAAAATTGGAGATATCAAAGAACATTTCGTGCAAGGATGGGCACGATAAAGGACAGAAAGGGTAAGAACTTAACAGAAGCAGAAGAGATTAAAAAGAGGTGGCAAGAATACATAGAAGAACTATACAAAAATGGCCTTAATGACCCAGATAACCACGATAGTGTGGTCACTCACCTAGAGCCTGAGATCCTGAAGTCTGAAGTCAAGTGGGCCTTAGGAAGCATTACTACATACACGGTTAGGGGAAGTGATGGAATTCCAGCTGTGCTATTTCAAATCCTAATAGATGATGCTGTTAAAGTGCTTGCACTCAATATGTCAGCAAATCTGGAAAATTCAGCAGTGGCCACAGGATTGGAAAAGGTTAGTTTTCATTCCAATCTAAAAGAAAGCCGAAGAATGTATAAACTACCGTATAATTGCACTCATTTTGCATGCTAGTAAGGTTATGCTCAAAATCCTTCAAGCTAGGCTTCAGCAGTACATAAACCAAGGACTTCCAGATGTACAAGCTGGATTTAGGAAAGGCAGAAGAACCAGAGATCAAATTTCCAGCATTCATTGGATCATAGAAAAAGCAAGAGAATTCCAGAAAAACATCACATCCATTTCTGCTTCATTGACTATGCTAAAGCCTTTGACTGTGTGGATCACAACAAACTGTGGAAAATTCTTAAAGAGATGGGAATACCAGAACACCTTACCTATCTCCTGAGAAATCTGTATGTGGGTCAAGAAGGAACAGTTAGAATCTTACATGAAACAAGTGAGAGGTTCAAAATTAGGAAAGGAGCATGACAAGGCTATATATTGCCACCCTATTTAACTTATACACAGAGTACATCATGGAAATTCTGGGCTGGATGAATCACAAGCTGGGATCAAGATTGCCAGAAGAAATATCAACATCCTCAGATATGCAGATGATACCACTCTAATGGCAGTAAGTGTAGAGGAACTAAAGAGCCTCTTGATGAAAGTGAAAGAAGAGAGTGAAAAAGCTGGCTTAAAACTCAACATTCAGAAAACTAAAATCATGGCATCCAGTCCCATCACTTCATGGCAAACAGATGTAGAAAAAGTGGAAATAGTGACAGATTTTATTTTCTTGGGCTCCAAAATCACTGTGGATGGTAACTGTAGCCATGAAATTAAAAGACCTTTGCTCCTTGGAAGACGGAGAAGGCAATGGCAAGCCACTCCAGTACTCTTGCCTAGAAAATCCCATGGACAGAGGAGCCTGGTGGGCTACAGTCCATGGGGTCGTTACTAGTCGGACAAGACTGAGCAACTTCACTTTCACTTTTCACTTTCACACGTTGGAGAAGGAAATGGCAACCCACTCCAGTGTTCTTGCCTGGAGAATCCCAGGGATGGCAGAGCCTAGTGGGCTGCCGTCCATGGGGTCGCACAGAGTCGGACACGACTGAAGTGACTTAGCAGCAGCAGCTCCTTGGAAGAAAAGCTATGACAAGCCTCATTGGTTAAGGGCTGTGGGGTTCAAGGGTAAGGGGGGATGATGTAAACTCTCTGGTAATTCCTGCTCTAATTCCTGTGGGCAAAGTGGTTCCAGTGGCCTGAGGTCAGTCCTCATACTTTTATGAGTTGCAGAAGTTGCAGGAGGGGTTGTGCTGCTGCTGTTCAGACGCTTAGTCGTGTCCGACTCTTTGCGACCCCGTAGACTGTAGCCTGCCAGGCTCCTATGTCCATGGGATTTTCCAGATAAAAACACCAGAGTGGGTTGCCATTCTGTTCTCCAGGGGATCTTTCTGATTCAGAGATTGAACTCATATCTCCTGCAGCTTCTGCATTAGCAGGCAAATTCTTCACCACTGAGCCACCTCTGGATACCAGTCCTTCTATGTTGGAATACTTTTGCAGATGACCAAATGATCAGTCTCCTGGGAGTAGGGCTGATCTCCTTCTGTGAAAATCGAGGAACTATCTAACAAGACTGTGTGCCTGAATGGAAAGTCATAGTACTTTAGCTTCAAGGTG
Source organism: Moschus berezovskii (assembly GCF_049115385.1). Taxonomy (NCBI): domain Eukaryota; kingdom Metazoa; phylum Chordata; class Mammalia; order Artiodactyla; family Moschidae; genus Moschus; species Moschus berezovskii. The sequence continues at coordinate 42,143,931 of NC_142488.1, read as the reverse complement.
AGACATGAGGAAACAATGGGCAAGGCCAAGATTCTCCTAGAAAATTATTTTCATTTACTATAGTGCATAGACACGTGGAAAAGAGCCTGAAGCTCTACTTCATATAATTTAACAAAAATATATTTAGTCTGGAGTTTTGTAAGGCTTTGGACATAAAAAATATCTCAGTAAAGGACCCAAATTATTTCCAACAATACAAGCTAACTAAATAAAATAATATATATGGAAATTTATATATGTGTGTGTGTGCTAAGTTGCTTTAGTCATGTCCATTCCTTTGTGCCTTCATGGACTGTAGCCCGCCAGGCTCCTCTGTCCATGGGATTCTCCAGGCAAGAGTACTGGAGTGAGTTGCCATTCCCTTCTCCAGGGGATCTTCTCAACCCAGGAATTGAACCTGCATCTCCTATGTCTCCTGAATTGGCAGATGGTTTCTTTACCACTAGCGCCACCTGGGAAGTCCTTTAATCTATATAGAAAGAAAATAGTAAGAGAAAGTCGCTCAGTCATGTCTGACTCTTTGCAACACCATGGACTATACAGTCCATGGAATTCTCCAGGCCAGAATACTGGAGCAGGTAGCCATTCCCTTCTCCAGGACATCTTGCCAACCCAGGGATCAAACCTTCGTCTCCCGCATTTCAGGCTGATTCTTTACCAGCTAAGCCACAAGGGAAGCCCAAGAATACTGGAGTGGGTAGCCTATCCCTTCTCCAGCAGATCTTCCCGACCAAGGAATCAAACCAGGGTCTCCTGCATTGCAGGTGGATTCTTTACCAACTGAGCTATCAGGGAAGGCTTTAATCTGTATGCTAAGTCGCTTCAGTCATGTCCAACTCTGTGTGACCCCATAGATGGCAGCCCACCAGGCTCCCCTGTCCCTGGGATTCTCCAGGCAAGAGTACTGGAGTGGATTGCCATTGCCTTCTCCGTTAATCTGTATACTAGGTTGTAATTTGAGGAAAGTCTACCAAAAATCCTGTCTTTAAATTTAGAAAAGATTATTCACTGAATCCCTTCTTTATACAGCTAAGTTTCAGCAATCTGTTCAAACTATAATATCTGTAGATAAGAATATATATTTTAGTCTCATCTCTATAATAGGAGGACATGTATACATTGAGCTTGTCCAAAAGTGGTATTGCAGCCTTAACAAACAACCATTTGCACTATGGCAGATTATATTTTCCAAAGATAGCTGTTATTTATCTGTATATATATATCTAAATCTTTCTATCTATCTATATCTCATTCTTCATGCTTTTCTACAATACATTATTGATATGTCTCCATTGAGAGATAGCATCTGTGTTCCCTCCCTCAAACATGGGGAAAGTTTTGTAATTGCCTTGATCAACAGAATATGGCAGAAGTGATGCCCTGTGACTTCGAGGCTAGGTCACGATAGGCAAGATATCTTTTTCTTGCTACATTTACTCTTAAAACCCAGCCACTGTGGTCCATTACTTGTTTTCATACCTTATTCAAGATTCCACATTGTATTTAGTTGCATTCAGCAGCTTCCACTGCATGCAACAGATTCTGATAAATTCTATTTTCATTTTTATTCTGATTACAAATATTTTCTAATTTTCCTTGTTATTTTTTCCTGGAAAATTCCATGGACAGAGGAGCCTGGCAGGCTACAGTCCACGGGGTCACAAAGAGTCAGACACAACTGAACAACTAACACTTTAAGATGAGTTCTTAGATGCACTCATCATTTAAAAGTGGACATTTAATTTCCAAATACATGGTTTTTTTTAAGTATCCTTCTTACTAATTTCTCATTTTGATATTAACTTATAATTTAAATGCTTTCATGTCTGCAGTCAGCCCCCATGTTTTTTCAGTGTTTTAAGTTTATTGATGTTTTCAATGGATAAGTCAAAGATCTCTTTTTGTAAATGTCACATTGCACTTGAAAATATGTGGGTTATTTTCAAATATCTTTTTATATTGATTTCTAACTCTTGAGAGTCCTTTGGACTGCAAGGAGATCCAACCAGTCCATTCTAAAGGAGATCAATCCTGGGTGTTCACTGGAAGGACTTTGATGTTGAAGCTGAAACTCCAATACTTTGGCCACCTCATGCGAAGAGTTGACTCACTGGAAAAGACTCTGATGCTGGGAGGGATTGGGGGCAGGAGGAGAAGGGGACGACAGAGAATGAGATGGCTGGATGGCATCACCAACTTGATGGAGGTGAGTTTGAGTGAACTCCAGGAATTGGTGATGGACAGGGAGGCCTGGAGTGCTGTGATTCATGGGGTCACAAAGAGTCGGACACGACTGAGTGACTGAACTGAACATAATTCCACAGTGATAAGAGAGTAGACTCTGTATTATTTCAATACCTTTAGACTCTGACATTTTTCACCTTAAAGTTTTACGTCCCTGGATAGGTTCCAGTGTCACCTGGTTTAGAGTCTGTGGGAACTTGAATTTGTATCCTGTTATTGTATGAAAGTTTTGTATAAATCTTAATTATGTTGAATTGGTTAATAGTGCTTTTCAGAAAGGTCTACTGTATCCTTGTACCTTTCTGTTCAGTCATTCTATTAATTTTTGAAAACTTGATATTGAAATTCCAACTAAAAATCTTAATTTATCTACTTTAAAAATAATTGTAATATACAGTAGAACTGCATGTAACTTTGTTCTGTATTTTCCAAGTCTCCTGTAAACTTGTTGTCATAATTTCATAATTAAAAAAAAAGAAAAGAAAGATAATCACAGGCAGGAAACAACAACAACAACAACCTGCCTGCTATGTTGTGAGGATGTCTAGGCTTTGCAAGAGGCCCCATGCGGGTGTTCCAGCACCTCTGGCCCACAGCTGGCATCATCAGCCTCAGACATGCAAGTGAATGAACTTTCAGAGTACTCCAGCCCTCAGCCTTTGAGTTGTACAGCTGAGGCCCTAGACATCATGCGTGATGTGGAAACAAACTTTTTCTGTGATGTTCTGTCAGAATTCCTGACCCACCAAACCTACAAGATAAAACAAATGATTATTGTCATTTTAAACTGCTAAAGTTTAAGTTAATTTTGTTAACTGAGATATGCACCAGTAACCCATCTTTCCCCACCAATTGAAGACATCATTGTCACATATTAAACTTCTAAATAGGCATGAATCTATTTATGAACGCTTTTATATTTCATTGATCTGTTTAGTTGTATTCATTGAAGAAAGATTCTTTTTGTATTAGTAATGCTAATTCAGTTCAGTTCAGTTCAGTCTCTCAGTCGTGTCCGACTCTTTGTGACCCCATGAATCACAGCACGCCAGGCCTCCCTGTCCATCACCAACTCCTGGAGTTCACTCAAACTCATGTCCATCGAGGCGGTGATGCCATCCAGCCATCTCATTCTCTGTTGTCCCCTTCTTCTCCTGCCCCCAATCCTTCCCAGCATCAGAGTCTTTTCCAGTGAGTCAACTCGTTGCATGAGGTGGCCAAAGTATTGGAGTTTCAGCTTTAGCATCAGTCCTTCCAATGAACACCCAGGATTGATCTCCTTTAGAATGGACTGGTTGGATCTCCTTGCAGCCCAAGGGACTCTCAAGAGTCTTCTCCAGCACCACAGTTCAAAAGCATCAATTCTTCGGTGATCAGCTTTCTTCACAGTCCAACTCTCACATCCATACATGACCACGGGGAAAACCATAGCCTTGACTAGACGGACCTTGGTTGGCAAAGTAATGTCTCTGCTTTTTAATATGCTATCTAGGTTGGTCATAACTTTCCTTCCAAGGAGTAAGCGTCTTTTAATTTCATGGCTGCAATCAGCATCTGCAGTGATTTTGGAGCCCAAAAAAAGTCTGACACTGTTTCCACTGTATCCCCATCTATTTCCCATGAAGTGATGGGACCAGATGCCATGATCTTTGTTTTCTGAATGTTGAGCTTCAAGCCAAACTTTTCACTCTCCTCTTTCACTTTCATCAAGAGGCTTTTTAGTTCCTCTTCACTTTCTGCCATAAGGATGGTGTCATCTGCATATCTGAGGTTATTGATATTTCTCCCGGCAATCTTGATTCCAGCTTGTGCTTCTTCCAGCCCAGCGTTCCTCATGATGTACTCTGCATATAAGTTAAATGAGCAGGGTGACAATATACAGCCTTGACGCACTCCTTTTCCTATTTGGAACCAGTCTATTGTTCCATGTCCAGTTGTAACTGTTGCTTCCTGACCTGCATACAGTTTTCTCAAGAGGCAGGTCAGATGGTCTGGTATTCCCATCTCTTTCAGAATGTTCCACAGTTGATTGTGATTCACACAGTCAAAAGCTTTGGCATAGTCAATGAAGCAGAAATAGATGTTTTTCTGAAAATCTCTTGCTTTCTCCATGATCCAGCGGATGTTGGCAATTTGATCTCTGGTTCCTCTGCCTTTTCTAAAACCTGCTTGAACATCTGGGAGTTCACGGTTTACATACTGCTGAAGCCTGGCTTGGAGAATTTTGAGCATGACTTTACTAGCGTGTGAGATGAGTGCAATTGTGCGGTAGTTTGAGCATTCTTTGGCATTGCCTTTCTTTGGGATTAGTAATGCAAAACCTAGACATCCTCACAACATAGTGGGCGTGTTGTTGTTGTTGTTTTGCCTGTGATTATCTTTCTTTTCTTTTTCTTTGTTTGTATTAGATAATGCTTTGATGAAACAGAAACCCCCAAATCTCTGTGGTTTAGTATAAGAAAGACACTTTTCTCATTCACATGGATTCCACCATGGGTCAGGCAACATTCTAGGCCAGTTGTCTTCCATCTGGAGATTCAGTGGCACAGGCTGCTTCCCTGTTGTGATGCCACAACTTCAATATGTGGTCTCTAAGTCACTGAAGCATCGGAAGAGAGAACTGAATAAGTTTGTGCCCAAGATCTTAAATGGTTTGACCCAGAGGTGACTCCTTTCCTGCCTATTGGCCAAAACTAGCCACACAGTCCCATCCACAACAAGGGGGCTGAGAAATGTGGAAGAGATATAAATATTAGATGAGAGGTAGATGTTTTGCTGTACTCTTTATTATTCATTGTTAATTTTTCCAGAAATTTCTTGGCTATTTTCACACATATATAGTTCCTGAGAAATATTAGAATCCAATATGTTGTTTTAATTGCTTTTTTTTAAAAAAACTCAGCTTTCTAATTTTTTTGAGAGTGAATTTAATTAATTTAATTTTGAAAATTTTCTGGGACCTTGAGAATCTCATATGCATTTTTGTTCTTTTTAATTTTTATTTCTTAAATTATGAAAGTATGGTAACACATTTACAGGAGACAGAACAAAGTTACATACAGTCCCACTACATGTTGCAATTTTTAAAATCTATTTTGGTGGAAGGAAATAAGCTAAAACAAAGAGGGACAAGAACAGTTCCCTATTTTTACTATGGGGCACTTGTTGCTCCCTTCCTACCAACCAGCACTCTTTTGGTTCCTAATTAAGTATTCCTAATTATGATTGAATGTCTAGCTCATTTAGCTCAGGGTACCAGATCCAAAAGATGAGGAAAAGTCAATGGCATTTTCAGATTTCCTTAATGATTTCTCTTCAGAGTAAGAATGAAAATAAGAATGATATGCAGTGGAGTAACATTGCTCTGTAATTGAAACAGTGGTCTTAAAACCTAGACTCGAAAAAGAAAATACACATATCACGTGTAAGGAATGTCCTATAATTTAATAGTTCTATAGTTTGGGGGGAGGAGAGAGTAAAATACAACCCTATTAAAGGTTCTTTAATAAGGTTGCTTTCAAAAGAAAAACAAACCTTGCTCAAAAAGCTTTGGAATAATTACATAATTTTGATTGAAGTTTCTGAAAGTATAAACAAACTATGGAATATTGTCAATTTTATATTTAACTGATGGGTAATTCTTTTTAGCAGAGTGAGGGGAAAGCCATGCTTTTCAGAGTTTATGTTTATTATGTTTTATATCTCCTTAGAAATATTCCCCCTTTACCTTGAAAATGGCAATTTAGATCTATCTTAGTTTTGCTTTATGTGGTAAATCACAGGTATTATTTTGAGATTACATTGTGCTTGAATGTTCCTTCTTTTTTATTTTTTAAATTTTTTTGATGTAGGCAACCAAGAGTCTGCCTGGCCAAGTAGGCTTCTAAATATTAGGCCTGCTCCAGGCTTCTAAATATTAACATAACCTGGGCAAGATTCAGTTTGCCAGTGTGAGGTCCTTTTTTCTCTTATATTTGCTCCTAAAGTGAACCAGTTCCACAGCTTTGTAGCAGAGAACAAACCTGACTCCATATCGAATCTATTCCTTAGCTCTAACTCTTGTGTTCTGTTGCTTGTGCTGGCTCTGCATCTTCATAAAAGAATGTTGCCTAGAGCCTGAAATGTACAGGATAGCCCATTCTTGGGGCTCTGACCTTTAAAGGTAAAGCACTTTTTCATTTGTATAGAAATAAAAATTTGCAAAACAGAAAATAACTATTGTCTTGTTGGAGGTTTATAGGAACATTGTGACCACACCTACATGGACAGCTGCAAGAACAAAGGATTCCTGCAACAAGAAGTTTCCAACAACCAGCCACACTCCTTCCCCTTTTGGTACAAAACGAACCTGAATTCTGACTTTGGGACACAAGTCCACCATCTTCTCAGTCTGCTGACTTTCTGAATAAAGTCACTATTACTTGTCCCAACAACTCATCTCTTGAATTATTGGCCTGTAATGTGGTGAGCAATATGAACTTGGACTCAGTAACAGCTTTAAAAGCACCTATATCCTAATGACTCCAAAATTTATATCCTTCACACGATCTTTTCCCTGAACTCCAGGTGCTGTCGCCTCCTTACTTGACTGTCTTTTAGGCATTTCCAAATCATAACCCTTGATTTCATCTCCACCCCCACTATACCTTCCTTCAATCTTCCTTATTTCTGTAAATGACAACATGATTAAATCAATTGGTCAGGATAAAAACCTATACATATTTCTTGATTGCTTCCTTTCTCTTTGAAAAGTCAATCCACCAGCAAGTTCTTTGGCAAATCTCCATTGAGAGTATTTCTAGAATCCAATCATATTTCACCACTCCACTACTACCAACTCAGTCCAAGTTTTTATGAAGAAGTAAGTGTTAATTTGTTCATGAATTAGCCCCTGTAGAGAAGGAATTGGCCTCCTGAAAATCTCCATAGAAATTGGCTAAGGCTAGTGCTTAAGGCAATCAATCTTGGTCAACCACAAGGCTTGGACCACAGCCCTCCCAGCATGCCCCCAAAAGAGACTGGTACTTCTCCAATCATGAGCACTGATGTGGCAAATCGTGCTGTTAACTTTCTCTGTCATACAGCTGCAACAGGTACCTTGGATCCTTCTCTTACTTTCACAACAGCAGAAGAAGAGGGATGGATACAAAGTTAAATAGGGATGGAACAAATTTCTGCTGTATCCTATTGCCATTATATCTTGGTCCCTGATCACCCCAAAGGAGGGACTGGCAGGATGGGGATGGAGCACAGTTTACTGTGTTATATTGCTATTACATCCCAGCCCCTCATTATATCAGGGAAGAACCTGATTCTTCCCTAACCAATTCAAATTAAAAGCCCCACATCCCCAAAATCATATCCTTCCCCCATATCTGGCATCTGCGGTGAAGATACCCCAGAATGTGAGGGGCAGCAAGGAATCCACATAGCTTCCCTTGTCCTGTCTTCCTGAAATTTTTCCTATGAATGATGTTCCTACAGGTCTGGTCTATTTGACAACAGATCATTTGTACTTGTTGCACAACAGGTTCTCTATTATGTCTAAGTAAGAACTCCTGATTCTGCTTCCTTCATCCACTGTATTCACCCTCTAATCTCCCCTATTTCAATTAAATGAGAGCATCTATCAATCACCAGTTCATATCAAGAAACTAAATGTCATTGTCAATTCTTCTTTTATATCTGAACCATAAATCCAATCTATTATCAAGTTCTACAGAGCTCTATTTTCAGAATATAGTCAGAATTCAACCATGTTTCACTGCATTGGGCTCCTAACCACACTTCCTATTTCCACAAAAGACCCATGGTCACCTTTGATAAACATGAATGAGCTCATGTTACCATCTAGTTCTAATACCCTCAGGGTCCTCCCATTCCACTTAGAATACGCTCTAAATGCCCAGTCTTGGCTATAAGGTACTACATGATTTGGTCTTTATCTCATTTTCTTCTACTCTTGCTCTTATTCACTCTGCTTCAGCCACAGTGGCCTCCTTTCTTCATCATGAACATGCTAAGCTTGGTTTCATCCCAAGGCTGTTACCTCTGCCTGGAATGGTCTTCTGCCAGCCCTTGCATGACTTTTACTTCACTCATATCCTGGAGTTCAAATACTAATTTCTCCTTCATGTGTTTCTTAACCATCCAATCTAAAGTAGTACTCTCCTTCACTCTAGATCACCTTATCCTCTTTTTTTTGTCATTGTACTTATCACCTGAAAGTATATTATATATTTCTTCATGAAATTGTCTGTCTCCCTAATACATTTTCAGCTTCATGAGAGCTGGGACCTTTCGATCTTGTTTGCTACTCTACGCTGCTGCTGCTGCTGAGTCGCTTTAGTCATGTCCGACTCTCTGCGACCCCATAGAGGGCAGCCCACCAGGCTCCCCTGTCCCTGGGATTCTCCAGGCAAGAACACTGGAGTGGGTTGCCATTTCCTTCTCCAATGCATGCATGAATGCTAAGTCACTTCAGTCATGTCTGACTCTGTGCGGCCACGTGGACAGCAGCCGACCAGGCTCCTCCACGGAATTCTCTAGGCAAGACTACTGGAGTGGGTTGCCATTTGCTACTCTATGTGCAAGGCCTAAAACAGGGCTTTGCACTGCTCAAAAATGATTTCTTGAAAAACTAATGAGTGGGACTAAAAAGTTCCAAAAATCACTTCTCAGAAAACTGGGAAAATCAGAGGACCTTTCTGAAAATATAATTATTCATCAATTAGACAAGGAAAGGCAGGGTTTTTCTACACTTTGTGGTTGCCATTCATTCACTAAGTGCCATCCAACTCTTTGTGACCCCATGGACTGCAGCATGCCAGGTTTCCCTGTCATTTACTATTTCCTGGAGCTTGCTCAAACTCATGTCCATTGAGTCAGTGATGCCATCCAACCATCTCACCCTCTGTTGCCCCCTTCTCCTCTTGCCCTCAGTATTTCCCAGTATCAGGATCTTTTCCAGTGAGTCTGCTCTTCATATCAGGTGGCCAAAGTATTGGAGCTTCAGCTTCAGCCTTTAGCATCAGTCTTTCCCATGAATATTAAGGGTTGATTTCCTTTTGGATTGACTGGTTTCATCTCCTTACTGTCCAAGGGATTCTCAAGAGTCTTCTCCAGCATCACAGTTCTAAAGCATCAATTTTTTGGTGCTCAACCTTCTTTATGGTACAACTTTCACGTCTGAACATGACTAGTGGAAAATCCATTCCTTTGACTATACAGACTTTTGTCAGCAAAGTGATGTCTCTGCTTTTTAATATGGTGTCTTGTTTTGCCATAGCTTTTATTCCAAGGAACAAGAGTCTTTTAATTTCATGGATGCAGTCACCATCTACAGTGATTTTGGAGCCCCCAAAGTGAAAATCTGTCACTGTTTCAATTTTTCCCCATCTATTTGCCATGAATTTATGGGACCAGATGCCATGATTTTCATTTTTTGAATGTTGAGTTTTAAACCAGCTTTTTCACTCTTCTCTTTCACCTTCATCAAGAGGCTCTTTAGTTCTTCACTTTCTGCCATTAGGGTGGTATCATCTGGGATGGGGGAGCCTAGTGAGCTGCCATCTATGGGGTTGTACAGAGTCGGACACGACTGAAGTAACTTAGCAGCAGCAGGATCTGCATATCTAAGGTTGTTGATATTTCTCCTGGTAATCTTGATTCCAGCTTGTGAGTCATCCAGCCCAGCATTTCACGTGATGTACTCTGCATGTAAGTTAAATAAGTAGGGTGACAATATACAGCCTTGTCATACTCCTTTTCCACTTTTGAACCAATCCATTGCTCCATGTCCAATTCTAACTGTTGCTTCTTGTCCTACACACAGATTTCTCAGGAGACAGGTAAGGTGGTGTGGTATTCCCATCTCTTTAAGAATTTTCCACATTTTGTTGTGATCCACACAGTCAAAGGCTTTAGTGTAGTCAATGAAGCAGAAGTAGACTTATTTTAGAATTCCTTTGACTTTTCTATGATCCAGCAGATGTTGGCAATTTGATCTCTGGTTTCTCAGCCTTTTCTAAATCCAGCTTCTACATCTGGAAATTTCTGGGCTTAGTAAGTGTTTAATAAATACAGATTGAATAAGTAAATAGATAAAATAAAGCTGCTTTTATTCATCACATAGAACAACTATGGAATGCCTCCAAACCTGTTATTTCTTTCTTGACTCAAACCACAAAATATGTTTTTTAAATTAAGTTTTAATTGAAAAAGAATCATAAATTTGAAGAAGACAAACTTTTCAATATGTGAGAAGATTCTTCTGGGAAAGATAACAAAGTGTCAAATATGATGAGTGGTATCTTTTTTTTTTTGGTGTGTGTGGGAAGATCAAAAAATATAATCTTTCTTTGAGCATCCAGTCAATGACTAGTCATCCTTTCAAAAGCATACATTAATTACAAGCTGTCAGTATAAACTCTTACAATAATTCTTTCTGTGTGAAATTGACCTCAGGTAGGATTAAAACTGACCTAACATGAATTTGTTGAGTTACTAGCAACTGTAGTTTGTCTATGATCTCTGAGATATGTGAAGTTAATAGAAAATCCCTTATTTTTCTCATTAATTTATTTTAGGCTGTTTGTTATTTGCTTTTAATTTTTAAATTTATTTTAATTGAAGGATAATTACTTTACAATATTGTGTTGATTTCTGCCAAACACCAACATTAATCAGCATTAGGTATATCTATGATCCCTCCCTCTTGAACCTCCCACCCACCTCCCTTCAAATCCTTCATTCTTTTCCTTTTTAAAATTTTTTTTATTTATTTTAATTGGAGGCTAATTACTTTACAATATTGTGGTGGTTTTTGCCATACATTCACATGAATCAGCCATGGATGTACATGTGTCCCACCATCCTGAACCCCCCTCCCACCTCCAAAATCCTTCATTTTTAAATGAATTTCACATTTTGAAACTAAATGGAGAGAATATTTTTCAGTCTTGTGAAATTTAAGATTTTGAGAAAATAAGATTTGACAGTAGACTCTATTATTTTATAGCTAGAATATAAGAAATTGAAGTTCAAATATGACTGAAACCATTCTGTTTCACTATGGAGAACGCTATTACATCCTAGCCAGCCAGTAGTTTTATAGGCATCATAATATGGGAGTCAAAGACCTTGGCCCTGTTTATAGCTTGAGACTGAGTTCACTGTTTCCTTAGGTGTTCTCCAACAGGGCCTCGTCTAACAACGACTCAGAGCAATAATCTTTGAAATTTAAAGCTATGTCTCAAATAACCTTCACACTGAGCCTCTTAGGTTATTTTTCTTTACCCATAAAACAGATGAAATAACTGAGGTTGTAAGAAGTTAACACCTTTTCCTAAATTATAGAACTAATAAGATTTTTCAGGCTGGGGCAACTGTGGTACACCTGATTTAAGGATGCAAAATACTGGAGTAGCATGAAAGGAGCCAATAATCAATTGGACTTGGTGGCCCAGTGAGAGGTGCCAATGAATTATTTAAATGGTGAGTCCTTGGGAATAAGTGGCAGTTCTTGTTTTGAAGTTCAGAAAGTAGACTGAGAACTGAAATGGACCTGGAGGTAACATTAGTGCCATGAACTAGATAAATTACTCCGGTGGGTTTGTGGAGAAAAAATTGAGGCCATGAAGGAAAGGATGCCAGGATAGGAATGGTTCCTATACAAGCAGTCCCCAGTGGTTTTGACACTAGGGACTGGTTTCATGGAAGACAATGAAAACTGGGGTGGGGGAATGGTTTCAGGATGATTTAAGCACATTTCATTTATTGTGCACTTTATTTCTATTATTATTACATCAGCTCCACCTCAGATCATCAGGCTTTAGAGCTCGGAGGCTGGGGACCCCTGCTATAACATGAAGACAAAGAGAAGGAAGAATTTTAAGGAAGAGTTGCTCACTCATTCGTGTTAGATACTATTGAGTTCTATGGGGTGAGGAATAAGATCTTTGAATTAAAATGAACATTGAGATCCTTACTTCTAGCAAGGAGCCCCCGCCCCCTCAGTGATTTGGCAGAGTACTGATGATTTTAATAGACCTATTCCTCACCAAACTAAAGAAAGGCTAATTTTAGAACCATAATGAAGTAAGACACTAAATTTTGTTAGAGGATTTGTTTCCTCCTTAAATATAAGTCCTTTCTTCTCTCAGATGCTTTTTAGGCTGTTTTGAATCCTTGAATTTGTAATTTGAAGTATAAAATAATTTTCCATTATCCTTATGGAGTAACTCATGGACAGTAAGATGTATTATTTTAAAAGGGGCTAGATAAAGATCTTAGTTTTTCTATTACACTGACTATGTCTCTCTTTAAGTGATTTTTATAAAGTTCAAAAGGTGCTTAGATTTAGAGTTGAGAGTCTTTCGTCATCTTTTTATAAACCAGAGATTGTACTGAGTTACTCCTTTGATGAACAGTATGTTGTTAAGGAAAAGATGTCCTCTTAACTCTTTGAAGATGCTCATAAAATGGTGGAAAGGATGCCAAAAAAGATTATTCACTATAATTAGCACATGTCTAGAGGTTCATTAGCTTGAATTTACATTATAAAATTGTTTATTGAGTTGATTGACTGGGTACTTTTATAATGGCTAAAGACTGGTTCTTGACTCTGTGCTTTAGAATTGCCTGGGGAATTTTTTTCTTCCCTGAGGCTGTCTTCTCTAATTGGGTAATATTTTTACAGAGAGAAGGGAGCCTGCCATATTTTTTTTTCACAATTTATTTTTTAGAGCAGTTTTAAGTTCACAGCAAAATTGAGTGGGAACTACAGAGTCCCCATATTCCCCTGTCCCTGCACATGCATAGCTTCCCCCAACATCAACATCCAGCACTACAGGGTACATAAGTTACAAGTGATGAACCAACTTGAACATCATCATCACTCAAAGTCTATGGTGTATATTAGGATTCGTCTCTGGAGTTGTGTTCTATGGATATAGATGAAAGTGTATCTATCATTACAATATCTGTACTCCATCTATTCATCCCTTCCCCTCCTCAACCCCTGGAAACTACTTATCTTTTACTGTCTCCAGTAGTTTTGCTTTTCAAGAATATAATATAGTTGGAATCATACAGTATGTAATCTTTTCAGTTTGACTTCTTTCACTTAGTTAGATGCATTTTTAAAAATCCAGCTCTGTTGAGATATAATTGACATAAAAATTATTTAAAAATTCACATTTAAGGTTCCTCCATGTCTTTTCATGGCTTGATAGTTCATTTCTTTTCAGCACTGAATAATATTCCATTGTTTGGATGCACCACGGTTTATCTATTCACCTACTAAAGGACATCGTGGTTCATTGCAAGTTTTGGCAATTATTAATAAAGCTGCTATGAATATCTGCATGGGAATAAGTTTTCAACTCCTTTGGGTAAACACCAAGGATCATGATTGCTGGATCATATGATTAGAGTGTTTAGTTTTGTAAGAAACTGCCAAACTGTCTTCCAAGGTGGCTTTACTATTTTGCATCCCCACTCATCATAAATCAGTTTCTATTACTCTCACCAATATTTAGTGGTGTCAGTTTCTGGATTGTGGCTATTCTAATAGACATGCAGTGGTATCTTATTACTGTTTTAACTTCCATTTCCCTGATGACATATAACATGGAGAGTCTTTTCATTTATTTATTCTCCATCTGTGTATCTTCTTTGATTAGGTATCTGTTCAGATCTTTTGCCCATTTTTTAATTAGGTTGTTTGTTTTCTTATTGTTAAGATTTCTTTGTATACTCTAGGTAATAGTCCTTTATCTGATGTGTCTTTTTCAAGTATTTTTCTCTCAGTTCATGGCTTTTATTTCTTTTTCATTCTCTTAACATTGTTGTGGTGCAGAAGTTTTAATTTTAATGAAGTCCAGCTCAATTATTTAATGAATTGTGCCTTTGATGTTGTAAGAGGAGCTTTATTTATGTATTTATTTACATTCTTCATCTTCCTTTTTTTTTCCTGGGCTTTACTGAGATATAATTCATGCATAGCATTGTGTAAGTTTAAGATGTACAATATGTTGATTTGATATGATATACTCATATTTTTCAAAATGATTATCACCATAACATTAACTAACACTTCCATCCTGTCACTTAATTACCATTTCTTTTTTTATGTGAGAATGTTTAAAAGCTACTTTCCTTGCAACTTTCCAGTATATAATACAATATAGACCAAATTGCCAACATCTGCTGGATCATCGAAAAAGCAAGAAGATTCCAGAAAAACAACTATTTCTGCTTTATTGACTATACCAAAGCCTTTGACCCTTTGGTCACAATGAACTGTGGAGAATTCTGAAGAGATGGGAATACCAGACCATCTGACCTGCCTCTTGAGAAATCTGTATGCAGGTCAGGAAGCAACAGTTAGAACTGGACATGGAACAACAGACTGGTTTCAAATATGAAAAGGAGTACGTCAAGGCTGTATATTGTCACCCTGCTTATTTAACTTCTATGCAGAGTCCATCATGAGGAACGCTGGGCTGGAGGAAGTACAAGTTGGAATCAAGATTGCTGGGAGAAATATCAATAACCTCAGATATGCAGATGACACCACCCTTATGGCAGAAAGTGAAGAAGAACTAAAGAGTCTCTTGATGAAAGTGAAAGAGGAGAATTAAAAAGCTGGCTTAAAACTCAACATTCAGAAAATGAAGATCATGGCATCTGGTCCCATCACTTCATGGCAAATAGATGTGGAAACAATGGAAATAGTGACAAACTTTATTTTTTTTGGCTCCAAGATCACTGTAGATGGTGATTGCAGCCATGAAATTAAAAGACGCTTACTCCTTGGAAGGAAAGTTATGACCAACCTAGATAGCATATTAAAAAGCAGAGACATTACTTTGTCCATCTAGTCAAAGCTATGGTTTTTCCTATAGTCGTGTACAGATGTGAGAGTTGGACTATAAAGAAAGCTGAGTGCTGAAGAACTGATGCTTTTGAACTATGGTGCTGGAGAAGACTCTTGAGGGTCTCTTGGACCTCAAGGAGATCAAATCAGTCCATCCTAAAGGAAGTCAGTCCTGAATATTCACTGGAAGGACTGATGTTGAAGCTGAAACTCCAATACTTTGGCCACCTGGTGCAAAGAACTGATTCTTTGGGAAAGACTCTGATGCTGGGAAAGATTGAATGCAGGAGGAGAAGGGGATGACAGAGGATGAGATGGTTGTGCGGCATCACCGACTGAATGGATATGAGTTTGAGTAAGCTCTGGGAGTTCGTGATGGACAGGGAGACCTGGCATGCTGCAGTTCATGGCGTCACAAAGAGTGTGACATGACTGAGTGACTGAACGGAACTGAATATTGATTTATAGTATTATTTTAGTTTCAGGTTTACAACATAGTCAGTCAGCATTTTTATAGAATATACTCCATTGATAGATATTATAAAATATTGGTTATATTCTTTGTGTTGTACAATATATCCTTGTAGTTTATTTGTTTTATATATGCTAGTTTATGTCTGTAAATCTTCTACCCCTATCTGGCCCCCCTCCTGTTCCCTCTCCCAATGGAAACCACTGGTTTGTTCTCTGTATGTGTGAGTCTATTTCCGTTTTATTATATCCATTCATTTGCTTTACTTTTTAGATGCCACATACAAGTGATAACACATGGTATTTCTCCTTCTCTGTCTGACTTATTTCACTAAGCATAATACCCTCCAGACCCATCCATGTTGTTGCAAATGGGAAAATTTTATTCCAATTTGGAAAGGAAGAAGTAAAACATTTACTGTTTGTAGATGACATGACATACAACACCCTAAGGGCACCATCAAAAAATCTAATAAAGCTCATCAATGAATTTGGTAAAGTTTCAGGATACTAAATTAATACATAGAAATCAGTTGCATTTCTATACAATAACAATGAAATATCAAAAAAAGAAATTAAAGAAACAATCCCAATTACAATCACATCAAAAAGAATAAAATAGCTAGTAGTAAATCTAACTAAGGAAATAAGTGACATCATAAAACTATAAGACGCTGATAAAAAAAAATGAAGTAGAAACAAGTAGAAAGATATACTGTGTTAATGGATTAAAAGAATTAGTACTGTTAAAATGATCATGCTATCCAAGGCATCTACAGATTCAGTGTAATCCCTATCAATAAACTGCGGAAAATTCTGAAAGTGATGGGAATACCAGACCACCCTACCTGCCTCTTGAGAAACCTGTATGCAGGTCAGAAAGCAACAGTTAGAACTGGACATGGAACAACAGACTGGTTCCAAATAGGAAAAGGAGTACGTCAAGGTTGTATATTGTCACGGAGAGACTGAACTGATGATTAACTATAATCACCATGCTGTACGTTAGATCCCCAGAACTTATTCATTTTATAACTGGAAGTTTGTGCTGTTTGACCAATATCTTCTTATTTCCCCCAATCCATAGCTCCTGATAACCACTATTCTACTCTCTAAGAGTTTAGTTTTTTTAGATTCCACATATACATGAGACCATACACTATTTGTCTTCCTATATCAGACTTATTTCACCTAGCATAATGTCCTTACATTTAGTTCATGTTTTCCCAAATGGCAAAATTTCTTTCTTCCTCACAGCTGAGTAGTATTCCATTGTGTATACACACAGATACACACACACACACACATGCACACACATATCACATCTTCTTTATCCATTCATCTATTGATAGATACCTAAGTTGCTTCCATATCTAAGCTATTGTGAATAATCTGACAGTGATCACGAGGGTACACATATCTCTTTGAAATCCTGTTTTTATTTCCTTTGGTTAAATACCCAGGAGTGGTGTTGCTGGATCATACGGTAGTCCTATGTTTAATTTTTTGAGGAAGCAAGAAGAGCATTTAAAGATATCAAATGCCCAGCTCTTCACCCCTAAAGAGTCTCTTTTGGTTAATCTGAGTGAGGCCTGGGCAACAGCATTTTAACACTGTATGTGTGTGTGTTAGTTGCTTAGTAACACTGTCTAGTTAATTCTAATTTGGAGGAGCAGAGGCCTAATGCCATAGTTTCCTTTCTCTACTTTTAGGCAACAACTTTCTATAACTAAAAAACAAGAAAACAAAACTTGTTATTTGTTTTTCTGGTGATGGCCCAATATCCTGATTTTCCTCTTACCTTTCTGATCTTTTCAATCTCACTTAATGTAGGTGAGCTCTGGGGCTTTATCCTAGTTCTCCATCTCTCTCTCTCTCTTTTTTTGATGTGGACCATTTTTAGTCTTTATTGAATTTGTTACTATATTGTTTCTGCTTTATGTTTTGGTTTTTGGCCCTGGAGGCATATGGGATCTTAGTGCCCTGACCAGGGATTGAAAGGCGAAGTCTTAACCACTGGACTGCCTGGGAAGTCCCTCCTCATCTCTTCTCTAGCTACATTCTCTTCCTCAGTGATCTTCATCACCCACATACTGTAACTACCCTCCATAGGTTGACAATGTCCACATGTTTTTTCCTCCAGCTCTGAAATTGCCCCCGAAATCCAAACTAGTATATCACATTATCTTTTCTGAGTTTCAATTTGGATGTCTTATAAGAATACTAAACTGAACCTGTTCCAAATTGAACTGAATGATTCCATCCCCACACATGATCAAGCCAACAGGTCCTTCCCTCAGTCCACCATGGGACAAGCATAAGACTGATGTTTTCTCTTTTTGGCCTCTCCACATACAATTCAGAGGCAAGTCGTGTATATTCTACACCCCCCAACCCCCAAATACATCCAAAGTCTGTCTACTCCACTCCACTTGGACTACTTCAACCACAGTGCAAACCACCACTTTCTCTTCCCTAGGAGACTTCAGTGACCTCTCTCCTTACACTCTTTGTCATTTCCCATTTCCTCATCTGTCCATGATCCATCTCTACATATGAACCAGAGAGAGTTTCTAAAAAATGTAAATCATTTCTTTTTTTTTACGTGTTATAGAATTATTTCTATTATTTAAAATTATATTTTTATATAACCAACCTTATCGTACATAGTTGGCAGCATTTTATTATGGTGATCATTGACAGAATATTCTTTTTTTAAAAAAATTTTAATTGGAGGCTAATTACTTTACAATATTGTGTTGGTCTTGTCATACATTGACATGAATCCGCCCCGGGTGTACATGTGTTCCCCATCATGAACACCCCCCACCTCCCTCCCCATATCATCCCTCTGGGTCATCCCAGTGCACCAGCCCCGAGCATCCTGTATCATGCATCGAACCCGGACTGGCGATTCGTTCATTTCTTTAAACCCACCAATGAATTGCCATCCTTTTGCAAACAAAACTGTTTGTTTGTTTTCAAGGGCTGCCATATCAAAGTACCCAAACTTAGGTGGTTTAAAACTGCAGAAATACATTGTCCCACAGTTCTGAGGGCCAGAAGTCTGAAATCAAGTTGTCAGCAGGGCCATGTTTTCTCTGATGACTTCAGGGGAGCATCCTTCCTTGTTTCTTCTAGCCTTTGTCATTTGTTGGAAACCCTTAATCTTCCTTAGCTTACTGATGCTTCACTACAGTCACACAGCCATCTTCTCCCTGTTTGTGTCTTTACATTTTCTTCCCTCTGGGTGTGTATGTTTCTGTGTCTAAAATTCTTCTTTTTATAAGAACACTGGTCATATTGGATTAGGACCCATTTTAATGACTTCACTATTTATCTCTATAATAATTCAATTTTGAAATAAGGTGGCATTCTAAGCTACTGGGGGTTAGGACTTCAATATATCTTATTTGGAGGAGACACAATTCAACCAAGAACAAAACCCCAAACTCTCTACACTGACCAATCAAGCTTTATGTAATATATATGCCCACTGCTTTCATCTCTGATCACATCTCCTACCATTTGCCCCTCTCACTATGTTCCAAGCATTTCTGCTTGACCGCTTTGCTCTTAGCATTTAATTTCAAATGTCATGTCCACAGAGAAACCAACTCTGGTCAGGCACACTATTAACTCACTCCTCTTCCTGTACTACTTCAGTTACTGTCTAGTTCATTACTCTTTTATTTTCCTCATAGCATTTGTCACACTCTGCAGTTGCCTGGTATTTATATTGTCTCTGTCACAGCGGCAGATACTACAGTTCATCCTCTTTCATCACTAAGAATCTATGTCTAGTCTGCCATGTATCCAAACCCAGGGCATGGATCATGATTGGGCCAGACCAGTCATGGCAATTGTGCTTTCCTTTGCAGAGACTGGGGCTTCCCTGGGTGGTTCAGCGGTAAAGAATCCACCTGCCAATGCAGGAGACTCAGAGACACAGGTTCAATCCCTGGGTCAGGAAGATCCCCTGGAGAAGGAAATGGCAACCCGCTCCCATATTCTTGCCTGGGAAATCCCACGAACAAAGGCGCCTGGTGGGCTACAGTCCAAGGGGTTGCAAAGAGTTGGACATGACTTAGTGACTAAACAACAGCAACAGCAACAACATTGCAGAGATTACTGTTGGAGTGGGAATGTGGCCAGGTTCTGATCAATGGGATGCAAGGGGAAGTCCGTGGGGCTTCTGGAAAGACTTTCCTCCTGATTGAAGAAGCAGAGAAAAAACAAGCTCTTCTCTCTTTCCCTGTTGACTCCTGAATTTCAGTATGATTTCTAGAGTCCCACCAGCCATCTTGTGTGCATGAATTGATCTTCCAGAGGAGAACAGAACCCAACAGTGTTGAGCATGATGAAAGTGGGAGGAGCTTGAGCTTTTGATGATACCAGGACTGCTGTACTGACTGTCAAGTTATTACTGTCTGCATGAGCACCATAAATGTCCTTATGTTTTAAGCCATTGATCTTTAAGGTTTTTGTTTCTTGCCTTGAAAGTGTCGCAAAGAGTCAGACATGACCGAAGTGACTTAGTTTGTAGTACTTTTTTCTAGATTTCATATGTGTGTATATATATATATATGTATTAATATAAGATATTTGCTTTTCTCTTTGTGACTTTTTTCATTCTATATGACAGACTCTAGGTCCATCCAAGAATAGAGATGCAGACGTAGAGAAAAGAATGTGGGCACAGTGGGGGAAGGGGAGGGTGGGATGAACTGGGAGAATAGCATTGACATATATACACTTCCATATGGAAAATAGGTAGCTAGTGGAATGTTGCTATATGACACAGGGAACCCAGCCTGGCATTCAGTGACAACCTAGAAGGCCAGAATGGGGACTGGGAGGGAGGCTCAAGAGGGAGGGGATATATGTATACATACAGTTGATTTACTTTGCTGTACAGCAGAAACTAATACAACTTTGGAAAGCAATTAGACTCCAATAATTTTTTTTTAAAAGGGGATTAAAATGTGAATAATAGTAGTATGTATGCTATCATATAATAAGATTATCTTCTTCGAAAATCGAAGGATTGATGTTTTTAAAAAGTCACCAGTTAAGAAAACAAAACAAAGTTTAATCATCCAAGTATACACAAAGCAAAGAAATATTTAAGATGAAAAAAATTTACATATGCTGGAACAAATATTAAAGAAACAGTAGTTGCTTAGGCTTCCCAGGTGGCTCAAGTGGTAAAGAGTCCGCCTGCCAATGCAGAGACCCCAGTTCAATTCCTGAGTCAGGAAATTCCCCTGGAGAAGGGATGGGCTACTCACTCCAGTATTCTTGGGCTTCTCTGGTGGCTCAGACAGTAAAGAATCCATCTGCAATGTGGGAGATCTGGTTTTGATACCTGGGTTGGGAAGATACCCTGGAGGTGGGCATTGGCAACCCACTCCAGTATTCTTGCCTGGAGAATCCCCATAGACAGAGGAGTCTGGCAGGCTACAGTCCATGGGGTTGCAAAGAGTTGGACACAACTGAGCAACTAAGCACATGTCATTAAGTGGTTATTTGGATTTAACAAATTACTGTTAAGTAAAGCACTTTGTACCTGGCACAGAGCAATCTTTCAATAAATATTTGTCATTATTTTTTGAAAAAAGACAGTAAAGCCAGGACTCGTATCTGCTATTTGTTTACTTGGTCAACCTCAGGGAAATCACCTGTCAACTCAGAACTTCAGTTTCCATACTTACAAAATAGAGAATAGTATCTACCTTATAGGATTGCTGTGTATCTCTCTAAAAGAGATAATCCATATAGAATATTTTTCAGAAAGCCCAGTAGAGAGTAAACACTCATTAAATAGTTGCTATTATTATTAATAGATATGTTTGAATAAATACTATTATATTCATGAGCATGGTAAAGACTAGTATGCTCATAGATAATTATAAATCATGCTTAGCAGACTATGCTGGTATGTTGGGATTTTACACACAAACACACACCTATCTATATCCATGTAGACATGATGGCAAATGTTGTTGGTTTTTTGCTGAGTGTCTTAATAAGTACATAGTATACGCATGCATGCATGCTGAGTCAGTTCAGTCATGTCTGACTCTTTGCAACCCCATGGACTATAGCCTGCCAGGTTCCTCTGTCCATGGGATTTCCCAGGCAGGAATACTAGAGTGGGTTGCCCTGCCCTCCTCCAGGGGATCTTCCTGATCCAGGGATCAAACCCACATCTCTATGTCTCTTGCACTGGCAGGCAGGTTCTTTACCACTAATGCCACCTGGGAAGTCCACACAGTATATATGTGTATATTATTATACATCCACCTAGAAATTTTCTGCTTTCAAAATGTAGCTATAGCAGACTGACAATGAATCTGAAACCATTTATTTGTTTGGAAAAGTAGTTAGGAAGAAGAAGAGGCTACATTCCCATTTGTATGTTAATGATGTTAGTTACCTAAACTTGGAAAATGGAATGTTCAGGTCAGGACTCTTGGTTGCCAACCTCAAAAACTTCTTTAGCTAATTAAAGCAGAAAAGAATTTATTGGCAGGATCTTTGTGGGTGTGGTGATGAGGGAGGCAGTTCACAGAATCACCAGGAAAGCTGGAGATTCAGGCTCATAAAATGGTGACAAACACGGATGGAGCCCAAAAGACCAGACTGCTCAGAATGCCATCATGGATGAACCCTGTGTCTGCAGAACACCCTTTGTCACATGCTTGGCTCTGTTGCCCTTGACATTGGCTGCTGTATCCTCTGGGACCTCCAGTGCACCCATAGGGAATAACCTCTGAATGTCTGCAGGTCTTAACCATGCCTCCTGAATGGCACATCTGGTAAGCTTGGTCACACCTGACTCTCCAGCTGTTCAGAAGAGGGAACAGGTTCTGATGGGAGAAGGCAGCCTTGGGATTTCCCGTCCTTCAGGGGTAATTGGATGATGGGAGATTCCTGTAAATATCCACTAGAGCTAACAAGAGAGAGGCAAGCTGAAAACAGAACCAGAAAAAAAAAAAAGGGTCAGGAGGGTCCCCTGAAGAATTTCCCATCCAGCTTATAGACAGCTCCTTCTCCAAAACTCTTCCCATCCTGAGCACATATGAAAAAACAGCAGGACTGTTTTCACCCCCTTTGGCATAGATAGAAATGTAAAGAGTCCTCCTTTCTCAGGAATGTTAATGATGGCTGGTAAAGTAACCATGGGTGGCACAGTGACCTTTCTGAAAAGCATGGTGATGTGATGAAAAGAGTCACGTTGCCAGATACCTACTGATAAGCTCAGAAATGGGTCCTCTGGAGCCCAAGGGGCGGAGGCAAATCTCCCTCTTGAAAGGGGCAGCAGATGGTATTCTTTGCCATCCCTGACAGAATAACTCCTGGAGGAAGCAGTGGGGCTCCATCTGGGAGAGAGCCTGTCTTCTGTGGCCAAGCAATCAATGTGTTTGCAATTTTTACACTTTCTGTGGTGCTATTGCTTGTAGGAGGCTGGAAAATTCCAACCAGGAAGAACCACACCTTTTCATGTTACTTCAGAGCAGATAGAGTGACTCTGAGAACCCAAAGGCAAAAGATAGCAGGGTGGAGTGATGAACACATGTTGAGGAAAAAATCCACAAATTATTAGGAGAAGTGAAAAGGTGGATGGACGTCAAGCTCTGATATTTGAAAATGTTGGTGGCCAAAGGATTTATCCACCCTCTCGATCTGACCCACAAAATTGAGCCAGAAAATGTGTTCATGACTCTTTCCATGGCTCTTACTCAGCTACAAGTCATTTCCCCTTTCAGATTATTTCCATTTTTAAGGTCCAATTTCCATTTGCTTTTTGATCTTCTGCTTTTAAGACATTTCGGCCAATATCATCATTGGCCAAGTGCCAAATTTCCTTTCAAGGCTTTGAACTTGTCATTTGTCCTTTATCCTTGAAAGTAGATTCTGTTTTGTGACTGGCTGGTTCCAGGTAGACTAGGTTTTCCTGGTAAAGCAAAAGAAAAGTGTGGAGATCAAACTGAAAAATATAAGACACCTCTTATAAACTTCAGCGACTGAAGTAAAGGTTCTGTGGGAAAGTAATAATGTGATTGCCTTTTTATGAATGAATAATAAATGATGTGATCTAATTGAACATAACAGTTTCAGCATCAACAATTATTGGAGGTCTCGCAAGAAATTTCTTCTGAAGTTCTATGACATATTTATTACGTTTTTATATTCTCAGTTTAATTCTTCATAGGTGTTCATGTCTAAAAAAAACATCCTGGAGGTGGGTTCATCTGACATGAAAAAAATTATAAATGGATCTTTGTGTTTTCCATAAAAAATTGCTGATGGTTTTCTGTCTTAATTTTCAGCTTTTAAGGGCAAGAATTATGAAATATTTCCCTTTGTATTCCCACAGCTCATAACAGCATTATGCAGCTAGCAGGCATTTAGCCCACACACATAGTTACCTTTGTCATTTTTCTACTAGTGGTGGTGCAGTGGGTTGGCTTTACCTGTTATTCTCACCCTCAGAGAACTCCAGGAGGCAAGGACTCCCACTTTGTCATTGTGTCTAGATCAGATCTAGAGTTTTATTCTAAATGACGCTGAACAAGGCGCTGGTTTAAGTTCTATTGTGAATTTAAGCATGGATCTGCTGCTAAAAATCATTTACTGGATAAACAACTCAGAAAAAGAGAACTCTCACCACCCACCCACAGCGTGATCCAACAGGGTAGCCTTTTGCACTTGCTACCACAGCATCTCCTGAGAAGGAGTTCGGATTCCCATGTTTCTCCTCTCTTTCTGAGAATGTCAACTTCATTCTGGTCAGGTGCTGAATCGTTAAGCAGAGTGCCACTTTGTATTTCTGTGTCTTTCTTGCGGACGCCACCTCTTTAGGGCAAAAAAGAATTAAATCCCGAATACTATGTAGCCCCTTATTAAAAATTTCCAAAACACCAAAAAAAAAAAAAAAAAGAAGAAGTGGCGGCGCGCGGGGGGGGGTACTTCCTTGCCCTTGTTAGTCCTATGGGGTCCCCATCGTAAGATGCTCTGTGGAAGGGAGCCGAGCGGTGGGCAGAGGCGGCGAGTCCCCGATACCGGGCGCCTCACATTTCCCTGGCATTCCCATTTGCTGGTGCGCTGCTGCGGCCGCACGCCTGATTGATATATGACTGCAATGGCTCTTTTCCATTTGACATTCTCTCTCTCTCTCCCTCTCTCTCTCCCTCTCTCTCTCTCTCCCTGTGTCGCTTAAACAACAGTCCTAACTTTTGTGTGTTGCAAATATAAAAGGCAAGCCATGTGACAGAGGGACAGAAGAACAAAAGCAATTGGAAGTAGCACGACCTCTTTCTAGCTCTCAGAAAAGTCTGGGGAGAAAGGAGCCCTGCGTTTCCCCCAAGGTAAGCAGGAAAACAGCGCTGACGGCTTGCCTAGGAAATTACTTCTTTCCAAAGCGAGCGTTTCATCCTCCTCTCAGACAAAGAGACAACCTTTAAATACCACTTAAATTTGCATTAATTGAATTTGCATTAATCTGTAGCGCGCTAGCATTGTGTTTTGTAAATGAACGGGTCTTTGAAGTCGGTGACAGAGCAGGGGAGCTTCGAAGAGAGGCTGGAAAATCTCCTTTGGTTGGACTGAAAGGGATTGGATTTTCAGACTCTGCGTAGTTAGATGGAACTTTGTAATGATTCTTCTATTTGTCCCCGTGAAAGGAGACAGAAGCAGCTACTCGCCGACATGGATTCCTGAAGCCCGGGTTATCTTCCCCGCCGCCCTCATCCCTCTTACAATGGGGCACTGTGAACGCGGGCAAGCCTGCGAGTTTAAAAGCGCACTGTTTACTTTTATTACTACTTATGTATGCTGCTGATCTCCTGCCAGGGCTCTGCCGGAGTGCTTAGAATGACTTCAAACAATAGGCAACATTTATTTCTACCTTTCTGTGTCACGCTTTGCAGGAATCCTGTTCCTTTGCACCTTTCTCCCAACTTGCAAGATCTTCACTTCCATAGATGCGGTCAGGAGCGCCAGGGAGAGAGGAGGATGGGTTTACTATAGGATTTGCATTCCGCAAAAAGTCCGGGGAAATGCATGTTGTTTGCCTTGGCCTTGTTGCAAAGGGTTATTTTTAGTAAATCAGCTTGTGTCTACCGCTCCACTGATGCTACCTTGCCCAAGAAGCAACCGGGAAAGGATGCTCCCACCAGCCCAGGGACCAGGACATGTAGGGATGACTCCTACAAACACCTGAGGAATATTCAGAGGGTTCTTTCAAGCTCCTGAATACAAGTTCTGTCTTTAAATGAACAATTGGGCTGTAGGAGGCCTGGGCATAACTCTTTCTTGGGGGACGGGAAGTTTGACTGTGTACAGAATGTTAATGACTCTGAACGCCCTGTAACTGAGGCTCATTGTCAGGGAGGAGCTGAGATAAACCTGCTTGAAAAAAGGTAGCCTCCCTTCTCTGCTGAGATTCAGGTGCAGGAAATGAAACTCTTTGGCAAGAGGGGAGTCCCATATTCTATGCTTGGAAACTGTCATGAATAGCAGATCCGAATGCTGTGAAGCATGTCTCTTTTCATTTATACTAGTGTATTTTAATTACAAGGAGCTGGCATTGGCAAACTGCTTCAACACCTAAATTAAATGCCAGGTGCATTTGCAAACGTAGAGATGCCTAAGATGCAGAGTTGGTTATAGGTGTTTACCAAATACCTACCATGGGGACTGCCGGATGCTTCTCAGTTGTGTGTTTAGATCAAATGCAAATATCTGCCTATTTTCTTCTCATCTGTCTGGCTTCTGAAAGTAAACTTTAGCATCCGAGTGGCCAGTTTTTATCGTGGAGCAGGAACGTGCTTTCTGGGGAAACTCACTAAGCGAACAAGCATTGTTGAATGAAAATCTGGCTTTTGAATGAGCTAATTTACAGCTTTGAGAGAGTCATTATTTATTCGAGAAAGTCTGAGAAAATACCATGGATTCTATTGCTATACAATTTTAAACTACTGCTGTTAACAAAGCATTTAGCCAAATCAAAACAATTTTTTAAACTATTATTCAGACCACGATATGTGAGTGTCTGAGCACAAAACACAATGTTCTGCATCGTTTACTTTAGCGTACATTGGGTTCAGGTAGGAGAGCTGGCTGAAGCCTTCTGGATGACCAGGTACCATCAGCTGACAGCCACAGATGGAAACACGTCTGTGGAGTTTTCAATCTTAATTCGAGTCCCAATGACACTGTCAAGGGGAAAATAAATCATTTTTCAATACATCTAACAATTTCCAACTCATTTATTTTCTCGGCCCTTGAAAAATGTGGTGAGCTTCTCGGAATTATAGCCACCAGTGGTGGCCGGCAATTTTTACTGTATTTTGAGAACTTACAAGTCAAGGCCTATTTTTCGTATTGGTTAATTATTCATGTCATCACTCTTTTGCTGTTATGCCAGTCCTGATGGATGCAAAGGTAAATGAGACACTGTCTGATGCCCTAATTCTCAGTTTCTATGCTATTTCCAGTTAGATTTTGGAACTGACATGGACTTGGCCAGTGGGCAAACTGGTCAATGAGTTCCTTGTTAGAAAGAACCATTTCACATATCTCCTGGTACCCAGATTTAGTAGAAATGATGGTCGCATACGGTCGGTTTTCTTTCCATTTATGATAAAGGAGTTCCCCTTAGGCCTTTATCATCGGATCCTGGGGACACGTCACTCACAGCTAGCACAACCCAGATCTTTCCCTCCTGGCTAGGAGAAGCCTGGCAAAAGGGCAGTTTATCTTCTCTCTGCTCTCTTGAGCCCCCTTTGGAAAGGACCACGTGCTGTCTGTATCAGGGACGGCTATGAGTCACCTACTCAGTGGCTTACATCAGGGCTGCTTGATGAATCATTGAATTAGAAACACACCCGGAGGAAGATGTAGCCAGTATCTCCCCCCACTTAGTTGTCCCGCCCCCAGGATCGAAACCAATGACCTCTGGGCCTGGCCTAAATTCCAGAGGCCCCTGGGAAGAAGTTGCTGGAAGTCCTTGCCCAAACCCAGGTCTCCATCAGAGCCACTAACAATGTTGCTTTCAAATAATCTGATCTTTTGTTTCTGACACCAGTGGGTTACTTGGGGGTGGGGATGGGGGACCCTGAAGGCAGCATCACCAGAGTCCTTGATTTGGTCCTTATCAGCAGATAATCCCCTGTGGTTGGATTAAGATGCCTCTGACTCCCTGGGGTCGGGGGGAAGGGGGCTGACTCACCCTAGCCAGCCCTCAACTTCTTGGCCAGCGGCCTTCAAGCTCATCCTCACCTCTTCCCATGACAGTCAACTAAGGCAACTTTGTCCAGGCCCCCTGGCTGAGCCAGTGGGAGCAGGAGGGATGGGGCGGCAGGTGGCAGGACAGAGAGAGGAGGGAAGCTGGGCCATGGGAGGGTGGGTGAGCCCCAAGGCCCAGATTGCTGCAGCCTGCCCTGGCTGTGATCAGCTGTCATTTCCTCTTCGTGTATGACACTGTGGAACATATTAAAATTTCTCTGGGATGGTATGTTTGGAATTCCTCTGATGCCCCACCTCACCAACTTACCCGGACAATAAAAGCAAGGTTGTAAGCCTTTGAACAGCTGGCAGGCTATATATTTCTCCTCTTTCTTTCGCATAATCTAGTTCAGAAAAGAATCCAGCTAGACTGGCAGTGCCATGTCTGGGTACTAGGTTCCTGCAAGTCCTTCCTCCACCACCTCCTCCCGCCCTCCCTGGAATCTTCCTGGGTGGCATGTGGCTTTTCTTCGCTTTTGCTCTCCACCACTCCCACCCCGCCCCCTATTCCCCTCGCCTGAGCTCCTTCCATTGTGAGCTCGTTCTTTGCTCAGTCTGTTTTGCAGACAGCCTGGGTCCTGTTCCATCCGAGGCCAACAGCCCATGAGGTCTCCCCATATCCATAGTATTCCCAGGATGTCATTCTTGGCAGCAGTTCTGCCGTACTGATCGGGGGTCTTTTTGGAGCACCCCGAGCCTGAGCCCATTCGCAGAGAGGAGCAGCCTCATGGCTCAGGCTGCCCTTTAGGCTTCTGAGAGAAGGGCTGGAGTGACCCGGGTTGGCAGGGACCGGCATACCATCACAGTGACCAGCACATCTCCAGCAAAGGGCCGGGGGTGGGAGTGCTATGGGAACGCCTGAATGCACTTCGGCCTACATTAAGAGAAATGTGGTTATTCTCTGTTTCAGGGAGAGAGACAAGTGACTTGAAACAAAGCTCCCTGGATCCTTGGACCTGGACCCACCCCCTTGCCCTGTCCTTCCCACATCCTTCCCTTACCAAGGAAAAAGAAGGACAGACAGGACTTTTAATTTGGCTAGTGTGGGGCTGAACATCTTTAGAAAACCCGTTTTGTGAAAGAGAGAGGGGAAAAATGGTTCCTGGGTTGAGCTGAACTAAAAATGCATGGGGCTAGGGAGGTGGGGAGGACTTCTCTTTTTCTCTTTAAACAGCAGAACAACAGATCAGTTTATGAGTTGCAAATGGAACGACTGGACTTCTCAATTAGACATTCCCATTTAAGAGCCTGTGTAACCCCCTAGGTGCAGCATCCTTAAAAGATGCTACTAATGTCCTCAGGACCAAAAGGTATTAAGGAGCACTCTACAAGGCAGCTTCCTATTCCTTTTCTTTTCCTGGGGCTTTGGTAGTCTTTTCCGAATTAGCTAAAGTTCATTAAAAGACCCAAAAGGAAAAATTGAACACAGCTGAATTAAAATGAGTCTTTTTTTTTTCCTGTTAGCTTGACAAGAAGGAAAAAAAAAAGAAGGAAAAGAAAAGAAAGAGAAGAAAGAACCAACTCCCCTCTGTTGCCACTTCTTGGGTTTTAATATGAATTATTCCATACAAGTCCCTAGGCTAGAGAATCTATTTAAAGACGCCTGGCAGCATGAAGAGAGAGGGTAAAAATACAACCACTCTTTTGTCCATCAAAGGTTTTCTTTGGGAGGACATTAAGAGCCTTCCTATTTTCCTGTCTGCCCCTACCAGTGGCAACATTCCAGCTGGTAGTACCCACTCCTCACCCTTCAGATCAGCAACCATAAACTTCTACATTGGCGTCCAGGAAAAAAACAAAGGGTGGGGAATCCTGCCGAAAGCCCAGTGCATATGCAGTTGGGTGGGAGTAGCTGGTACTTCAGCGAGTGCTGGCTTGGCCACGCAGGTTGCATGTGGCAAATTCACACACCCACACACTGGAGTTTTTAAGGAAGATTGTCCCATAGCATGCTTTCTGATGCAAGCTGCTCTCACATCTGCAAAGCTCTTCTCTTGTGTGTCTGGCAATAATTTGCTTGGTACCATCCATCCTTCCTGTCTCCCTCATCAGAGGGTCTCAGAGTCTGATGGGTGAGACTATACTGCTGAGAATCACACCTCCCCCCTTACCAGAGCCATTTTCAGTCGTTAGAATGTAACTCCCTGGATGGGGGGGGTCACAGTCTAGGACAACTACTTTCTTGTTAGAAAGACTGCTGATTCAGAAATGCAAAGAATGGGTAGCTTTAGGAGGCCATATATCCCTCATGCTTAGAGTCAGGAATTCATCCAATTAGAGTTCATTTTGCCCTCATGTCCAAATCTGTACATGAGCATGGTCTATAGCTTTAAACTCAGTTCTTTAAGATTTCCAGTAGATATGTTTTTCTTTTTGTTTTTTCTACAAAAACTAAGAATCTTTTCATACCATGTTCTCTCTTCCAAAGCCTGGCTCAATCCCAACTTTTTCTTTTAAGCTGTGATCCAACTGATTGCCATATCCTTTAAAAATGAAAGGGCAACAGGTTAATACATTCAAGAAAGTTGATGAGTTGTCAGAAAATGCTCAGGGGTGACCCTTCTGTGGTGCCACCCACCAACAATAGCCCTAAAGATGGAGTCTCCTTCTATCCTTTCATCAATAGGAAATAAAGATAGGAAAAGAGTAGGCCACAGGAGAAGTGAAAAAAAGAGGAGAAAGGATTATTTTTGATGCTCAAAATCTGCTACTGAAGATTTTCAAATAGCATAATTTCAGAAAGGGAAACTTCCCTTAATTTCACCTATTCCTTTCTAGGAAGAGGGACTTGAACTCTGAAGTTGCCTTCTTTACTTGTCATTCGGAAAAGAAGTCAACTCTTCAGGTGAAAAAAATATTCCCCTTGCTTAAATCTAAGTAAAATGATAAAGGCAAACACATTCCTAATATGCATGTGGCGAGTCAAAGAAATTCAATTCTTAATCAAGGTCAATTTTTCTTTAAAGCTCAAGGCAGTATTTTAAGGGCTTGATACATTTCTGTGACTTCTTCCCAATTATAGGAAATGACTTATTTTCAGAATTAGAATTTTTCTTTTGAAGTTTGAAATCTAAAGGCAGCGGAATAGCACTTCACATGGGGGCTGGCAATCAAGAGACATAACCAAAGTGTGTGTGGTTTAAGCAAAGCAAAATACAAACAGAAAACCAAAAGGCTGGTAAGTTCAGAGTGATCAGCAATAGAGGGAAACACATTTTTAATATTTATTTATTTGGCTGCACAGGAGTTTTAGTTGTGGTATCCAGGATCTTTAGTTGCAGCATGTGGGATCTAGTTCCCTGACCAGGGATCGAACCCTGGCCCCCTGCATTGGGAGCGCAGAGTCTTAGTCACTGGACCATCAGGGAAGTCCTGGGAAACACATTTTTATGTGATTGGCTTTTTTTTCACTTTGAAAAAATTGGTATTGGCGTATAGTTGATTTCCAATGTTGTGTTAGTTCAGGTGTGCAGCAAAGTGAATTAGTTATATGTGTGTATGTGGTGGGGGCGTGCTTCCCTGGTGGCTCAGATGGTAAAGAATCTGTTGGCAATGCAGGAGACCCAGGTTTGATCCCTGGGTTAGAAAGATCCCCTGGAGAAGGAAATGGCTACCCACTCCAGTATTCTTGCCTGGAGAATCCTATGGAAGAGGAGCCTGGTGGGCTACAGTCCATGGGGTCGCAAAGATTTGGACATGACTAAGTGACTACACTTTCACTTTCACATATGTGTGTGTGTGTGTGTGTGTATGTATTCTTTTTCAGATTCTTTTCTCATATAGTTTATTACAGAATACTGAGTAGAGTTCCCTGAGCTTTAACCTTGCCCCTTTGACATGAATCTTTGTCTGCAAGTGTTGCTTCCAGATTGCCACAGGAGGGGATTCAGTCTTCAAGTCCCATCACTAGGCAGAAAAGGCAAATTGGATGGGGAAAGGAAATACTGAGTTGCTCTATTGTTTATGCCCAATTTCTAACTAAGGGCTCTACAGCTGTTAGGTGAGATCACTACCCACCATTCCAGAAAGCTGTTGTGGGTGAGGAGATGCAAATACAGCTTTGGAAATGCTTTGCTGGACACTTTGAAGAAACGCCAACATACTCATTTGGCTCCAGGGTGAACAGGAGCTTGTACCCTGAGCTAACACTGGTTATCCCTCTTCTCCTGAGGCCATAGCACAGCCAGTGGTCCAGTGGCAGAGCAAGTATCAAATTATATCAGTACAGGGGGTCCCCAGAACACCTGGGAACCTTTTCTTTTCTACAGGGATAGTGCACATTCATGTTTTGACGAGACAGAGTGCCCTGTGCTGGGTGTCTCAGAACTCCCCTGCTTTTCTTCCAAAGGATCTTACGCAAGGTGAGTGGTGGAGTATGTCTCAGTCCTTATGTGAAAGCCCCTTCCTGGGAGAGAGTGGATGAAATGAAGGAAATGATCTCCTTCTAGAATTTCGCTATCTGAAATCATTGAAAGGGCAGTGACAGATTTGAAACATAAAAATCATGCTTCCTCCATCTCTCCTGATACTTCTTTTGTGGCTTCCTCTCTCCCTATTATTGATAAAAGAATGGAAGTGGGCTCCATGTTTAGGGCTATTGTTGATTTTTGGCACTGCAAAATGGCTACCCTATACCTTTTCTGATAGCTCATCACCATATCAGTCACAGCTTTTAGTGGAGTGGATTTACAGAAATAATCCAAACTTCCAGAGGAGAAGCCTTCAACTGTATCCTACTTCTTGACACATGGGTAATCAGACTTGGTCATTTCCAATTTATGTAAGCTTTGTCCTCTAAAAGTCAGTTATGTCAACCGTTAAGAACTCAGAATGAGTCTTTGTATAGAAACTATAGAAGCCTACAGAAGCCCAGCATAGGATCCAAAACCCATACCCAATGGACAAATCTTTTAGTACAACTCCCAGCCTAGAAGGGCTTCCCTGGTGGCTAACATGGTAAAAGAATCTGCCTGCAATCCAGAAGACCTTGGTTTGATTGCTGGGTGGGGAAGATGCCCTGGAGAAGGGAATGGCTACCCACTCCAGTATTCTTGCCTGGAGAATCCCATGCACCGAGGAGTCTGGCAGGCTACAGTCCATGAGGTCGCAAAGAGTTGGACACAACTCAGTGACTAACACTAACTAATGCCCAACCTAGAGCTTCAGGAACCCTAGCACAACATTTCCATAGATGCTTTACCAAGCAAAGTGCCTTGATCTTGACGACATTTGCAGAGAAGAAAGTTCTTCTAACCAATCTTCCTCTTCTATCCTGAACCAGAGCATCACAAATGGCCCCACTAGGGCATGAAGATCTGTGACTCAATCCATTAGGAATAAGGGTCATTCACAGGAAAGGTGCAAGAAGGTTGAACTCAGTCTGTATCATCATCAACATCCTCAGTTGAAAGAAGTTTAAGTTTACCATGATTGACTACTATTAGTCTTACTCTTCTCCTCATTTGGTAAAGACTGGAAAGAAACACTTCAAATTTTAGGACAGCTTTAAGAGAAATAAGAACTGGTTAAGTATCTTCACTAACTGCTTCCTATTATTAACAACATGTTATTAATTTATAAATCATAGTACATTCAAACACCAAGTCAATTGATTATTAAGGCCTGATTTCTGGGCACCAATATGGCCTCATCTAGTGTCAAATCCTTATAGTTTGACCTTCAAATTTTGGCTTAGGCCCCACATTAGAACTTGTTTGGACTTTTCTGTGATCATTAACTTCTTGAATAAGAAAAGAACTTTTTCTGTAGTATTTCTTTGGGGACCATGTAGCCCCAAAGCAGACGTGTACTCTGAGAAGCTTGGGTAGAGTTAGAGAATGTTAGAAACAGATGGAACCATAGAAATATCTAGACCAATCTGTTCTTTTTGTTGATGAGAAAACTGAGTGCCAGAGAAGGCAACTGACTTGCTCAAGATCTCACAGCCAGTGACAGGAAAATAGGTAGGGCTCAGAGTTTTCAGCTCCTCAATATAGCCTTCCTTCTGCCAGAGCAGACAACAGTAGAATGCCCTTTGAGTTTCGGAAGGTTGTAGAATAGTTATTTAATATTTCTGATAAATGAATGTAAGACACCAGGTTGCAGGGCACAGGCTAGAAATAGGTTTGGGGAGGAAGAGATGAAAACTGTAGATAGGTGGGAGTTTGGATCACAGTGAGTGGTTCCTCTGGATTTCCTGAAAAATCAGAATTTGAAGTTTCAGTCAGGTTCTAGGTCCAGTCCTCCCACACCAGTCCTGCCCCAGACAGTAAAACTATTCCATCCAAGGACACACACACAGGTGTTGCCACTTGACAGTTGGTCAGAAATTACTTCTATTCCCAGTCCTTCTTTTTCACATTCCTCTTTATCCTAGCCTTTGATTTATTGCTTCCTTCTTGGGCTCTATTTCTTGTTCCCTTGTGCTTGTTCCATCTCTTTTCTTCCTCACTATCACCCCTGAGTTTGGTCATGTCTGCCTGGAGAAGGAAATGGCAACCCACTCCAGTATTCTGGCCTGGGAAATCCCATGGACAGAGAGGAGTGTGGCGGGATGCGGTGCAGGGGTCACAAAGAGTTAGACGTGACTGAGCGACTGAACATGCCTTGTAATGCAGGCTGGGAGAAAAGAGGCTCTCCGAGCCTAGAGAGCTGTTGTTTAATCCCAAGGATGTCATCTTTCTCCTAAGATGACTCTGTGGGGGCAAGCATTGCCTCCCATGCTCTGCCATCTCTAAGTGTAGAACAGACACCATGCTTGAGATGCCAGAGGCAGGAGCTGCTCCCTCCCCACTGACCTTGGGGCTGCCCCTTCTTGGAGATACCTGGGGCGGGCAGGCTGGAGAGCTGCCTTTGGGTGAGCCCAGGCTTGACCTCTTCGTTGCTACTGATGTGCTGTCAGATAGGAATAATATAAAAAACCATTCATTGAGCACATGGGATGCTTTATAAAATCCAGCATGCTGTTTACAGTTTATAAATTAAGTGCCTTGGGAAGAGCATCTGACTTATTCTCCAAGGCATCTCGTTGACTAGATCCAATTGGAATTCTTTGAGTTCCTGGGAAGGGGCTACTTAGCACTTCACACTCTCTGATGAGACTTTGAGTTTTTGTTTTTCTAATTCCAGTGTGAAGTGTTATCTAGTGGCAAGCTTTCTTCCACTTTTAAATGTCTAATTTTGTGTGTGTGCAATTCCTTTGAGAGAGGCTCTATGTTCTGCCATCTTTACCTTACTCATGCCTGAGATGATTGTTTTCAATGATAGCAAACATCGAATAATTCTGTTGGCACACTGACGTCATTCCAAAGTCATTAGATTTCATCTGCTTAACTTGATCTTCTTAGGAACGATGCAATGGATGTTGCATATGAATTAGATGTTAAGCGAGTTCATTGGCATGTCCAAAAAGATTACCCAGAAAGACAACAGGCCAAGACTTTTTGCTTGTGAATGCAGTGAGCTGGAAGAAGGAACTAGAATAGGACTTATTTTTCTTCCTGACCCTTAAGTCTCATCTACTAGAGCAAAAGGAGACTCATAGTAGCTGTTCAGTGTGAATATGTGTTAAATATATGTTTGTAGAAAGAAGCTGCAGGAGGTAAAACCTGCATGTATTATACTGAAAAACAGTCCACAGGGGAAATATGGATGCTGAGTACCACCCTCCCTAGTCTGGCAAGAAGGGTACGAATAAGGCCACTCGGCACATGTCACTTGTCTTAGCCGATTGCTGGAATAACTTGTGTGAAACCAGCACTTTATCCTTTGCCAGGGAGAAGGTCAGCCCAAGAGTGAGTTGATCTGTGGATACAACACCATCTCTCACCCAGGAGGCTGGGCCCGCTGTAAGCTCTGCTATATTATTTCGCTGAGGGTGACAGGTGGGGAAATCTGGGCACCAGTTGTTCTTTTCCACTGGTATCATTTGGAGGGTAGCTCCAAAGTCGGGCACGCCAGCCTACGTGCCTCTCCTGCCGGCAGAGGCTCCACATTGGAGCTATTAGAATGTGGGCTCTGTATATCGGCCAAGTTCATGTCTCAGAGACTGTATCCGGAGAACGGAGCAACCCAGGTCTACTGAGTTCAATGAGACAGTCACTTTCTCACTCAATCCATCACTGGCTGGGCTGAGGTTCTAAGTCTTCATTGGCAGCATTTGATTTTTATGCTACATGACTTTAATAAAATTAAAGCAAGTCAAAATTAATTTAATTTTGAGAAAAATAACAGAAGCTCCTACAAGACAGACATAGATACCCCCAGGCTGCCATCAAAGGGGGATCTCATCTCGAGTGATGTAAATCTCCTTCATTCCTGATTTTCCTCTTTGCGAGTGCTTCCCAGGGCACTCTGTACAACCTCACCTGTGCACATCCAGACCAACACAATGTTAAGGCAACTTGACATTAGAATCACTCTTTTCTTAAGCATTCTGCTTACTACTTCTTTAACACAGCAGTGTTGGTTCATTCAATTTGATCACAAGGCAAAAATCCCAGTGTTCTGTTGTAAGGATTAGACTTACATGCTCCAAGGGTTCTGTGAGTTCTGTGGAGTATTTACACTGTTGCTTGCATTCTCATGTCAGAGTTTAATATAACAACTGAACAAAAAGTATCATGCTTTATGAGAGTGTTGAAATGAAAACATCTATTTCTTATTAATGGTGAAGCAATATTTCTTCTGTCATTCTTTTATACTTTATTACTACTTCTCAGGTCAGCTTATTATCTTTAAAGAGAAAATCAAATAATACAGTTACATTTTGTATGACATTAACTAGCTCTTTATCAGTATAAACGTCATAACATTTGCTTACAAAATTATTTTATTCACCTTTTGGGAAAAATTTTTTTTGAGCTGTGCTTGCAATTCAGAATATTACTACTAGGTGGCAGTAGTGCACAAGAACAAACTGGTCCATGGGGAAAACTATTTGAGACTAGCATGTCTTCCCATATTTCTAAGTAACAAGTTTAAACACTCAAAGTGGCACAAACATCAAACATCCATTAACTTCATTACTATTTCTAAGCCAAGATTTGATTTGAAAAGAGAAAGTATTATTTTTTTAATGAAATTTTGGGTAGGTAATACATTTGCACCTGGAGAAGGAAATGGTAACCCACTCCAGTATTCTTGCCTGGAGAATCCCATGAACGGAGAAGCCTGGTGGGCTACAGTCCACCGGGTCGCAAAGAGTCGGATACGACTGAGCGACTGAACGGAACGAAACGGAATACATTTGCAAGTTCAGACATCTACAAATTAAAAAATGATATATAGCAAAAAGTCTTTTTCCCAGGCCTCCAACTCCCACACATAACTAACTGTATAGTTTCTTGAGTATCCTTTCAGAGCTTCTCTATGTAAATACAAATTAACATAAATATATATTCTTATCCCTCTTTAACACAAATCAGTAGAGTTTCTGTATTTCTCTTTATAGAAGTACATAGTATTTGATTGTATGAATGTTGTACAATATATTTAACCAGCCCCCTACTAATGGAAATTTTGTGCTGTTTCCAGCTTTATGCTATGACAATCAATGCTGTAGTGAATAACCATACGCTTGTGTGATCTCACATGTAGAAGAGTTCTCCAGAGTGAAATTGCTGGTCTAAATTATATACATTTTTGGCTTAATAAATATTGCCAAATTGGCTTCTATAGAATTTGTACCAATTTTTACTGTACTGTCTCCAAAATAGGCTTGTTTTCCCATAGCCTTGCCAACAGAGTACATAATTAGACTTTGGGATTTTTATAAATCTGACTGGTTGAACAAAGTATCTCAAAGTACTTTAATTTTCATTTCTCTTATATAAGTGAGGGTGCCCATCTTCTATATTTAAGGGCCTGTTATATTTCCATTTCTGTGGAATAAATGTAAATGCCAACTCATACCACCATACATACACACACCTTTATAGGATTTTGTTGTCGATGTCATCGCTTGTTTTTACCATCATGCTGTGCATGCTTTTCTTTCAGTTGCTTTGCTCTTTTAGCCATACCTCCTGGCCATGGCTCTGAAAAGAAGTTGGCAGTGGAAAGGGAAGGTCAGGACTGGAATGTCTGCTTTTCCCCTTCATCCCCTTGCCATTGATTCCTGGGGGAAATATCTGTAGACCAGAGTGGTGAAAGGAGAAGTCCAATAAATTCTCTTTCTGAGACTAATTAAGGCTTCAAAGAGACAGATAACCACTTGGGAAAATATAGTCATATTGAAACTCAGGAAATGGTCAGTAATACCTCAGCCTCTTGACATGGAACTGAAGAAAGCTCTGGCTCTTTGAGCTGGTCTTGCTGACTTTCAGTGTAACAAGCAGAGGAAAACCTAGAATATGCAGCTGAAAAGAAAGCAAAAACGCTCTTCTGCATCTTTTGCTGATTTGGAGCTTTAGGTTCAGGTTTGGTCAATTTCAGTGAGATGTTACCATTAGTGTGCACATAAAGGAAAGTGGTGCAAAGCTGCATGCAAATATGGTGTCTTGAACTTTAGGATTATTCTCTACATATGAAGATGGGGGTAAAGGGATCCAAAAGTATCTAAAATGTTGGCATTTTTGATCAAGAGGGGGCTGCAGATGCCATTTTTTCCTAACTTCTATACAGATGAGGAAACCGGGGCTGAAACAGTTCAAATGATCCTGTACATGATCCCCAGCTAATGAATGGCAGTGCTAGAATCCAGGTGAGTCCCCTCATTACTGTTCCCTGCCCTTCCTGCAATTTATAGGGCTTCCCTGAAACACATGTGCTCAAGTTTTGCCATTGCCAGGGATGCTCCACTCTGAAACAGCCCTGTCTCACATACCTTTTTCCACCTGGGATTCCACCATCCCACACTCACAAGACAGCTAAACTGAGGTTAAGGGGGTCTGGGGCCACTCTGTTAGAGGAATAGTAACCAACTTTTATGGACTAGAACTTCATCTTATCAATACTTTGCCATGTTTATTCAGACTTTTTGTGAGTAGGAAGCTTAAAAAGATGTTGTACTATGAAGCAAAATAATCAAACTTTTATCTGAAATACCTTTGAAAGCTTCTCTGAAGCTTTAATTATTGTGTTCCTTTTGTTTTTGATGTAATGTCAAGTCCTCCAATTTTCCTAAATGGTTGAAAATATTTTTGATGCTCTCTGTCTTCTGGTGTGATAATGTTGGCCATGCCTTGGGGGTGGGGTTACAGGGGTGATCTGAGCAGACTATGGACCCGAGTCCTTTGTCCAAGAGGTATATGCTTTAAAAAATGAGGTAGATTTCAGGCATGGCATGATCCCACTTTAATGACAAGTCTCTGCTCCAACAACCACTTACTTTTTCAAATTATACCATGTGCTTGTGCTACAAAGGCTCTTCAGAAATGTGTGAGTCTGTTGGCAACTATACATGTGTTGCCTTAACCACACTGGAGAGCAGTTAGCATAATGTGTATTTCCGATGCAGCTTATCATTGATGCTGGGTGGCACGGAGCTTCACACAAAAACAGGATGAGCCCAGAGTGCAGAAGTGGAAAACTAGGTGGATGGATGGATTAGACTTGAACATGGAAAATGTGCTTCCTTCCCATGGGACATGCCCTGTGTTCATTACTGCTGACCTGCCTGCTCTCTAGCCCTGGAAGCTGATATGGACATCGAAGATTACTGAGCTACTAAATAGACCCTCTTGCCCCCACCAGCCAGGACTAAGAATGAGACCACCCAACTGAGTTATACTATGGCCAGAACCACATGGTTAAATCTTGACTATGGGTTCAAACTATCCTTGTTCCTTGGAACATGGACTCCAGCAACTAAGGTCAACATGTACTTTCATTAAACCATTGTGTCCACCTTCAAATGATTTTAAATATATACCATAAGCTATGGGGGAAGCGGTATGAAATGGCTGACAGTTTGTGAGAATGACACTCTAGAAACCAATATTCTCAACTCATAAATGACATGGAAAAAATTCTACTCAATACCTCCAGGGTTCCATTAGTTTTTCTGGGTAAATGTTTCTGGGGAAAATAATTTCTGCTTTCATTCCAGTTGTGCAGCAGATACAGTGATGGTGGACCGCGAGTGCAAAGAGTAAAGACGAAACTCTGGCATACAAAGGACAATGACAAACAGAAAACTCCAACCAGATCCTGCCCTTTCTTTGAAAGGAACTGGAGCCTAGGAGGTGAAGGCATTTCCAATTTTTTAGTCCTCTGCCTCCCTCTGCTGTTCTTCTTGAGAAGTTTTCCCTTACAACAATGAGAAATCATGTACTAGCTGCATCCTTTTCTATGCTCTCCCTGCTGGCGCTAATGGGAGATACAGACAGCAAAACAGAGAGCTCATTCATGATGGACTCGGATCCTCGACGCTGCATGAGGCACCACTATGTTGATTCTATCAGTCACCCGCTATACAAGTGTAGCTCCAAGGTAAGACCAAGATCTCTGTGAGAGTGTCCTTACTCCCAGAAACAGGAGAGAAGGCCTATTCTTATAATAAGAGATGGGGAACTATATGGCTGACCCACAGGGATTGCCACAGAATCATGCTTTTAGGGTTTCCCACCATGCTTTCAATTGTTGTCAACAAAGCTGCCTAACTGACCATGTACACACCCAGCTACCTTCACTCTATTCAGACTGCTCAAAGTCAATAAGAAAGGCTGGAAGCTTCCACAGTAAAGTCGATGCTAAGCTCAAGGCGGGAGGGGTATGTTTTATCCTTGGCTGTGAAATTGATGAGCAGTGGTATCCTTCTTCAAGAAAGAAAAAAGGTGTCTACATGTTATCATAACTCCTTCTATCTCTACCAGCAATGAAGAGGAAGGGAATACAAGCAATATGATTGTGCACTGGAACATACTTCTTGGTGGGCTCTTCAAATAGTTTCCTGATCCATGCCTTTCTCTTACTGCCGTGTTTATGTTAAAATGAATTCAAAAGAAAAATGGCCTTTTGATAAGTTATTATTTTACCTTGATTATACAAGTCATTCCTGTTTGGTGCAGGTTTTATATATATATATATATTTTTTTGCACAGGCAAAAATGATGTCTCGGTGTTGAGATGGAGCGTATGAAGTAATACCATGCTTAAACATCACCAAGAGTGGTCAGCCACATGGACCACCCAGCAGGGGGGCACACAGTAGGGAAAAATAGACTCAGAAGGAGACTTCTCATGACTGTCACTGCCTCCAGTCACATGAATGAAATTTTCCCACATTTGGTAAATAAGAATTTGTTTAGCCCAACCTCAGAGATTTTCATTTCTAACCCTGAAACTAAAACCACTTAAATATTCTCATATGGCATGCATTTTTAAAATTACCAGTATAATTAAGAAATTTTGGTAATATCAACCACTAAAATTGAGCCCATATAAGTTAATGACTCTCCTCTCCATTTAAAAACATTATGACTTCTGTCTCCTGTTAAAATTTCCATAGTGTCTCTGAGTATAGCTCAGTGATGATGACTTGTTTTAGTTTAGGGGGATCAGAATTTGGATTAACTCACTTTAACCAAAACTTCTTATTTGTACTTGTTGAACTAAAAAAAGCAGTAAATAGATAAACTTGAAATTTTGCAAGCCTGCAATTCCTTCTTAGGAAAGACTATAAAACAAATTGAGAAAAAACAATAGGACATGTTCTCACAGCTGTGATTGCTGAGAAGCTGTAGGCCTGAGGTGAGATGGACTAGAGCAATTACTCATTACTCTCACTCCCCCTACAGAGAGCACTAGTATTTCATGTTTCTTATTCCATGGATGATTTCTCCCTCTACTGAGTTGTCCTCTATAATCATGATTCTTTTTAAAAAAGAAAAAAATAAATCAGGGACTTCCTTAATGGTCCAGTGGTTAAGACTCTGCACTCTGACTGCAGGTTCAATCCCTGGTGGGGGCACTAAAAGATCCCATGTGTTGCAAGATGAGGCCAAAAATAAGTTAAAAAGAAAGGAAATAAAATTATTTCAAAGAAAGTGTTCACTTGATGATAGGAAAGAACAGGAAAATTGAAGCATTACTAAAAACTAAAGAACAAGCTGAGATTTGATGAAATGATGGTGGAGCGGCTTAGCAATTATCACATTAGTTAAGGAAAGGTCAAAGAAGAGATAGCCTTAACTCGAACCCATCAAACTCATGGTACTTGAGCATGAATCCTAGAAACAGACTTTAGTCCACCTTTGTTCACCTCTGTTTCTTCCAGAATACCATGATAAATAGCACAAAATTGTGATTGTAGAAAAAATGTTTGTAATTTCATGGGAACAATCTGTTTTCAAACATAACAAACTATCCCTAATATAGCAGTAGTTTTATGTAAATGGTGCTTGCAATTATAAACCTTGCTTCCTTGGCCATAAAATATGCCTGGCAGAATCTCAATTACCCAGACCTTCTCTGGATTAAATTTTCTGTATGTATTCAGGAGTAAAAATTGCTTTTCATTTTGAGATGTTCTATAAGTCTTAATTCTTACAGACTCAGGCTAGTTTATCTGGTGTCTGGCCTTTGAAAGACAGATAAAGGGGAGCTTTTTGACTCATGCTCAGGGAAGAAACAGCATTTGCTTAAAATTTTTAAATGTGTCAGGCACCTCATACTATATGATCTAATCATTGCTGACAAACCTATGATAGAAGGCTTTATCATCCCCATTTTACTGGTAAGGAAAGCTGAAACCTGAAAGAAGTGTTAAGTAGACTGGTCAATGTAAGTTAGCTCAGGATTGGCAATGTCTGCCTTGGAGTGTTCATCTATCAATTCATCTTTCATTCAATTCATTCATCTTTCATCTGGCTCTTCCTATTTTGGAGATATGCAAATAGAATGTAAGAGCCACTATTTATTTTTTATTATTTAAAAAAATTTACTGAAGTATAACTGATTTACATTGCTGTGTTAATTTCTTCTGTACAGAAAAGTGATTCAGTTTTACATACATATTGATATATATATGTGTATATATATATATATATATATATACTTGTTCATATTCTTTTCCATTATGGTTTGTCACAGGATATTGAATATAGTTCCCTGTGCTATACAGTAGGACCTTGTTGTTTATCCGTTCTATATATAATAGTTTGTCTCTGCTAATGCCAAACTCCCATTCTTTCTCTCCCCACCCTTCTCCCACTTGGCAATCACAAATCTGTTCTCTATGTCTGAGTTTGTTTC
Organism: Moschus berezovskii; assembly: GCF_049115385.1. Classification (NCBI taxonomy): domain Eukaryota; kingdom Metazoa; phylum Chordata; class Mammalia; order Artiodactyla; family Moschidae; genus Moschus; species Moschus berezovskii. Next base: position 42,100,847 of record NC_142488.1, on the reverse strand, counting down.
TATTTTGTAGATATGCTGATTGATACTGTATTTTAGATTCCACATATAAATGATATCATATGGTATTTGTCTTTCTCTTTCTGATTTACTTCACTTAGTATGGTAATCTCTAGATCCATCCATGTTGCTGCAAATGGGAGCTGGTATTTAGAAGTCTAGGTTCAACTTCTGGTTTGCTGAAAATAATGATTTACACTCAACAATATCTGTAGAAAAATAAAAATAGTAGAGAAAGCTTTTCTGGGAGCCTTCCATGAGACTGTTTCCCCTCACTCTGAACTTGTAGCTGGCCAGCCCCGGGGGCCTGTCACCTATCTCCTAGAAATTTTGGAAAGGGATGACAAAGTCGAGCAGAACGGACCAGCCACCATGTTCCACGAAGGAGGTCAGTGTGGCCACAGGTTATGATGTGCCTGCTGACTTTCAGTAACACCTTCTAGGACTTGGTGCAAAAATTCAGGGAGTGGCAGCTTCATTGACAGTCTTCCCTGGAATTTTTAGTAAAGGTGGTAGAGCAAACAAGTAAGGGGTCAGAGGTTAGTGGAAATGAGTTATCTGGGGAATCTTCAAGGGAACTGAGGCATCCCAGGCTTTGAAGTGAGAGAGACCTGGTTTTAAATTCCAGTTCCCCAGTTTGTAAAATTCCAGCTTCACACCCACTAAGGGTGACTTAGGGGCAAGTGAAAGCATTCTTTGGTGCCTCAATTTCTTCCTATGTGAAGCTAATGCTGTCTTCCAAAAGGTATGGGTCTGGGTATTGGTGGTAATATTTGTAACGCATCCAGCTTAATATCTGGCATCTAATAGATATTAATAAATGATAGTGTGATTTTGATGAAGTTTTAAACTGGACAGGTGTTTAGACTCACTTTTCTATTTCAGTCACCACTGAAACCTCAATAAGTATTGGGATCTCCTACAGCCTTAAAGGATTAGGAAAATGAAGCTCACTGCAGTTCTTGTAAAACACAGAGACCTGGTGGGGGTGGGGAAGCGCTCAGAGGGGCAAAGTAAATGTAAGCCACTGTACTGGGTGCTGAAAGGGAGGATCAAAGTCAAAAGGGAACAGATCGAGCCGCTGACCTCCCTTCTCAGGTGAGCGGAGGAAGGAGGGCTTGGAAGGGTATGTTCTGGATTCGGGCCAAGGAGAGGTGTTCAGGAATCAAGGCTGGGAAAGCGAGTCCACAGGACAGGGCTGTGAAGTCTGAGCTGGGGGAGGAACAGGAGATGGCACCAAGCCAGGAGTGGGGAAGAAGGGCATATGGTTGTGTGAACTCTGAAGAGCCACAGGAGCAAGCAGGCAGCGGCCAAAGGAGAAGAAGGAGGAGGATTCAGGGGACAAAGCCTGGGGAAATTCCCTAAGGAAAGGGTACCTGTGATGCCCAGGCTGAGCCTCAAGGTTGAGAAGGGGCGATTAGGATCCCTGAGCCATTTCCTAGTGCTTCCCATGAAGCTCACCACATGGTAGGAGAAATGAGGGGAATCGGGGATATTGAGTTTATAACACAATTGCCTACTGGACGGATATGACTTGATTTTTTTTAAAAGGAACAAATTTATACTGTGGTGGGTAGTTGAGGCACAAAAGTTAAAAGAAAACACAGGCTACATTTTTACCCTCATCATGCTTACAAGTAAAGCAAGGAGAGAGGAAAGGGGAGCAGTCAGTGTGCAGGAGTCTCTTCATGTCAGCTTGAGTTGTAACCAGAGTGAAGGGACCAGGTTCTAGCTGGAATCCACCAAGTTTCCACCCGCCCTATGAGAGCTCACCCCACCACCCACAACTATTTCCTCCCCCTGGGTGCCATTTTGTGGATGCCTTAAGCCTGACACGGACCCTTCGGAGGTTGACCTGGGTCTCTGGAGATATGCTGAACAGTCATTTATCAATGATGTTGGTGAGGTGAGGAAGGGGAAAAGCAGAGGTGAATCACGTACATGAGGAGAAAGTGGGGTGCTTCAAGGGGTGCCATGGAATAAGGGATGTTCACTGCAAAGAAAGCGCAAAAAGTTGTTCTCACTTGATTGAGCTAAAATAGCCAAAACCTTATTCTGATAGTGAAGGATGGAACAGGTGGGTCTTTATTCTGATAGTGATGGAGACCATGACCTGCACCAGGAATTCATGGGGTCTCCACATGACGGGAAAAGAAAGTGGCTTTGGAGAGGGTAAGTATTTCAACAGGGGTGATGAAAACCATCTGTGTTTGGGTTTTCTCCCACACGGAAGATGCTTGTGTATTGCAGCAAAAGACATAACTATCTAAGAACTGTGGTAGGTCACCAGAGAGAGTGGGAGCCTGAGGTATCTGGCTGCAATCCTTGGGCCGGACCCAGGAATCACAGCTGGCTACAACCCTCACAATGTAGCCTGAACTTGTTCATGACCAACTAGCATCTTATGCTAGAAACTTGAGAGCTTGAAAGGCTGACTTTTATGCCCTGATGGTATAGCACCACAGTTAGGAGAGAGAGCTCAGGAATCGTGGGGTCTTGGTTCAAAATCTTGGCCCTCCATTGTACAGCTGTGTGACTTCAGGCAGATAACTTATCCTCTGCCTTTGAATTTCTTAATTTGTAAAGTGGGGAGCGTTTACCTTTTGAAATGGTTGTTAAGTATTAAGTTGCCTGTAAAGGGCTTGGCGCAGTGCCTGGAGCCTAGTAAATGCTCAATACATGTTATATATCATCATCATTATTATTCTTTTACTACTACCCAAGGACCTTCTGTTGCTCTTAGCCTCAGCACATGGAAATCAGATTAGAACATGAAAAAGTCTATCCTTGAGCAAATACTATGAACCCAGCAGCTCCGTTTATATTAAAAGGAACTAGATTTCACATCCAGCCAGAGCCAAGCAATTCCAAGGTTGGGGAGTTACAGTGAGGCTGCTGGAGAAGTTGCCTAACTTCCTAGCATCAAGCCATAAGATAGCAAAAATTGAACCTGACCAAAGGCAGATACTATGTATCTGTCACACACACACACACACACACACACACACACACACACACACACCCCACCGCAAGCTGTGAAAAATCAGTAGAAGTTTGTGTGAGCAATAACCACCTATTGAACCCACTCCTGTAGGGGTGCAGCACCATGTGGGTTCTTTGTCCAAAAATGTTCATTTCTTGATTTGATAATGGAGCAGTGTGTATGATCTCCATTAAGGGTAATTAAGTGCACTGCAAAATGCAGAGGAATTAATACAATACAGCCAGGTATGAGAAATGTGCTTGAGCATAAGCTGGGGGCCAATGTGTTTTGGCAGGTAAACTGATATTTGAAGGTGTCAAAGTCTATTGAACTGAAGGATGGATTGGTGGCCAGTTAGAGGGTGTGTGGTATCATCCAATGAATTGCTGGGAGGTTGTGGGAGTCTTTGAATCACTGGGGAATGGAGCTGGGCAAGAGACTTGACAGTGGAGGAGATATTATTTAGGACTGCCATCGTTCTTAGAAGACTCAGCTGTGCTTAAGTTTGGAGATAGTGTTGATGGGTCCCAAGAAGCCCATACATAAGAAAAAGGTCAGACTCGTGTGGTTATATGGTTAGGACTCCATATCGTAGGCAGGTCAAAGTAGATAAGAGTAAGGGGTGAGTTGGCTCATGCCTCAGGAAACTATCTGAATATTAGAAGGCATGATATTACAGTGCCTTAGACTAGGGGTTTGGTTTTAGACAGACCTGGATTTGATTTCAACTCTGCCTTTTACCAGATAGGTGAGTCTGGGGAATTATTTTAAACTCCCTAAAGCCTCAGTCTCCTCGTCTGTAATAATGTTACAGATAATAACAGTACCTTTCACAGAAGATTGTTATGAGAATTAAATGAAATAACATGCTGTAAGCACTCGATAAATGTTAGCTGCCATCATTGGAAGTGTGTGCATGCTCAGTGGTGTCCAATTCCTTGAGATCCCATTGGTTCTTCTCTCTATGGGATTTTCCAGTCAAGAAAACTGGATCGAATTACCATTTCCTTCTCCAGGGGAATCTTCCTGATCCAGGGATGGAACCTCTCTTACATCTCCATATCTCATTTGGATATGACACACCTATATGTCTTTGCCCTTCTGAATGAAGTCTGCTGGCACAGCTTAGCTCTATCCATCCAGACTGAAACTGAATCTTGAAAGACTCCATTTGTAGAGGTGATGCTTTGAAGAACTCTTCATCTGCCTAATAGATGATCCACATTAGAGATGAGCAATTTTAACATTACTCCAAAGTGAGATGTGAAGGAAAAATACCCATGTACTATCAAGGGTGAGAAGAGACTGGGAAGACCTTGAACTCTTTCTCTCATTAGATGGATGGAGAGGGCACCAATAACTGGCATGTGTGATATAGACTTGTGACATAGTCTCTCAAAACCAGTTTCAGATCATGTCTGCTTTCCCCGTCAATGTGAAGAGCAGGCAGGGTAGAATTGAAGCTTTAATACAAACAAAATGACTTACAGCTGCCATTATTTCCCTGCCTCTGTGACCTTTCAGAGAAAATAAATCAGTAGGTCTAGTCCAACATATCCTTCACCAAGCCCTGCTAGTCTCATATTCTCTTGTTGGTTGCTAAGAGATTATTGAATTCACCCCAGCATCTTTTCAGATATTGATGTTAATGAGTTCTAATTACCAGAAGTCATCTTTTCCTTTTTGAAAGATGGGCAGGCCATTTACTTCTTTTAATTCTTGGGCTTTAAATACTGTCCTATGATATTAGAGATAATAGCTGGTGAGTTTTCAATAATAATTGCTAATTCTTAAAATACCATGAGATAAATGTCAAAGAGTTTCATGCTTATTTATGGATCGTTTAATCTTTTATTTGAATAGTTCCACTTTTTATGTTCTTGTGGGTTCTGGAAGTACAGGGTAACTTTTTTTCCATCATTTAATATGAAATTCAACAAGCAAGACTCTCCCACATAAACAGACCAATAATCTCATGTTTCCACCACCTTCTGTGCCCCAATATATAATGTTCCATAGCTTAATGAATCCAGCTACCCAACGTACTCCCACTATGACTGCCACTCCCAGGATAGCATTTATGTATGGTACACATAAATGAGTCTCTGCTCCATCTTTTTAATCTGTATGCAAAATATAAGGTTTGTGCTTATATCCATTGTTTGCTGGAAAACTTTGGTAGCTTGCATCAGATTCTTAGAAGGTCTGTTTATTAAAGACACATTAAGAGCCCATATAAAGAACATAGGGCTTCCCAAGTAGCTCAAGTGGTAAAGAATCTGCCTGCAATGCGGGAGACCCAGGTTCGATCCCTGTGTAGGGAAGATCCCTTGGAGAAGGGCATGGCAACCCACTCTGGTATCCTTGCCTGGAGAATTCTATGGACAGAGGAGCCTGGTGGGCTACAGTCCATGGGGTCACAAAGAGTTGGACACAACTGAGTGACTAACAGTTTCACTTTCATAAAGAACACACAGCCTCTGTGACTTAAACCTAAGCTTTATTATCGCCCTACCCTACCTTTGGAAATGGAGATGGTCAGAATGAATGCATCCTAATATTTGCCTGAATTTGGCAATAAGGAGTTCATGATCTGAGCTCCTGGTCTTATTGCCAAATTCAGACTTAAATTGAAGAAAGTAGGGAAAACCATTAGACCATTCAGATATGACCTAAATCAAATCCCTTATGATTATACAGTGGAAGTAAGAAATAGATTTAAGGGTCTAGATCTGATAGATAGAGTGCCTGATGAACTCTGGACGGAGGTTCGTGACATTGTAGAGGAAACAGGGACCAAGACCATCCCCACGGAAAAGAAATGCAAAAAAGCAAAATGGCTGTCTGAGGAGGCCTTACAAATAGCTGTGAAAAGAAGAGAAGCGAAAAGCAAAGGAGGAAAGGAAAGATATAAACATCTGAATGCAGGGTTCCAAAGAATAGCAAGGAGAGATAAGAAAGCCTTCCTCAGTGATCAATGCAAAGAAATAGAGGAAAACAACAAAATAGGAAAAACAAGAGATCTTTTCAAGAAAATTAAAGATATCAAGGGAACATTTCATGCAAAGATGGGCTCGATAAAGGACAGAGATGGTATGGACCTAACAGAAGCAGAAGATATTAAGAAGAGGTGGCAAGAATACACAGAAGAACTGTACAAAAAAGATCTTCACGATGAAGATAATCACGATGGCATGATCACTCACCTGGAACCAGACATCTTGGAATATGAAGTCAAGTGGGCCTTAGAAAGCATCACTATGAACAAAGCTAGTGGAGGTGATGGAATTCCCATTGAGCTATTTCAAATCCTGAAGGATGATGCTGTGAAAGTGCTGCACTCAATATGCCAGCAAGTTTGGAAAACTCAGCAATGGCCACAGGACTGGAAAAGGTCAGTCTTCATTCCAATCCCAAAGAAAGGGAATGCCAAAGAATGCTCAAACTACCGCACAATTGCACTCATCTCACATGCTAGTAAAGTCATACTCAAAATTCTCCAAGCTAGGCTTCAGCAATATGTGAATCGTGAACTTCCAGATGTTCAAGCAGGTTTTAGAAAAGGCAGAGATCAAATTGCCAACATCCGCTGGATCATGGAGAAAGCAAGAGAGTTCCAGAAAAACATCTATTTCTGCTTCATTGACTATGCCAAAGCCTTTGACTGTATGGATCACAATAAACTGTGGAACATTCTGAAGGAGATGGGAATCCCAGACCACCTGACCTGCCTCTTGAGAAACCTGTATGCAGGTCAGGAAGCAACAGTTAGAACTGGACATGGAACAACAGACTGGTTCCAAATAGGAAAAGGAGTACGTCAAGGTTGTATATTGTCACCTTGCTTATTTAACTTATATGCAGAGTACATCATGAGGAACGCTGGGCTGGAAGAAGCACAAGCTGGAATCAAGATTGCAGGGAGAAATATCAATAACCTCAGATATGCAGATGTCACCACCCTTATGGCAGAAAGTGAAGAGGAACTCAAAAGCCTCTTGATGAAAGTGAAAGAGGAGAGTGAAAAGGTTGGCTTGAAGCTCAACATTCAGAAAACGAAGATCATGGCATCTGGTCCCATCACTTCTTGGGAAATAGATGGGGAAACAGTGGAAACAGTGTCAGACTTTATTTTTTTGGGCTCCAAAATCACTGCAGATGCTGATTGCAGCCATGAAATTAAAAGACGCTTACTCCTTGGAAGGAAAGTTATGACCAGACTAGATAGCATATTAAAAAGCAGAGACATTACTTTGCCAACCAAGGTCCGTCTAGTCAAGGCTATGGTTTTTCCCGTGGTCATGTATGGATGTGAGAGTTGGACTGTGAAGAAAGCTGATCACCGAAGAATTGATGCTTTTGAACTGTGGTGCTGGAGAAGACTCTTGAGAGTTCCTTGGACTGCAAGGAGATCCAACCAGTCCATTCTAAGGGAGATCAATCCTGGGTGTTCATTGGAAGGACCTAGCTAAAGCTGAAACTGCAATACTTTGGCCACCTCATGCGACGAGTTGACTCACTGGAAAAGACTCTGATGCTAGGAGGGATTGGGGGTAGGAGGAGACGGGGATGGCAGAGAATGAGATGGCTGGATGGCATCACCGACTCTGTGGACATGAGTTTGAGTGTACTCCGGGAGTTGGTGATGGACAGGGAGGCCTGGTGTGCTGTGGTTCATGGGGTCGCAAAGAGTCGGACACGACTAAGCGACTGAACTGAACTGAACTGAATATTTGCCTTAATCGACTCTGAAAATGCAATTGCACATAATCTTAGTCTCCTTCAGCATATATGCCCAGAAGTGTGATTCCAGGTCTCAAAACATACCCTGTTTTTATTTCACTCTCTTGTTTCAAGTTGTAGTACCCAGAATAGTTCTTCCTAAGCATCATTAGGTTATTCACTTTTTCGTCTTCAGAAACCATATTCTTTTTTTCTTCAGTAATTTCCTGTAGATAGCAAATTTCTTTTCTTTTCCTGTAGTCATTGTTTATTTACCCCCGATTGCAATTTGGAGTGATGGTCTACATTTTGAGACTGATAGAACTGGCATGGAGCCAATGGTAAACTACCATCTGTCAGTAGAAATTTCTTTCATTCTTTGGTTTTTATTTGCACATCATGGTGGTGGGCTGTGTCCAGTGGTACTAAACCCCCAGCGCACCTTCAGAATCACCTAAAGAGCTTGGAAAACCATGAAAGTCTAGGCTCGACTCCAGAGGATATAAATTCACTTGGCCTGAGATGGGGCCTGAGTGTTGACATTTCAGAAGCAAATTTGCAACAGTGTAGATGGTTGGATAGCATCATGGATTCAATGGACATGAACCTGGGCAAACCCTGGGAGAGTGAGGTACAGGGAGGCCTGGCCTGCTGTAGTCCATGGGGTCTCACAGAGTCGGACATGACTTAGCAATTGAACAACAACCACAGGTGATGCTATCATACTTTATATTTTCGTGTATAATGACAGATACAGATTCTTTTTCACTTAGGTTGGGAAATTTCATTGAATAGCAGCTGAAAGGCCAGTTTCAATTGGGAAAATTAATTCATATCTGTGGTAAACTTTATTTTGATGAAAAGTTTCACTAGCATTTTACCACCAGATGAAAAAAAATGAGGATCTTTTAAAAATTAATGAATTTAAAATGAAGCAAAAAGTGTGGATATATCAGGCTTTGTTTTGAATGAATCTCTCCCCCCAATCTTGTGTTATAACTTTTAAAGCCATAACGATAAGAGTGATAAACTGTGGACTTAAAAGCAGGTGTGTAAATATTTTTACACTTGTCTCTTCCAGCAGGAACTCATCCAGCCAGGGGTGTTAGGGCCTTTTATAGGATGCTTTGGGACTTGGCTAAGATTTTGGCTTCCCGGTTGGTAACGGCTTCCCAGGTGGCGCTAGTGGTAAATAACCTGCCTGACAATGCAGGAGACATGAGAGATGCAGGTTCTATCCCTGAGCCTGGAAGATCTCCTGGAGGAGGGCATGGCAATCCACTCCAGTAATCTTTCCTGGAGAATCCCATGGACAGAGGAGCCTGGCAGGCTATAGTCCATAGAGTCGCAAAGAGTCTGACAGGATGGAAGCGACTTAGCATGCACACACATGGGGTAACCACTTCTTTTCTCTCCCCAGATGGTACTCCTGGCCAGGTGTGAGGGACACTGCAGCCAGGCGTCACGGTCTGAGCCCCTGGTCTCCTTCAGCACTGTCCTCAAGCAGCCCTTCCGCTCCTCCTGTCACTGCTGCCGGCCCCAGACGTCCAAGCTGAAGGCACTGCGGCTGCGCTGCTCAGGGGGCATGCGACTCACGGCCACCTACCGGTACATCCTCTCCTGTCACTGTGAGGAGTGCAGCTCCTGAGGCCTGCTGTTGAGTGGCTTCTGGATGGGACAGACCCTCCCCCTTGCTGAGGCAGTTCAACCAGACAGGGAAGGACTGGCAAGGGAAGAGTTAAGGCAAAAAAAAAAAAAAAAAAGTAGCAATTCCCACGGGATTCTGCATATTCTAGTAATAAAGAGTTACATGCTTGTTGACAGAGATACTCTGGGAACTTGTTTTCCATTCCCATCTCCTTTCCCTGGTACAATTTCTTTTGATTCCTTTTCAGATTTGGGCATTTCCCCCTTTGGTGCTGAATGCCATCTGGGCTTCCAACAGTTCAGCATTAGTGGGAAAAGTGGGCTCCCAGGCAAGAGTGGGTCAGGCTGTCACAGCTTTAGTATTGATGATGGAAGCATTTGCTTTGGAAAGCAGGAAAGCCCAATTCTTTCTGGGACATTCTCTGGCTTTTTTTTTTTTTTTTTAAGTCTTGTCATTGGGTCTAAGGTTGCCCTTGCTGCTAAATATTACCAATCAAATTCCGGGCACCAAGCATGTGGATATGTTTAGCCAGGTTCATTTACAGCCAGCTAACTGATGTTAAAATCACTAACAAGCAGATTCTCCTATGTGATGCTGGAACTCCTGATAGCCATCAATAGTATTCAAAAGTGACTTTGGGAAAGTAAAAGTGACATAAAGAATTTGTCACCTTGAAGCTCTCTCAAATAAATTATGGTAACGTGTAGTAAGAGAGCAGACTTTTAAAGACCTGCACAAATATGGATCCTGCACTGACTTTGAAAAAGGCATATATGTACTAGTGGCATGGAAAATGCTCTATACTCATGCATGCAAATAAGACAACCAAGTACAAATATCTTTGTGGGTGTGCTATAGCTTTAGCCATGTCGTGGGCATCATTCTCTCATATCCACCTGTCCATGGGAAGCTTGCTGCCAAAAATGGTGGCCTGGCTCATCTTCTTAATATTTGGTTCAAACAGATTTTGGTCCTTGAGACTCAAAATTGGAGTTATTCCCATGTTTTGAAATAAAAAGAGAGTATCTTCAAAATCTTGATGGTGTAAGGATTGTTTTTTCCTACTTAACTATTAGGACGCATCCCTTATGGTGTGTGAGGGGGATCCAGAAATAGAGGGAGATAGGGTTTCTGAAGATACTGGGTGGGGGCATTTGTTTGAAAATCAGTGTACTAGGGTAGTGGGGTCTTATGAAATGTGGCCTTTAGTCTCAGAATCTAGCTTATTGAATGGGCACAAAATCTGGTGCATCTCTTAGGCACTATTCTCAGAAGAAAATATGTATCCATAAATGAAGTCTGAAGAACCAGAAGGAGAACACATAGTTCATAGACAATGGTTTCTGTGCCATTCTGTGCCCATTGATTCAGGGCCAATGGTACTTAAGAGCATTGCAAGAATACTCATGGTGCTGGCATGGTGCTGTGTCCACGCTAAGCATCTCAACACTAACCCAGGCTGGCAACTCGGTTTCCAAGGCAACTGTGACACCTTACTGCCTTGGTTCACCAGAGATGATGGTACATCTCACTGTTAGTAGAGTTAACACATGAATTGTATTTCCTGTAGTGATGATGGTTTTGTACATTTTTTGGCATAACTTTCACACGTTTTTAAGAAAGCCAACAGGGTTAATTTTATATTTTTGGCTTTGGAACAGAATGAGACTAATACTATTAAACCTTGACCTTGGTCTTAACCTTCATGGTGACAGAGCCAGCCAGTCCACTAAATTGGAGGTTCTCCTCATTCTGAAGGCAAATGTGAAGTGGTAATTTGGACCATTATAGAAGAGAAATTTTATCATAAAAAAAGAATTAAATTTAACACTTAAAGTTAATCTGTTATAATTCATAACTGATAATGAAAGTATTAACTTCTGGTCACATTTATAGCTATTCTTTCATGTCACTAATCAAAAAGTGAAAATAGTGTTTCTAGTCTTAAAATATCTCTTCCTGGCTTAGAAAACAATTTGCTTTGAGAGTCATATGCCCTAAACTAAATCTTTATTTTCTTGCTACCAATGTGGGACTGGAGGGGGTCAGTTTTATGACTCATATTTTCCAAATTCTCTGAAAGCCATAGAAAGTGTTTCCTTCCAATTCTATTACGTGGTCTATTGTCAAAGTTTCCCCCATGGAAAAAAGTAGAATATGCTTGGAACGTTAGGGAACAGTGGCATTGGGAGGGCCATTAAAAAGCTTCCATCCTCCTCTCTCTGAGCAAATGGAGACCTGCAGAAACCCGGGAATTTGCCCAAAGTCATACGCTTAGTCTTGGATTTCAGACTAGAACCCAGATTTCCTGTTCTCCACAACCATGGGTTCTTCCCTTCCCATTGCCCCTGAAAGGAGTCCTACTTTTCTCAGGATCTTGGATGTTGACTATGGTGAATGGGCTGGAAAAGAGCATAGCGAGACAGAGTAAAATTTAATGGGGCATATCAAGGCTGAGAAAGAGGAAAAAGAGTTATAGTTTTCCAAAAGACCTAAAAATAGCCCTGGGAACGGAGAGAATTTAGACATTATTGGATAGTAAGTTACTATGGAATTTGCACTATATCTTTAAAAAATTAAACATATTTAGCCATATGTTAATGTCTACCCCTAAGGATTGAGAGATAACTAAATGAAAACATTGATCAGTTTAAAACACTGCGTTCTTGAAATGCCGAAGGAATGTCTTCCCCGTTTGCTCTGAATGAATAAAGGGAAATTAAAATATGTTATAATCTTAGCAACTTACATGTTTAAAATGTGTGTGATAATCCACAATGGTGGAGGGCAAGCCTCTTATAAGCTGATCTTCAGTTCAGTTCAGTCACTCAGTCGTATCCTACTTTTTGCGACCCCATGGACTGCAGCACGCCAGTCTTCCCTGTCCATCACCAGCTCCCAGAGCTTACTCAAACTCATGTTCATTGAGTCGGTGATGCCATCCAACCATCTCATCCTCTGTCGCCCCCTTCTCCTCCTGCCTTCAATCTTTCCCAGCATCAGGGTCTTTTCCAACGAGTCAGTTCTTCACAACAGGTGGCCAAATTATTGGAGTTTCAGCTTCAGCATCAGTCCTTCCAATGAATATTCAGGGCTGATTTCCTTTAGGATAAGGATAAAGATTTCCTTTAGGGTAAGTTGATCTTACCATCATAATTTATAAATATTTAATAATAATGTGTTAATAGTGCAGTGGAAAATGGAGAGGTTTATGGACTGAACTGATTTTCTCGAGTTCTCAATTTCCCGGACCAATCACTTTAGTTTTCTTCATGTAACACCTGAACTTTCCTCAGAAGCTTAGAACGAAGAACAATTCAACTGGTTTGGGTCTTGAGGAAATAACAACTGGTTTTCTTCTAAACTCAAGTGTTTGCTAATCCGCTCAACCCATGGTTTTGTATTAGGTAGAATGTGGTGCCTACATGTCATGACTGAGGAGCTATTTGGGTAAGTTGATTTCTTTCTTGTGACCTTGGAGAAGTTAAGATAAAGATTTACTTTTGGTTACTTTTTCAGGCCGCATTGAAACATACACACTTAAATAAGAGGGCTACACAAGATGAAACACCAAATGCACGGGTAGTTGGGAAGGCTTAGATCAGAAATGGAAGCCATACCCTGCTGATGCTGATTAATGACCCCAGGACACAGCCACATCTGGGTAGACAGACAAGCCCATTCCCTTCAGGAACTAGAATAATGGAGAGGCTAGAATCTGGGCAGAAAGGTTCTACCCAAGCTCTTCCATAAGTATATTGTTACATCCCAGAAAGACTGCCCAATGAAACACCTTAGTAACATTTGTTTTAATGTACAAACAAGTACCCAGCTACCACTTGCTGAAGGACAATAGTTCATGAGAAAATGACATCGTATGCCAACAAATCAAAGTTTTCCCTGAACTCTTCACTATATTTATGACATATTTTGGTAGATTCTACCAGAAATCTATGAAAACATGGATAAATTTTTTAACTCAATTATGAATGTAATTCCAAATTTCTCATTGATTCAGTTCAGTTCAGTTCAGTCGCTCAGTTGTGTCCGACTCTTTGCGACTCCATGAATCAGAGCACGCCAGGACTCCCTGTCCCTCACCAACTCCCGGAGTTCACTCAAACTCATGTCCATTGAGCTGGTGATGCCATCCAGCCATCTCATTCTCTGTCATCCCTGTCTCCTCCTGCCCCCAATCCCTCCCAGCATCAGAGTCTTTTCCAGTGAGTCCACTCTTTGCATGAGGTGGACAAAGTATTGGAATTTCAGCTTTAGCATCAGTCCTTCCAATGAACACCCAGGACTGATCTCCTTTAGAATGGACTGGTTGGATCTCCTTAAGATATGTTAATGCCATCTCCTCACATGGTAGACAGAACATTTAAAATTTGGTGACCAGGGTGGACATGGACATGCATGCACCAAGGAAGGATTTGTTGCCTCAGCTGTCAGTCTTCTCCAAGACTGCCTCAGCTGCAGAGTCACCTTGCCCAAAGGTATGCTCTTCCAGGGGTGGCTTTCACATCCAGTGACTAATGTAGGTGGAGTCATAAGAGCCTGGCTATATTACTCTGATGAAAGACAACTCTAGCCAGAGCTATCCAACTGGGTTGGCTGAGGCATGTCAGCTCTACTTCTCTTTCTGGCCAGGCATGCTTCTCTCTTTGTGTTTGTGATGATCCCTAATAAATACCTTGCATCACAAGCTCCATCTCAGCCTCTGAGTCTTGGGAACCAAACCTGAAACAATAACTTTTACGTCTTTTACTGGCCTGGAAAAGGAAGCAAGTGCATCTAAGCCAACTTGTCTTCTGAAATGGCCCATAATATTTAGGGTTCAAATCAATGTTTCTACTTCCTCTAAATGCACAGCTTCAACATATGTACCAATATCTAAATGCTGAAGATACTGAGATGAAAAAGCCACAGCCTTGATTTTCATACGTGTACAACCTAGAGAGGGTGAGAGATGACTGTGATAAGTTCACTGGTGACACATAGAGATAATCCACAAGCATGTTCTTGTGTGCTTGGTTTTAAGGAGGCCATTTTTAAACCAAGGGGCTATGACTTTCAATAAGAACATTATAATGGTACAGCACCTGCACAGATGGTATCTCATCCTTATGAAGCAAATTAATTACTACAAAAATCTCCTGGATAAGAAACCAGAGGTTCTTTGCAATTCTGTAACACCTTCTTTTTTTTTTTTTCCTGAAACTGGAAAACAGAAGGCAATGACCACCAAACCATCTTGTGCTGGCATCTCTCAGTTCTCATTAGCAAACTACCATCCCAGAATGTAAAGAACTTGTTGACACAAAGCGTGAGGGGTTTGACTCAATAGAACTTTAGAGAATATGTTATTTGAATATAAGCTTCTACAGAAAATAAATATATTTCAAATTATATATAAAACCAAAGCTGAGCTTGTGAGTTTAAAATCCTGTCATATTTGGCTGTAATCTTTTGAATAGCTTCAATATTTTCATGTTATGTATACATGTTAAACTGAATGTTTTAAAGTTGTTGAGAGTTAGACGTGGCTCCCTTAGTGCAGTTTGACTTGTGTGGCCTGTCATTGTCATCATCATTGTTGTTGTCATTATTTTTAAACTTGATTAACAGAGCATAATGAAGCAGACATTGAGCTTAGCACTTTCTCTGCTTTATCTCATTTAATCTTTCCAACAGACTGTGAGGTTAATATTATCCTCACTTTACAGATAGTACGAGTAAGTTCTTACGGTTTCTAATCATTCAGACTTTCTTTGGTAGCCAAGAATTCTTCATTATCTTCAAAGCAATCACTAAACCTAATATTACCATCATCATCACAAAGTATATTAAAGTAACTGTCCATGCATATGTGCAGTGGAAAAAAATTTAAAAAGGTAAAGATCTTTCCTGGTAAGAGCTGACATTCTAAACCCTGCATTTGGTTTTAAATAACTAAATTCTTAAAAATGTGTCCTCTTCAATTTTGGTCGACACCAGCAGTGTTTTTCCCATAATCCTGCTGCTGCTGCTGCTGCTAAGTCGCTTCAGTCGTGTCCGACTCTGTGTGACCCCATAGACGGAAGCCCACCAGGCTCCCCTGTCCCTGGGATTCTCCAGGCAAGAACACTGGAGTGGGTTGCCATTTCCTTCTCCAATATGTAATCCTAGTGTCCAATTATTTCCTCTTCGCACTGGGACAGTCTCCTTCACCTGCCCTTATTAAATTCCACAACTTCATTTGTGATTCATGACTTTTTAGGTAATTGTCATAGGAAGAAGCTCTCAGAAACCATAATACTAACAGAATAATTGGTCTGATAAAGGTACATGGAAGGCACGTCATCCCACTGTCTCACTCTATAAACAGGGTTCCTCAACTCCCCATCCCTCCCCCCCACACTCCTCCCTCTGGCCACACAGCAGGAGGTGAGCCATGGGCCAGGGAGTTAAGCTTCATTTGTATTTATAGCTGCTCCCCATGGCTCTCATTGCTTGAGCTCCATCTCCTGTCAGATCAGTGGTGGCATTATATTCTCACAGGAGCTCAAACCCTACAGTGAACTGTGCATGCGAGGGATCTAGGTTGCATGTTCCTTATGAGAATCTTTCAGAAACCACCCTCCTACCGCTCCCCCCAAACGCCTGGTCCATGGAAAAATTGTCTTCCATGAAATCGGTCCCTGGTGCCAAAAGGTTGGGGACCACTATTATTTATAGAGGTTTCTGATCCTGTGTCTCCTGACTTTTCAGCCAAGGCTTATGCCACTGGCCAATGCTAAATCCTTGATTCTTCTTGCATGGCAGTTTCCCATGGTCCATGCAAATGAATTCTTCATTATTGTTGTTGAAACCAATATTCTAAGATTTTCTTTAACCATCTGTCCACTTTTACTCACCAACTCAGAGTGCTCGTTGTATGTTAAGATCATGAACTCTGAGGTCAGACTGCCTTACACCCCTGCTCTGCTGTTTACTAAACATGTGACTTCTGGGCAAGCTATTCGGTCTTGCTGTGCCTTGGATTTCATATCTGTGAGGTAGGATGAGTCTATGAATAGACTTCATGGTTCTATTATGATGATTAAATAAGTTAATACATGATATGTAGAAACCCAGAACAATGCCTGGCACTGAGTAGAACTCATGAGTATTAGCAACCATTTGCATTGTGCATTCAGAGTTAGAACAAGTTGCAACTTCTCAAATAGAGCTTTGCCTAAGCTGAATGGTATTTTTATCCATATGTTTCCCCAGAAAAATTTATGCATTCCTAAGATTTTCTGTTATATTACTATACAATAAAAAGTTTTCATTTTTAAGGTTATAGTACTAAATTGGTAGAAATAAATCAAAGTTGGTTGCTATTTTATAGCTTAATTTTTAGCTTGTGTATTCTGCTTTAAAATTACATTCACTCTAGTGGCAGAAGACACTTATTAGATCATTTTATTTGCCCTCCTCCATGCATGAATCAGGCTTAGATGAAAACAATGTGTAAGCTTTTCAATATTTTTCTGGGAAGTTAATTTATTCTGAAGTAATGTACAGCCTTTTCTTCCTCTCATCATTCAGTTATTCTCAAAAGCCCTGTCTTCTCTCCCTCTGCTTCACACCCCACCCTTTAATAACAGCTCACAGCTGTGAGTTAATGAGCCTATTCTGAGGTAGGTTCTGAGTAGTGGCCTGCTGGAAGAATTTTATGAAGGCACATTTTTGGTTACATTTAAATTTAAAGGCACCAGAGAGTCAGGGACTATATGTTCCACCATAAGGAAGGGAGGATTATGGTAAATAGTACAAATTAATGCATTTAAATCATTTATGCCTTACATTAATTTCTACTTTACCAGAATAGTACAACTATGGATTAGTATAATTTATATAATCTGCCCCAAACATCACAATTATTGATTAGCACAGCTTAATATACCTAAGTCAGTTGTTTCTTACATTAAATTCTATTTTGCCAAAACAGTAGTCATTTACCCTTAGCCAGAAGCCTTTGTTGCAAATCTTGGATTTGAACAAAGAGTAGAATATCTAATTCAAATTGGAAGATTATAATTCTACATGATTGAAGCTGTAATGTGAGCCACATAAATCATTTTTAACTCCATAGTAGCAACACCAAATTTTTTCAAACAGGTAAAATTAATTTTAACAACATATTTTACTCAATCCAATCTATCCCAAATATTGTTTCAACATGTAACCAATAAGAAAGGTTATCACTAAGATTGTTCACATTCTTTTGTCATATCAAGTCTTTGAAATCTGGTGCTTATTTTACATTCACAGTGCATGTCAATTCCAACCATATATTATTTTTGAAATATATGTACTGAAATATTTGTGTAAAAAGGGGGCAAATAGAGTGGACAAGTCTAAGAACAAGAGCAAAGAGGTTGAGGGAACAAAAAAAGAGGTTGAACTGGTTTAGTAACAGTTCAAAAGTAACAGTAACACAAGCAACAGTTACTTGGACATTTTGGAGACTTTACTGTCCTCATGGTTTTGCTCAATAATATCTAGGAGGCAGGAAATCCAAATGCCCTCCTGGCTCCACCACCAACCGGCTGTGTGATCCAGAGAGCATCACTTATGCTTTCTACTACTCAGTTTTGTAGACCAGATTATGAAGATCTCTTCCCATATCATGAATATTCTATGCACACATACACCCTCACACACAGCCCTGCTCTGACACTTACCTATTCTTAAGATACAGTTTCTGCTGTACCTTCACCGCAAAGAAACCTTGTATCTTTACTTATTGAGTTTCTCATGTTTCCTTTTCTTCTTTTCAAGAGCTGTACATGGGTGATATTTTATATAAGTGATTAAAAAAAGAAGTAAGCTCATTGCTTTGACCAATCTTGGAACAGAATGAATTGCTGATAATGCATCATTCATTTTGAGAACTTCTTTTTTAAAGGTTAAGTATGTTATCAATATATTTCACAAAAATGTATTATATTTTCATGATCTTTTCCTCATAGCTCACTCTTCCTCTCTTCCCTTCTAACAAAGGCGGCAAGCAGCAGATGGATGGGAAGGGAGTGGGGTAGTTCAGTGGTGGGTGGGTGGGTCAGTCATCCCTTTGCTTTTGTGTATCGAGTTCCTGGCTATATGCCAGGGGTACTTGAACAAAAACAAGAGCAGAGCGATACAGGCTTTTAGGCAGAGTGCTTATTCATAATTAAGTTGCTTAGTTGCAGGGCCGTCAAAGGAAGACTTCAGATATCCTGACAGCAAAGCCATCTGTGCTAAAAGCAGAAGCAAGATGGTGCAGGGGAAAGGTGCAACCGATGGCAGACACTCAAGAAAGCACCGAGCTAAGAGGCCATTTTGAAAGACAAAAGCAAGAACCCGGGCTGTGTGTCAGAGGAACCTGGCAAGCATTGTTAGATCTGAGACTCAAAATCTATTGCTGGGGCTTGTGCTAATGCACAAGAATCTCAAACCTTTCTTTGTTCACTGTGTTGCCTTAAATGGGAGAGTCTGATTTTAAAATAATAAGCTTGTGACATCATTCATGGGATATTTATGCTGCATCCAGTATGGGGCTAGACTAGATGAGTACAATGTTAATCCTCTCAACAACTTGGTTGTTAGGTGCATTTTACAGACATGGAAACCAAAGCTTAGAGCAGTTGAATGATTTGTCCTGAGTCTCATGACCAGTAAGGGGCAAAGGCAAACTAACCACAAATCTGTCTGCATGCGTGTGTGTTCAGTCACTTCAGTCATCTCTGACTCTTTGTGACCCCATGGACTGCAGCCCACCAGGCTCCTCTGTCCATGGGATTCTCCAGGCAAGAATACTGGAGTGGGTTGCCATGCCCTCCTCCAGGGGATCTTCCCGACTTAGGGATCGAGTCTATGTCTCTTACAACTCCTGCATTGTCAGGCAGGTTCTTTACCACTAGTGCCACCTGGGAAGCCCTGGATCTCTATCTACTAAGCTTAAAATTCTTTTTCTTTTTGTTGCATCCACTTTCTGTCCCCACACCTGCCAAGGTTTGACCCTCAGAAGTCAAGTTGCCATTGGATGACTGTATCAGAGGGTTAATCTATTGTAAAATCCTCCTACCACTCAAGGCTTTTAAAGATCAGCTCCTATTTCTAATAGGTCCTTAGTAACTTCTAAGGAATCTGGGGACTCTAGCTTGCTACTGGGGCCCTGGAAACTTTCCAAAGAAACTTTAAGTTAGACTTTCCTTGCCTTTGAATCCAAAGGATTTGGGTACAACTCAGCTGGGTTTAACATAACAGAAAGTTTCCTAGATCATTTTCTTTTGCTCCCCAAAATGATATAAAATAGAGGCATGGGACCAGGTTACCGTCTCAAAACGCAGGGCCACACTGATGGTAGAAAAGGAAAGGCCCCTAAAGATAATCTAGTTGAGCAACCTTGCTTTATGCCTAAGAGGATCAGAGAGGTCAAGGCCACAAACCTAGCAAACAGCAAAGCAGACCTACAGCCCCCATCTCCCCTGCAAGGCTAAAGGCTATTTCATAACCACCCAGTTCTCCCCACTCCTCAGCCTCCTCCCCACTGCACCAATGGCCAAGTTCAGACTAAGCCCACTGGCAGTTTGAGCTAAGGAATAACAGGTCCCTACAATACAGCAAGCCAGTACAGCTTTTGATAAACATGACCTACTTTGGGGAAGGGGAGAGATGGATAAATTAGGAGTTTGGGATTAGCAGGTACACACTGCTATATATAAAATAGATAAACAACAAAGACCTACTGTTCGGCATGGAGAACTCTACTCAATGTCTTATAATAGCCTATGAGGGAAGAGAATGTAAAAAAATTAATGTATGTGTTTATACATATAGGTATAACTGAATCACTTTGTTGTACACCTGAAACACAACATTGTAAATCAATATTTCTATAAAAACATTTTTACAAGGCCTACTCTTTCAAATAGGCAAGCACTACAGATAACATGCACTTCTCCAGAAATATAACTGTCTCAGACACATAGCATGTGATGCTGGCCCACTGCTTCATTCTCGGTAGGCAAAAATTTTCAGTGTCAATACTCCAAAGCATCACAGTACACACTATTTCAGGCAACATTTACACTGGCAAGACATTTGGAATATAGCCTTTAGATGGTGCTAATGTTCTACTTTTAACACAGAGTCTGCAAGAACTCTTTGTGCTCAGCATCAAAGAGGTAGAAAGGACCTTGAGAAGCTAGCTATATTTCAAACCTCCTGTTCCAAGCCCTGGGAACACACCAGCAAACAGGTTTGGAGCTATCTTGGTAAAAATACATTTCAGAGGCATTCATTGCTATAGCTAGGTTTTGGTCGTGCTAAATGTACCTTACGAGGTGGCTCAGATGGTAAAGAATCACCTACAATGCAGGAGACCCAGGTTTGCATTCGTGGGTCAGGAAGATCCCCTGGAGAAGGGAATGGCTAGCCATTTGTGTTCTTGGGGCTTCCCTCGTGGCTCAGAATCTGCCTATAATACAGGAGACCTGGGCTTGATCCCTGGATTGGGAAAATTCCCTGGAGAAGGAAATGGCTATTCATTCCAGTATTCTTGCCTGGGGAAATTCCATGGACAGAGGAGCCTAGTGGGCTACAGTCCATGGGGTCACAGAGTCAGACACGACTGATTGACTAACAATTTCGCTTTCACTTTTCACTCTTGGTAGATCTCATGCAATCCATGCCATCAGTCAATACTTTAAAAATGAATATACATCCTCAGAATTCAGATCCATCTGTGCCTTTGTGCAGTGAGTAGAACTTGTGGCTATCTTGGTTCCTAATGTCTGATTGTGTCGCCAGATTTGTATAATGGAGCCATTCATTTTGTGAGACAGTTTTCTTCCGGAAAGCCTCATTCATTCACTTATGAAAGAATTGGTGAAATCTACCATCATTCATTTTTTTTCTGCCTCTGAAAAGAGTGGTGGGGTGGGAGAAACACATCACACCATAGCAACCTTTCTATGGCGGGCTTTTATGTCTTATTTCTTCTCTTTTCCGCACACTGTGAGTTCCTGAGACTCCATTCGTCTCACAGTCCTGCCAAAAGAGACAATGCTTTGCGCTCTGGTTTTCCTTTGCCAATGCAGTGAGTGACAGGCTGTGTCACAGTCTCATTGAGAAGACTTTGACATTGTTGAGATTTTTATGCACGGAAGAAAATTACTCCTTGTGCATTCCCATGGACAACTCTGCACATGTAGGAGCTGACAGAGGTTCCCAAAATAAGACACCACACTTAATATATATGTTTGTGAGTGTGTTTGATTGTGCGTGTGTGTGTGTGTGTGTGTGTGTGTGTACGTGTGTTTATATCTGCCCTGAGCGGAAGAGAAAGAAGAACTAGGGAGCAAAGAAGGGTGGAGATCAGGAAAGAGATGAATTTCCCACCCAGATTATCTGCTGAGAAAAAGCTGGGGAGAGTCATGATACTATCATTTTGATGTCTGAAATGGTATTATAGTGGAAAAAATATTTTGTCCAGAAAGATCACAGAAGGGACAGAATTAGATCCATAGATGGAAATCTTTGGGAGACAGGATTCAACTCAGTTTCAGCAAGAATTTTTTGTTGCTGTTGTTGTTCTTAAAATTAAAACAACAACTCTAGGATCCAGGTGAGCATTGGCTTGTGGGTGGGTTGGGAGAGCCACAGCTTCTGCCTTCCTGCTTCCACCATGGAGTATATATAATTTAAGCCTTTAGTCAGCGTTTATGGTAGAGCTAAAGAAGAAGACAACCAACCAAGGGTCATCTGAAATTATGATTGGCTAATAATCCAGGTGGCATTAGTGGTGAAGAATCCACCTACCAATCCAGGAGATGCAAGAGATTCAGGTTTGATTCCTGGGTTGGGAAGATCCCCTGCAGTAGGAAGTGGCAACTCACTCCAGTATTCTTGCCTAGAGAATTCCATGGACAGAACAGCTTGGCAGGTTATAGTCCATGGAGTCGCAAAGAGTTGATATAAAGGCTTAGGCTGAGTATGTTGTGGAATGGGCTGCAAAGGACCCATATGATTTCTTTTCAACAGTTCAGTTCAGTTCAATTCAGTCGCTCAGTCGTGTCTGACTCTTTGTGATCCCATGAATCAGCACGGCAGGCCTCCCTGTCCATCACCAACTCCCGGAGTTCACTCAAACTCACCTCCATCGAGTCGGTGATGCCATCCAGCCATCTCATTCTCTGTCATTCCCTTCTCCTCCTGCCCCAAATCCCTCCCAGCATCAGTCTTTTCCAGTGAGTCAACTCGTCGCATGAGGTGGCCAAAGTATTGGAGTTTCAGCTTTAGCATCAGTCCTTCCAGTGAACAACCAGTACTGATCTCCTTTAGAATGGACTGGTTGGATCTCCTTGCAATCCAAGGGACGCTCAAGAGTCTTCTCCAACACCACAGTTCAAAAGCATCAATTCTTCGGCGCTCAGCTTTCTTCACAGTCCCACTCTCACATCCATACATGACCACTGGAAAAACCATAGCCTTGACTAGATGGACCTTTGTTGGCAAAGTAATGTCTCTGCTTTTTAATATGCTATCTAGGTTGATCATAACTTTCCTTCCAAGGAGTAAGCGTCTTTTAATTTCATGGCTGCAATCAGCATCTGCAGCAATTTTGGAGCCCAAAAAATAAAAGTCTGGTGTTTTTCTTTCTGGCTTACTTCACTCTGTACAACAGGTTCCAGTTTCATCCAACTCACAGGATGGGGAGGGAGGTGGGAGGGGGGGTTTAAGATGGGGAACACATGTACACCTGCGGCGTATTCATGTCAATGTATGGCAAAACCAACCAATATAATATTGTAAAGTAATGCTACTGCTAAGTCACTTCAGTCGCGTCCGACTCTGTGTGACCCCACAGACGGAAGCCCACCAGGCTCCCCCGTCACTGGGATTCTCCAGGCAAGAACACTGGAGTGGGTTGCCATTTCCTTCTCCAATGTGTAAAAGTGAAAAGTGAAAGTGAAGTCGCTCAGTCGTGTCCGACCCTTAGCGACCCCACAGACTGCAGCCTACCAGGCTCCTCCATCCATGGGATTTTCTAGGCAAGAATACTGGAGTAATTAGCCTCCAATAAAAAAATAAATAAATAAAATTTAAAAAAAAAAAAGTCTGACACTGTTTCCACTGTTTCCCCATCTATTTCCCATGAAGTGATGGGACCAGATGCCATGATCTTTGTTTTCTGAATGTTGAGATTTAAGCCAATTTTTTTCACTCTCCTCTTACACTTTCATCAAGAGGCTTTTTAGTTCCTCTTCACTTTCTGCCATAAGGGTGGTGTCATATGCATATCTGAGGTTATTGATATTTCTCCCAGCAATCTTGATTCCAGCTTGTGCTTCTTCTAGCCCAGCGTTCCTCATGATGTACTCTGCATATAAGTTAATAAGCAGGGTGACAATATACAACCTTGACGTATTACTTTTCCTATTTGGAACCAGTCTGTTGTTCCATGTCCAGTTCTAACTGTTGCTTCCTGACCTGCATACAGGTTTCTCAAGAGGGAGATCAGGTGGTCTGGGATTCCCATCTCTTTCAGAATTTTCCACAGTTTATTGTGATCCACACAGTCAAAGGCTTTGGCATAGTCAATGAAGCAGAAATAGATGCTCTTCTGGAACTCTCTTGCTTTTTCCATGATCCAGCGGATGTTGGCAATTTGATCTCTGGTTCCTCTGCCTTTTCTAAAACCAGCTTGAACATCTGGAACTTCACGTTCACGTATTGCTGAAGCCTGGCTTGGAGAATTTTGAGCATGACTTTACTAGTGTGTGAGATGAGTGCAATTGTGTGGTAGCTTGAGCATTCTTTGGCATTGCCTTTCTTTGGGATTGGGATGAAGACTGACCTTTTCCAGTCCAGTGGCCACTGCTGAGTTTTCCAAATTTGCTGGCGTATTGAGTGCAGCACTTTCACAGCATCATCTTTCAGGATTTGAAGTAGCTCAACTGGAATTCCATCACCTCCACTGGCTTTGTTCATAGTGATGCTTTCTAAGGCCCACTTGACTTCACATTCCAAGATGTCTGGCTCTAGGTCAGTGATCATACCATCGTGATTTCTTGGTCATGAAGATCTTTTTTGTACAGTTCTTCTGTGTATTCTTGCTACCTCTTCTTAATATCTTCTGCTTCTGTTAAGTCCCTGCCATTTCTGTCCTTTATTGAGCCCATCTTTGCATGAAATATTCCCTTGGTATCTCTAATTTTCTTGAAGAGATCTCTTGTCTTTCCTATTCTGTTGCTTTCCTTTATTTCTTTGCATCGATCGCTGAGGAAGGCTTTCTTATCTCTTTCTTATTCTGACAGAATGTGGCCCACTGGAGAAGGGAATGGCAAACCACTTCAGTATACTTGCCTTGAGAACCCCATGAACAGTACGAAAAAGCAAAATGATAGGATACTGAATGAGGAATTCCCCAGGTCAGTAGGTGCCCAGTATGCCACTGGAGATCAGTGGAAAAATTACTCCATAAAGAATGAAGGGATGGAGCCAAAGCAAAACCAATACCCAATTGTGGATGTGACTGGTGATAGAAGCAAGGTCCGCTGCTGTAAAGAGCAATATTGCATAGGAACCTGGAATGTTAGGTCCATGAATCAAGGCAAATTGGAAGTGGTCAAACAGGAGATGGCAAGAGTGAACATAGACATTCTAGGAATCAGTGAACTAAAATGGACTGGAATGGGTGAATTTAACTCAGATGACCATTATATCTACTACTGTGGGCAGGAATCCCTTAGAAGAAATGGAGTAGCCATCATGGTCAACAAAAGAGTCTGAAATGCAGTACTTGGATGCAATCTCAAAAACGACAGAATGATTTCTGTTCGTTTCCAAGGCAAACCATTCAATATTACAGTAATCCAAGCCTACGCCCCAACAAGTAACGCTGAAGAAGCTGAAGTTGAACGGTTCTATGAAGACCTACAAGACCTTTTAGAACTAACACCCAAAAAAGATGTCCTTTTCATCATAGGGGACTGGAATGCAAAAGTAGGGAGTCAAGAAACACCTTCAGTATCAGGCAAATTTGGCCTTGGAGCACGGACTGAAGCATGGCAAGGGCTAATAGAGTTTTGCCAAGAGAATGCAGTGGTCATAGCAAACACCCTCTTTCAACAATACAAGAGGACTCTACACATGGACATCACCAGATGGTCAACACCAAAATCAGACTGATTATATTCTTTGCAGTCAAAGATGGAGAAGCTCTGTACAGTCAGCAAAAACAAGACCAGGAGCTGACTGTGGCTCAGATCATGAACTCCTTATTGCCAAATTCAGACTTAAATTGAAGAAAGTAGGGAAAACCACTAGACCAGGTATGACCTAAATAAAATCCCTTATGATTATACAGTGGAAGTGCTAAATAGCTTTAAGCATCTAGATCTGATAGATAGAGTGCCTGATGAACTCTGGATAGAGGTTCGTGACATTGTACAGGAGACAGGGACCAAGACCATCCCCATGGAAAAGAAGTGCAAAAAAGCAAAATGGCTGTCTGAGGAGGCCTTACAAATAGCTGTGAAAAGAAGAGAAGCGAAAAGCAAGGGAGAAAAGGAAAGATATAAGCATCTGAATGCAGAGTTCCAAAGAATAGCAAGGAGAGATAAGAAAGCCTTTCAACAGATATTTTGGCCCTAATGCCGTTGTTTCTAGCAAGTGCTGTATTGTCTTGGAAATTGGCTAAGGTGATTGGAAAAGGAGCGAAAGAAGAAACAAAAATATCAAAAAAATATTGCAAAAGCTAAATGGTTGAAAAGACATTGAAGGCATGAACAGGCTCTGCAACCAGAGGAAAATTGTTGGGAAAATTATTCAGCTTTGGAATGACCCAGTAAGGTTTCTTTTAAGATCTTATGATGGTATTTTTTAGTAAACAAAGTCTGAGCACATGGAAGAATCAGGTTAGTTCTCACCTGTACTGTAGCAACTTTTCGGCTTCAGTATAGAAGTGAACTCCAGGAGTTGGTGATGGACAGGGAGGCCTGGCGTGCTGTGATTCATGGGGTCACGGAGAGTCGGACACAACTGAGCGACTGAACTGACTGAACTGATAGAAGTCTGTTGACAGTTACTATAAATTGGCTCTTATTGTGCTACAAATTCTTTGTAACTGACTTAGTCGTTTGCCTTTTTGCAACTTATGTATTAATACTAAAATGAAAACATCCTGTGGAGAAAAATGGCTTTAGATTATGAACTCTATTCAAACAATGGCTTTAAAATGGGGCCCTGTTCTGGACAAAGGAGATTAAGAATGCAAAAATCAGAATTGTCCTGAGGTGAAAAGCAGGCTTTGGCTTAAAAGAGATAGGGTGTATTAATTACATCTCTTATCATTATCACTTATTTCCTCAAATAGAATCATTTCTGGCTTCTTCAAAGCAAAATTATATTATTTAACGAGTACTTCTATTTTCTGTATTTTTCTTATTTTAGCTTTTGTGATACTGGTAATTGTCAGACATTCTGCATTTTTCAAAATATAATTTTGTAAATAATTCTCTTATTATCTTGACTGTGTAGAACACCACTTACTGGATATAATAATTTTTGCACTTATGAACACCACCACTTTCTTAATGATTCGAGTATAGTAGCAATATGATTTAAAGCTTGGAGTAAAAATGCCAAACCTGTAGTACCTTGGAACCAATTTATTCTCACTTGTGCTAAGAAGAAATGTGAAGTAGTTAAAATGTTTTTCAGATAATTTGTTGATTATATAAATACCAGTTTTGCTTTTTATTTTACTCTTTGTTTTAATTAATGTGGTAGTGACATCCTTTACCTTTTTGATCAAACAGGTTCACGGTGAAAATTAAAATTTCAGATTTCCTTTAAGGAACTAGTAACAGTTAAGTCATATTTCATAAATAGTAAAGAAAGGCTTAACATTTGGAAAATTTTTGTTTGGCATAGTATTGATTGGATGAAAAAGATGTACATTATGTCAAAATGAGACTAGAAATAAAGAGTTTAAAGATAGTTTCTTCTTAAGTAGCATAACTGGAACTTTTTACTTTAACATGGCTTTTAAAAATGCATGGTTAGTAATTTTAGTTATCATCAATAGTTAAAAGCTTATTAATTCATTCCTCACCTCTGATAATGAATTTTTAATTAGAAAAAAAACTGTCCAATAATTTTAATTTAAAAATGAAACTAGATATTGAAATAAATTTGATATATTTTTATTTTTTTAAAAATCTCTAGCTTACCAAAGAGTTGCAAGAATAGTACAAAGAACACTCATATGTTGTTGATCTAGATTCCTCAGTTGTTAATATTTTGCCACATTTGCTCTCTGTCTTGTCTCTCTCTTTCTCACTCTTTCTCATAAGTGTTTTCCCCGACTCATTTGAATGTAAATGACATGTAAATATCCTTATATTCCTAAATAGTTCATCAGGCATTTCATAATAATGACATTCTGTTACATAACTTGGGGCTTCCGTGGTGGCTTAGACATAAAGAATCTGCCTGCAATGTGGTAGACCTGGGTTTGATCCCTGGGTCAGGAAGATCTCCTGCAGAAGGGAATGGCAACTCACTCCAGTATTCTTGCCTGGAAAATCCAATGGACAGAGGAGCCTGGTGGGCTACAGTCCACGGGGTCACGAAGAGTCAGACATGACTGAGGGACAAACACTTTCACTACTTTACATAACTTGATTAAAATTATACACTCCATACTCAAATTTCAGCAATTATTTGAATGGTATCCTTTGTAACTATTTTTTCCCTCTGATTCCAGGATTCAGTAGGATACATTTTTGGTGATGCTAAAAAGTATGAGCTTTTTAAGATTTTGGATTTTCAGAAGTGAGAGGGTCTGTATCAAATATCAATTTTCAAATATCAGCTTGGCAAGTATATCCTATTGTGCTTACCAGTATGGCAGAATAAAAGATTTAAATAAACCCAGCAACCCCATCCCTTTGTGATTAAGGCTTTCTGTGTCCTGTGTATGAAATCTGACTGCCCCAAAGTGGTGAAAATATCATCTTAGGTCTTCTTCTGGAATCTTTTGTAGTCCTAGGTTTTATCTTTAAATTTATAATGCATCCCAAAATAATTGTGTGTGTGTGTGAATGGAGTGAGGTAGAAGTCAAGGTTCTCTTTGTTTTCTATACAACTGGCCCAGTTCCATTTATTTAGATTATTATTGTCATGCTAATCATCATATCTTTCATAGATGAAGGGATTTGGCCAAAATGTTGCACTCAAATGAAAAACTGGACAGAGAGGACATTACATTGGGAGGGGGTGGTCATATGAGGGGCAGAGGGCTTGCATTGTTTTGCCTCAAACATCAGTAGTTGGGATTAGTTCTGGAGGGAGGTCTGAAGGGTCACTTGTGGTCTTCTTGTTGAATTTCAGAAGACAAGAGACTTACCCATTGCTTTAAAAAACACCTATTAGGAACCTGGCCAAATGGTACCACTCTGGGGAAGTTGTTCCTGCCCAGGGGAAAACAAAGAAATTAACACACAGGTGGGAATTCTTATTTATTTATTTCCTCACTGTACAGCATATGGTATCTTAGTTCCCTGACCAACCAGGGATCAGACCCTCACTGCCTGCATTGGAAGCTGGAGTATTAACCACTGGACCTCCATGAAGTCCCCATAGGTAGGAATTCTAATGTGGATTTTAGTTGCGAAATACAGAATACCATACGTGTTTGTTTCAGAGGGGGCTTGGTTGGAAGAGACATTCAAGCTGAAACTTGAAGGAAGGGCACAAAAGAGCCAGGCGAAGAGGAAGGTTAAGATGACACCAGCACCTATGGGGATAGGGAAGCTAGCAGCCAGCAATAGGCAGCCCCAGAGACTGGGTATGGGAAGTGAAGCAGGAGGTAAAGGAGCATAGGGATGAGAAGGAAAGGGATACACTGGCTGACTTGCCTCTGGTACTTTGCACTGTGCTAAGGATCTTAGATTTTATTTTAGGTGCCTTGTGAAGCTTTTGAAAAATTTTTAAGTGTTAGTGACTTTTCTGTGCCAAGAGCTTTCATGCACAGGAAAATATTCTTACAGTTACTTGTGTCTTACTATTTAATTTATCAACATAATAAATATAAAAACCATTACTTTTCAGCTTTTAAGCTCAACGTATAAGCTATATTTATAACCTAAGTGATTTCTGTGTAAGAAAAAAAACCATCATTTTAATTGGTTATTTGATTAATATGCTCTTATTTCATAAATTTGACAAACCAAGTTTTCCTCAATATTTAGCATCAGTTTCAACTTGAATTAATTGAATGATCTTAGGTGCTTCAAACTATATTTACAAAGTTAATGCATTTGGTTCTCTCACAGCTACAAAGGCAGATTCACAAATCTAATGTGAAAAACTTTCCTAACATTTAGTGGATCAAATTCTTTTAAGCATTTCAAAGATCTTAAAAAAAGAAAAGAGAAGCCCATTTGGAGCAACACAAGCCTTCAACATTTGTCAGTACACTTGTCCAAACAGAACGTTCCCGAAGTGTTCTTGTTTTTAATACCTTCCTCGTGTTACTTAGTTAAGCAAATGGAATACATTTGCCAGTTCAGTTTAGCTGAGGTTTCTTAGTCAGAAATTCTGGGTTGTAAAAGTCTGACCAGAAGCTTCACAGGCCCTGTATTTTAAAACATTCCTGGGATTTCTTTTATTAAATTATGATAAGACACACAGACATGGAAATGACTGCCATGAAAGAATAAGTTCTTATAGATTCCTAGAATCAAGATGCACTCCACACAATTCAGGGCCATATGAGGAAGCACCAGAGTCAGTCAGGAGGCAAAAAGAGTCAGGGGGAAATGTAAGCAAGAGCCTTTAGTGCAGTTTTTGTGAAAAGGAATGAGTGAGGCAGAGTAGGCAAACCGAGCAGGCTTGAATAGTGTGAATAATTTTGGCAGACTCTGGGCCATGAGGATGGTCCCTGGTTGTCTGGTACCTAGCTCTGGAGTGATTTAGGGCAGAGGGATATTGTCTTGGGAGGCAGGATCCTGATAAAAGGAAGTAGATAGAGGGTATAGACTTAGGGTTGGTTGGTTTGCACCAAGTTGTTTGCTATTTTTAGGAATTAACTAACCCTAGGGGAGAAAGTAGTCCTCCTCTAAGTCCACAAGGTCCCAAGATGCCAAAGCATCATAAAATACAGAAAACTAAAAAAAAAATAAACATGACTAATATACCCCAGACACCTCACTTAAGGTGAAGCAGGAAACTATTGGGAAATCCTCCTTCTTGTGGTCAGCTTTTGTCTACCATGTTACCTGACATGTGGGATTTAGCAAACCACATAAATTCCAGGATCTAATCATACAATATAGCATAGTATTTCTGACTTGAAAGTATTCATCTAATCTATCAACTGGGGCCATTTTTAGGCCCACTGATTATTCTCTTTTGCATAGCCATTGATAATACCCTCTTCCCGACCCAGGGATCAAACCTGGCTCTCCTGCATTGCAGGTTGATTCTTTCTGAGCCACCAGGGAAGCCCCTAATAATACCCTACTAATGCTTATTACACTATAATGGATGGAATTTTTAACCATATCCTCTGGACTCATTTGCATCCTGTATCTCTTTCTGATTCTCATATGCCTCGTGAATTGCTCTTGTGTTATTGCTTTATTCACGTAAAAATGAATTATTGAAAGTTTAGCACTAAGCACTGGGGATACACCAGAGAATAAAACAAACATTTCTGCCCTTTTTCAGCTTTTATTCTAGCTGGGAGACAGACAACAAAAATGCATATAATCAATAAGTTAATTGTACAGTATGCCAGAGGTGGTAAGTATTATGGAAAAAAGAAAAAGTAGAGCAAGGTAAAGGGGTTTGGGAAGGCTGGTGGGGAAGTGAAAGAGGTTTGAAATTGGCTGGACAAGGTAGTAATCACAGAGCAGGGAGCATCTGAGTGAACACTTTACATTTACTAGTGGAACTATGTGATCATATCTGAAGACCAAGGTTGTTTTTCCATTGGTGACATCTGTCATCTCCTAAGGGTTAGATGAAGGCATAATGGGAGAAGGACTAGAGAAAGAAGGGGCAAATGACTTGCAGATGAGGTTAGGTGTTTAGATTCTGGAGGGGGTGGTAAAATGGGCTATTTGTAAATTTCCCTGCACAGTCTGCAGTGGGTGGAGTGCTAGATCCTTAGAAGCACTTGGCTGGGCTGGGCAAGATGGAAGCCAAAACCAGACACAGGTATAGCAATATTCAGCACAGAAATGGCAGTGGAAGCCATGAGAACAAGCAAACCTTTCAGGGGACCCTAGAACCACCCACACTTAAGAAGCAAGTAGAAAACAGGCCCTGCTGGAGATATCTGAGTGGTTTCTGTCAGAGATGCTGAGGCAAACTCAGGAAAGAAGGAGTTAAGGAAGTGGGAGTTGGCGAAGATCCAGGGGGTAGTCAGCAGTGCGTCACCCAGCCAAGGATTGTGTGAAGACTAGAGGATTTAGTGGCATTATGGGGGATCTTTGGTGACCTTGGTCAGAGACTTGCCATCAAAGTGTAGAGGAAAGGGGCCCAACTGCCAGGGGAGGTGGATGGTGGGGACTGAAGGCTGCAGAACTGAAGCTAGAAAGCAAATCCACTGGGCTTTTTTTTCCAGATTTCCTGGGCAGGGAGGGAGGAAGAGTCCAGAGGGTTGAGCTCCTATGACCTACTCTGCCCTATCCAGGACCTGCTGACACAAACCTATTGTTCTCCAGCGCCCTCTACTGCCTTTAATCCAGCATTTATTGTCTTAAATTAGCTTGCATAGTCAAGAGAATGCTTCCCTGACCTTTCAGGATAATTACCATAAGGAGTCAGGAAACTGACAAGAGCTTTGCTGTTCTGTAATATGTTTGCATATTTCCATTATTTTTCAATATCCAACTCTTGCCTCTGGCATCTTTAAAATGGATTTCCATATTTTTATTGATTTTTTTCACTTTTACCATTCTCCTTTTAGCTATTTCTATTGAGCCCACTTTTTTAAAAAATCATTTTAAAAGGAAATTTCTGTCAATAACTATAGGGGTTTTACAACTGTAGGGTTTTTGGGGGGCCATTGTCTCTATTTCTAATTTTTTATTAATTTTTGTTTAAGTATAGTCGGAGAAGGCAATGGCAAGCCACTCCAGTACTCTTGCCTAGAAAATCCCATGGATGGAGGAGCCTGGTAGGCTGCAGTCCATGGGGTCGCTAAGGGTCGGACACGACTGAGCGACTTCACTTTCACTTTTCACTTTCACACATTGGAGAAGGAAATGGCAACCCACTCCAGTGTTCTTGCCTGGAGAATCCCAGGGACGGGGGACCCTGGTGGGCTTCTGTCTATGGGGTCACACAGAGTCGGACACGACTGAAGTGACGCAGCAGCAGCAGCATAGTTGCTTCACAATGTTGTGTTAGTTTCTGCTGTACAGGAAAGTGAATCAGTTATACATATCCATATATCCTCTCTTTTGAAGATTCCTTTCCTTTTAGGTCACCGCAGAGCACCAAACAGTAGAATTCCACTTAGCAGAGTGCTATGCAGTAGGTTCTCATTAGTCATCTGTTTTATGCACAGTGGTGTTCATATGTCAGTCCCAATCTCCCAGCTTATCCCACCCCCTTCCCTCCTTGATAAATCATAAGTTTGTTTTCTATATCTATGACTCTATTTCTGTTTTGCAAATAAGTTCATCTGTACCATTTTTCTAGATTCTACATATAAGTGATATTATATGATATTTGTCTTTCTCTGTCTGACTTACTTCACTCTGTATGACAGTCTCTAGGTCCATCCATGTCCCTACAAATGGCATTATTTCATCCCTTTTTATGGCTGAGTAATATTCCATTGTTTACTCCTTGGAAGGAAAGTTATGATCAACCTTGATAATATTCTAAAAAGCAGAGACATTACTTTGCCAACAAAGGTCCGTCTAGTCAAGGCTATGGTTTTTCCGGTGGTCATGTATGGATGTGAGAGTGGGACTGTGAAGAAAGCTGATCGCCGAAGAATTGATGCTTTTGAACTGTGGTGTTGTAGAAGACTCTTGAGAGTCCCTTGTACCGCAAGGAGATCCAACCAGTCCATTCTAAGGGAAATCGATCCTGGGTGTTCATTGGAAGGACTGATGCTAAAGCTGAAACTGCAATACTTTGGCCACCTCATGCGACGAGTTGACTCACTGGAAAAGACTCTGATGCTGGGAAGGGTTGGGGGCGGGAGGAGAAGGGGACGACAGAAAATGAGATGGCTGGATGGCATCACCCACTCGATGGACATGAGTTTGAGTGAACTCCGGGAGTTGATGATGGACAGGGAGGCCTGGCGTGCTGTGATTTATGGGGTCGCAAAGAGTCAGACACGACTGAGCGACTGAACTGAACTGAACTGAACTGAATATTCCATTGTATATATGTACCACATCTTCTTTATCCATTCCTCTGTTGATGGCCATTTACATTGCTTCTGTGTCCTGGCTATTGTAATAGTGCTGCCGTGAACATTGGGGTGCATGCATACTTTCAAATTATGATTTTCTCCAGTTGTATACCCAGGAGTGGAATAGCTGGATCTAATGTGCATGCATGCTAAGTCACTTCAGTAGTGTATGACCCTTTGAGATCCTATGGACTATAACCCATCAGGCTCCTCTGTCCATGGGATTCTCTAGGCAAGAATACTGGAGTGGGTTGCCATGCCCTCCTCCAGGGGATCTTCCCAACCCAGGGATCGAACTTGTGTATCTTATGTCTCCTGCATTGGCAGGTGGGTTCTTTACCATTAGCGCCACCTGTGAAGCCCTTGTTGGATCATATGGTGGCTCTATTTTTAGTTTTTTAAGGCGCCTCCATACTGTTCTCCATAATGACTGTACCAATTTACATTCCCACCAACAGTGTAAGAGGGCTCCCTTTTTTCCACACATCCAGCATTTATTGTTTGTAGATTTTCGATGATGGTCATTATGACCACTGTTAAGTGATACCTCATTGTAGTTTTTATTTAAATTTCTCTAACAAATAGTGATGTTGAGTATCTTTTCATGCATTTGTTGCCCATCTGTATGTCTTCTTTGGTGAAATGTCTGTTTAGATCTGTCCATTTTTTGACTGGTTTTTTGTTTTTATGATATTGAGCTGCAAGACCTGTTTGTATATTTTGGAGGTTAATTCCTGGTTGGTTGCTTCATTTGCAAATATTTTCTCCCATTGTTTTAATTTTGTTTATGATATCCTTTGCTGTGCAAAAACTTTTAAGTTTAATTAGGTCCTGCTTATTTATTTATTTTTTTCTGTTTATTTATTTTTGCTTCTGTTTTCATTTTCTAGGCAGCAGATCGAAAAAGATCTTGCTGTGCTTTATGTCTCAGAATGGTCTGCCTGATGTTTTCCTCTCAGAGTTTTATAGTATTCAACCTTACATTTAGGCCTTTAATCTATTTTGAGTTTATTTTTGTGTATGGGGTTAGGGAGTGTTCTAATTTCATTCTGTTTCATGTAGCTGTAGTTTTAAATCTGGGAACATTTTGGAGAAAATCCAACCATGACAATATGAATTTCCCCTTTCCCATGGACTTCTTTTATTCAACCAACTTATTTTATTTAGACTTTCTCCTTCCTACCTTTATTCCTCTTCCTCATCTTCATCTTCATCAGGTTTTGCTTTTGGAATGTTGTACTGAGGATTAGAGTACTAAGATGTTAAATACTTGTGATCTGTTTCCAGTGTATAGTTTAATAGTATAGCATTAATCCTCTGGAAATACAAGAGTTTTGATTTCAGTGTATGGGGTGTGATTGCTCCCTACCTCTATGTGACACTGAGCTATCAATGACAATGAAAGTGAGCTTGTGACTGTCTATTGGGTGGAGGCGGCATTGAATGTGGTCTGAGCAATGAAAGGGCTATAGTCACTCCCACAAGCAATTCAAAGTAACATGTGTGGATTATTCCGTTTCTTACACATGTTATCATGGACATTATCTCACTTGATTTCTGTAACAACCTTGTAGCACAGGATAAGTTTTATTACTATCATTTATCAATCTCATTTTACTGAAAGGAATCCTAGGAAGGTACTGATGCTGGCAGCAGCATATCTTTTGAGTCTGCTCACACACACACAAAATAAAGAGAAACTAAGATAGTAAATCTAAAAACATCTATAATAAAAGCAAGTGGCAAGGTGTCTTCATCAACTCGGAAAGAGAAACAGATTTGGGACAAAACACCACCACCAACAAGACTGGTATAGAACCAGCCACTGTCCAAGGGAAAAGAGAGGAAAAGAATGGGAATTTTCAGTGACCACAAGAAAGAAAATCCAAAAATTGCCCATTGATTTCTCCAAAATGCCCCTTAGCATGGAAAGATCAGGAGTCAACCTGAGAAGAGCTAAAACTAGCAAAGTTTTTCTAGGTTCCAATCTAACAACCATGTTAAGGCAGAGTTTCACTGGAGTGGTGTGGGCCCTAAGAACTCTCAAAGCTGACCTAATAAATAGACCCACATGAATAGAAAGAATTGCCCTAGAGGCAAGGAAAAATAAGAATAATGGAGACAGCAAAGCTCAGGAAGGAATTAAAGAAAATCTTCCTGAAAAAAAAGTGAAGAAAAGTTGGAAAGCCATTTAGGACAATTCACCAAAACAGCAGTAAGACACATTCTAAGAAAATTATTGGTGTTTTCAAGCTAGAAGACCATGCCATTGATGAGGGAGATAAATCAGATTGACATTAGACTATTTATGCCCAAAGACAATGGAGTCAGCATATTTATGATGCTGTTGTTGTTCTGTCACGTTCAATTCTTTGCAACCCCATGGACTTCAGGATGCCAGGCTCCTCTGTCCTTCACTATCTCCTGAAGTTTGCTCAAACTCATGTCCACTGAGTAGGTGATGCCATCTAACCAGCTCATCCTCTGTCGTCCCCTTCTCCTCCTGCCTCCAATCTTTCCCAGCATCAGGGTCTTTTCCAATGAATCACCTCTTCGTATCAGGTGGCCAAAGTATTGGAGCTTCAGCTTCAGCATCAGTCCTTCCAATGAATATTCAGGGTTGATTTCCTTTAGGATTGACTGGTTTGATCTCCTTGCAGTCTAAGGGACTTTCAAGAGTCTTCTCCAGTCTTCTCCATTTATGATGCTAAGGGAAAGAAAATGTGAGCCAAGGTTGCTGATAAGCAACCAGTTCAGTTCAGTTCAACCAAACTCACCTTTAAATATAGAGGCCACAGGCAAACTGTTGCAAAATCTATAAGAATTTGGGGAATATTATTCTCATAAGCCCCTTCTGAAAAAAAAATCTACTAAAAAATAGGCTTCAGAAAACCAAAAAATGACCTAAGACTAAAATCATAGTGAAGAGGAAGAAAGTAGTTTGTAATGGTTATATCTGATCATGTAAATGTAGTGTTCAAAAAATTGAATGAGAGAGAATACACAGAAAGTAGGATAAATCTGCTGACTGTCTTACATATACATAAATTTGGATCAAAATTATATACTAGGGGAGGCAAAGGAGTTAGAAAGTGTTTATGAGTAATTTGAAAATTGCTTGTTGTAGACAGTATAAACAAAAAAAGATTCAGTTCAGTCACACAGTCGTGTCTGACTCTTTGAGACCCCATGAATCACAGCACGCCAGGCCTCCCTGTCCATCACCAACTCCCGGAGTTCACTCAAACTCATGTCCATCGAGTTGGTGATGCCATCCAGCCATCTCATTCTCTGTCATCCCCTTCTCCTCCCGCCCCCAATCCTTCCCAGCATCAGAATCTTCTAAGGTTATTGATAAAGACAGTGTATAGGTAATCATATTCATTTTCTATTGCTGTCATCACAAATTATCACAAACTTAGCAGCTTAAGGGCTTTCCTGGTGGCTCAGTTGATAAAGAACAGCTTAAACAATATAAATTTATTGTCTTACAGTTCTGGAGGTCAGGAGTCCAAAATGGGTCTCACTGGGCTAAAATCCAGGTGCTGGTACTGCTGAATTTCTTTTGGAGATGCTAGAGGAGACTTCATTTCCTTGCCTTTCCAGCTTCTAGAGATACCACAACCCTTGGCTCATGGTCCCCTTTCTCCATCTTCAAAGTTAATCATGTGAGTCAAGTGCTTCTCACTTTGCATCCTTCTGACCTTGCTTCCATCATCATATCTCCCTCTGCCTCTCCTTTCTCCCTCTTCCAATTAAGGACTGTTGTGTTTACATTGAGCCTCGTGGATAACCCTGAATAATGCAAGTGTGTATGTGCCCAGTTGTGCTCAACTCTTTGGACTATAACCCATCAGGCTCCTCTGTCCATAGGATTTTTCCAAACAAGAATACTGGAGTGGGTTGCCATGTCCTCCTCCAGGGGATCTTCCTAACCCAAAGATCAAACCCATATCTCCTGCATTGGCAGGTGTGTTCTTTAACCACTGTGCCACCTGGGGAGCCAGGCAATCCTGAATAATCTCCTATGTTAAAGTCATCTAACTAACAACTCTAAATCCATCTGTAACCTTAATTCCCCTTTGTTGTTGTTGTTCAGTTGCTCAGTGTGTCCTACTCTTTGTGACCCCATGGACTTCAGCATGCCAGGCTTCCCTGTCCTTTACCATCTACCAGAGCTTGCTCAAACTCATGTCCACTGAGACTTCCATTTACCATATAATATAAAATATTCATAAGTTCTAAGAATTAAGACATGGACACCTTTGGAGAAGGCATTGTTCTTTTTGTCACAGTAACTAAATACTAGGTTTCAACAAAAACATAAAACTTTCCAAATGTCAAAATATATGTGCATGTGCTCTGTTGTGTCCAATTCTTTGTGACCCCATGGACTATAGCCCACCAGCCTCTTCTTTCCATGGGATTTCCCCAGCAAGAATACAGAATGGGTTGCCATTTCATTTCTCCAGGGGATCTTCCTGACTCAGGGATAGGATCTGCATCTCTTGTGCCTCCTTCCAAAAAGAAAGAAAACAAATAAAATAGATTTAAGGAAAAACTGAGGCTCAGAAGGAAATAAACTAATCATCGGTAGACCCAGGACTGAAACCTAGACTATCTAATTCCAAATTCTTTGCTCTTTTTATTGCTTCACATAATCACGTCCAAAGGCTCGTCTCTTAAGAGATGGAATTATGACCCTCAGTTTAGTCCTTGTAAATAGGAAGTCTCTAAAGATAAAGACATATATGATTATTGTTATGATTATTATGTTAATAATAATATGATTATTATTCTTAAAGGATGCCAAAAACTAGCTGAGGAAGTAGAGGAGATAAAGAGGAGCCAAAGGCATGATTACAGTTCAGTCGCTCAGTCGTGTCCGACTCTTTGTGACCCCATGAACCTCAGCACGCCAGGCTTCCCTATCCATCACCAACTCCCAGAGCTTGCTCAAACTCATGTCCATCGAGTCGGTGATGTCATCCAACCATCTCATCCTCTGTCGTCCAGTTCTTCTCCTGCCTTCAATCTTTCCCAGCATCAGGGTCTTTTCAAATGAGTCAGGTCTCTCAAGGGTCTTCTCCAACACCACAGTTCAAAAGCATCAGTTCTTCTGCACTCAGCTTTCTTTATAGTCCAACTCTCACATCCATACATGACTACTGGAAAAACCATAGCTTTGACTACATGGACCTTTGTTGGCAAAGTAATGTCCCTACTTTTTAATATGCTGTTTAGATTGGTCATAGCTTTTCTTCCAAGGAGCAAGCGTCTTTTAATTTCATGGCTGCAGTCACCATCAGCAGTGATTTTGGAGCCCCCAAAAATAAAGTCTCTCACTGTTTCCATTGTTTCCCCATCTAACTCATGATTAGTGTCTTCAAACATACAGTAGGATTTTCATGGGGATAAGTTGTGTCACTTTTCTTTATCTTCTTAGAAGACAGAAATAGAGTAAAAGATTTAAGTCAAAACAGAAATAACTTTAGATCTTCATTAGAAAAAAATCCTTTCTTTCAAGAGAAGAAAACACTGAAAGAGGTATACAGGGTGAAAGGTATGGATTTTCTGCCAGAGATCCTTGAGAAAGGAACAAGATAGCAATTTGAAAGAGGTTGACGCAGCTTCTCAACCTTGGAGTGAGGGCCAGACAAGATGGACTATTTCTTCGGATCTCTCTTAATTCTAATAAGAGACGACAAGATTCTGAGTACAGAGTAGAGAGTATGTCATGTGTCATGGTCCAAACTTAAACTACCATTTGTTTCTGGTGATCACTGCATAGTCTGGAAAACTCATCAGACCAGAGTGTAAAGAAAAGTTTCTGTGTTAAACACTTAGAAAGTTAATGTTGCCTGTTAAGAAGGAATGAGACAATATGATGGAAGAAACACCCATATAACTCATCTTGGAGGAAGCAGAGTTGTCAGAACATGTTTTGAGCTTTGATCTTGGTTCTATCATTTACTATCTGAATGGCCTAGGGCAATTGACTGAACTTTTCTGAGTCTCAGTTTTCTGATCTGTAAAATGGGCACAATAATACATATACCATGGGCTTTTTAAGAAGAGTAAATGAGGGAATGTAAGCCAAGTTTTTAAAGATTGGCAGATAAGATGGCAGAGACTCAATTGATGAAAGGCTTCTTCTTCCATGCAAATCATGAAACAGTATGCATTTGATTTGAGATGTTTTCATGTTGTCATTAACAGGCCTGAGTAATACTTCCCTAAGATTTACATTCCTAAGCATGTGCCCTCTGTGCCTATACTTTCTCTCCCCTCTTCTGTAATTACATCTGTGCCCTAAATTTACATCTGAGTGGCCCTTGAACAGATATTGGGTAGATAAGGTCTGCTCCTACTCTCAATGACAAGGAACAAATAGAACAGACATGAAGAGACCATTACACAACAACATGAAAGTACTGTGTGTGGTGTGAGAGCAGCCGACAGACACAGTGGTGCCCTTTGGGTTCGAAGATGCTCTGCAAGATGGCAGATAGTAAATCAGAGCTATAAGTTGGTCTTTCTGTGGCCTGACTGCACTTTGGATGCTCCTGAGGACAGGGGCTTCCCTATAGTTTACTCCAAAGAAGTGGTTCTAATGGTGAAAAATATGCTGTTGGTGGTGGTTGATGCTTTCTCATTCTTAGGTTAGCCTACCTGGTCATTTAATACACATAAGATGCATAGAGTGTGGATCCATGTATATGCATGGCTGAGTAGATCTTCTGTGCACCTGAAACTATCACAACAGTATTAATCGGTTATGTATGTATGTGTGTGTGTGTGTGTGTGCGTGCACTCAGTCGTGTCCCATTCTCTGCTGCCCCATGGACTGTAGCCCACCAGGCTCCTCTGTCCATGGAATTTTCCAGGCAAGAACACTGGAGTGGGTTGCCATTTCTTACTCCAGGGGATCTCTCTGACACAGGGATCGAACCCATGTCTCTTGCGTCTCCTGAATTGGCAGGCAGATTGTTTATCATTGGCGCCACCTATACTGCACTATAAAATAAAAACTTTTTAAAAAGAATTATAGCGTGGCAATCTCTCCAGGGCCATCTGCCCAAATCTTAGAAAGGAGAATCATTCAAAGAGACTGTGAATTTTAGCTCTGCCAGCAGAGGCAGAATTCAAGATCAAACAGGCAGCCTGTCTATGCCTGGCTACTATGAGCCCTAGCTGTGTCTTTGGTCCCTAGCATGTATTTCCGAAGATCATTTAGATAAGTCAAGTATGACTGGCTGGGAGATAAAGGATTGCAAATGGCCACAAATACTTCCCCTCCCATCAAGAGGGGTTAGTCTATTTCTGCAGCCCTTGAATTTGGGTTGGCCTGGTGATTTGCTTTGGTTGATGGGGAGTGAGCAAAGAAGATGTTAACAGAAGCTTGAAAAACATTCATCATTTCAGCTGATGCCCTTCTAGACCAGTCAGCTCACAGCAGACAAACAACTGACCCTAGAACAGAGGTTGACTGGCTAGCTGCCTGTTTTTTTAAATAAAGTTTTATTGGAAAACAGCCAAGCTCATTCATTCACTTCTATCTATGGCTTTAGTGCTATACTGGCAGGGTTGTGTAATCATGACAGAGATAGTATTGCCTTAAAAACCCAAGATAGTTACGTCTGGCCCTTTACAGAAAAAGTTTGCTGACCCTCGCCTTAGACCAATAAGGAAGCCTAGTCAAGACCAGCAGAAGCCAGTCCCAGTTCAAACTGCCAATCCACAGAATTGCAAATTAAACAATGGGAGTTTTAAGCAATTTAATTTTGGAGTAGTTTGCTGTGTAGCAAAAACCGAACTGGTGCAGTAACATATAGGTTTCTCAGAGAAGTATGAGAACTGTTTGCAGGTTAAGAAAGCTTCAGAAGTCAGATGAAGGTGTTGAGATAGCACAACCTTTTGTGCTTTTAGCTTTTGACAATGTTTTGGAAGAGGAAATTGGTTTATTTTCATAATATCCTTGCATATCATATATGAACTGAAACCAGAGCAATTTGTCACAAGAGTTATCCATACAGTTCCACACCTATATCTACCAGTCTATCTCTGTCCTATGCATATAAAGATTGTAAACAGATTGAATAACTGGATGGCACAGCTATAAGAGACAGCAGAGACTTTGCAAATAAAAAACCCTCGGATATTAAATTCTGACAAAGTTTCTGTTAATATTGTTGCGACTGCTTTTCTTGATAACTATGAGAATTGACATATTGTCATTAATTTGTCTTACTCTCCCAGCAGAATGCACTTAATCCAAAATTAAACAAAAGCTGTTAGGTGGTGTTTTAGTCTGCCAAGAAAACATCCTCTGTGTGGTAAAAAGAAGGAAAATTTTCTTTTTAACTCAGAGAGTGGATACATTACTTGAGGAATTGAAACTGTATTTCCTGTCTCATGATTCTAGGTCCCCAACTCTGGAAACTAAAATGCTTTTTGAAAAGAAGACCACCTCATCATGTTTGTATGCAAATGACTTATTCTTAATCATTCTTTGTGTCTGTTTTGAAAAAGGTCACGAACCAGAGGGACTACATGTGCCTAGAAGGCTCCAAATAAAATACTTCGGGTTGATGGATGGTTTTTTTAAACGAACATTTACCAAGATTTATGTGAGAAAATAAATTGTAATTCCTTCCATGGTATGAAAGAACTAAAGCCCAAAGTTACATAAAGCCATCTGATGAGTCATCATGAAATCTAAATTTCATGTACACAATTGCCTGGCACTCAAACTTCTATTCAAACTAAATCTTCATTCTCTCAAGAACATTCCAAAATTTAAAATTACAAGGATTTTTACTGTAATTTATTATGGCCTACCTAGATTTCTATGGACACTTTTTAAAAAATACTTTTAAAAAATTTATTTCTTTTAATTGGAGGCTAATTACATTATTGTATTGGTTTTGCCATACATTGACATGAATCTGCCCTAGGTGTACATGTGTTCCCCATCTTGAACCCCCCTCCCACATCCCTCCCCATCCCATCCCTCTGGGTCATCCCAGTGCACCAGCCCTGAGCATCCTGAACAAAGTTGTGTTAGTTTCTACTGTACAACAGAGTGAATCATCTATATATGTACATATATCCCCTCCCTCTGTCACTTGTCTTATGAAAATATATGATTCATATCATCATCACAATCTTTTACTCTTTAATTAAGCTGCATATTAAATGTACTTTGCTTCACCTGGTAGGTACCACTTTGCTCCGTTTCTGATAAATTCTTAGCAAGTATTTTGCTGTTCTAATGAACTCAGGGTATTTGAAATCACTAGACAATATTTGACATACCGTTTTTCAGCTTCAATTTTAATTTAAATGATCTCAAAGAAAAAGCTAGAAATATGACATCTTAACCTTGAAAGACTTATCCCAGAA
Source organism: Moschus berezovskii (assembly GCF_049115385.1). Classification (NCBI taxonomy): domain Eukaryota; kingdom Metazoa; phylum Chordata; class Mammalia; order Artiodactyla; family Moschidae; genus Moschus; species Moschus berezovskii. Next base: position 42,057,629 of record NC_142488.1, on the reverse strand, counting down.
GCTTTTTCTCTGTCTGAAAAGAAAAAAAAAAAGACCCCTTCATAATTATAAGTTTGCCGTCAGGGCTTATATAATCAGTCACTGGAGAGTTACCATGAGATATGCGTTGTGTCTAAGTTATGAAGAAATTATTTGATGATAAGGTAGGACTTACAGTTTAAAAATAAAAATTCATCTACAACACCCTACAAAAGCACCCTGATTCTGTAGGCCTTGATGTTTCTTGCTAAAATACTGGTAAATAAGGAATAAAAAGTACAGGCAGTTTTAGTCTTGGACATGTAAATAAGTAGGTTGAAAATGTAGTAACTCTTTTTGTCAAAGTTTTCCAAGTTAAAACAAGTCTCTATCTGAGTATCCACTACTTATCCTTTCTTTCTCATGTCATCATTACCTTTGTGAAAGAGAGCAAACAGTAAAGCAAGAAACAAGTTAAACTGTAATCAACATCTTAAAAAACAAATATATACTGATTTGAGCCAGAGGCAAAAATCTTTTCTTTGAGGTAAATAATAAGTGGGCAGGCACTCAGTTAATTGGTGAAATGGAATGTACAAGAGTGACCTGCTTTCACAAGGAGAATACACTCATTTGCAGGTTAAGGCTGCTTGTATGCACACAAGTGACATGGGCTTCTTTGTGACATGTTATAGCAGATCACAGTAAATATCTTGCTATCTTTCAGTTGATGTGATTTGTTATGTACAGGATAATGAGGAGTTTTTATAATTTCATATTCATTGAAACATGGAAGTCTTGTTTTTCCACTTAAAAAATCAATGCAAAATGTGTTATTATGTAATTAAATACAATGATAAAGAAGATGCAGGTGTATGTAAAATAGATGACCAGTGCAAATTCGATGCAGGAAGCAGGGCACCCAAAGCTGGTGCTCTGGGACAACCCAGAGGAATGGGTGGGGAGGGAGGTGAGAGGGGATTCAGGATGGTGGGACACATGTATACCCATGGCTGATTCATATTGATGTATGGCAAAAAACACCACAATATTGTCAAGTAATTAGCCTCTAATTAAAATAAATTAATTAATTTTAAACAACAACAAAAAAAAGAAGTTTCAGGTGAAAGGCTTCAAGGGAGGGTAATCCATTTAGATCAACATTGAAATCTCTGTAAACAAAAAGAAAATTTTCCTAAACCCAAGAAAAATTCACTCACAAGGGTGATATTTTCCCTATATTGTCTGTCAGTTTTTAACCAACTTCATTCTCTATCCTCTTCTACTTTGGGGTTGAATTCCTTTGTTGATTCATCTTTGCACTTCTTTCCTTTCTCCCAGGCCTTCACTCATGAAAGATTTCCCCATGAGAAGGGCACAAGTTATCAGGACCAGTTCTAATCAGCAAGAGGAATCAATGCAAATAATTGACTAATTGCTTTCATAAAAAGGACAAAAGTGCCATACATATTAGTTTACTCAGACTGCCATGGCAAAATACCACAGACTGGTGGCTTAAACAACAGAAATTTACTGCCTCAGAGTACTGGAGGCTAGAAGTTCAAGATCAAGGTGTTGGCAGGTTTAATGTCTTCTGACGTCTCTCTCCTTGGCTTCCAGATGGCCACCTTCTAGCTGTGTCCCCACACGGTGACCACTTTGTCTATGCTGTCTGCATCCTAACCTCCTCTTCTTAAAAGGACACTAGTCACATTAGATTAGCACCTACTCTAATGATCCCACTTTAACTTACTGACCTCTTTAAAGACCTTGTCTCCAGATAGTGTTACAGTCTCAGGTACTGTGGGTTAAGACGTCAACATCAAATTTGGCAGGCTGAGGGGTTAGGGATGGGGACATAATTTAGCCCATTACACCACACTATGGCAAATCAGTGTCCCTCTGTGGAACAAGGTGAAGACAAGACTTTACACATATGGGACTTCTCTTTAGCAGTATCACAATCACCTTTGCAGGTATCTTCCTTCTCACCTCATCTTGAAATATAGTATCAGGGAAGGTTAGACTGGGAACCCCAAAGCCTGATCTGGCTTCTAGACCTGCCTCTAACATACCTCAAGGAGATTCCTTCAGCTCATTGAGTCTTGGTTTCCCTCTCTGAAGTGTTGGTGGAAAGGAAGATATTCAAGATTTTGTCTGTGCCTGAAATTTCATAATTTCATTATTATCATTATTGATGACCATACCCACAGGTAAAGTAAGGAAGATTGGAGGTTATTCTAGGATGATTCCTGTTTCTCCCAAATCACTCTCTAGATCACTTGTTACATTATTAAATTGTGCAATTAGAAGTTTCTTCTTGTCAAGTGAAACAAGGCAGACACAGAAAAATTTTGCACGATCTTACCTATATGTGGGGGCTTCCCCGGTGGCTCAGATGGTAAAGAATCTGCCTGCAATGAGGGAGATCTGGCTTCAATCCTTGGATTGGGAAGATCCCCTGGAAGAGGGCATGGCAACCCACTCCAGTATTCTTGCCTGGAGAGTCCCCACGGACAGAGGAGCCTGGCGGGCTACAGTCCATGGGGTCGCAAAGAGTTGGACACAACTGAGCAATTAACTAGCTAAATAAACTATATGTGGAACCTAAATTAGTCAAACATGTAGAAGCAGAGAGCAGAATGGTGGTTTCTCAGGGCTAGATGAAGGGGAAAATGGGGAGGTTTGATCAAATGGGACAAAGTTTCAGTTACACAAAATAAATTTTGTAGCTCTGTTTTACAACCTAGACCCTGTGATCAACTATACTGTATTGTATACTTAAAAAATTTCTAAAGTAGATCTTATATTGAGTGCTCTTATGACAAAAGGAAATAAAAACCAAAGGATGTGGGAAGGAACTTTCGGAGGTGATACATAAGTTTATGGCATTAACAGAGATGATGGCTTCTCAGGTGTGTGCTTTCCCCTCAAACACATTAAATTGTATATATTAAATATCTACAGGTTTTGTATATTGGTCATGCCTCAATAAAGTGATTTTTAAAAAAGTGTATTCTTTAGGTGAAGACCTTGCCCCTCTAAGCATCTTGTTTAAAATATTGCTTTTAGGAGGAGCAAGTACGTAAATCAGTTCAGTTCAGTTCAGTTGCTCACTTGTGTCCGACTCTTTGCAACCCCATGAACTGCAGCATGCCAGGCTTCCCTTTCCATCACCAACTCCCTGAGTCCACCCAAATTCATGTCCATTGAGTTGGTGATGCCATCCAACCATCTCATTCTCTGTCGTCCTCTTCTCCTCTACCCTCAATCTTTCCCAGCATCAGGGTCTTTTCAAATGAGTCAGCTCTCCACATCAGGTGGCCAAAATATTGGAGTTTCAGCTTCAACATCAGTCCCTCCAATGAACACCCGGGACTGATCTCCTTTAGAATGGACTGGTTGGATCTCCTTGCAGTCTGAGGGATGCTCAAGATCCTTCTCCAACACCACAGTTCAAAAGCATCAATTCTTCGGCACTCAGCTTTCTTTATAGTCCAACTCTCACATCCATACATGACTACTGGAGAAACCATAGCCTTGACTAGATGGAACTTTGCTGGCAAAGTAATGTCTCTGCTTTATAATATGCTCTTTTGATAATCCAGCAGATGTTGGCAATTGGATCTCTGGTTCCTCTGCCTTTTCTAAAACCTGCTTGAACATCTGGAAGTTCATGGTTCACGTATTGCTGAAGCCTGGCTTGGAGAATTTTGAGCATGACTTTACTAGCATGTGAGATGAGTGCAATTGTGCGGTAGTTTGAGCATTCTTTGGCATTGCCTTTCTTTGGGATGGGGATGAAGACTGACCTTTTCCAGTCCTGTGGCCACTGCTGAGTTTTCCAAATTTGCTGGCATATTGAGTGAAGCACTTTCACAGCATCATCTTTCAGGATTTGAAATAGCTCAACTGGAATTCCATCACCTCCACTAGCTTTGTTCACAGTGATGCTTTCTAAGTCCCACCTGACTTAGACTAAGTCCCATCCATTCCAGGATGTCCGGCCCTAGGTGAGTGTGAGTGATCACACCTTCATGATTTTCTTGGTCGTGAAGATCTTTTTTGTACAGTTCTTCTGTGTTTTCTTGTCACTTCTTCTTAATATCTTCTGTTTCTGTTAGGTCCATAACATTTCTGCCCTTTATTGAGCCCATCTTTGCATGAAATGTTCCCTTGGAATCTCTAATTTTCTTGAAGAGATCTCTAGTCTCTCCCATTCTATTGTTTTCCTCTATTTCTTTGCATTGATCACTGAGGAAGGCTTTCTTATCTCTCCTTGTTATTCTTTGGAACTCTGCATTCGGATGCTTATGTCTTTCCTTTTCTCCTTTGCTTTTCGCTTCTCTTCTTTTCACAGCTATTTGTAAGGCCTTCTCAGACAACCATTTTGCTTTTTTTGTTTCTTTTCCATGGGGATGGTCTTGGTCCCTGTCTCCTGTACAATGTCACGAACCTCTGTCCATAGTTCATCAGGCACTCTATCAGATCTAGTCCCTTGAATCTATTTCTCACTTCCACTGTATAATCATAAGGGATTTGATTTAGGTCATACCCGAATGGTCTAGTGGTTTTCCTCACTTTCTTCAATTTAAGTCTGAATTTGGCAATAAGGAGTTCATGATCTGAGCCACAGTCTGCTCCCGGTCTTGTTTTTGCTGACTGTATAGAGCTTTTCCATCTTTGGCTGCAAAGAATGTAATCAATCTGATTTCAGTGTTGACCATCTGGTGATGTCCATGTGTAGAGTTTTCTCTTGTGTTGTTGGAAGAGGGTGTTTGCTATGACCAGTGCATTCTCTTGGCAGAACTCTGTTAGCCTTTGCCCTGCTTTATTCTGTGCTCCAAGGCCAAATTTGCCTGTTACTCCAGGTGTTTCTTGACTTCCTACTTTTGCATTCCAGTCCCCTATAATGAAAAGGACATCTTTTTTGGATGTTAGTTCTAGAAGGTCTTGTAAGTCTTCATAGAACCGTAAAACTTCAGCTTCTTCAGCGTTACTGGTTGGGGCATAGATTTGGATTACTGTGATATTGAATGGTTTGCCTTGGGAAATGAACAGAGATCATTCTGTCATTTTTGCAATTGCATCCAAGTACTGCATTTCAGACTCTTGTTGACTATGATGGCTACTCCATTTCTTCTAAGAGATTCCTGCCCACAGTAATAGATATAATGGTCATCTGAGTTAAATTCACCCATTTCAGTCCATCTTAGTTCTCTGATTCCTAGAATGTCTATGTTCACTCTTGCCATCTCCTGTTTGATCACTTCCAATTTGCCTTGATTTATGGACCTAACATTCCAGGTTCCTATGCAATATTGCTCTTTACAGCATTGGACCTTGCTTCTATCACCAGTCCCATCTACAAATGTGTGTTGTTTTTGCTTTGGCTCCATCCCTTCATTCTTTCTGGAGTTATTTCTCCACTGATCTCCAGTAACATATTGGGCACCTACTGACCTGGGGAGTTCATCCTTCAATGTCCTATCTTTTTGCCTTTTCATACTTTTTATGGGATTCTCGAGGCAAGAATACTGAAGTGGTTTGCCATTCCCTTCTCCGGTGTACCACATTCTGTCAGACCTCTCCACCATGAGCCATCCATCTTGGGTGGCCCCACATGGCATGGCTTAGTTTCATTGAGTTAGACAAGGCTGTGGTCTGTGTGATCAGATTGGCTAGTTGTCTGTGATTGTGATTTCAGTCTGTCTGCCCTCTGATCCCCTCTCTCAGTGCCTACCGTCTTACTTGGGTTTCTCTTACCTTGGACATCGGGTACCTCTTCACGGCCACTCCAGCAAAGCGCAGCCACTGCTCATTACCTTGGACGTGGGATAGATCCTCTCAGCTGCCATTGCAGCCACTGCACTCGTGTGCCGTATGTAACTAATAGTGTGCAAAATGCATCTCCAGATTGGTGTCCTGTTTTTCCAAAGAGTGTGACCGATTGCATGATTTCAGTGGTATCCCTTCCATCTGTCAGGAAGAAATGTCTATTTAGCCTTTACAACATATTACTACTAGTAATTATAATAATAGCTCCAGTTTATTGTATGGCTACTAAGTGATTGGTTTCTGTATCTACTATTTCTAACACTTAGCAGTTCTAGGAAGTAGGTTTTATTATTTCCATTTTGCAGGTAAAAATCTTGACACAATAGGACACACTTCATCTTCAGATAATAAACCACCAAATTACACGGGAGACACCTTGGTCTCAGAGGAGCGAATGTCTCATCCAATGAGAGGACTTTATACCTTCAGAGATATGTGTTTTTTCTTTCATTAGCCCAGTCTTGGATTTCTGCTTTAAGAAATATAAGGCAGAAGATTAAGCTCGTCACATCATTGGCTACCACGAAGAAGATGATTTTAAGCCAGGGAGATTTTGCATACTGACTAAGGATGATTCCAGTCACAGTAGAAGCAACTCATCCTCTTGTTAGTCCAATTACATTTGTAAATTGTTTCAGAAATCCATAACATCTGGAAGTGATATCCAAGCTTTGTCTTGCATTGGCAACTATCAGGAAAATCATAGTGCCATGGAAATTGGAACTCAGGTAAAGTAGGCACAGGCTGAAGAGGGCAGGAAGGAGACATCCCTGAGAGGTGAAGAGTTTTTGGATGGTGAATACACTGACAATATTTCTGCACTGGAAGATGTCTGCCATATATGACCTGCTGTTGAACAAGGGTGGACGTGATGTATTCCTTCTCACTGATGCTTATATATAAGTGATTCTTTGGGTCCTCATGAAACAGAATGAACCAGGGAAGACTTAAGGCACAGCCAGAAGCACCAAAAGTGTAAAAGACCTTGCGCCATCCCAGGGAGTCACAGATAAATTCAGTTATATGCAGGACAGTACAGGGTCCTAGCAGAAGTCCTGATAAACTCAGAATGGTAAATTGGCTTTGTTTCAAGTGAGGAGCCCACTTAATCCAGACTACTTATTGTTGTTTAGTTGCCAAGTCTTGTCCTACTCTGTGACTGCATGGTATGTAGCACACCAGGCTTCCCTGTCCCTCACCATCTCCAAGAGTTTGCCCAAGTTCATGTCTATTGAATCGATGAGGCCATCCAACCATCTCATCCTCTGTTGCCCTGTTCTCCTACCCTCAATCTTTGCCAGCATCAGGGTCTTTTACAGACTACTTGCTGAGTTACTAGTGCTATCCCCTGAAATAGTCCCTTGATTACTCAGCATATAATGACCAAAGCTTCTCCAAATTCAGCTGTCAGTGAGTTCAGTTCAGTTCAGTTCAGTCTCTCAGTCGTGTCCGACTCTTTGCGACCCCTGTGAATCACAGCACGCCAGGCCTCCCTGTCCATCACCAACTCCCGGAGTTCACTCAAACTCATGTCCATTGAGTCGATGATGCCATCCAGCCATCTCATTCTCTGTCATCTCCTTCTCCTCCCACCCCCAATCCCTTCCAGCATCAGAGTCTTTTCCAGTGATTGGAGCATGGTAAATATTGAGCTGAGAAATAATTCAGAGCCAGCCACTTTCTTTAAGATAAATATCCAGCAGGTATTTTACTGGTCATATCAGTGTCAATGCCATGATAACCCAGAGGCAACTAGTCAACCCTATCCAAGTCCAATTGTTGAACACTGAAGGACCAACTACTGGTCAGGGAACACCGTTATGCAAATAGATAACCAGGTCCCTCCCAGGAAAGATCCAAATTTTTGTTCCCTTGGTTATGGAATTTCTCTCTTCCTGCTTCTCTATAATGTTATAATAATATTATTATCCATTTGCATAGTGGCGTTTCAATTGCATCTCTTCTTGCTGAAGGATTTGTTTTCTATCCACTGCTCATCTCCGGGCCATGTTATAATATGCTCCCCTGGGAATAGATCCTGTGGCAAACATGAGTTACTGTACTGACCAATAGTTGGCAACAGTCCTTCGGTGGTCAACAGTTGGACTCAGACGGGGCTGACTAGTTGCCTCTGGGTTACCAAGGCGATGGTACTGGGAGGATCACTCCTCAGATGTGTCCACATGCTGAGGGAGCATGCTTCTCATCTCAATTGCTGTTGAAGCAGCTCATTCACAACCCGGCAGCAGTGAGGTTGTGAGGCAGGTGGAGATGCCCATGCGTGTTATTCTTATTGACTCATTCCTGAAATTCATGGCCTACAAAGTGGATCCATTGGTCTATTGATGTCCTTGGGGTCCTGTATCGCACACAGAGCTGTTCAACAGTGGCTTATTTACCAGCCATCTCCATGCCATGCAATCAAATGAGCATGGGGCTGTTACTTTTAAACTAGGAGGAGATTCTGCATTTAACAGAATTATTGTTTAGTCATTCAGTCGTGTCTGACTCTTTGCGACCCCATGGACTGTAGACCCCAAACTCCTCTGTCCAGGCAAGAGTACTGGAGTGGGTTGCCATTTCCTTCTCCAGGGGATTTTCCTGACCCAGGGATCTAACCTGCATCTCCTGCATTGCAGGAGGATTCTTTACTGCTGAGCCACTGAGGAAGCCCAGTTAATAGGATACTGTCGATATAATGGAAAGAGACAGACGCTGACATCTCTCATTGGTAGACAGCTGCCACACAACCTCACACATTAGTGAATGGTCACCTCAAGGTCAGCCTGGCAATTTTCCGTTCCTTGTCCTCATTTCCCAACATCTTGGCACTCACAGGAATTGCCTCGGCCTAGTGGCTGACTCACTAATCTGCACCACGCAGGCCTACAAGCCTTATAGTTGCCAGCCTCGAGACTAAAGGAATAGCTTGGAGACAATGACAGAGATGTTGCTGCTGCTAAGTCGCTTCAGTCGTGTCCGACTCTGTGCGACCCCATAGACGGCAGCCCACCAGGCTCCCCCGTCCCTGGGATTCTCCAGTCAAGAACACTGGAGTGGGTTGCCATTTCCTTCTCCAATGCATGCAAGTGAAAAGTGAAAGTGAAGTTGCTCAGTCGTGTCCGACTCTTAGCGACCCCATGGACTGCAGCCTACCAGGCTCCTCCGTCCATGGGATTTTCCAGGCAAGAGTACTGGAGTGGGTTGCCATTTCCTTCTCCAGGGGATCCTCCTGACCCAGGATTGAAGCCTGGTCCCCTGCACCGCAGGCAGACTCTTTACCATCTGAGCCACCATAATTAATTTTTGAAAATTAAAAAATAGAATAGACTGTAGGATGTTTTAAATTCATCTTGAGGACTGGTAATTTTTAGTTTTAACTTTTTGCCGATTATAAAAATAATGTATGTATGCCCAGGAGTGCGATCGCTGGATCATATGGCAGTTCTATCACAAGCTCTATCACTTTATCACAAGCTTACTTAGTAGTCATATTTAGAATTTTGAGGGATATATGTTCATAAGATGGACTCATATATATTTTGAAATCACATTTATTTTATGTTAATTTCCATTCTCTTTAACTTAAATTTTCCTCTGTTCATTTCTTTGCATTTGTGCTTTTTTAATAAAATTCTTTTTTAGAAATAAAAAAATAAATAAATAAATAAAAAATAAAAGCAAAAAAAAAATAAAAAAAATAAAAATAATGTATGTTTATCATTGAAAGTTCATAAAATGCAGAGAAATATGAGGTAGAAAATGCAGTAGACTGTATTCTTGTTTTCAGTGATCATAACACATTTGTGAATGTCATTCTGGCCACAGGTTCCATGAAATTTTAACATGGTAGGGTACTTACTATATATTTGATTTTGTTCCTGTTTTTTAAACTTTATAGCTATATTTTGTCTCTAAATCCTTAAACATTATTAATAATTAAGTACCATTTTATTATTTAGTTATGTCATTTATTTAATCAATATTAGTCTGTTTCCATTATTTTGCAATTTGAATTTTTTCATGTACAAATAAATGTTTGCATTTTGAATTATTATTGCTAAGGATAGGTGCCCAGAAATGGAAACAGAAGAGAGGAACACTTTTAAGACTGCTGATAAATATTGCCAAATTGTGTTCATAAAGATAATTCTTATTTTTATTTCCATTGGTAATACAGATAAACACTCAATTCATTTCCTGTTCCTTGCCAGTTTTGGGTTTCATCTTTTCTTAGTCTTCTTTAATATGACAGATTAAACAGATTTAAACTTCTTTAAAAACAGATTCCAGTTGTTACTTTTAGTTTGCAGTTATTTGGTAACTACCATTTTCAGTACTTTATCACAAGCTTACTTAGTAGTCATATTTAGAATTTTGAGGGATATATGTTCATAAGATGGACTCATATATATTTTGAAATCACATTTATTTTATGTTAATTTCCATTCTCTTTAACTTAAAAAAATTATTAATGTGTATAAATGTTGAAAATAATTCAACTTTTCTTGTTCAAATTTAATAATTCTTGACATGCAGTATTTTCTTTCTATCCATCAGATCTGTGTTTCCAAGCACAGTCTTAAATTTAAACTTAAAAATTCTGTGCTTGGAGAGATTAAATAAATACTCATGTCTATTTTTGTATTTACTTCTTGGATTGCTTATATTTGCTTGGTTTTGACTTGCAATCGTTCTTTACTCCAGCTGAAATTTATTTCAAGTATATTGTGTGGTGAAGATATAAATTGATCTTGTTCCCAAATAGCTAAGTAATTTTCCAACTCACTTTACTGATTAATTCCTCCTTTTGAACACTGATTTATGGTGCCACATTTATCACACATTGCCTGACTTGACTACTTGTCAATGATATACAGATTTATCGATCTGTCAAGGAATTCTTGCATCAGCTAAAAAAAGCTTTTAATAATTGAACCTTCATAAAGCCTGTTAAAAATTATTTTGAATTTCTGATTCAATTCAAAATGGAAATTATCTTCCAATTAAAAATAAATAAATTTTTAAAATGGAATAACAAGTGCCTAAAACAATTTTACTAGAAAAAATTGAATGGAAACAACAGTTTTGAACATTGGACATCAAGCAGTGGAAGGCATAGGTCGCTGAGAAAGGATAAACAAATGAGTTGAGGAAGTTGAACCTGCTGCTCAAAAAGGATTCCCTGGCAGCAATGCAGGGAGGGAGAACCACGATGAAGCTTAGTGATTTTCCTGAGTTGAGTTTTGAGGAAGTTGATAAGGAAGAAGACAGTATCCAAAGAGAGTTTTCCAGAGGTTTACATAGGAACCCCTCAACTGAGGGCTGAAATGAATGTGTATAAAAGAACTACCAGAGGCTGGGGAAAGGAGCTATCCAAAAACAGCAGACAAAGAGTAATCACATGGATATTAACTGAATCATGAGTTAAAAATTAGACATTCACTAAAGGCTACTCAGGTCTCATCTTACAAAGCTTCAAACAAAGCCCCCAAATAATCAAACTACTTTCAAGTAGCTTAATTACATCCTAGAACAAAGCTTGACATTTTTTTAGGAATACAAAAATATCTAACTACTAGCAAGGTAAAATTCACAGTGTCTAACAACCAATCAAAAATTATCAGGCAGACTACAACAAAGGAAGCAAAAATACACAATGGAGAAAAGATAGTCTCTTCAATAAGTGGGGCTGGGAAAACTGGACAGCTACATGTAAAAGAATGAAATTAGAACATTCCCTAACACCATACACAAAATGGATTAATAATCTAGATGTAAGGCCAGATACTATAAAACTCAGAGGAAAACATAAGTAGGACACTCTTTGATATAAATCGCAGCAGTATTTTTTGAGATCTGTCTCCTAAAATAAAAGAAATAAAAGCAAAAATAAGCAAATGGGACCTAATTAAACTTCAAAGTTTTTGCACAGCAAAGTAATCACTGACAAAATGAAAAGAAAACCTACTGAATGGGAGAAAATATTTGCAAATGATATGACTGATAAGAGATTAATATCTAACATATATAAACAATTCATACAACTCAATGTCAAGAAAACAAACAGCCCAGTTAAAAAATGGGTGGAAGACCTAAATGGACATTTTTCCAAAGTGAAATACAGAGGGCCAAAAGGGACCGGAAAAGGTGCTCAGCATCACTAATCATCAGAGAAAAGCAAATCAAAACTATAATAAGATAATACATCATACCTGTCAGAACAGCTATCACCAAATAACAAACGTTGGCAAGGATGTGGAGAAAAGGGAACACTCTTACACTGTTGGTGGGAATGTAAACTGGTGTAGCCACTGTGGAAAGCAGTATGGAGTTTTCTCAAAAAACTAAAAATAGAACTAACACATGATCCAATAATTCCACTCCTGGGCATATATCAAAAAAGACAAAAACACTAATTTGAAAAGATACATGTATCCCAATCATCATAGCAGCGTTACTAACCAAGATCTGGAAGCAATCTAAGTGTCCATTAACAGATGAATGGATAAAGAAGATGTGGTATATATACACAATGGAATGGTACTCAGTGACAAAAAGAACAAAATTTTGCTATTTTCAGCTACTTGGATGGACTTGGAGGGGATTATGATAAGTGAAATAAGCCAGATAAAGACAGATATAGTATTTTACTTACATGTGGAATCTAAAACATACAACAGACTTGTGAATATAACCAAAAAGCAGACTCAGAGATGTAGAGAACAAACTAGTGGTTACCAGTGGTGGGGATGGGCAGTTTAAGAGTGGGAGAGTAGAAGTAAAAGAAAAAATTAGAACAGCTGTCTTATGTGGAATTAGTTATACACAATAAAGCCAAATGAAATAAATATTTAGTGATTTTATAATATAAAAATGCACATGACCTTTTTGTGGCTGAGTAATATTCCATTGGAGAAGGAAATGGCAACCCACTCCAGTGTTCTTGCCTGGAGAATCCCAGGGATGGGGGAGCCTGGTGGGCTTCCGTCTATGGGGTCACACAGAGTCAGACACGACTGAACTGACTTAGCAGCAGCAGTAGCAATATTCTATTGCATCTCCATATATCTATCTATATATGATACAGGTATATACCCTATATTCTTCATCCATTCATCTGTTGATAGACACTTAAATTGCTTCCATATCTTGGCTATGATAATGCTGCTATGATCATTGGGGTGCATGTATCTTTTCAAATTAGTGTTTTCATTTTCTTTAGATTATATCCCCAGGAGTGGAATTGCTGGATCACATTTTAGTTCTACTTTTAGTTTTTTGAGGGACCCCCATTCTGTTTCCCAGAGTGGCTGCACCAATTTACATTCTCACTAACAGTGTAGGAGGGTTCCCTTTTCTCAACATCCTCCCCGACATTTGTTTTTTGTGGTCTTTTTGATGATAGCCACTCTGACAGGTGTGAGGTAATATGTCTTTTTGTCTTTGATTTGCATTTCTCTGACGATTAGTGATATTGAGCATCTTTCATTCATCTGTTTGCCATTTATATGTCATCTTTGGAAAAACATCTATTCAGCTCTTCTGTGCTGTGCTTAATCGCTCAGTTGTGTCCAGCTCTTTGCAAACCCATGAACTGTAGCCCACCAGGCTCTTCTGTCCATGGGAATTCTCTAGGCAAGAATCCTGGAGTGGGTTGCCATGCCTTCCTCCAGGGAATCTTCCCAACCCAGAGATCTAACTCAGGTCCCCTGCATTGTAGGCAAATTCTTCACCGTCTGAGCCACCAGGAAATCCATTCAGATTTTCTGCACATTTTTATTTTATTTTTTAAAATTTATTTATTTTTTATTGGAGGCTAATTATTTTACAATATTATATTGGTTGGTTTTGCCATATATTGACATGAATCCGCCCAGGAAGTACATGAGTTCCCCCTCCTGAACCCCCCTCCTACCTCCCTCCTCCCTTTATCCTCCCTCTGGGTCATCCCCGCACACCAGCCCTGAGCATCCTGTAACATGCATCGACCCTGAACTGGTGATTCGTTTCACATATGACAACATACATGTTTCAATGCCATTCTCCCAAATCATCCCACCCTCACCCTCTCCCACAGAGTCCCAAAGACTGTTCTATACATCTGTGTCTCTTTTGCTGTCTCGCATACAGGGTTATCATTTGCATCTTTCTAAATTCCATATATATGCGTTAGTATACTGTATTGGTGTTTTCCTTTCTGGCTTACTTCACTCTGTATAATAGGCTCCAGTTTCATCCACCTCATTAGAACTGATTCAAATGCATTCTTTGTAATGGCTGAGTAATACTCAACTGTGTATATGTACCAAAGCTTTCTTATCCATTTGTCTGCAGATGGACATCTAGGTTGCTTCCATGTCCTGGCTATTATAAACAGTGGTGCGATGAACATTGGGGTACACGTGTCTCTTTCAATTCTGGTTTCCTTGGTGTGTATGCCCAGGAGTGCGATTGCTGGATCATATGGCAGTTCTATTTCCAGTTTTCTGAGGAATCTCCACACTGATCTCCATAGTGGCTGTACTAGTTTGCATTCCCACCAACAGTGTAAGAGGGTTCTCTTCTCTCCACACCCTCTCCAGCATTTATTGCATGTAGACTTTTGGATAGCAGCCATTCTGACTGGTGTGAAATGGTATCTCATTGTGGTTTTGATTTGCATTTCTCTGATTATGAGGGATGTTGAGCATTTTTTCATGTGTTTGTTAGCCATCTGTATGTCTTCTTTGGAGAAATGTCTGTTTAGTTCTTTGGCCCATTTTTTGATTGGGTCATTTATTTTTCTGGAATTGAGCTGCAGGAGCTGCTTGTATATTTTGGAGATTAATCCTTTATCAGTTGCTTCATTTGCTATTATTTTCTCCCATTCTGCAGGCTGTCTTTTCACCTTGCTTATAGTTTCCTTTGCTGTGCAGAAGCTTTTGATTTTAATTAGGTCCCATTTGTTTATTTTTGCTTTTATTTCCAATGTTCTTGGAGGTGAGTCTTGGAGGATCCTGCTGTGATTTATGTCAGAGAGTTTTTTGCCTATGTTCTCCTCTAGGAGTTTTATAGTATCTGGTCTTACATTTAGCTCTCTAATCCATTTTGAGTTTATTTTGGTGTATGGTGTTAGGAAGTGTTCTAGTTTGATTCTTTTACAAGTGGCTGACCAGTTTTCCCAGCACCACTTGTTAAAGAGACTGTCTTTTCTCTATTGTATATTCTTGCCTCCTTTGTCAAAGATAAGGTGTCCATAGGTGCGTGGATTTGTCTCTGGGCTTTCTATTTTGTTCCATTGATCTATATTTCTGTCTTTATGCCAGTACCATACTGTCTTGATGACTGTGGCTTTGTAGTAGACCCTGAAGTCTGGCAGGTTAATTCCCCCAGTTCCATTCTTCTTCCTCAAGATTGTTTTGGCTATTCGAGGTTTTTTGTATTTCCATACAAATTGTGAGATTATTTGTTCTAGTTTTGTGAAAAATATCTTTGGTAGCTTGATAGGGATTTTCTGCACATTTTTAAATCAGGTTGTTTGTTTTCTTGATATTGAGTTGTATGAGCAGTTCATATATTTTGGATATTAATCCTTTATCAGCTGCATCATTTGCAAATTTTTTTCTCCAATTAGTAGATTTTCTTTTCATTTTGTCTGTGATTTCCTTTGCTGTGATAAAGCTTTTAAGTTTAATTAAGCCTCATTTTTTTTAGTTTTGCTTTTGTTTACTTTGCCTTAGGAGACAGGGCCAAAAAAAATATTCCTCTAATTTATGTCAAAGAGTGTTCTGTTTACTTCTAGGAATTTTATGGTTTTCTAGTCTTACATTTAGGTCTTTAACTCACTTAAAATTTATTTTTTAACATGGTGTGATAAAATAATCTAATTTCATTCTTTTACATGTAGCAGTCCAGTTTTCCCAGAACCACTCATTGAAATCATTGTCTTTTCCCCACTATATATTTTTGCTTCTTTTGTCATAGATTAATTGACCATAAGAGTGTGTGTGTGTGTGTGTGTGTGTGTGTTTAATTCTGGGCTCTTTATTCTCTTGCATTGATCTACAGGACTGCTTTTGTGCCAGCACCATATTATTTTGATTACTATAGCTTTATGGTATAGTTTGAAGTTGTAGAGTGTGATATCTCCAGCTCTCTTCTTTCTCAACATTGTTTTGGCTATTTGGGGGTCTTTTGTGCTTCCATACAAATTTTTAAATCATGACCTACGTGATCCAAACTTTGCAAGGAACAAGCTGAGTTACAGAGGCAGAAGGAGCAAGAAGTTATGTAAAATATTAACTTTTCCTCTTCATTCCCCCCTCTTGATGCTTTTATTACTCATTGTAGAAAGCACCATCTCATGTTTTGGTAGGACAGTCAGAGCTCCCCGTTGTTTAGGGGGCTGTATTGAGCTGTTACCATTTGTAACTTTATGGGTTCAATTTGAGAGGCTATGAGCTGGGTAATAGCATTGAGAATAAAAGGGCCAAAGAAGAGCACCGCAAAGACCATGAAGAGAGGAATGGTTAAAGGGAGAAGCCACAATGCCCAGCTCCAGATATTTTTCCAATTGTTCCAATTGACCCAGGAATTTACTAGTTCCTCTCTCCTTTTCATGATTTGTTCCCTTAGCTGTTGGACCATGTCCCTGACTATTCCTGATTGGTTTTCATAAAAGCAGCATTCTTCATTCAAGAAGAGGCAGAGTCCTCCCTTTTCAGCTGTCAGTAGGTCTAGCCCTCTCCTATTCTGTAAAACCACCTCAGCCAGGGAGTCTAGTTGGTCCTGTCAGGCCACTAAAGATTTGGCCACTCTCTCAATGTCGTCTGCGAAGTCCTTGGATAGTGTATGGCAGAAGGTGGTTGATGAAGCAGTTCTTCCTATTCCCATACCTATCGCAGGCATACTTCCCAGACCAACTAGTAGGGGTATAAAATGGATGGTTCTTTTTTACCACGTATGTGCTGCCAGAGGTACAGTGAAAGTCTGGTTGTTAGGGACAATATTCATCTGGGGTGTGAGGAAAGCTAAGGTGAAGATAACCATCCAATTTACTGGTAGATATAAGTAAGCATCTGTCCCACAAACAAAGAAAAGGCCTTGGTGGGGGTAGCACCATATTGTGTTTATGGGAGGATAAGTAGGCCACTCACCTTTTAAAGTTTGATTACATTCATCCTTGGCTAAATTGCCTACAAGTTCAGTTCCTCCATCATTTGTAAAGCATTCTGGAGTCTTTTGAGTTAACTCAATTGTCCTTAAGACTGGCCCTTGTAAGGATGGATCTATAGGACTTCCCATGGCTGTTGCATTATTCAATGGTACTGGTGTAGCTAACTACTGTGGATCTCCTAAGGATAAGCAAAGCCAGCAATCCCTGGCCAGCTGGGGGTTGGTGTCATTAAGAGGTGATGAGTTGTGTTGAGAACCTGGTACAGATGAGGGTCTAAGGGGGAGTTAACTCTGTAACCTGGGTCATACTGCCAACAGGAAGAGCTTGATTTTTTAGGGCAAAGTTGGTCTGTGATTTTGTTTGTCTACATTATTGTCCCTGTCCAGTAGGTTTTTCCATTTATTTAGCAGACAGACACCTGTTCTGGGTTGTAATACCTGTGTGGCATTTGGGAGTAGACGGAAGCACAAGGGCATGATGGCAATGCCATGGTGTCAGGATACTGCCTGGGGTTTGGATCCTCCGGTGGGGGAAAGGTAGTGGCAGCTGGGGACATAAGTGGAAAACATTTTTGGCACCCAGACCCCTGGATATACATCACATGGTTATGAAGGCAGTAGGTGATCGACCTATAGGATTGGCTATTTATACATCCTTCTAGCTGATGGTTAAGTAAGCAGTTTTCCAAGGGTTGACTGTAATGTTTACAGGTGCATAATGGATAAGGAATAGCACGATCTGTTACAGCAAGGGACACCAAAAGGCTGCAAAGCAACCTGCACATAACAGATAACTGAACACTAGCAAAGGTTTTCTTCCCATCTTTGGGTTGTTACAGCTATAGCAATTGAGCCTATCATGTAGGGGGATCAGTTATACTGTGAACAACTTAGTTACTAGGGAGAATTGATCTTAAGAGACATCTAATAAGAATGAGGCTTCCCACTACAGTGAGAAAAGAGACAGCCAACTGCAGCTTCTGACCCAAATCCCAGTCCTGGGGTGTGATTGAAGCTAGTCCTATAGTGAAGAGCACAGCAATAATGCCAATCAGGGATAGAGGCCAGGGTTGACAATCAAAATCCATTGATATTTTCATAGCCAGATCCTCAAGCTTGTGCCATGCATTGACCAGCCAATTGCCAGGGTGTGACTGGAGCAAGGCTGAAGAATCTTCAAGCTTCTGCCATGCATTGACTAGTCAGCTCCCAGAATGACTAGAGCAGGGCTCAGTGTCCTTCGTGGGTGAGGGCCGTTGTCTTTGGAACCAGACCTTGAGGAGGTTTTTGAGGTCCCAAACTGCTTTCCAGGTTTCCTCATCACAGGAAGTCACTGCCTTCTTGACTCTGGTGTGGTGAATCCAAGAGAATGACACATATAACTCTAACAACAGTAGGGGTTGCCAGGACAACCATGTGAGGGCCTGTCCAAACTGGCTGAAGTGTTTTTTTTTTTTCCCCTAATCTTTAACCCATACCTCATCTCTTGGCTGATAGGGATGAACCCAATTGCTCAAAAGAATGGGTGTCCTTTCTAAGCTTTATTGGGCAGTACGGTGGGAAACTTTTCCCAGGGCCTGGAGGTGTTGGCACATCTCCAGGTCAGCTAGTTGTTGGAGGTTTCCCTTGAGCATTTCTATCCCTGGGGGTGGTCTCCTGTATAAGATCTCAAAGGAAGAATAGGCTGAGAACCTCAGGGTGCATTTACGGAGGGAGATGAGAGTCCACAGAATGATATGGCAGCTTGTTCTAGCATTGTCTGGTTATTGGCTGGGGGATATTCTTGTTGTACTACTACTTGGAGAAACAAACTTAACAAGAAAGTTAAAGATATATGACCCAAAGATTAATAGGTGTAGGAAAGCTACTGAGGGGCTAGCCAGGAGAACCAGGTCCAGACATTGATTCATAACATTAGTGTTTCTCTAGGTATGAGAAGATGAAAGAATTTGGACTCATAAAAATCTTTACATGAAAACATCTGACTATCTGAAGACCTGTTATTCTGGGTTTTTCCCAGAGCACAGAGTGCCTTACTTTTTGTCTCCACCCTGAACTTCTTTCAAGGGGGTGTTGAAGGTCAGTATCTTGTAGTGGTCATGATTTAATCTTTGTAGAGGCAGTTGGCAAGGGCCAACTTCCAGTCAGCAGGGCCCCTTCATAGCCACATATTTGACCATGGTTTGGGGGCATTCCATGGTCATTGTGTCCCACGGGGCTGGGAAGGCTCATCCCCAGGTCAAACAAAGATTCCATTGACAGGCCACTCAATGTGTTGTCACTAAACCAGGCTTTGTAAGTAACAAAGTCTCTGGACCATACCTGCCTTACTAGCCTCTTGGTCCAGGAAAATATTTCCTCTTGTTGCTTCTTCCCATATCTAGAATTATATTATTACAATTATTGATCTCACATGGAACTGCATATCAGCATTTTATCACAGACTCAGTCACACATTTGGTAACATAAGAAATAATCTTCTGAAGCAAGCTACACAGAAAATAATATAACTATCAGTTGTTAGTAAGGTTACAAGCAAGAATTTAAATCAAGAACCTTCATTGGGTATAGCCTGGTATATCCCAGGTCATCTGACTCAATTAAATGATTATAGCCAAGTGTTCATCTCCTGGTTGTACATCATGGAGCATCTGACCTTTATCCAAAGACTGGTTACTGAGATAAGCTTTAGAAACAATCTTAGAGTGTCTTTTTAATAACTTAATTAAAACTTTTAGCAATATAACATAACTAGGAACTATCTCAGAAGTGAGTCTTAGTAAGCACAGACCTTAATTAACAAAACTAGAACTTAATATTCAGTGAAACATAATTTTTCCTTTTTTTTTTTTTTTTTTGAGAATTCACTGTGAGGGTATTAACACTGTAGCCAGGGAAGGCTTTAATCCATCAAATAAAAATGAGGTCTGTCGGGGAGCCGGGAAAAGTCAAGCGGTCATCTTGGTCTTCCCATAGCCCTGGCTTTTTGATTTTCAGCTGTTGTTTATCCATTTTTAATTTCCTGATTTAGGAGCAGACTACTGCCATGTTTTAAGGACATCAGGATAGCAAAAGTCTAACTGTGAGGGGTTATTTTTTGTAGATGCAGAATGAGCTTTGTCTACATGTACCATAATCTTAAATGTTTATTTACTTTACCAAAGTAACAAAAAGATTTTAAAAACAAATGTAAGTCACTTAAAGACAAAGAAATTCATAATCTGTTATTGAAAGATGCATTCTAAAAAAACTTTGTCCTCTAAACAGAGAGAAGACAAAATTCCAGTCTGGTACCAACTTACTGTTAATAACAAAATTTGCTTATCTGTTTAATCTTAGAAAGTCTTTTCCATAAATTTTGAAGAACTAGCAGTATTCTTCTAAAGGCATGAGAGCAAAACCATAGAAGGCATGTTTAAAATCTGATTCTATTGCAATTGACAAAGAAACCTGGTTGTAACTCTTTAATATGATAACTAGAATTATAATTGACCATATTTTATCAGGGCATATTGGATCTATATGAATTTCACATAATTTTAGGATATCTATATTAGTAACATCAACCATACAGTACAACCTGAAAAGATTTTTCACCCCTTCAACAGTACTTCTCACATAATTTGACATGTCCAATAAGCCCAGGTAGCTTAATAGCTCTTTGGGATGCCTCAGGGGCCCTCTGAAACACTCCAAAGTTAGCTAGAAGTCAAGTTATTTAGGAAGCTTTGTGGATAAATATCAAAAGGGTTTATAACACTCAGTCAGGTAGGATCATATAAGCCACTGTGAAATAATAGTTATTTGCTTAGCCAAAGGTAACAAAAAATTTCAAAGATAAATATAGAGCAGATCAATTAAGAGGTAAAGAAACTTAAATCTATTATTAAAAGCAGTTCAACATCTGATGAAAGTATATCCTCTTAACAGAAAGAAAGGCTGAATTCAAGTTTTGTACCAGCTTACTTTAAACTCATTTAGGTATCCGTCTAGTCAAGGCAATGGTTTTTCCCGTGGTCATGTATGGATGTGAGAGTTGGACTGTGAAGAAAGCTGATCGCCGAAGAATCGATGCTTTTGAACTGTGGTGTTGGAGAAGACTCTTGAGAGTCCCTTATACTGCAAGGAGATCCAACCAGTCCATTCTAAAGGAGATCAATCCTGGATGTTCATTGGAGGGACTGATGCTAAAGCTGAAACTGCAATACTTTGGCCACCTCATGTGACGAGTTGACTCACTGGAAAAGACTCTGATGCTGGGAAAGGTTGGGGGCGGGAGGAGAAGGGGACGACGGAGAATGAGATGGCTGGATGGCATCACCGACTCTGTGGACATGAGTTTGAGTGTACTCCGGGAGTTGGTGATGGACAGGGAGGCCTGGCGTGCTGTGATTCATGGGGTCGCGGAGAGTCGGACACGACTGAGCGACTGAACTGAACTGAACTAAATTTATTTGAAACTTAGACAGTCCTGCTGCTGCTGCTGCTAAGTCACTTCAGTCGTGTCCAACTCTGTGTGACCCCATAGATGGAAGCCCACCAGGCTCCCCCATCCCTGGGATTCTCCGGGCAAGAACACTGGAGTGGGTTGCCATTTCCTTCTCCAATGTGTGCAAGTGAAAAGTGAAAGTGAAGTCGCTCAGTCGTGTCCGACCCTTAGCGACCCCACGGACTGCAGCCCTAACCATGCACAAAACTTTTTTTCAAGGTCCACCTTCCACAGACTCTTTATCCACTTTCTGCAACAGCCACCTGTAAGTCAGACCTACTTTCTTTTGCCTTTATAAAATGCAATTTTATTTTTTATGCCTTTTTCATTAAAAACATACATCTTACTTCCTTATTAGATTAGCAAACAAACATTAACACTAGATATTTAATATTGAATATTTCCCAGTTTATGTGAATCTGAAATTTATTTAGGCTGATTTTTCTTGTATTTAGAATTGCTTGATTTTCAAGCACTTACTTTTTTAGACCAATTAAGTTAGAATTCATTTACTTCAACAATATTATCAGAAAAAACAAAAGACATATGCTGAGACATACACAAATACAGACAGACAGACAGAGATCTTATAGTTTTCTGTTTGAGATGTAAAATATCTCTTTGACCCCCCCTTTTTATTTCTTTGATTGAAGTTCTAATTTGCCCAAGGCTGAGGTCTCAGGCAAAGTTGTCTGTGTATTTCAAGGATGTGGAAATGGTTAACTTCAAGCTGTTCCCTAGGCAGGACTTTTAACAAGCTCATTGTTTTTAATTGTATATGCAAAAAAGAACTGGTTTTGCAGTTTCCAAAAAGAAAATTTTTTCTCACTCCATTCAATCAGCAATCATGCACTCACAATCACAATGCTTCCCTTCTCCTGAGTCCCCAGGTTTCCTTAACTGTTGCTCCCTTCCTGGGAGCTCCAAGGAGGTTATCAGTCAATGCCTCCCTTCTCCCAAGTCCCCAGATTTCCTTAACTTTTGCTCCCTTCCTGGGAGCTCCAAGGAGGTTATCAGTCACAAAGCCTCCCTTCTCCTGAGTCCCCAGGTTTCCTTAACTGTTGCTCCCTTCTTGGGATCTCCAAGGAGGTGATCAGTCTCTTCTTCTACCCGCTGGGGTAGGACCTGATTGGGGACTGGCCCTGGGGCCTTCTATGATCTTGTGGCCATTCCCGGTGAGTTGGTCTGTCTCTCCAATGAGTCAAGTTGGGGCTCGTCTGTCTGGAGAGTGGGAACATTGGTCCGAAAGAGAACTTGGAATACCATCAAGTGGTGCACCTCCTCATTCCTCTTGGGGTTCCTTCACTCCAGCCAGACCAAGCCACCAGTCCGACCGCTCAAAGGAATCTCACTGGGGCCTCCAGAAATGTTGTAGAAACCAGTACTCCAGAAACCAAGCACAACACTCAAGAGAGTTGGAGAACTCAGGTTTATTACGTAGGCGGGCCCAAAGGAGTTAACACTTTAAGCTCTGAGCCTGAAACAAAGGGGTTGCAGTTTTTATACACAGACAGGCATGATTAAGCGACTTTGCAGGGGTTGGGTGATTGCAACAAGCAGAACAAGGGTGAGGGAGATACGCTCCAGTTCCTAGTATTGTGAGTCCCCACTTTCTGAGACTACGTGACCTACATGATCCAGACATTGCAAGGAGCAAGCTGAGTTACAGAGGCAGAAGGAGCAGGAGGTTATGTAAAATTTAAACTTTTCCTCTTCAGGAGGGGTGATTGTGGGTGAGAGTAGGGGAAGTAGATGGAGCAGCCAAACAAAAGTGAAAAAGAGAAAAAAGTTTGCACTTTAAAAATATACATATATAAAAACATGTATGGATTCACATATAATTTTTAAAAGCATGTTTTAAATAACAATGTTTTGTGTGCTTCATATCCATGCTTAAATACCTTTGGAATCTGAAACCACATTTTACAGATGTCTTTTGTTTTGAGAGCCCTGAGCTAAATAAAGGAAGCACTGTTTTCCTCTAGGAAGGATTTCAGGTTCATGTAGTTCATAACTTCTGATCTTATTGCCAAGAAAATATAAGAACTGCAATCTATGAAATCCATCCTTTGTTTTATGTCTATGTACACACACCCACTCTCCATTGCTTTGTTTCAGGCATAGACATTTGACCAATTTATTTTAAAATGCTTGTTATTATGATCAGAATTGAATAATTTATGGTTGTTACTGAAGCAACTGGAGGATAATATAATAAAATTTATTCCAGATAAAATTTTTCATTGCATTGACTGGTTTGGATCTGAGCAATTAACTTGAAAATCCAATAAAGAAGCTATGCTTTCCCTTTAGAATTTTAACAGCACCTGCTTTTCCTCAGGACAGTTTGGATCAAGCTCTGTCATATGCTATTTTACTATAAAGAGTTCTTAGATATGAAGCACCCTGGATTGACATAATTCAGAATGACTTAAAGGGCACCAGCTAAATGAAAGGTGGTATCTTGAATTAACAGATGGGCTCAACAGCGTAGGAAAAATACAGGAAGTATTTAAGTCTGAAGCACACAGGACAATGTACAAGCTGCGGCTCTCTATCCCCAAAAATTGTGAGCAAACAAAACCAGAAGGCTTTTTTAAAGGAAGTGAGATTCTCTGGGGGTATTTAAAGAAATAGATGGACTATTGCTATTGTTTTCATAAGGAAATGAGAGGAGACTGTGGTCCAGAAAGATAGAAATATAATTTGGGCACAATTTTTTTCTTTTTATTCTAATTATTATTTATTTATTTGTCTGTGCTGGGTCTTAGTGGCAACCTGTGGGATCCATTTGTTTGTTTGTTTGTTTGTTTTTAGTTGTGGCATGTAGGATCTAGTTCCTTTCCCAGGGATGGAAACCTGGCCCCTTGCATTAGGAGCATGGAGCCTCAGCCATTGAATCGCTAGCAAAGTCCATTGAGCACAATTTTAAAAAATCTAACAACCCTGGAAACTTGTTGCTATTTGAAACTAACATATATTTGAACCTTAGTATCTAGCAGTTTTATAGAAAGTTAACCTCAAGATTACTTGTTTATGTCTCTCCAGCTTGAATTCTGATCACACTGCATAACTTGCCAGCAGAATCTAAATATGTGGGATTTCCCTACTCAAATATTAATTTTGTCAATTTATTTTTCTCTAAGGTAAAACTTTAATGTGTCTGGATTGTGTACATAAATGAACAGTGGAACTACATGTGCTGGCTTCCTTGTGGGACATTTTGGTTTGTTTTTATGCTCAAGTACATTTAGAGTTAGAAAGAAGGTGGAAGCAATTGACCCCAAAGAGTCCTTTTCACTAAAAATGTAGTTAAAAGCTAACTCTTGAATGATTTGAACCATCTCTCAAAATATCCCAAATTCCAAGTAATGTATATGCTTTTAGTTTTTCATTCTGTTGAATATTTTATTTTGTTTTTTTTTCTAGATGATCCCCAAGTAGTATTAAGTAAATTTTAGTTGGACAAATTGGTATTTAAAACTCTGTTTTTGAATGGATACATTTATAGATGTGACTGAGTCATTCTGCTGTGCACCTGAAACTATCACAGCATTGTTATCAGCTATACTCCAATATAAAATAAAAAGTTTTTTTTAAAAAAGAAAACTCCCCTTTTTAGGCAACTAATGACATAATTATATCTGCTTTGATTCAAACCTCTCCACCCCTTTCCTGGATGATGGAAATCCATGGTTTCTTGACAGTCTGCTGCTGCTGCTAAGTCACTTCAGTCGTGTCCGACTCTGTGCGACCACATAGACGGCAGCCCACCAGGCTCCCCCGTCCCTGGGATTCTCCAGGCAAGAACACTGGAGTGGGTTGCCATTTCCTTCTCCAATGCATGCAAGTGAAAATTGAAAGTGAAGTCGCTCAGTCGTGTCCGACTCTTCGCCACCGCATGGACTGCAGCCCACCAGGCTCCTCCATCCATGGGGTTTTCCAGGCAAGAGTTCTGGAGTGGGGTGCCATTGCCTTCTCCGGCTTGACAGTCTAGAGTGCCCCAAATCACATTAGGTTGCTGAAGTCAGCAAGATCAATCTGAAATACAAATTCTTTTCCAGCTTAAAATTATTCGGTGGTTTCTCTTCAATTTTTGGATACATATCAAATTCTTTATCCTTGCTATGCAAGCAACATGATTATGCTCCTGTCTGTCTCTCCACCGTACCCTCTATCACACCCTTCAGATTCTCTTCCTTTTGGGAACATTAAGGCTGCCTGGATATTCTGCTGCATTCATATAGCTATTTACTATGCCCTTCTCACACAGTTACAAATCTTTCAAACACAGTCTATTCATCTTGTAAACTCCTACTTCTTCAAAATGAATTTTTGTTTGTAACATTCTCCAGAAAGCCTCACTAGTTAAAATTTAATTTTCAAGTAACAGATACTACTTAAAGGTAGGTTTAAAAGGTGTGTGTGTTTAGTAAGTATGGCAACAATGCTTTGGTCAGCAAATCATCATAGAGGAGAGAGATTATAAGGTAAACCTTTATGAATGGGGAGGACTTAGATAGGAGAAGAGACTTAGACTTTTAGGCAAGAAGGAAAGGTTCAAACAAAATTATTAGAAGAAAAGGTAATTATGCCAGATTCTGAACAGAATGGTTTTAATATTTATTCTGATCTTGGTATTACAGTTTATGAGTAGATATTCATGTTTACCCTCTAAGTCAAAGTATAGACATTATGTGCCTTTAAAGATTTGTAATGTATAAGGAAATGCCCTAAGAAGATAAGCTTATGTTATTACAGGGCAATTAGAGACTTTGTAGATTAAAAATAAGGACAATACATACTAAAGGGCTGTGAGGGAGATTAAGTAAAAGGATATTGGGACTTCAGTGAGAATTGGCCAAGAAGAAACTCTAGACTTAAATTCCTTGAAATGTAATACATTTTGCCCTAGTTAATATCAATGGTCTGCATGTTCATGGCTTTGCATTCTTAGTAAAATGCATCTAAGGGAAAGCATAAGAATAGCAAAGAGAATGAGTTTCAGCTTACTTTGGTAAAGTAAGCCCTTTAAGGCATAGGGCACATGCCTAGGGCATATAGGGCATATTAATGCCTAGTTACAGGGCAGAAGTACTGGGATCTCAGTGGACTCACTATGGGTAGCAGTAAAATTATGTCATGACTTGAAGTGGGTGACATTATCATGAACCAGCAATTAAAAGCCATTTTCTCTACCTTTTATTCTTTAAAAGAAATGTGATCATAAAATATATAGGGATGTATGAAAATGCACTGATTGCAGTTCTTTCTTTATTCTCAAAATGAACAGAACCATGATAAAATGCCATTTCTATTCCATGCTCTCTGATGTAGGACAGATCTAAAGACCTAATAGTTCAAAAGAGAGTCACTTGGTCCAGGAGAACAAACTCCATAAAAAAACTGTATTTTTGCCTGAGAATGAGATGACCTAGGAATCAACATAATAGTGCTTTAAATATACAAAGCACGGTTTGATGAGAGTGAGGTTTATTTTTCCATTTTATTGAAGAAGAACCAAAGCAAGAATTTAGCAGGATGAAGCTCTTAAATAAGATGGAAGGAAAGAAGGACTTTTTGATAATAAGGAGCTAATAAACACTCAAATGATCTTGGAAATTGTCCATCCAAGTTTTCTGTAGACATTCACCAGTGTACTGGGCTGGAGATCAAAATACCTTTAAACCTTAGTCACTAATTAGTTCCATGACCTGGGACAAGTTACTTAGCTTCTCTGAGTCCTAATTTCTGTACCTGTAAAAGGACACTTGATTCTTAGCTAGATTCTCATCTTGCTGATATGATTCCTATCTCAAGTCAAGGAAATGGGTTAAATTTCCTTGCCAGGCTACCTAATGACTTACTTTTAAATAATGCTTTTCCTCTTAAAGCACTAATTTCTTCATATGTTCTTATCATTTCATCAGCATTCTGAAACAGAAAAATGCAAAATATCCTTTTTTCTAAAGTTTCATGTCAAACATATATTTACACTGAAAGGTCAAACTTCTATGTTGCTTGAACTTTTTGATGCTTTGCAAAGAGTACGATATGATTTCTTGGAGTTCTTTATGACAATTCACCCAGTACCAAGGATAACTTCACAAAAATGTTCTCTATGCCATGATGGAGGCACATGTGTGAGTCCAGAAAGGCCCATAAGAAGGTATTCAGGCAAAGCAAGGGGTTCAGGACATTTGAAATGTATCCTAAAGAGTGAGTAAGAAAGCATTCCAGTTAGGGTGGCCAGATACAATACAGACACACAGTTTAATCTGTCTTACTCCAACAATTTTTAGTATAATTTTTAGTGTAAAGATGTCCCAAATATTGTATGGGACATACACAAAAAATGTATTTATTGCTCATTTGAAATTTAAATTTAACTAGACATCCTATTTTTTTATTTGCTAAATCTGGCAGCCTGGATTCTAGCCCCAGCTCTATCTGCTCATCTATGCCCCTGATATACTACCGTAATCATCTTTCTCCAAGGCAGCATCTCACTTGTATAGTATCTTCCCAGAATGACCATCTCTGACCATGCGGTCCCTCCTTCATTAAAGTTAATTACTCTCTACTTTGTGCCAACACCATTCTTTAACATTAATCTTTATATAAAGGCATCACACTGTATTGCAGTTATTACTTTTTATTATCAAGTATCATGGGAAATAGATGGGAAAACAGTGGAAACAGTGTCAGACTTTATTTTTCTGGGCTCCAAAATCACTGTGAATGCTGATTACAGCCAGGAAATTAAAAGACGCTTACTCCTTGGAAGGAAAGTTATGACCAACCTAGATGGTATATTAAAAAGCAGAGACATTACTTTGCCAACAAAGGTCCGTCTAGTCAAGGCTATGGTTTTTCCTGTGGTCATGTATGGATGTGAGAGTTGGACTGTGAAGAAAGCTGATCGCTGAAGAATTGATGCTTTTGAACTGTGGTGCTGGAGAAGACTCTTGAGAGTCCCTTGGACTGCAAGGAGATCCAACCAGTCCATTCTAAAGGAGATCAATCCTGGGTGTTCATTGGAAGGACTGATGCTAAAGCTGAAACCGCAATACTTTGGCCACCTCATGCAACGAGTTGACTCACTGGAAAAGACTGTGATGCTGGGAAGGATCGGGGGCGGGAGGAGAAGGGGACAGCAGAGAATGAGATGGCTGGATGGCATCACGGACTCGATGGACATGAGTTTGAGTGAACTCCGGGAGTTGGTGATGGACAGGGAGGCCTGGCATGCTGTGATTCATGGGTTCATAAAGAGTCAGACACGACTGAGCAACTGAACTGAACTGAACTGAACTGAATATGTTTTTAAAGTAATATTTTAAAGGAGCCAAAAACACACAGTGGGGAAAAGGCAGTTTTCAATCGATGGATTGGAAAAACTGAATGTGCACGTGTGCTTCATTGTTCAGCCATGTCCAACTCTTTGCGATCCTCATGGACTGTAGCCCGCCAGGCTCCTCTGTCCATGGGGATTCTCCAGGCAAGAATACAGGAGTGGGTTGCCATGCCTTTATCCATAGGATCTTCTACCAAGGATCAAACCCAGGTCTCCTGTGCTGCAGGCAGATTCTTTACCATGTAAATATTCATATGCAAAAGAATAAAATTAGAGATTTCTCTTATACCACTTTAAAAAACCTGAAAAAGATTAAGGATGTAATTGGAACTGTAGTCATAAAACTTCTAGAAGAAGATATAGGAGAAAAACTCTTCAACATGGGTCTAGGGGATGATTTTTAAGATGTGACACCAAAAATTCAAATGGTGAAAACAAAAGTAAACAAGAGACAATCAAATTAAAAATTTGTTGTACAGCAGAAGTAATAATAAACAAAATGAAAAGACAACATGCAGAATGGGAGAAAATATTTTCTTTTTTAAAAAAAATTTGTTGGAGTATAGTTGACTTACAATGTTGTGTTAGTTTCAGGTGTGTATTGCAATTATTTCTTTAGTGTCTATCTTACTATTGGAACACAAGCTTCCAGAGGACCATTTCTTATTCATCTTGGTGTGCTCAGAATGCCTGGAAATAGATGAGATCTCTGTGAACACTGTTGCCTAAATAAATATATGGATGTGGATATGAGTGAATGTCCCATGTAGCACTGATTTCCAAATGAATCAGAGAACAAATAGAAAAGACACTTCAAATAAGGTCATTTATATATTTTTAAAATTTTTCTTCTGCAAGCTAAGCATATTGGACATTTGTTGCTTAGTAGACATTTTTATCCCTTTTGATTGCCCAGGATCTAAATGTCCTTCTTGAATTTGGGGAATCTATTATTGAATTCACACAACAACATGGTGGGAGACAGGTCCTGATAACTAGAGCATGGTCATGTGACCTAAGCCCAATCAATTGATATGGACTTTGAATTCAGAATGCATTCGGGGTTTGGAAATCAGAATGAATGATGAGGAGAGTTTAGGCTTTATTCTGCCATTGCTAGTGGTGGCCAACAGTGCCCAGGGTTGACATGCTAACCAGTGAATTTTCCTTCTGCATGACTGTGTCAGTCCTGAGTACTATTTGTCATTGACTTCCAGTTCTTTCCTTCCTCTGGAAACATGGTACAATTTCATTTTCTGGCTGCCTTGTGGTTGGGTGGAGCCATGTGGCCACTTATGGCCAATGAACTGGAGTGGAAGTGAAGAGTGTTCCTTCAGGACTGAGAGTTTAATTGGTCAAGTGGTAGCTCCTAGTAAAGAATCCACCTGCCAATGCAGGAGATATAGGTTCAATTCCTGGGTTGAGAAGATCCCCTGGAGGAGGAAATGGCAATCCACTCCAGTATTCTTGCCTGGAGAATCCCATGGACAGAGGAGCCAGGCAGGCTACAGTCCATGGGGTTGCAAAGAGTCAGACATGACTAAGGAACAGAGCGCACACCCACACAACCCACTAGAGCTATCTTTTCCTTCTGGTGTGACTACTGGCAAGTTTTGAGATAGTGGCTGCCTTATCAGCCTAGGGCCCTGAGGGACTATGTTGAGCAGAGATCCTTTGTCAACTCAAAATGGATATGTGGACTGAGTAAGAAATAAGACTTTATTGATTTAAGCTGCTTAAACATAACCTAGCCAACCCTGTAACTTTGATTCCTGTTTATTTATTAGCCTAATTCATAAGTCTTCTCACTGATTCTGTTAACCAACATGTATCTTTCCAACACATTCTTTGTTTCATAAGGTAGATAGAATTGATTTCAGTTTCTTAATCAAGAGTAATGACAACTGTGACAGAAGATGGTCATTACAATGTCCTACCTTTAATTTGTAAGAAGAAAGTTATTTGGGCCTAAGAGCTATTTTTCCAGATTGTTGTAAAGAAAATGTAGAATCTAGGAGGAAAGAACATTGTTAGAAATCCTAATATTTTATGGCTTGGTAGCTATGCTACCTCTGGAATGCAGCTATCACTTTTACTATTTGAAATTGATTCCTCCAGGGCTGATGTGAAGTTTAAACAAGAAATGTCATGTGAAAATGTTCTGTAACTTTAGCAGGGTTGTACAAATGTGACACCTTATTCCTAACCCAGGCTGGGACTGAGCCAGGCTAGGCCATGGAGAATTGAAGGAGTCCCATTGCAGTAACACTTGAGACTGAATTATCAAGTCATTATGCAAAGATCAGATCAGTGCAGTCACTATGCAAATATGAGAGGAAAGTAGGGACCTTGGGAAGGAATAAACCTGAAGACACCAGCTAGAGTCTCAGTTGGGGTTGATTACATGGTGTGTTAGTAAAACATCTGCCTGGATGTAAATTATTATATATAGAATGGATAAGCAACAAGGTCCTGCTGTATAACACAGGGAACTATATTCTATATCTTGTGATAAACATAATTGAAAAGAATATATATATATATAAGGTCTGTCTAGTCAAGGCTATGGTTTTTCCCGTGGTTATGTATGGATGTGAGAGTTGGACTGTGAAGAAAGCTGATCGCTGAAGAATTGATGCTTTTGAACTGTGGTGCTGGAGAAGACTCTTGAGAGTCCCTTGGACTGCAAGGAGATCCAACCAGTCCATTCTAAAGGAGATCAATCCTGGGTGTTCATTGGAAGGACTGATGCTAAAGCTGCAACTCCAATACTTTGGCCACCTCATGCAACGAGTTGACTCACTGGAAAAGACTCTGATGCTGGGAGGGATTGGGGGCGAGAGGAGACGGGGACGACAGAGAATGATATGGCTGGATGGCATCACGGACTCGATGGACATGAGTTTGAGTGAACTCCGGGAGTTGGTGATGGACAGGGAGGCCTGGCATGCTGTGATTCATGGGGTCGCAAAGAGTCGGACACGACTGAGCGACTGAACTGAACTGAACTGATATCGGAATCACTTTACTGTACACCAGAAAGTGAAAGTGTTAATCGCTCAGTTGTATTAAACTCTTTGCAACCCCATAGACTGTAGCCCACCAGGCAGTGTCCATGGAATTCTCCAGGCAAGAATACTGGAGTGGGTTGCCATTCCTTTCTCCAAGGGATTTTCCCAACCCAGGGATTGAACCCTGGGCTCCTGCATTGCAGGCCATATTTTTTACTGTCTGAGCCACCTGGGAAACCCCTCAAGGGAAGAAAGAAAGTTAAAAAAGAAGAAGAACTGCCTTCCCACTGAAGCTGTCAGAAGTGCTACAGGCTAATAGAAAGAGCATTAAATTCAACTGAAGATTCACTTGAAAGCTTCTTGCTTATCATGAAGCAACTGCTTCTGGATCCTTCTACTTGACCAAACATTGTATCAGACCCTTCAGGTGCATTGCCTCAAATTCTCTTAGCACACCCTTTGTCCCCACTTTGAAGTAACAGCCAGTTTTGCCCAGGCGTATGCTCATAGCTCTGTCATTTATCAGTTGTGTGATGTTGGAAAAGCCCCTATCCCTGGTACTCTTGATCTCGGGTGGCCCTTGACCTAAGGTGGTCTGAAGCGGGATTTCAGTTCCCAGCCAGTGACTGAAGTCAGGTTGTCAAGGTGAGAGCACCAAATCCTAGCCACTAGACCAGTAGTCAATGACAAGGCCCTGGCCTTGTGGCTTTGCAGAAAAGAATTCCCACAAAGACAAAAAGTAGTGAAGCAAGTATTTATTAGGGGGAGAAAAGAGTACAGTGTGTGTCGGTAGATACAACACATGGGCAGACTCAAAGGGAGGGTTGTGCCCTTATGGTGGTTTGAGTCACGTTTTGGAGGTATTTCTTCCAGGTTTCTTTTGGCTGATCATTTTCATTTGCTTGATTCTGAGTCCATATTTGGTATGTCTCAGGGTCCTCCCATGTGTGCATGCTCATCTCTTATCCAAGATGGATTCCAGCGAAGAGGTCTATGGGTAGCTGACATCACTCATTATGAGGTGACTACTCCTCTTCCTTTATTGACCTCCAAGGAGCCTTTCTGTGCATGCGTAGTTGGGGAGGTCTTCTTAACTTCAAGAATGAGAAATATGTGGCCTTTTATCTCTTATCTAGGAGAAGGCAATGGCAAGCCACTCCAGTACTCTTGCCTAGAAAATCCCATGGATGGAGGAGCCTGGTAGTCTGCAGTCTGTGGGGTCGCTGAGGGTCGGACACAACTGAGCGACTTCACTTTCAAATCTGGACAGGGCCCAGCCTCCTCCATTATCCTGCTTTTATGGAGTTTCTGCTATTATGGAGTTTCTGTCCACAGGGGAGAAACTGTTCAGTCTAGGGCCCATCTTTCTCCTGCCTCCCAGTCTGTGTGAGTTTTTACTGAGGAGGTGACTTGGATTTCAAGTCTTCTTATAAATAGCCAAAGGTATGTCTGTGACCTCTGGAATTCGGACTTTGCACCAATGTCCCCCTGACATTGAGGGCCTCTACCAGTTCCCACTCTGGGGTACGGCCACTCCCAGTTAGGAAGTCTCAACCACTTTGTTATTGCTTGCGAGGCTGTTATTTTTGCTCACAGTAATGGAGTATATATATCCTTTATTTTAGAATTATTTGTACCTTGGCATTTCTGGTTTTGTACACTCTTTATTTTGTTTTATTGTTGCTGTTTAGTTGCTAAGTTGTGACCAACATTTTTGTGACACCCATGGACTGTAGCCTACTAGGCTCCTTTATCCATGGGACTCCCCAGATGAGAATACTGGAATGGATTGCCATTTCCTTCTCCAGGGGATCTTCCTGACCCAGGGATCAAATTGGCATCTACTGCATTGGCAGGTAGAGTCTTTACCACTGAGCCACCTGGGAAGACCCCTTATTCTGCTTAACCTCTTTTAAATTATTTTTTATGGATTAGTACACCATTTTCTGGTCTCTGACTCTAAGATTTATTCCTTTAAAAATTCTTCCTTTTGGTTATTTCTTCATTTTATATGATCTTTAATTTTTAAAATTGTCAGGAAGCATTTAACAGGAGGCTTCCTGTGTGCTGTTTTGGATCTTTCATGAATCCTCTGTCCCTTATTGATTCCTGAATATTCAGGAATTAAGTGGAGCAGCAAACTACTCCAGGGGGCTGAAGTATTCGTGCATTTCCATACAGTGATAAGCAACTATTTACGACCCTCTTCCTTTTTATGAACCATAAAGTAAAAGTGATTATTTACAACCCTCTCTCTTTCATATGGATGACTTCATGTTTCCTTGATAACATGTAAGTTTTGATTTTATCTCTGCTGAAAATAGCTACCTTGTAAGACAGTATAAATACCCACACAATGTTGAATAAAACACCTTTGATCCATCAGAGCTTGGGTCCCCGTGTCTTTCTTTCTTTCTCTCTCTCTCAGGCTAATTCTCTGGAGCCCAGAGGCCCTCTGGGTTCACTTTCCTGCCCGGGCTTCTAAGATCCTCTTGAGCAGGTACTCTGTGCCTTCACCCCATCGAGAGGGTGCCTGAGGCCTTCGTGAACAGAGCAAGCCCTATGTCAGGGACTTTATTGGTTTTCTGTGCAAACCAAGGAATATCAGCCTCTTTCTCTCTCTCTTTTACTTTCTTATCGTCAACTCCAGACCACCAGGTTCCGGTCCATTCAGTTCAGTTCAGTCGCTCAGTCGTGTCCGACTCTCCGCGACCCCATGAATCACAGCACGCCAGGCCTCCCTGTCCATCACCAACTCCCGGAGTACACTCAAACTCATGTCCACAGAGTCGGTGATGCCATCCAGCCATCTCATTCTCCGTCGTCCCCTTCTCCTCCCGCCCCCAACCTTTCCCAGCATCAGAGTCTTTTCCAGTGAGTCAACTCGTCGCATGAGGTGGCCAAAGTATTGCAGTTTCAGCTTTAGCATCAGTCCCTCCAATGAACATCCAGGATTGATCTCCTTTAGAATGGACTGGTTGGATCTCCTTGCAGTATAAGGGACTCTCAAGAGTCTTCTCCAACACCACAGTTCAAAAGCATCGATTCTTCGGCGATCAGCCTTCTTCACAGTCCAACTCTCACATCCATACATGACCACGGGAAAAACCATAGCCTTGACTAGACGGACCTTGGTTGGCAAAGTAATGTCTCTGCTTTTTAATATACTATCTAGGTTGGTCATAACTTTCCTTCCAAGGAGCAAGCGTCTTTTAATTTCATGGCTGCAATCAGCATCTGCAGTGATTTTGGAGCCCAAAAAATAAAGTCTGACACTGTTTCCACTGTTTCCCCATCTATTTCCCATGAAGTGATGGGACCAGATGCCATGATCTTAGTTTTCTGAATGTTGAGCTTCAAGCCAACCTTTTCACTCTCCTCTTTCACTTTCATCAAGAGGCTTTTGAGTTCCTCTTCACTTTCTGCCATAAGGGTGGTGTCATCTGCATATCTGAGGTTATTGATATTTCTCCTGGCAATCTTGATTCCAGCTTGTGCTTCTTCCAGCCCAGCGTTCCTCATGATGTACTCTGCATATAAGTTAAATAAGCAAGGTGACAATATACAACCTTGACGTACACCTTTTCCTATTTGGAACCAGTCTGTTGTTCCATGTCCAGTTCTAACTGTTGCTTCCTGACCTGCATACAGGTTTCTCAAGAGGCAGGTCAGGTGGTCTGGGATTCCCATCTCTTTCAGAATGTTCCATAGTTTGTTGTGATCCACACAGTCAAAGGCTTTGGCATAGTCAATGAAGCAGAAATAGATGTTTTTCTGGAACTCTCTTGCTTTCTCCATGATCCAGCGGATGTTGGCGATTAAAGGACCTCAACAAAAAATCACTTTTATAGTATTTTCATTCTTCTTTAATTTCAAGACATTAACCAGTTATTTTCATTTCAACTCCTTATATTTTCAGCATTCTGTTTAATTTTATGTAATTGTTTAATGTGCTAAATATCCCTTTTAACTGTTACTTTTCCCCATCATTTCTAGCATTCATTGTAACTGCAACCTGCTGTTACAGTTTTTTCAGAAAGAAACTTTTTTCCCCACATTCACATCCCAAGCTGAGATAAGTTCTTCTACCTTTCATGCAGGTGGATTGTTTCCTGATGCAGCATGTATCCAAAGCACTGCCTCCTGCCCTGTGCTGCCCTTAAAAGTCAATTCCCTTCGTTAGGAAAATCACATAGCCCCACTAGAGCTATAGTTTCATACTATCACTTGCATTTCCACCTGCCTCCTAAGTTTTAGTCCCTCATGATTTCTACCACTTTATTATTAACCTGGCCACACATGTAAAAAGATGTTTGTTACATCTCTCTCTGTTTTGAATTGAGAGAAATTCCACATAACATGAAATAACCATTTTGAAGTGTACAGTTTAGTGATATTTAGTACACTCACAGTGTTGTGCAATCACCACCTCTGTCTATTTCTACAAATTTTTATCATCCCCAAGGGAAACCCTGAACCCATCCAGTGGTTAATTCCGTTTTCCACCCCTCAGGCCCTGGCAATTGCTATGCTGCCTTCTGTATTTATGGATTTATTTATTGCTTATATTTCATATAAATAGTATCATTCTATCTGTGACCTTTGTGTCAGCCTTCTTTTGTTTTGCATTATGTAATGTCTGTTATATTTCATCTAGCATTTTTAGCTGTCTTGTATTGGAAAAAAATTCAGGGCATCTAGCTGGTAAAAAAGCTGCCCACAATGCAGGAGACCTGGGTTCGATTCCTGGGTTGGGAAGATCCCCTGGAGAAGGGAAGGACTACCCACTCCAGTATCCTAGCCTGGAGAATTCCACGGACTGTACAGTCCCTGGGGTCACAAAGAGTCGGACACGACTGAGTGACTTTCACTTTCACTTTCACTATATACATCATGTTGCTGGAAATAGAAGTCCTCTTTCTGATTATTACCGTGAGTAGGAAATTAAGGGACTTTACTGAAAATCCTTTTGACTAATTATCTCTTGGAGTTCCAAAACTTTCACTCAATGTTTTACTTTTTAAAGAAAGCAAGAATAAGAGAGTTTCTTTTAATATTTGGTCAATAATTCCCTAAAACAGTGTGCATTCAAAGTATACATTCATTTAATACATATTTTGAATCCATTAATCCATTGCACTTAATAAATTCCTAGAAAAAGTGATTTATTTCTAACTTCACTAAAAGGAAAAATTTATTGAATCAGGAAAAACGTGCTATGAATACATCTTGCTTATCTCTCCCATAGAGATCAGTTCTTAATGAACTTCCAAATAGTAGCTTGCTGTGTTGTTGTTTAGTTGCTAAGTCGTCTCTGACTCCTTTGCTACCCCCAGGCTCTTCTGTCCATGGGATTCTCCAGGCAAGAATACTGGAGTGGGTAGCCATTCCCTTCTCCAGGGGCTCTTCCTGACCCAGGGATCAAACTCTCGCATTGGTAGGCAGATTTTTCACCGCTGAGCCACCAGGGAAGCTCCAAATAGTAGTTAGAAGTAGCAATTGTTTCTCAAAGTGAAGAAATGAACTCTCTAGGATAAGATAGCCAGAGATGAACAATATGGCAACTACCTGATCTGGTGGAATAATTTTGAATATGCAAAATTTTCAAGCATTTTTGAATTAACAGAAGTGTTTATCAGCTAAAGAGATATGCCTCTTGGGAGGGCCTCCAGATTTTCAAGGGTCTTTCTTTTTTTCCTTTATCATGGGCAATTTTTCTTCTCTCAAATTGTAGATATAGAAGCATTTATTAAAGGCAATCATCTCTATAATTAGCCAGTAATGATTTCCCTTTCATTTTCAGATGCACTTATTGTAATGAGCAAGTCTGATGAGGTCAACCCAGGACCACTGAAGTCAAGATCTTTGAAGTGAATGTGTGTGATCTTAATGGATACGATTCATCATTTGCCTTTTCATCATCATGTATTCGTGTCTGGCAGGACCTTTATTCATCTTATAAATGAGCTTTTCAAATGCATAAGCTTTATTTGCTCAAATTGTCCCTGATTTGTCTCAGTTGGATAGGAAAAGAATTACATTGGAGACTTGTTAGACATCTAATTCAATCAGTACAAGGTGCTTTCATCTAGACAAATGGTTCTCAACAGGGGCTGGTCCCCCCCCTTCCGCCCCCACCAGGGGACATTTGGCAATGTCTAGAGACAATTTTGTTTGTTGCATGCAAATGGTGGGGAAGGGGAGAGCAGTGGTGGTGTTACTGGTATCCAGTGTGTAGAAGCCTGGTGTATCGTTTAGGGTTCTCCAGAGAAACAGAACCAGTAGGATGGAGATATATGGATGATGAAGAATTGGCTCACACCATTGTGAAGGGTGAGAAATCCCATAATCTGATCTGCCATTTGCAAGATGGCAACACAGGAAAGCCAAAAAATGTGATTCAGTCCAAGTCGGAAAGCCTGAGAACCAGAAGAATCAGTCAATGGTTTAAATTCCAGTCTGAAGGCTGGTAAAGATCAGATGAGATGTTCAAAGTGAAGCAGGCAGGCAGAAAACAAAAGGGGCAAATTCTTCCTTCCTTCCTTCACCTTTTGTTCTATTTAGGCCAGTGGATTGCACGATGCCCACTTACACTGGAGAGAGCAATCTGCTTTACTAAGTCCACAGATGCTAATCTCATCCAAAAACACTCTCATAGACACACCCAGAAATAATGTTTAATCTGGACACTCTGTGGCCAGTCAGTTTGACACAGAACATTGACCATGACACCAGGCGTCCTGCCAAGCATCATGCAATGCTCAGGACAGCCGCTTTAACAAAGAATCTTCCTGTCCAAAGGGTCAACTGGGCAGAGGTTGGGAAACCCTGATCTAGCCTGAAGCAATTTCAGAATTTAAATCATGTTCCTTCTTGGTCTCAGATGATTTTAAATGACTTATAAAAATGCATTTGGAGTCTGCCAGGCCAGAGAGTATGCTGTTCTATTAATACTTTCATATCAAAATATTAGAGATCTAAGATTTAGTCTCTCACTTTTCAGTGTTCCAGCTCAAGAAACTTAACACCTATATTCTAGTTGAACGTATTTCCCAAAATACAGTCCTTAAACCACTAACGAGTGACAAGGGTTCCCTGCAAAGCTGTAAACATACCTAAAATGTAAACTTTTAGTGTTTCTGATCACATATAATCCCATGGACTTTTACTGAATTTTGTTGCACTAGTTCTTTTCCCACTGGAAAGTGCAATGAGTACTTTCATCAACAGTTATGAAATCTTTTTCTCTGCTGAAGTCTTTCTCAGTCAAAAAATGATTGAGAACCACTGCTATGAAAATTTTTCTTTTGAACAGCTCCTTCTGCTCAGACTCCTGCCAAGATTAGTTCACTCCTCTCTGCTATTTTTTACCTATAGATCTTGGTCTTCCTTCAAGACCCACCTCAAGTCCCCTAACACTCATGGATGTATTCATTTACTTGTTCATTCATTACATACACTGAGAATCTAGTAAACACCTCTACCACTGTGTCAAGGCCTGGGACATCGAAAAACCCCCTAAAGGCTGAGTTCCTTTAGTAACTCATTGCTGAAGGAATTCTAACCTCTGCTAACACTTCCCTTTCATTACAACCCACAATTCAATAATTGTATCTTGCTATTTATTACTCTCAAATTGACTCTTTTGGTATTGATTTCTTCTGAATCATAACAAAATATCTTTTTTGGGCTAGGGTTGCCAGATAAACTATGGGCCATCCAGTTAAATTTTAATTTTGGATAAACACCGTCTAATGTTTTCAGTATGAATGTGTTGCAAATTTCGTGTGGAACACCTTGTGAGGATTTTCCAGACAAGAATACTGGAGTGGGTTGCCATGCCCTCCTCCAGGGGATCTTCCCCAAACAGGGATAGAACCCAGATCTCCCACATTGCAGGCTCTTTACCCTGAGCCACCAGGGATGTTTCACTCTTATATATTAAAAGTTTATTCAGACAACAAGATTCTACTCTATAGCATAGGGAACTATATTCAATATCCTGTGATAAACCATATTGCAAAAGAATATGAAGAGGAATTTATGTATATATATATATATCGCTGTGCATATATATATATATATATACATTATACATTGCTGTACAGCAGAGATTGACACAACATTGTAAATCAACTCTACTTCAATAAAATAATTTTTTAATATAAATTTATTTATTTTAATTGGAGACTAATTACTTTACAATATTGTATTGGTTTTGCCATACATTGACATGAATCCGCCATGGGTGTACATGTGTTCCCCACCCTGAATCCCCCTTCCACCTCCCTCCCCATCCCATCCCTCTGGGTCATGCCAGTGTACCAACCCCGAGCATCCTGTATCATGCATCGAACCTGGACTGGCGATTCGTTTCACATATCATAATATACATGTTTCTGCCATTCTCCCAAACCATCCCACCCTCTCCCTCTCCCACAGAGTCCAGAAGACTGTTCAATACATCTGTGTCTCTTTTGCTGTCTTGTATACAGGGTTATCGTTACCATCTTTCGAAATTCCATATATATGCCTTAGTATACTGTATTGGTGTTTTTCTTTCTGGCTTACTTCACTCTGTATAATAGGCTCCAGTTTCATCCACCTCATTAGAACTGATTCAAATGCATTCTCTTTAATGGCTGAGTAATACTCCATTGTGTATATGTACCACAGCTTTCTTATCCATTCGTCTGCTGATGGACATCTAGGTTGCTTCCATGTCCTGGCTATTATAAACAGTGCTGCAATGAACATTGGGGTACACGTGTCTCATTCAATTCTGGTTTCCTCGGTGTGTATGCCCAGCAGTGGGATTGCTGGGTCATATGGCAGTTCTATTTCCAGTTTTTTAAGGAATCTCCACACTGTTTCCCATAGTGGCTGTACTAGTTTGCATTCCCACCAACAGTGTAAGAGGGTTCCCTTTTCTCCACACCCTCTCCAGAATTTATTGCTTGTAGACTTTTGGATAGCAGCCATTCTGACTGGCATGAAATGGTACCTCATTGTGGTTTTGATTTGCATTTCTCTGATACTGAGTGATGTTGAGCATCTTTTCATGTGTTTGTTAGCCATCTGTATGTCTTCTTTGGAGAAATGTCTGTTTAGTTCTTTGGCCCATTTTTTTAATTGGGTAGTTTATTTTTCTGGAATTGAGCTGTAGGAGTTTCTTGTGTATTTTTGAGATTAATTCTTTGTCAGTCTCTTCATTTGCTATTATTTTCTCCCATTCTGAAGGCTGTCTTTTCACCTTGCTTATAGTTTCCTTTGTTGTGTAAAAGCTTTTAACTTTAATTAGGTCCTGTTTGTTTATTTTTGCTTTTATTTCCAGTATTCTGGGAGGTGGCTCATAGAGGATCCTACTGTGATTTATGTCGGAGAGTGTTTTGCCTATGTTTTCCTCTAGGAGTTTTATAGTTTCTGGTCTTACGTTTATATCTTTAATCCATTTTGAGTTTATTTTTGTGTATGGTATTAGAAAGTGTTCTAGTTTCATTCTTTTACTATGTTCAATTTTAATCCATTTTGAGTTTATTTTTGTGTATGGAGTTAGTGTTCTAGTTTCATTCTTTTACTATATTCAATATCCTGTGATAAACCACATTGCAAAAGAATAAGAAGAGGAATTTAAATATATATATATATATATATACACACACACACACACATTGTACA
Source organism: Moschus berezovskii (assembly GCF_049115385.1). Classification (NCBI taxonomy): domain Eukaryota; kingdom Metazoa; phylum Chordata; class Mammalia; order Artiodactyla; family Moschidae; genus Moschus; species Moschus berezovskii. The sequence goes on along the minus strand of NC_142488.1, from coordinate 42,016,141 downwards.
TTGCTGTACAGCAGAGATTGACACAACATTGTAAATCAACTATACTTTGATAAAAAGACTATTCAAATGTAACTGAACATCTTGTATTTTTATTTGCCAAATGTGGCAATCCTATTTAGAGCAAGAGTTCTCTAGTCTTTTTCCTACATCTCCAAGGATATATGAGAGAGGCCTGGAATGTGCAGTCAGGACTCAAATGAGCACTCTTATTAGCAGTTGTCTCATTCCTTTGAGGAACACAGAAAGTTAAAATAATTTTTCTTCCAAAGGTAGGGACAGTGAGTATTTGTTCTAGTTGGTAGTGACATCATAGTTAAATCAGTTGTTATCTGAAGCAGGAGCAGGCTTCCAGGAAATTGTGGGGTTTAGGATGTAACTTCTAAAATATCAAATTAGGAGAGAAGAGAATCCAGGCTCTAAGAATTTTTTTTTCTCCCCCATAAGGATAGGGTGGGTGAGAGTCTGTCTTTTAGTCCCATCCATTCCAGGGTGAGTTTCACACAGGGCATTGGTGATATTGATAATGCAGGGAAACAACTTGTTTCAGTCACAATTATTTGGATAATGAATCATGGAAATTTAACCACAAATAATATTTTCTTTTCAATCTAGCACTTTGCAGTCAAAGAACACTATGCTTTTTCTACAGTCAACATTGTAACTGAAAATACACAGAGTCGCTCCTGAAATCTCAGCATCAATGAAATGACTTGATTTAAATGCCCAGAAGGCATAAATAGCCATTGCTAAATAGCATCCATTTTGAGCCCAGCAGGTTTCTATTTGCAATCCCAACTACAAGTATTGCTTTTTGGAGCCTGAAAATGCCCTGCTACATGGAATGTGTTGGTAAGTGTCACACACACATAGATAGCCCAAGTATTATATAAACAGGAATTACTGTCACACAAAATTACTGCCACGACAACTTCACAATGTGAACTCTTTAATACTTGATTTTCATCACCAGCAGTCCAGCATTCTAATCTTGACTATATAAATGGGTGCTGCTGTTCGTAGGAGAAAGAGGTGTCTGTGATGATATTGCTTCCTGTTCCTACTTTGAACCTTCTTTCTGTCCCACTGCCTCACTATTAGGGCCTACCTGACTCAGACCTTGAGCCTTGGTCCCCAGGCTTACTTGTGGAGATGTAACCCAAAAAGCTCCAGATGTCTTTTCTAGCTCTGTGGCCCACATCATCAGTCCTCTTAAGTTGGAAAAGTATTAACTTATCTGTCTGGAGGAGACAAAAATTTCATCTGAATTTGTTCCAGATTATTCCAGGTGGAAAACCAAATAAGTGAATGATTTACAAGAGTAGGAAGTAAGGAAGTTGTGGAGGAAACTCTATTCTCTTCGAGATGCAGCAAATCCTCTATTATCCAACATGACTGGGCAGTATTTTTCAGATTAACACAAATTTACCAACCAATTACCAGTTTTTTAATCTTTTGAGCATAATGAAATATACTTAACAAAATATAGTCAACAGGTTTTTAAAACATTTAATTCGGAAAGTTTTCATGAATGTACATAAGTAGAAATGTACACAAGTGAAGTAAGTCAGAGAAAGACAAATATCATATGACATCACTTATATGTGGAATCTAAAAAATGATAAGAATGAACTTATTTACAAAGCACAAACAGACTCACAGACATAGAAAACAAACTTATGGTTACCAAACGGGAAAGAGGGGGAGAGATAAATTAGGGGTTTGGGATTACCAGATACAAACTACTATATATAAAATAGATAACCAATAAGGACCTGCTGTATAACACAGGGAACTATACTCAATATTTTGAAATAACTTATATGGGGAAATAATCTGAAAAGGGTATATATAATCTATTATATATATATATCACTTTGCAGTATGCCTAGAATATTGTAAATCAACTATATTTAAACTTAAAAATATAGAAAATAGTATAACTTTTTCTTCATGCGCCTATCACATCACCCAATTTCAATATCTGTCACTACTTTGCCAGTCTTATTTTATTTACATCAGTCACTATTTTCTATTTTCTCCTAGTGTATTTTAAAGCAAATCTTTTTTTTTAATTTATTTTATTGGAGGCAAATTACCTTACATTAATATATTGGTTGGTTTTGCCATACCTTGACACGAATCCGCCCCAGTAAAGCAAATCTTAAATATTGCATTGTTTTACACTCTAAATATTTAGTATACATCTCTAATTGATAAGGTATTTTTATATAACCACTATGCCCTTATCACATATATCAAAATGAACAAAAATTGCTTAATATAATCTAGCAGCCTATCCATAGTCAAATTTCTCCATCTGTCCCCTAGATATAATTGATTTACTCTAATCAAGATCCAAACAAGTCTACACATTGCATTTGGTTGAGTCTCTTAAGTTTCTTTTATAGTGAGCTCAATTTAATCTCTTCACTGGACAATTTAGAAAACATTCCAGAATTTCAGAGACTTCTGGGATTCATAGTATAGTAATAATTATACTTCACATGGCTGGATATCTGTGAGTAAGTGGTTAATAATATGCAGAATATGAGACTGTGGTTTAGGACTTTGGGATAGAGAGCTTCTTCCAAGTGAAACACAAAGGACCAAAGAGAGATCATGGTCTCTGTCACGTAGTTTCTTTCAAAAAATGTGTAAAGGACTTAGTTGAGCTTTTTTGGCTTTGTTGTACAAATGCTTTGGCTAACATTTTCCAATTTAAAGCAAACACCTCCAAAATATCTATCTAAAGCCAAGCCTTTTTATTAGAGAAATCACAGTATTAGTAAAATTTGAAGATGTTTCTACTGCAAGGATTTTTATGGTTGTAAGGTACGTCAAGGAAGAGCTAATGGGTCATTTGATTTGCTGAAAGAGAAAATACACTATTTCTAGTAGGATAAGAGACTTCATCAAAGCAGCTAGCTAGGTTTAAGAAATTGGGGAAACCACATGGCAGCGGACCAAGAGGGAAAAAAAAATCAAGCAGCAGTAACACAGAAGGTACATGGGGTTTCAGCCAAACGACTCAGAAGAAGGTACCTGAAAAGGGCTAAGAGTAGAGGAGAAAGAAAAATCCTGACATTGTGTATTAATCTGCAATAACAAAATATCATATACTCGGTGGCTTAAACAACAGAAATTTCTCATTTTTGGAGGCTTGGAAATCTGAGATTAGCATGCCAACCTGGTTGAGTTGTGGCGAGGCTTCTTGCCTTGTACTTGGCCACCTTATCACTCCCTTTGCCCTCTCACTTGGCAAAGGGAGTGGGCAGGGGAGAGTGAGAGAGAGAGAGAGAGAAGGAGAGAGCACTAGAGGGTTTTGGTATCTCTTTCTAATGAAAGCACTAATCCTATCATTAGGGCCCCAACCTCATGACCTTGTCTAAACCTAGTTCAGTTCAGTTCAGTTCAGTCGCTCAGTCATGTCCGACTCTTTGCGACCCCATGAATCACAGCACGCCAGGCCTCCCTGTCCATCACCAACTCCCGGAGTTCACTCAAACTCATGTCCATCGAGCTGGTGATGCCATCCAGCCGTCTCATTCTCTGTCATCCCTGTCTCCTCCCGCCCCCAATCCCTCCCAGCATCAGAGTCTTTTCCAGTGAGTCAACTCGTCGCATGAGGTGGCCAAAGTATTGGAGTTTCAGCTTTAGTAACAGTCCTTCCAATGAACACCCAGGATTGATCTCCTTCAGAATGGACTGGTTGGATCTCCTTGCAGTCCAAGGGACTTGAAGGCAATCTCAAAAATGACAGAATGATCTCTGTTCGTTTCCAAGGCAAACTATTCAATATTAAACTAATCCAAGCCTATGCCCCAACCAGTAATGCTGAAGAAACCGAAGTTGAATGGTTTTATGAAGACCTACAATACCTTTTAGAACTAACACCCAAAAAAGATGTCCTTTTTATTATAGGGGACTGGAATGCAAAAGTAGGAAGAAACACCTGGAGTAACAGGCACATTTGGCCTTGGAGCACGGAATGAAGCAGCGCAAAGGCTAATAGAGTTTTGCCAAGAGAAACGCACTGGTCATAGCAAACACCCTCTTCCAACAACACAAGAGAAGATTCTACACATAGACATCACCAGATGGTCAACACCAAAATCAGGTTGATTATATTCTTTGCAGGCAAAGATGGAGAAGCTATATACAGTTAGCAAAAACAAGACCAGGAGCTGACTGTGGCTCAGATCATGAAGTTCTTATTGCCAAATTCAGACTTAAATTGAAGAAAGTGGGGAAAACCACTAGACCATTCAGATATGACCTAAATCAAATCCCTTATGATTATACAGTGGAAGTGAGAAATAGATTTAAGGGACTAGATCTGAAAGATAGAGTGCCTGATGAACTCTGGACGGAGGTTTGTGACATTGTACAGGAGACAGGGACCAAGACCATCCCCATGGAAAAGAAATGCAAACAAGCAAAATGGTTGTCTGGGGAGGCCTTACAAATATCTGTGGAAAGAAGAGAAGCGAAAAGCAAAGGAGAAAAGGAAAGATATACCCATCTGAATGCAGAGTTCCAAAGAATAGCAAGGAGAGATAAGAAAGCCTTCCTCAGCGAGAAATGCAAAGAAATAGAGGAAAACAACAGAATAGGAAAGACTAGAGATCTCTTCAAGAAAATTAGAGGTACCAAGGGAACATTTCATGCAAAGATGGGCTCGATAAAGGACAGAAATGGTATGGACCTAACAGAAGCAGAAGATATTAAGAAGAGGTGGCAAGAACACACAGAAGAACTATACAAAAAAGATCTTCACGACCAAGATAATCACGATGGTGTGATCACTGACCTAGAGCCAGACATCTTATAATGTGAAGTCAAGTGGGCCTTAGGAAACATCACTACGAACAAATCTAGTGGAGGTGATGGAATTCCAGTTGAGCTATTTCAAATCCTGAAAGATGATGCTGTGAAAGTGCTTGCACTCAATATGCCAGCAAATTTGGAAAACTCAGCAGTGGCCACAGGACTGGAAAAGGTCAGTTTTCATTCCAATCCCAAGGAAAGGCCATGCCAAAGAATGCTCAAACTACCACACAATTACACTCATCTCACACACTAGTAAAGTCATGCTCAAAATTCTCCAAGCCATGCTTCAGCAATATGTGAACTGTGAACTTCCAGATGTTCAAGCTGGTTTTAGAAAAAGCAGAGGAGCCAGAGATCAAATTTCCAATACCCACTGGATCATGGAAAAAGCAAGAGAGTTCCAGAAAAGCATCTATTTCTCCGTTATTGACTATGCCAAAGCCTTTGACTGTGTGGATCACAGTAAACTGTGAAAATTCTTAAAGAGATGGGAATACCAGACCACCTGATCTGCTTCTTGAGAAACCTATACGCAGGTCAGGAAGCAACCGTTAGAACTGGACGTGGAACAACAGACTGGTTCCAAATAGGGAAAGGAGTACGTCAAGGCTGCATATTGTCACCCTGCTTATTGAACTTCCATGCAAAGTGCATCATGAGGAATGCTGGGCTGGAAGAAACACAAGCTGGAATCAAGATTGCCGGGAGAAATATCAATAACCTCAGAAATGCAAGTGACACCACCCTTATGGCAGAAACTGAAGAGGAACTCAAAAGCCTCTTGATGAGAGTGAAAGAGGAGAGTGAAAAGGTTGGCTTGAAGCTCAACATTCAGAAAACTAAGATCATGGCATCTGGTCCCATCACTTCTTGGGAAATAGGTGGGGAAAGAGTGGAAACAGTGTCAGACTTTATTTTTTGGGGCTCCAAAATCACTGTGGATGCTGATTGCAGCCATGAAATTAAAAGACGCTTATTCCTTGGAAGGAAAGTTATGACCAACCTAGACAGCATATTAAAATGCAAAGACACTACTTTGCCAACAAAATCTGTCTAGTCAAGGCTATGGTTTTTCCAGTGGTCATGTATGGATGTGAGAATTGGACTGTGAAGAAAGGTGATCGCCAAAGAATTGATGCTTTTGAACTGTGGTGTTAGAGAAGACTCTTGAGAGTCCCTTGGACTGCAAGGAGATCCAACCAGTCCATCCTATAGGAGATCAGTGCTGGGTGTTCATTGGAAGGGCTGATCTTAAAGCTGAAACTCCAATATTTTGGCCACCTCATGCAATGAGTTGACTCACTGGAAAAGATTCTGATGCTGGGAGGGATTGGGGGCGGGAGGAGACGGGGACGACAGAGAATGAGATGACTGGATGGCATCACCGACTCGATGGACATGAGTTTGTGTGAACTCCGGGAGTTGGTGATAGATAGGGAGGCCTGACGTGCTGTGATTCATGGGGTGGCAAAAAGTCAGACATGACTGAGCGACTGAACTGAACTGATATAATGTGAGATATGGATTCAATTTTACCTTTTTTTTATGGCTATCTAGTTATTTAAGTCCCATTTATTAATAGCTCCATCTTTGGGGTGACATATCAGAAAGACAAAGAAGTCTGCTTGAAGGGGCACCCCAATTCACTGACAATTTGAACATCAAAATAAATATAGTAGTGGATTAGAATCATAAGAATCCATGAGTCCATCCTGTTGTACATAATAAGGAAAGTACATTGAATATTTGATGAGGAATAAGATACAGGGTTTCTCAAGTGACTCAGTGGTAAAGAATCCTCCTGCCAATGCAGGAGATATAGGAGATGCAGGTTCAATCCCTGGGCTGGAAAGAACTCCTGGAGGAGGGCATGGCAACCCACTCCAGTATTCTTGCCTGGAGAATCTCATGGACAGAGGAGCATGGCAGGCTATAGTCCATGGAGTCTCAAAGAGTTGGACATGACTGAGCACATATGCATGCAAAATACAAGGTATTTGTGTAGTCTCAAAGTACTTCTCCACTAAATAGTTATTGACTGCTAAAGAAAAAGTAACTTTATAAAAGAAGTCTGGAAGATACCGCTTTAACCAAGAGGCCAAAATTGACATCACTAGGAATCAGATCGATTGAAATTGTACCTGATAGGATACGATTAGGAGCACACAGACAGACTTCTGTGAAATTTCTGTCAAAGATGCATAAAATGAATCTAATCACAAGGGAATATTAGACAAATCCAAATTGAGGGACAGTCTACAAAATTCCTTGACTAAGGTCTTCTAAAGTGTCAAGGTCGTGAATATCAAAGCAAGACTGAGAAGCGTTGCAAGTTAAAAGAGTCTAAAGAGACAACACAACTAAATGCAATGTATGATTCAGGACTGGATCATTTTGCTAGAAAGGACATTATTGGGACAACTGGCAAAATTTGAACGGAGTCTGAAGATTAGATTATAGTTGTGAGACAATATTAATTTTCTAATTTTGAAAGCTGTATTGTGATTTTGTAGGAGAATGACTTTGTTCCTGGGAAATACACACTAAAGTATTTGGGGGTTGTAGTAATGGAACATTGTGTCAACAGGTTATTCTCAAAAGCTTCAAGGAATAAAAGGATCCTTATACCATACTTGTAACTTTTCTGTAAGCTTCAGTTCAGTTCAGTTCAGTCGCTCAGTCGTGTCTGACTCTTTGCGACCCCATGAATCACAGCACGCCAGGCCTCCCTGTCCATCACCAACTCCCGGAGTTCACTCAAACTCATGTCCACAGAGTCGGTGGTGCCATCCAGCCATCTCATTCTCTGTCGTCCCCTTCTCCTCCTGCCCCCAATCCCTCCCAACGTCAGAGTCTTTTCCAGTGAGTCAACTCTTCGCATGAGGTGGCCAAAGTATTGGAGTTTCAGCTTTAGCATCAGTCCTTCCAATGAACACCCAGGACTGATCTCCTTTAGAATGAACTGGAAAGCAAGAGAGTTCCAGAAAGACATCTATTTCTGTAAGCTTAAGACTGTGTAAAACAACATAGTTACAGAGAGAAAACAACCTCCATCTTTTCCTGATTTGAGATTCACTCTTTTTTCACAAATAAATTTCCAAATACAATTGAATCAATTTCTGCAGTTCTATTACATTGAGCTTCTACTCATGAATTAATGCCCTCTGTTTTAATCACTGAAGCTTTTCTGTTAAAAAAGCAAAATTCAACTAAGTTTAAAGATCAAATTGGCTTTATTCAATGAAGAGAAGCAAAAAGTAAAGGAGGAAAGGAAAGATATAAGCATCTGAATGCAGAGTTCCAAAGAATAGCAAGGAGAGATAAGAAAGCCTTCCTCAGCGATCAATGCAAAGAAATAGAGGAAAACAACAGAATAGGAAAAACAAGAGATCTTTTCAAGAAAATTAGAGATATCAAGGGAACATTTCATGCAAAGATGAGCTCGATAAAGGACAGAAATGGTATGGACCTAACAGAAGCAGAAGATATTAAGACGAGGTGGCAAGAATACACAGAAGAACTGTACAGAAAAGATCTTCACGACGAAGATAATCACGATGGCGTGATCACTCACCTGGAACCAGACATCTTGGAATGTGAAGTCAAGTGGGCCTTAGAGAGCATCACTACAAACAAAGCTAGTGGAGGTCATGGAATTCCAATTGAGCTATTTCAAATCCTGAAAGATGATGCTGTGAAAGTGCTGCACTCAATATGCCAGCTAATTTGGAAAACTCAGCAATGGCCACAGGACTGGAAAAAGTCAGTCTTCATTCCAATCCCAAAGAAAGGGAATGCCAAAGAATGCTCAAACTACCGCACAATTGCACTCATCTCACACACTAGTAAAGTCATGCTCAAAATTCTCCAAGCTAGGCTTCAGCAATATGTGAATCGTGAACTTCCAGATGTTCAAGCAGGTTTTAGAAAAGGCAGAGGCACCAGAGATCAAATTGCCAACATCCGCTGGATCATGGAGAAAGCAAGAGAGTTCCAGAAAAACATCTATTTCTGCTTCATTCTCTATGCCAAGGCCTTTGACTGTGTGGATCACAATAAACTGTGGAAAATTCTTAAAGAGATGGGAATCCCAGACCACCTGACCTGCCTCTTGAGAAACCTGTATGCAGGTCAGGAAGCAACAGTTAGAACTGGACATGGAACAACAGACTGGTTCCAAATAGGAAAAGGAGTACGTCAAGGTTGTATATTGTCACCCTGCTTATTTAACTTATATGCAGAGTACATCATGAGGAACGCTGGGCTGGAAGAAGCACAAGCTGGAATCAAGATTGCCGGGAGAAATATCAATAACCTCAGATATGCAGATGACACCACCCTTATGGCAGAAAGTGAAGAGGAACTCAAAAGCCTCCTGATGAAAGTGAAAGAGGAGAGTGAAAAGGTTGGCTTGAAGCTCAACATTCAGAAAACGAAGATCTGGTCCCATCACTTCTTGGGAAATAGATGAGGAAACAGTGGAAACAGTGTCAGACTTTATTTTTTGGGCTCCAAAATCACTGCGGATGCTGATTGCAGCCATGAAATTAAAAGACGCTTACTCCTTGGAAGGAAAGTTATGACCAACCTAGATAGCATATTAAAAAGCAGAGATATTACTTTGCCAACAAAGGTCCTTCTAGTCAAAGCTATGGTTTTTCCCGTGGTCATGTATGGATGTGAGAGTTGGACTGTGAAGGAAGCTGATCGCCGAAGAATTGATGCTTTTGAACTGTGGTGCTGGAGAAGACTCTTGAGAGTCCCTTGGACTGCAAGGAGATCCAACCAGTCCATTCTAGAGGAGATCAATCCTGGGTGTTCATTGGAAGGACTGATGCTAAAGCTGAAACTCCAATACTTTGGCCACCTCATGCAACGAGTTGACTCACTGGAAAAGACTCTGATGCTGGGAGCGATTGGGGGTAGGAGGAGATGCGGACGACAGAGAATGAGGTGGCTGGATGGCATCACCGACTCTGTGGACATGAGTTTGAGTGAACTCCGGGAGTTGGTGACGGACAGGGAGGCCTGGCGTGCTGTGATTCATGGGGTTGCTAAGAGTCGGACACGTCTGAGCGACTGAACTGAACTGAACTGAATGATTCATGAATTGTACAGCATTCCATCTAGCAGGAAGGAGCTCTGTAGAAACTGGAAGGTTTTTAAAGGCAGGAAGGGGGTGGAGCAAGTAAATCATGAACAAAAGAATGGGATTATTTCAGGCAAGGTCACCTGCCTTTGAATGAAGGCGAGTCTCTTAGGCAGATTATCTCTCTGGTGCTCCCAGAAAATTCTAGACTGACTAATTATGGTTACCTTCCTGAAGAAAATTGAAACTGCAATTAGGTTAGGTATTAATTCTTGATTTGGTGATATGGGTTAGCACAAGTGACTCCATTTTGGGCATGTATTTTCCTTTTTTTTTTTTAACAATATCTAGTAAGTTCAACCCTCTATTTCCCCTTTTCTTCTTCTTTTTAAAGATTTTCCTAGCTATTCTAAGGTAATTGTCTCTATTTGCACATCTTTTTTGCAAAGCTCAAATCAATAGGAAAAAACTGCAAATGATGAGAGATTCTTTTTCCTGTATATTTAAGTATAGTTAATTTACAGTATCATATTAGTTTTAGGTGTAGAACATAGTGATTCAATATTTTTATAGATTATACTTTCCTTAAAGTTATTATGAAATATTGGCTATATATCTTTTACTGTATAGTTTATCACTGTAGACAGATTTTAATAAAATAATAGGTTATAGAGTAAACATACAAAAATTAAATTCCTCCATTTAAAATAAAGATATTATATTCAAAGATATAATGAGGACTTCCCAGGTGGCACTAATGGGAAAGAACCTGTATGACAATGCAGGAGACTTAAGAGAGGCGAGTTCGATCCTTGGGTTGGGAAGATCCCCTGGAGGAGGGCATGGCAACCCACTTCAGTATTCTTGCCTGGGAAATCCCATGGACAGAGGAGCCTGGCAGGCTGCAGTCCATAGGGTCGCAAAGAGTTGGACATGACTGAAGCGACTTAGCACACATGCAAAATCTGAATAAAACAATAGAAATGGAATATTCAAAGATATAATAAAACCAAAGACCTCATTCACAGTAGAAAAAAAAGTCTAGGCTTAATATTAACACCATGCGTCGAAAACCTATGTGAAAAAAAATTACAAAACAGTTGGAAATACACAAAACTATACTTGATCGGGTAGAAAAATATTTCATGTACTTGGATAAAAAGAGTCAATGTCATGGAAACACTGGATTTTCCCAAGTTAATTTTATAAATTTAACAGATCCCAGTAAAATCTGTCAGCCTCCTTTAGGGGTTGCCTCAGAACTGTACATGGAACAACAGACTGGTTCCAAATAGGAAAAGGAGTACGTCAAGGTTGTATATTGTCACCCTGCTTATTTAACTTATATGCAGAGTACATCATGAGGAACGCTGGGCTGGAAGCAGCACAAGCTGGAATCAAGATTGCCGGGAGAAATATCAATAACCTCAGATATGCAGATGACACCACCCTGATGGCAGAAAGTGAAGAGGAACTCAAAAGCCTCTTGATGAAAGTGAAAGAGGAGAGTGAAAAGTTTGGCTTGAAGCTCAACATTCAGAAAACAAAGATCATGGCATCTGGTCCCATCACTTCATGGGAAATAGATGAGGAAACAGTAGAAACAGTGTCAGACTTTATTTTTTGGGCTCCAAAATCACTGCAGATGCTGATTGTAGGAAGGAAATTAAAAGATGCTTACTCCTTGGAAGGAAAGTTATGACCAACCTAGATAGTATATTAAAAAGCAGAGACATTACTTTGCCAACCAAGGTCCGTCTAGTCAAGGCTATGGTTTTTCCAGTGGTCATGTATGGATGTTAGAGTTGGACTGTGAAGAAAGCTGATCACCGAAGAATTGATGCTTTTGAACTGTGGTGCTGGAGAAGACTCTTGAGAGTCCCTTGGACTGCAAGGAGATCCAACCAGTCCATTCTAAAGGAGATCAATCCTGGGTGTTCATTGGAAGGACTGATGCTAAAGCTGAAACTGCAATCCTTTGGCCACCTCATGCGACGAGTTGACTCACTGGAAAAGACTCTGATGCTGGGAAAGGTTGGGGGCGGGAGGAGAAGGGGACGACAGAGAGTGAGATGGCAGGATGGCATCACAGACTCTGTGGACATGAGTTTGAGTGAACTCCAGGAGTTGGTGATGGACAGGGAGGCCTGGTGTGCTGTGATTCATGGGGTCACGGAGAGTCGGACACGACTGAGTGACTGAACTGAACTGAACTGAACAGCTGTTAAAAGTCATGTCACCATCCCCAGTCAGCCCAAAACCAGCAGGGGATCAAAGCAAAGTTCAAAGGCCTAACCCCTGCTCCAAGGAGACACAAGTCTATAGGAGTAGTCCAGTCCCAGAATTCCCTGTGCAATTGGTCAAAACTTCCAGTGGGATTGAATTACAGGTCAACTTCATCAGCTCCCTGCTCCGTTCCTTTCCCTTCGGGAATCCTAGATCCTGAGAGTACTCCCTAATAAATCTCCTGCTCACTAATCTCAGTCAAAGTGATTAAACACTCTGATGCTTTGCTAGCCTATGTGAGGAAACTGATACCTAACCCAGTTCATGCACATGTATCTGAGAAATGGAAATTTAGGAACAACAAGTCACAAAAAGCCAACTAGGTTTTCTCAGATAGGCAACTGCTTAATCTTTAGCTAACTGAATGATTTCCTTGCTTTTCTTTCTTTTCTGCTGTGTAAAAAAGCCTTGCCTTTAGCACTGAATGCCTCCAATCACTTTCAGTTTGGCTTCCCTGGTGGCTCAGATGGTAAACAATCCACCTGCAATGCAGGAGACCTGGATTTGATCCCTGGGTCAGGAAGATCCCCTGGAGGAGGAAATGGCAATCCACTCCAGTATTCTTGCCTGGAGAAATCCCATGGACAGAGGAACCTGGTGGGCTACAGCCCATTGCGAAAGAGTCAGACATGACTGAGCGACTAAAACAGCAATATGAAGTTCTATTATTATATTCAATATATTACTATAGATTATATATCAGAGTTAATGCTCAGGTTTTCTACCTTTTGTAATACATTTTAGGTTTTTGCAGTAGATTGCCCAATTCCTGCTTCACTTATTTTTACAGTTATTCATTGTTTGAATCCCTAAAAGTCACAGCATCCATAGTGAAGAATAAATTTTTCCTTCTTTAATACCTCGATTTCAATCATTTCATACAAAATGAATGTCTACTACTGAGAAGAGTTCAAGTCAATGCAAACCTCAGCTATTAACATCATTTTGTAGTGTGTAACCCTCCCCACCAGGAACATGTCTTGCTGTGGTAGCCATCCATAAGGGTAGCTCCTCTTCTCATCTAATTACCATGGTTGACAGACTTGATTGCAATCATCCTCTGAAGTCTATTTCTTATAAGTAACACAACGTCTATTTATAAGAAAACATGGCTGACTTTCCTGGTGGCCCAGTGGCTAATACTCTGCACTCCCAATGCAGGGTGCCTGGGTTCAATCCCTGGTCAGGGAGCTAGATCCTGCATGCCACCCACAACTAAAGATCCCGTTTGTTGCAACTAAGAGCTGGTGCAGTCAAATAAGTACATATTTAAAAAAAAATGAAAGCATGGAGAGATTACTTAATGCAGCACTACATAAAGATAGCCAAAGTGTTCATTCTGCATCCATGACCTCACAGTATGAAATGAGAATCATATAAAGAATAATTAATTGAAAATAACTTTATTGAGTAACCAATAGCTAGGATATATAAAACAATACTCTAATAGTTATTGGAGTGTTGGGGCTCTAATACTCGTTTCTGATTTCTTCTTCCCCCAAAGAATTAATGAAAACGCTTAACAGTGTTCTTGGGAAATGTTCTGAGCTTCTTGTCTTCCTGAGCTGAATATTTTGCAGTTTGCTCTTCCTCTGTGGGTCCCCTACAATCCTTGTCTTCTGATAACCTCCCTTGTTTAGGAAACTTTATTATGATTTCTGGAAATAGTCTCGACATACAGTCACTGTTAAAAAAAATCATCACTTTGGTCCAGTTGGTTTAGCACTTAGGTTGCAGATAAGAGTTGTTTTTCTTCATCAAACACTGCAACATGCCTAGGTATGACCTCTGTCTTTCTGAAGCCTTGTTGCTTGGTAGTTTTGGCCTGAGGCCACATGTTCTGGGGCCTGCCTCTGTCTGTTGTGCCCATTTGTCCCATCCTTCTCTGGTGTGGCAATAAGGTCTTGGAGGAAAGAGCCATCCTTCGGTTCTTTGAGCAGGAAGAGTCTTTTCTCTTCCCTCTCAATATTGTGTCCATGAGCCAGCTCAGAGCATCCATCTCACTGCCAGCCTGTTAAGGGAAGTCATGAAGACCCACCTGTTTTCTGCCTTGTACCCTGCCAACTGTACTTTGATCCAGTTCGTGACCAGTCCTTTGGCCTTTGGCATCTTAAACCAGCGTTTGGACTTTTGAGTTGGATCTCAAGCTTGTAGCCCAATGCCCCATGAAGGACTTTGACTTGGATTGCAGCTGGGCTCCCTTGACTCTCTGGCTGTTTGAGGATATGATTCCCCTCTAAAGTAAGTCCTTGAAGCCAAAAGTAAGGTCTTGGCCCAATGAAAGGTCCCCTACTGCCTTTTTGCTGTCCGCAAGGAGAGGATTTGGACACTCTCAGTTTAAGATCCAAAATGATGACAGATTTTTCACTGGGCAGAACCAAAGGTCTTATAACATTTAACCATTGCTAAAAGTTGTTAGAATTCTTATTTAACATTGTTAAAGAGAAGGCATGCCTGAGACCCTTTCATCATTTGATCCTTCCATCTATGTTTCAAAAAAAGATTAACAGAGAAGTTGTGGAAAAGAAACTGGTAAACTCTAAAGAATCTAATTTTAAAACAAATTTTCTATCCCATGTCAAGCTTTCAGCATTCAAAAAAAAAGTGAAATGTACAACTTAGATAATATCTGGTGAATTCTGCTCTGCACAGTCTGCCTCTTTATTGAAACCTCCTGTAGCATCATAGGAGACTCACTGAGATATCTGTTAATGAAAAGTCGGACAGCAAGAAAGAAGTAATAAGGACAGTTTATCTCTTTGGCAGGCTTCTAATAAAAAAAATGAAAAGAAAGTAAGTTCATTTTAATTGATGAAAGAAACACGGATTTCATCAAGTTGAAAAGGCAGATAAACACTGCACAGGGCAAACAGCATTCCTCTGTGCTTCTTAGTTAAAGATGCTGAGCATCGCTCTGTTGGAACATGAATTAGGTTCATGGTAATTGTCTGTTTTCATATTTGGTTTTTCCTAGGATTAGCATAACTTCTTATTGATAAGGGCATATTTCCAGTGATGAGCATAGTGGCTGATGCAAAGTTGGTGCTCAACAAATTGTTTTCGAATGGATGAATAAAAGGTAATGCGTGATCTCTTCCTGCAGGAATTTATTATCTACTTGGGAAGAGAAGCATGCTTGCGCACACACATACACACAATGCTTCCCACAATTTTATTCCTTGTTAATATTTCACTGTTGTTATTGATGCTTTCAAACTGTGGTGCTGGAGAAGAATCTTGAGAGTCTCTTGGACAGCAAGGAGATCCAACCAGTCCATCCTAAAGGAAATCAACCCTGAATATTCATTGGAAGGTCTGATGCTGAAGCTGAAGTTCCAATACTTAAGCCACCTGATGTGAAGAGCTGACTCATTTAAAAAGACCCTGATGCTGGAAAGATTGAGGGCAGGAGGAGAAGGGGACAACAGAGGATGAGATGGTTGGATGGCATCACTGACTCAATGGACATGAGTTTGAGCAAACTCCGGGGGCTACTGAAGGACAGGGAAGCCTGGTGTGCTGGAGTCCATGGGGTCGCAAAGAGACACATGACTGAGCAAGTGAACAACAGCAAATCTGAGGGCAAAAGAAACTCAGGATTCTTTGGCAGCAAGTGGATATAAGGACTGGGGTGTGATAAGATGGGGGCTCAATTCAGGCTCTCATCAATTCACCAGACCTGGAGCCAGCCTCTTACCAGGCCCCCGGCTTCCCTATTCTGAACAGAAGAACTTCTCAATTAGTTCTTGAAAAGCCACCCCACATTGTTTCTTTCTGTTTTTGGTTCTCAGAGGTGGCTTTTCGAGTGGTCTGAAGAAATATACCTCTATTTTACTACTTCAGCTTAAACACCTGTCATCTCGCTGAACCACCCTACTTTGACAAAGCCCATATTCCGGGCTCATAGCTAATTCCCCCTTGCTGCCTCAGGGCGGGCTCTGAATTCCACTCTGCCCCTCCAAAGTCTTGCCTAGACATCACCAATTTCCTGGGTTCCTGCCTCAGCAGCTCCCAGAGGGGACACACTGGGTTGCTCCAGGAGCAGTTGTCTGTTTTGATCACTTGCAAACATGAGACTTTTTAAGATAACCTTTCAGTTCAGTTCAGTTAAGTCGCTCAGTAGTGTCCGACCCCATGAATCACAGCACGCCAGGCCTCCCTGTCCATCACCAACTCCCGGAGCTTACTCAAACTCATGTCCATCGAGTCAGTGATGCCATTCAGCCATCTCATTCTCTGTCATCCCCTTCTCTTCCTGCCTTCAATCTTTCCCAGCATCAGAGTCTTTTCCAGTGAGTCAGGTCTTCTCATCAGGTGGCCAAAGTATTGAAGTTTCAGCTTCAGCATCAGTCCTTCCAATGAATATTCAGGACTGATTTCCTTTAGGATGGACTGGTTGGATCTCCTTGCAGTCCAAGCGACTCTCAAGAGTCTTCTCCAACACCACAGTTCAAAAGCATCAATTTGGGGCACTCTCTGTTCCCCTTCTGATGTCTATGTCAGAAGCTTTCTCGATCTCTTTTTATGCTTTAATAAAACCCTGCTATACAAAAGCTCTTGAGTGATCAAACCTGGTCCCTTGTCCTGAAGTTAAATCTTCTTCTTCAGAGATCACAAATCCGAAACCGTTCACCATAAGCTATCATCTTGGGGGCTCATCTGGGATCTTCAGGACAAGGTGAGAACACTCAGAGCTCTAGCCTCTCTGCTTTCTCAGTATATGCATTTTTCTGCTTTACTTTACTAACTCTACAGTGTGCTTGTGTGAATGAATAACATGCCCTGTGTGAAGCAAGTGATGATTACTGCTCTGCGGTTTTGTAGTGCCCCCTAATGACTGAAGGCAGTCCCAAAAAGGGGAGCCTTGTTGGGGGTTTATACCAACTTGCCAATGCCAAGAGACACCCAACATCTCTGTGAGGGGAGCAGCCAGAAATGGGCAAAGCAAGTGGACTGAACTTTCCTTTCTTGGTCATCTTTTCCTGGTCTCTTTGACCATTTCATAATTGTGTGGAGAATTAGAAGTACTAACCAAATCTGTCAGATCATAGATTTCTGAGGAACTTGTGATCCATGCTATTATTTCAGTCATCCTTTAACCTGAAACTGGGACTTTGTGCCATTTTCTCGAGTTTTTAACCTTGCCAGAGTCTCCCTCACCCGTTCTGGGTAGGGATATACTGAGCAAGGTCCAGGTGTCTGTTTTCATAAATATGGAACCTGCTCTTAACTGAACAAAATGTAAATCCTAAAGTGTGGGCTGATGGAAAAACTGTGGGTTGAGCACAAAATACTGTTTCTGTCGTCATCAAGCTCAATGACCCTCACCTATTTTCACATCAAAAGCAGTATCCATTAAAGCCTGATGTGTTAAGGAAAGGTTAAAACCCATCATTGAAAATTTAAAGGAACAGGGGTTATTGATTCCCTGTAACACTCCATACAACACTCTTATTTTGGGTGTAAAAAAGTCAAATGATAAATGGAGACTTGTTCAAGATATACAAATAATAATTGTCTAATCCTTATTGTCTGAAATTTCTAAACAAGCCAAATATTTTTCGATTTGAATGATGCTTTCTAGAGTTACACCTATGTTAGATCATCCTCTACCTATGATTTTAAGACAATTGAGAGGATTCTTGGACATCACAGGCTATTGCCACATTTGGATTCCAGGTTATAGGGACTTGCCCAGCCTTTATATAAACTTATAACTGAGACTCAGTGGTCGCAAACCCACTGACTGGTTTGGTCCTCAGAGACTCAAAAGGCTTTTAAGGCTCTTCAAACTGCTCTCTTGCAGGCTCCTACTTTGAGCTTGCCCACAGGATCAGAGTTTGTTTGTTTTACTGAAAAAAAGTAGGCTATGGCCACATTGCTTAAGGGTAGTTGTTACTATTGTTTTGCTAATGTCTAAAGCTCATATCACCAACTCGATGGAGATGAGTTTCAGTGAACTCCGGGAGTTGGTGATGGACAGGGAGGTCTGGCGTGCTGTGATTCATGGGGTTGCAAAGGGTAGGACAGGACTGAGCGACTGAACTGAACTGAACTGAACTGAAAGCTCATAAGTTTACTAATGGGAGAAATTTTACTGTACTGATTTCTCTTTTTTAAAAAAACAATTTATTTATTTTAGTTGGAGGCTAAATACTTTAAATTATTGTATTGGTTTTGCCATACATTGACATGAATCTGCCCTGGGTGTACATGTGTTCTCCATCTTGAACCCCCCTCCCACCTCCCTCCCCATCCCATCCCTCTGATTTCTCTTGATGTAAGTAGGATCTTAAACTCTAATGTTCAGGGCAAAGATGCTCCACCTTTAAAACTGCTGTAATTCAAGGGGTATCAAAAGCTCTAGGAATAGAATATCACTTACACTGTTCCTGGAAACCCCAATCTTCAGAAAAAGTTGAAAAGGCTAATGACACTATTAAAAGACATCCATGTAAGCTAATTCAGGAAACACAAGAGTTTAAAGCTTTACCCATAGCTTTAATGAGGACTTGAACTGCCCCCAAGAAGAAGCCTTAGAACAATTTGACTCAGCTTTCAGCTTTTTAACCTCCTCATCAATTGAAGGCTTCCCATGGTAGGTTTCTCCACTTCAAGGAAAGGACTTTCTTCAGCTTTGTGAATACCTTTACCAACAACAATCATATGTGACACCTCTTCTTGATCTGATGACATCTAGCAGTCCTAAGATGGACTGATGTAACTATGCACATAACGTAACTTCTAATTTTGATTAAGTTTTAACTTGATTTAATGACTATTTTACCTTAAATCTGTAACTATATAACGGGGTTTGTTTCTAACCGTGTGAAGGCTTTTAGGTTACAAATGGTTGTCTAGGCTCCTATGAGTGTCATAGCCTCCTCCAACTATTACTTGGGGCCTCTGGATCCGAAACCGTCAATATGAGGGTTAGGAGAAAATGTTGCCTCAACAATTTAAGGATGATGCTCTTCAACATCAGGAAATAGTTATGGAATGAGAACGATGCCCCTTTCTCTTTTCAACATAATTCTCCTAAAAGAAAAGGGGAAAATGAGAGAGTCAGTTCCTAGGCAGGTTGATAAGAAGTCCAGGGTCCTCAGGGAGAAAGGGGTCTGGGGCTCTTGAGGAGGAGATAGGGGTCTGAAATTTTCAAGAAGGAGGAAAGGGCAAACATCTTTTTTTCCCTCACATAAAATGTTTTTTTCTTTAAGCCCGGAACTGATGATTACACAACAAATAACTCAGTTTGAACTCTGTACTAAGGATTATATAACAACAACATATATATATATATATATATATATATATATAACAACAATATCATGTTTGAGGACAGTTTCTCCACCTGAGAACCTTTTGGCTAATCCTGTTATCTAAAAATGTAAATTACGAGAGTGGATCTAGTAAGATCTTTACAACCTTGAGAGATTCTTTTGATTTGTTGTAATAATTAATTAAAAAGTATATAACTCCCTTGCTAACCCTAGCGAAGGGGCACTCTCCGTCCCCCTTCTGATGTCTATGTCAGAAGCTTTCTCTGTCCCTTTTTATACTTTAATAAAACTCTGCTATACAAAAAAAAAAGCATCAGTTCTTCGGAACTCAGCTTTATGGTCCAACTCTCACATCCATACATGACTACTGGAAAAACCATAGCTTTGACTAGAAGGACCACTGTCGGCAAAGTAATGTCTCTGCTTTTTAATAAGCTGTTAAGATTGGTCATAGCTTTTCTTCCAAGCAGCAAGCATCTTTTAATCTCATGGCTTCAGTCACCATCTGCAGTGACTTTCGAGCCCAAGAAAATAAAGTCTGTTATTATTTTCTTTCTCTCCCCATCTATTTCCCATTCAAGTACAGTGCCAAGATAATGACTATCCTGGGTAGCAGATCAAGGTAGGGCTTGGAATCTTTCTGGCCCTCAGGAAATTGTTATCTCTGACTCTTTCTCTTGTCTTTGCCCCTCCATGACGACTTTATCTCACTTTCCTCATCCATAAAATGGGTTGTTGTAAGGTTTAACCGGAATTATGCATGTAAAATGCTGAGTACGGTGCCTGGTACCAGAAAAACCTTCACATTACGTTTGTCCTTCTCTACTACTCCATTCCAGGGAGTCATTTGAGGTGCTAGAGGAGGACATCCCGATCTGCCATCCTCCGAGACCCCGAGCTGCACAGCGCACCAGGGCAGGTGATGGGAAACTACTGTGTAGTGCATAAGGCCAACAGGGAGTGGTGGCCCCGGGGATGGACTCTTGGAGGCCCTGGCGTCCACCCTCACCAGATTTGAGCCGCAGACCTCCGGGCGGGAACGGGGGCGGTGCACTCCAGCCCCGCCGGCGCGTAGGCGGGCGGGAGGGCGGGGCTCCGCGACCCGAAGCCCTGGGCCGCCAATATAGGCGCTCGGCGGAGGCGCTAGTGCGCGGGGGCAGCGCTGCGGGCGGGGGCCGAGCTCCACACACCGAAGCAGCTGGCACCAGGGTGGCCCGGAGAGGGGCGAGCAACATGAGCAGCAAATGCGACGTGGTCGTGGTGGGGGGCGGCATCTCAGGTCAGTGGCGGCTGCGCGCCCTCTTTCTCCCTCCCAGGGCTCCGACAAGTGGCCGCCCCGGGAGGCACGCGGGGCGGTCGTGCGGCCGGGTGTCCCCCGGAGCCCCTAGACTCTCCGTGCGCAGGAGGGGATCGAGATGGTCCCAAGCGTCGCACACGGAATCCTCCCTCAGGGGGAGAAGGATTTGGTGGCCCCCTCCCCTCCCCGGATAGAAGCCGGAGGATGTCTTTTGAAGGTCTGGGGCTAGACTTTGAACTTCTGCCCCGGACAGCTGCCAAGCCTGAGACTGCTGGAATTTTCAAAGCGCCGGGGGGTGGGGAGAGAGGGTGGTGGTGAGAAAACGGGCATGGGAGAGACTCTTACTAGGGGGTGGTATAAAGGTCAGTCGCTTGCCCCAAGCAAAGGTCAGTCCTTTTGCTCCAGCCCGACCTGAACACTCTACACTCTCACTCGGAGCAGGCATGGACCACGACGTGTTGTTATTCTGGAACCAGGAAAACCACCTTGAACAGCTTCCCATTCAAAAAAGAAGGGATTGGACCCTGGGGTATCGACCCTCCTGACCCCGATTCTGTTTCCACGATTGCCATGGGTCTACCTGCGGCTGCAGGGCCTTCTTGTCAAATGCCTTCTTGTCGAATGTCTCCTCTCCTTCTGCCCCTTGTTCTCCTCCCCCCCGACACTCAGTGGAGGGTGGCCAAAAAGCTTAGAAGGGATGGGGGACAGAAAGTCCCCTCATAGACACGGGGAAGGGAGGTGGGACTGGGCCTCCTCAAACAGACACCAGAAGATGGATGAGGTCAGCAGGGGAACCCACCCTCTGAAGAGAGTCAGGCAGATCCTATGGGGAGGGGTCAGTGGAATATTAAGTGATGCTTCCAGAACAGCCTGTCTCACAGACCCCTGAGAATGCTTTGGTCCAACACCCAGGACCTCCTGATACTTCAGCAATAATGCGGACACCTCCAAAATCCACCATGTGTTGACTAAGACGTGCCCTAACCAGACGTCAGGAGCCGGCCTCCAACTTGCTCCTTGGGGGGCGGGCAGGGCAGAGGTGCTCAGATTCTCTTGTGGCAGGTGAAGAAAGCAAGGTGCTGGATGTTGGATGCCATGCCTCCATTCCAGCCTTCCTCACCTTTGAGTCAGATCTCAGGCTATTCCTTCTGTTTTCCTGGTCCCCCCACCCCTTCCCCGAGCTCACCCATGCCAGGCTCTGTGCACGGTGCTACAGATGCTTTAAGTACAACAGCATGCTGTGGTGGGCTCTGGCTATATAGATTCCATTTTCATTCAGTATTTTTGACATCATCTCTCATAGAGGAACTCGGTGCGTGTCTGTTCTGCCTTGCACAGCACTCCCATCTTATGGAAGAGAAAACCTCTCTTTCTAAGCCTTCAAAGTCCTTTTCTTACCCAAACTATGTCTAATATGTTCCTGTTCTTCATTTCCCCCTTTATTTTGTTTTTTTCTGATTCATTCTCCAAACCTTCACACTCACTCAAATTATTCATGTAAGACTCGTACTGGAAGGATAGATAAGGGTTTAGCTGTTTTTGACAGCAGTGGTGAATCTCTGCTTTTTGACTCCCAAACTCTCCAAACGAGCTGGTGAGTAGATCTGTCTTTTCTCAAGGATATCACATGGAATAGGCATTGTTCTAAAAACTGAGGAAACAGGGTTCCAAGACCTTACTCAATTGCTTTATCTGCTATGTGAGGATAACACCAACTAGTCATAGCTAGATTACAGGGTCATTCTAAAAGGTGGGTGAAGCAATGTGTGTGAAAATGGCTTTGCAAAGTCATATATGTATGACACAAGGGATTACAAGAGTTTTGCTCATTTATTCAAACAGTACACATTAGGGCAGACTGTGGTTGAGGATGCAAAACTAGATCACATTTTTCTTGTCCTGGAAGATTTATCAGTCTAGGAAAAGAGATGAGGTATCCATACAAAGACAATACAAGGTAGAAAGTGGTAGGTGCTACAAGAGAGGTCCATTCATTAGTTCATTATCCATTCATTCAAGGAACATTTGCTTCCTGTCCCGCATCCTATCCCAAAGGGAAGGAAAGATGAATTAGGCAGAGCCATTGCCCCTGGGGTACTCACAAGCTGATGTGGGAGGCAGAGTCGTGAACGAGTGATACTAATGACCTACGATATATGCCTTTTCCTAGGACCTCCTACTGAAGGTTATAGGAGAGGTGAATGTTGAACTCTAGGTGAATGTTGAACTCTGCCTGAGAATATCCAGGCAGACTTGACAGGGATGGTGAAGTAGATCTTAAGGAATGGATATGAATTCACCAGGAGACTGGATGAAGAAAGTATCTGAAGCTAAATATAGCTTAAATAAAATCACAAATATGTGAGATATTCTCATGCTTAGGAAAGATAAGAACTTTAGCACAGGGACTTCCTTGGTGTTTCAGTGGTTTAAGACTTGGCCTTCCAATGCAGGGGGTTGTGGGTTCAATCCCTGGTCGGGGAGCCAAGATCCCACATGCCTCAAGGCAAAAAAAACCCAAAACATAAAACAGAAGCAATGTTGTAACAGATTCAATCAAGACTTTAAAAATGGTCCACAGGAAAAATTCTTAAAAAAAAAAAAAGAAAGAACTTCATTGTGGAGAATTGAGGGGGACTTGTGGGAGACCAAGCTACAAAGGTGGGTAGGGTGAGTTGTAGGTAGCCTTGTATGTCATCACCCAAAGATTTAGCTCCCTGGTGACTCAGATGGTACAGAATCCACCTACAATACAGGAGACCCAGGTTCAATCCCTGGGTCAGGAAGATCCCCTGGAGAAGGGCATGGCTTCCCACTGTAGTATTCTTACATAGGAAATCCCATGGACAGAGGAGCCTGGCAGGCTACAGTCCATTTGGTCATAAAGAGTTAGACACGACTGAGTGGCTAATTTTGGGGGCTTCCCAGGTAGCGCTAGTGGTAAAGAACCCACCTGCCAATGCAGGAGACATAAGAGATACAGGTTCGATCCCTGGGTCAGGAAGACTTTCTGGAGGAGCATGGCAACCCACTCCAGCATTCTTGCCTGGAGAATCCCATGGACAGAGGAGCCTGGTGGGCTACAGTCCATAGGGTCACAAAGAGTCAGACATGACTGAGTGACTTAGCACACACACAGTCAATGAATAGCCACTAATGATTTTTTACAAAGTGATATGTCAAGTGACATATCACAAACAAAAAGAGGAATGTGCAGAAGAGCAGGTTTGGGGAAAGATGGAGCATCTAGAGTTGAAGGTGCTGATAGAACACCCAGGGAGAGATGTCTAGCAGCTGCAAGTGCAAAGAATAGGTTGGGCTGACAGATTTGTGTGACAGAGATGTTTTAGTTGAAGCCCCTGAAGTCTGTGAAATGACCCAAACCAAGAGTGGGGAGAGAAGACAGGATGCCTAGGACAGAACTGGTTGAGGGGGTGCTCACCTCCTCCACTGGGAGGAAGATATTTCAGTCTTTATAGGTTGATGAGAGAGATGAGGAAATTGAGAAACTGCAAAACACTTGGTTAATATAAAATCTTAGCTCATATGTCATTTACCGGGGGCAGCCTTCCCAAATCCCTCCAAATGGGTTGAGATGCCTTTGTTTAACTCTCCTCTGCCATCTTGTTCTTTTCCTTGAGTTTTTAATTGTTCACATTTTAGTGTCATGTCTTGTTCAATCACTTTCTTCTCCACTAGGCTGTAAGCCCCTGGAGCCCTGGGAAGTGTTTCTATGTCTCCTGGAGAACCCCCAAACTCCAGCTCCAGAGCTCCGCCTGGCCTAGTTAGCACTCAATAAATGTGTTAAATGAACAAACTTTAACATTATCCCCACAAAGCAGCAATTGATTGCATCTGAAATTCACATCCACTTACTCATGACCCTTTTGCATGTCCTGCCAAATCTTATTGAGTAAGGGAAAAATGGTAAAATCAGAATTTTAGAATTAGTTGGTGACTGATGCAGTTAACTTTGTTAATTATTAAACTTGGACCATTCTGGTAGTTCTCTGATAGTTTTCGAAGCTGTCAGCAAATTTTAATCACTCCCTTTGGCATAAGCAGTGATGGACTGAGGGTACGGATGGTTAATATATAACCTTCTTTTTTAATGTTTGAAAAATTCCAAGGCGACTGTAGAACAGCCTTTTGTTTTGGGAAATGCATGTGGCATATAAATGCGCACCTGCTGACATCTCTTTCACCCAAGGAGCAGGTCATGTCTGGGGACTTGGCAGAGTAATGGCATTTCCCACATGGAGCTGGACAATAGTATACGGCTTCTGTTCCGAGTCTCGATTTTAATGTTTGGTTTGGTAGAACCATGGAAACTATCTTTTGCAATTCTGGAACAGCTCTTGCTCAAGCCTCAAAATAAAAGCTAAAAAAGGGAAATGAAACAGAAAGGAGAAGTTTTTTTCTAGGCTTGAGAGAAGTGATCTGGCCATCTGAGGGTGGCAGGCACTCGGCTAACAGCCTGGAATAGTCAAAGTCAGCCTTCCAAGTGGTAATCAACACCTGGAAGGTGATCTGTCCAGCCAAGAGGGCCAGGAGGGCAAGCCTGCTGCAGGCTGGAGGGACTGGCCTAGGCAGGGTGCATCAGAGAGGGCCCACAGGGGATCATGAGTTGAGGGATGTGATAGGCAGATGAGGCCTGTGTGTTAATGGCAAAGCCCCCACCTTACCTTTGATGAAGAAAGATGGAGAACTTCCCTGGACGCCTATAACGCACCTGAATGTTCTAAGAAATGGTAGTTGGATGGAAGTGCTTCGAAATGTGTATATCCCAAAGACAGGATGTAAAGAGGCAGTATGCAATGTTAAAAGAGCATACGTCAAACAGACTCGTTATGAATTCCGTTTCCTATACTTAGCTATTGTGTCACCTTAAAATTTCCCTCACCTCTCTGTTCTTCAGCTGCCTTTTAAAATGAGACTCCCAGTGCCGTTATTGGCCGAGAACCTGTTGCTAGGATTAGAAAGAATGAACATAAAGGACTGTACACAAGAGGCCATTATGGCGACAGCTTGTACCAAAAAGACAGCTTGTCTTTTTGGAAGAGACAACAGATTAAAAAACTTCTAGGGCTTTTTAATCTGTGGGAGCAGAGGCAGGCATCTCTGTAATCACGTCTTCCTCTTTACTGACCAGTCATTTTTCTTGCTATGAGGCATTTATAAGGTGACTACAGGATCCATACAGGCATCATTCAGACCTCATCCTGCCTCACCCTCATCCCTTCAGTCCCTGCAGTGAGGAGCGTGAGAAGCTCAGGCTTACCCTGGGCTTCAGAGCCACCAAACCTATTGTGTTCCTTATTAGAAGAAATTTTCAAAGCCCTCGATCTGTATTTCATCACTACCCCAGCCTGGCTGTTATTCCCCTTCTGATCTGGTCTTCATTTCAACCACTTGACACCCGTCTTAATTATAAGAAATAATAAATGGGATTATTATTTCTTTCTTGAATAATATTGATTTTTTAATAATAATAGAAAAATCAGCATTTTGAGTGCTATCTATATGTTAAATTGAGTAACAGTGAGGTGATCTTAATATTAGCATCTGCCAAGCACCAAATGAATTCAAAATCTTAGTGTAGACATCTATTCTGTGTTTAGAATCTCTGACATATTTACCTCTTAACTATATACAAAAAATAATTAGAATTTCAGATTTTTCTTTCAGTTTAGCTGCTACGTTTCTTATATCATCTGTGTTGGTAAATCATATACAAGCCAAGAAACAGCAGCCCTGTTATAAGGCAATATTCCATGAGTGTGTGTGTGCGTGCGTGTGTGTGTGTGTGTGTTGGCACATGTACATGCACAGCCACTAAGCCACTAGCCACCTCCTCCAGCCAAAGTTTGACAGTGGAATTGGCCGGCACACTGACACTTCACATCCACTAGTTATTAGAGGCCATTTTGTCAGCCTGATTAACAAATAGCAAGGTCTACTGTGTGCTTGCCAGATCCTAAGCCCCATTCCAAACACTTTACATGCATTTTCTCTTTTAACCCTCTAGACCACTTTATGAAGTAGATACCTTTATTATCCGTACTCTCCAGATGAGAAAAGTAAGGCATCAAAAGGTTACCGATTTTGCTTAAGCACAGCTAGTGAGTGGTGAAACCACAATAAATGCCATGCTCTTAACTTCTGTACTCTACCACTGCTGATTTCTTCTGTTCCCAGTGAAAATGTCACTACAGGAACAGTTCCTTCCAGTCTGTAGCAATAATTTAGGATTTGTTTTGATATAATTTGTTCACTTTGGAACAGTGGGAAAGACATATATATTGAGTAATGTGAGTGATATGTATGTCATCAGTTTGAAAATCATTTGTTTTATAGCTCATACACCTTAATATAAAAAAAGTCTCAATCAAAAAATGGGCAGAAGAGCTAGATAAACATTTCTCAAAAGACAGGTGACCAACATGCACATGAAAAGATTCTGAATATGCTGATTATTAGAGGAATGCATATCAAAACCATAGTGAGTAGTTGATCTTACACCAGCCAGAATGCCCATCATTAAAAAGTCTACAAATAATAAATGCTGGAGAGGGTGTGGAGAAAAAAGAACCCTCCTACACTGTTGGTGGGAATGTAAATTGGTGCAGTCACTGTGGAGAATAGTATGGAGGTTCCTTAAAAAACTAAATATAGAGTTGCCATATCATCCTGAAATCCTGCTCCTATACCTAAAACTCTAATTCAAAAAGATAAACACACACCAAGTTCATAGCAGCACTATTTACAATAGCCAAGACATGGAAGTCACCTAAATGTCCATCAACAGATGAATGGATTTAAAAAGTGATGTATATATATGGGCTCCCCTGATGGCTCAGCAGGTAAAGAATCCACCTGCCAATTCAGGAGATGTAAGAGACATGGGTTCAATCCCTGGGTCAGGAAGAACCCTTGGAAAGGGGCATGACAACCCAGTCCAGTATTCTTGCCTGGAGAATCCCAAGGACAGAGACACCTGGAAGGCTACAGTACATAGGGTCACAAAGAGTTGGACACGAGTGAAGTGACTGAGCACACACATGTATATTCATCCATAAAAAGAAAAAGAATGAAAATACCATTTGCAACCACATGGATGGACCTAGGAATTATCGTACTAAGTGAAGTCAGTCAGACAGAGAAAGAAAAATTTATGTGATATCACTTATATGTGGAATATAGAAAATGATACAAGTGAATTTATTTACAAAACAGAAATAGACTCACAGACATAGAAAATAAATTTATGGTTACCAAAGGGGATAGTGATGGGGGAGAGACAAATTAATTGCTTGGAATTAACAGATACACACTACTATATATAAATAGACGAACAGTAAAGACCTACTGTATAGCACAGGGAGCCATATTCAATACCTTGTAATAACCTATAATGGAAAAGAATCTGAAAAAGAATGTGCATATATATATACATATCTGAATCACTTTGATGTACACCTGAAACTAACACAGCATTGTACATTAAATATACTTCAACTTTAAAATGGTTAAAAGATAAAGAAAGGAAGAATATGCAGATTCCTGGAATATCACTGGGAAAAAAAATCTGCTTTTAAATGCAACCAATAGGGCAAAAGAAAAAGAAAAAATCAGCTGCTTTGATGATTTCTACATTTTTGTCAATAAATATACAGATGGGCTCTGACTCAAATTTATTCTGTGAACTTGATGAGATAATTTAGTTTCTTATTTCTTCATGAAATGCTTCAGTGGCATTTTCATGTTCTAGTGACACAATAAAGTCAATAAAATGTTCCAGTATCAATCATTTCTCCAGATATCAGTAATGACAACAAATGTTGCTATCACCGGATTCTGATGTTTGTACATTTCTTTATTCTTGTCAAGATTCAAAGTCTATATGCACATGCCCTTAACTGATGTACACTGAATTAGAACTTCTGCATTTTAAATAACATTTAGAATTAGATAATATTGAATTATTACAGGTGGCAAGGTCATAGTATAATGTCACCTGGGACACCTGGGACAAATGAAATGTGTACAGTAGTCTGTCACTCTGAATTGGAACTCACACTAACTTTAGTTTCATCTTTGGATTTGGTGGCCATTATACATATAGTCTTAGCAGTGTTCCATGTGTGTGTCTATTACTGGATCTCACTTACCATGTTTAAATTACTTGTTTAAGCATCCATGAAAGTTCACCTGATCATAGGTGATTTTGCTCAAAATCAAACACTTTGTACAATGTATCTCCCTATCTGTATAGGGAGATACATTGTGTTTAGCAAAGAACCCAGCTCACCTTAGCCCCCAGAAATTGAATTAAATTGATAGAATCCCTTGATCAAGATTGTGGGTCTTCTCAGGCTTTGGGCTCAGAGAAGGTAAGCCTTACAACCAGAGATCTATTGGAAGGATGGGACTAACCTTTTACCTCCTGGAGGAAGGAGGATAACACAGAAGTTAAATGCAAAACCCCTAGGAGCCTAACAGTTCGGTTCAGATCCTACCTGTGTCCCTAACTTTATAGCTTCAGTTAGTTACCTACTTCCTCAGCCTCCAGATATTCACTTATTAAGTGGAGTGATGTTCCTGGGACTAACTTTTGGGATGCTCAATCAGTGTTAACTCTGCTATTTTTACAAGTCAGCAGGCAGGGCTTAACTGAGGGGATCTTGGAAATGTACAAGATTGAATACATTTCTAGGTCCCCAAAACAGAGCCAAATGGAGAGGCCATGTTCAGGATGAGGGTTTTTGTCCCCATAACAGAATACTTTGGAAATTTCCTCATGTGAAAAGTACAGCATTATCATTTTGCAAGGGCCCCAAGCTTCTTGGACTTAGCCTTTTAGGGACGTCTCCAGTAGCTCAGCTGGTAAAGAATCTGCCTGCAATGCAGGAGACCCCGCTTTGATTCCTGGGTCGGGAAGATCCCCTGGAGAAGGGAGGAGAGAAGGCAATGGCAACCCACTCCAGTACTCTTGCCTGGAAAATCCCACGGACAGAGGAGCTTGGTAGGCTACAGTCCATGGGGTCTCGAAGAGTCAGACACTACTGAGAGACTTCACTTTCACTTTTCAGTTTCATGCATTGGAGAAGGAAATGACAACCCACTCCAGTATTCTTGCCTGGAGAATCCCAGGGACAGAGGAGCCTGGTGGGCTGCTGTTTATGGGGTTGCACAGAGTCGGACACAACTGAAGCCACTTAGCCACTGCCTGGAGAAGGGTATGGCTACCCACTCCAGTATTCTGGCCTGGAGAATTCCATGGACTATTCCATGGGGTCACAAAGAGTCGGACACGACTGAGTGACTTTCACTGACTAAAAGTCAGTAATTCCCTTGATAATGGTATAAATTTTTTTCCTGACTTTGACCATCCAAATCCAATAAATTTCTTCTGAGCTAAAAACATATTCTAAGGAATTCCCTGGTGGTCCAGTGGTTAGGACTCTGTGCTTTTGCTTCAGCAAGGCATGGCTCTAATCCCTGGTAGGGGAACAGAAATCCTGCATGCCACATGGTGCAGAAAAAAATTTTTTTTGCTCTAATAATGTCATTGGTTGACTGAGGATGGAAGCATCTTTAGTTTTATCTACTAGTGACAGCACCTGGTTTTCTAGTGAATAAAGTCCCTGTTCTGGAGGATGAACCCTCAGCTTTAGGAGAAAGGGCAGTTGGAACAAGAACCTGACCAAATGATGTTATGTGGAAAATAAAAATGACCAACATTTTGAATGGACTGTTTTTACTTTCAAGTTTACAAAACGGATCCATGTTCAGTCTCTTCAGTTATCTCAGTAAACAAAGTACTACTGAAAATGAAGATCTGTAAGCCATGATCTCAAGTCGTCATCTGTCAGTTTACTTAAGGGAGGTACAGAAAGTTGTCTGTAAGACCAAGTTCTTACTCTCAGAAAAATTAAAATGCAATTGCAGACACGAGACCAGCACAAACAGGCAATAAGAAATGACTAGAAGTAATAAATAATTGAGTTCTGTACTGTGGGACCCAAGTAAATTACAGAAGCCCCCAGGAATTGGAGAAGTTCTTTTTAGAGGTGTGAAATTGGAACAGTTCCTGAAGAACAGTCAAGGTTTGGGGTTGGTAGGGAAGGAGAGGCTTTAAAGATGGGAAGATAATATGAATCATAAGGCCATAGGCTCCAGTTTACAGGTGATATTTCTATTTATCGGAAGGTAAAAAGTGTAATTTTGAAAGAGATGGGAATACCAGACCACCTGACCTGCCTCTTGAGAAACCTGTATGCAGGTCAGGAAGCAACAATTAGAACTGGACATGGAACAACAGACTGGTTCCAAGTAGGGAAAGGAGCACATCAAGGTTGTATATTGTCACCCTGCTTATTTAACGTATATGCAGAGTACATCATGAGGAACGCTGGGCTGGAAGAAGCACAAGCTGGAATCAAGATTGCTGGGAGAAATATCAATAACCTCAGATATGCAGATGATACCACCCTTATGGCAGAAAGTGAAGAGGAACTCAAAAGCCTCTTGATGAAAGTGAAAGAGGAGAGTGAAAAGGTTGGCTTGAAGCTCAACATTCAGAAAACCAAGATCATGGCATCTGGTCCCATCACTTCATGGGAAATAGATGGGGAAACAGTGGAAACAGTGTCAGACTTTATTTTTTTGGGCTCCAAAATCACTTCGGATGCTGATTGCAGCCATGAAATTAAAAGACGCTTACTCCTTGGAAGGAAAGTTATGACCAACCTAGATAGCACATTAAAAAGCAGAGACATTACTTTGCCAACCAAGGTCCGTCTAGTCAAGGCTATGGTTTTTCCCGTGGTCATGTATGGATGTGAGAGTTGGACTGTGAAGAAAGCTGATCACCGAAGAATTGATGCTTTTGAACTGTGGTGCTGGAGAAGACTCTTGAGAGTCCCTTGGACTGCAAGGAGATCCAACCAGTCCATTCTAAGGGAGATCAATCCTGGGTGTTCATTGGAAGGACCTAGCTAAAGCTGAAGCTCCAATACTTTGGCCACCTCATGCGACGAGTTGACTCACTGGAAAAGAGTCTGATGCTGGGAGGGATTGGGGGCAGGAGGAGACAGGGACGACAGAGAATGAGATGGCTGGATGGCATCACCGACTCTGTGGACATGAGTTTGAGTGAACTCCGGGAGTTGGTGATGGACAGGGAGGCCTGGCGTGCTGTGATTCATGGGGTCGCAAAGAGTCGGACACGACTGAGAGACTGAACTGAACTGAAAAAGTGTAATAAGTCTAGGATGGTAGGCTAGGGAGATATGGGTGATAAATTTGGAAGGAGGAGGACAGGATCATGCAATGAAATGTTGAAAAGCAAAGTGAGTTCGTTACGTTTTTCAGTGGTTGGAACTAAGGAAGCATTGACAGTTTTTGCTAAAAAGATAAGATGGGCAGTTGTGAAAGAGGGCAGCCCTAGAGCCAAAGAAACCAAGAGATGGGTAGTAATTCAGGAATAGGTTTAGAGGTGATTAGCTGATTATAATGAATTGAGTTATCCTGAAGCTCAAAGCAGATTGCAAGAGAAAGTGAGGGGAGGCAAGAATGGGAAGAAGTTCTTCTGTTTTACTGAGAAAACAGCTAGAAAAGAGGTATCTCTAAAATTAATTAGTATTTTTCCCCTGAAGTTTCATAGTTGAAATGGAAGGACTTCATTGTATCTAAAATTTTCCTTTTTCGAAAAAATATCAGAGATTTTCTCCCTATGGGTTGTGACCCAGCTTACTAAATGACAAACATACATCTTGAGCAATCTCAAACACAAAGTGAATAGTTCATTCTATTTTGTAATGTAAGAGTTTTCATTTAAAGCTGTTGTTTTGTGAGAGGGCAAAATCAGAAAGCAAGGTCGAAGTTTGACCTTTCAAATGTTAGTTATGTTACCAGAGTCTCTGTTTAATGGCATCTTAAATGTCATATTCTTGTTAATTTCCATTTTAAGTCAGAAGCTTATATTCTTGATCTTATGTTAGTCATCTGTTACCTGGGTCATTTTTCACTCTGGACTTGTCATCAGCATCAACATTTAATCTAAAAAAATGATGCAAATGAACATATTTATAAAGGGGAAACAGACTCCCATACTTAGAGAAGGAAACTAGTGGCGCTAGTGGTGAATAATCCACCTGCCAATGCAGGAGACACAAGAGAAACAGGTTTGATCCCTGGATTGGGAAGATTCCCTGGAGTAGGAAATGGCACTCACTCCAGTGATATTTCATAGACAGAGGAGCCTGGTGGGCTACAGTCCATGGGGCCACAAAGAGTTGGCACGACTGAGCGACTAAACACACAGAGGGAAGAAGGCTGGGGGAAAGGGATAGTTAGGGAGTTTGGGATTGACATTACTGCTTTTAATATATATAATGATTTGTATGTTCATTCATTTTGAGAAGCATACATTTGCACCTTGTACCTCAAGCAGTCTTAAAAACTTGTTATAAACTTAAAAAACCCCACATTTGTCAGAATTGCACAATGCTGAAAGTGTCCTTCTAGGTCCTTAGTTTTATTTGCTCTCCTTCCAACCTAAATAACACCCCCCTTTTTAATTTATCTAGCAGATATTTCCAATGATTCATTTATAGTGAATTTGGAATCCTGACCTCATTTTTTGTATTTTTTTAAATTCCTGTGATCCCAGTTGTGTTTCTGTCTTAAATTGTGTCTTTATAATCATGTTTAATTCTATCTCACTTTTTGGGGTTATTTTCCAGTTTTTTACATTAAAGCAACAAATTCTTTGGAAAAGTTTTGTTATCCAACACGGCTCCCTTTCAGATAACTTCAAGTAAAGAGTTAATAATCAAATTAATAACCAAAGTTCCCTCGAAAATTTTTAAGAAGACAGGCCACTGATGTAAATGAAAGATGAAATCACATTCCTTCTTGGTTATTTACAGCTTAAGGAGTTTTTTTTTTTTGGAGAGGTAGGAATGTTTTTTAATAATGTGAATTGAGGAATAATACATACTTATTGTGAAAATGTGTAAATTACAGGAAGGAGCAGAAAGAAAACAAAAATAATCTATAATTGATTCCTACAAAAAAAGCCACTGTTACAATTGTCATTTGTATTTTCTGTTTGCAAACCATCTACTGGATTTACCATACTCACTGGTAGTCCTTTTAACATAAATAACAACATATTATGAATTTTTAACCTTGTCTTAAATGCTCTTCTATACAATATTAATAACTTTATATTACTTCATCTGATTGTATTTATTTACCAATCTTCTATTGCTGAACATTTGTGTTGTTTCCAAATTTCTATTTTAAACAAAGCTATTGTGAATATCCTTGTACCTAAACCTTTGTGCATAATTCTGATTACTTCTTTAGGAAATTCCTAGACATAAGTGTTGGGAATCATTTTAAGGCATTTTGTAATGATTACAAAACTGTTACTCCAAGAAAGTTTTGTCAGTTTAAGGTAGAATTTTAATAATGGGCTTCTTAGTTACTTCTCTAGGAAGCCAGTATTTTTCCGTCTTTGACACAACATAAGAAAACCAGGGATCTTCACCAGTTCAGAGTTGTAATTTAATGAAGTTGTAGGTACTAGGTTTTGTAAATGTTCTTTAGTTTTGTAAAATTTCAGTGGTGGCATGTAATTCTTGCTCTTCTTGCTCTCTATAACATGTAGGCAAACCACTTTTGCAATTAATGTTTTATGCCTACCACTATTTACTAGGTATTTATATATTATACAGTGCTTTAAAATTTTTTGAATATGATTATCCTGTGCTTCTAGAAGTTTGATATCATTAATTAGATCATTCTGTGTGTTTCAGTGCAGAAAAAAAAAGAATAGTCCTGTGGCAAACTGTTTTCTATGATTATTTTTCCCATCTAGGTAAGAAATGAGTATTGCCTGTGTCCAGGGTCTATTGTAAAAGCTGATCAAACAGCTGTTTCATGTTTTACATTTTAATTTCCTCTCCAGTTTGCATTCAAGTCCTGTGATAGATTTTGGTTTGTTTAGGAGTCCTATAAGATACAGTTGGCTGTTTCAGAATAGCCCTTTTATGCTATGCCTGTTAAAATTAAATAGCCCTTGTTAAGTAGTGATGATAAGCACCCATAAACGCATACACTCAGATGAGTTATCCTCATTTCATCAAACGTGTTTTATTTTGTTGTTTCTGCAGGGGAGAAAAAGAAGTCAAGTTTGCTCATTCGTTGATTCATCCATTCATCTAATAAACCCTTATCAAGGGCTCTATTTACCAAGCATGGGGTTAGACATGGGAATATACAGATGGGTAATCCATGTTTCCTTCTTTGAAGGGTACACCAAGCAGAGGGAGGCACATTCAACTACGTACAAGTGAATTCTCTGAGCGGTGGTGGGTGCTGAGAAAGATAAATTCATCTGGTTCAGGTGATACAAAAGAGAGGAATATGGCAGCTTCACCTCGGGGCCTCAGAAGACCCGAAGGAAGACTTGGTGATAGGATTTATTGGCGAGATATTTATCCACTTCAAATATTCTTCCATCAAATAGAGTGTTATGTGCTTGACATTTAAATTTACATTGGTATCTACCTCTATTCTTCTCCTAATCTATAACCATTTTATGCGGATCCCTGTAGGATTTCTCACAAGGAATCAGAGATATTGCAAGTGATTACAGAAATGGATGATGGAATCCCAGATGAACAAGAGAGAAAGTGACACTTTGAGGGAACTGTTGATAGGATTTGAGTGAAAAGGTTAATAGATTGAGGATCTTGGGTTAAAGGACATTCATATTAGATGGATTTGAACAAGTGAACTAGAAAGATAGAAGATCATAATTTCAAGGGAGAGTGCTATAGTGTTTTGCCAGACAACCTTTTGATTGTACTTCTTGGAAATGACCATTAATAGCATTTACATGAGCTGCAACATTTTGAATCAGCATATCTAGAGATGGGATTCTCTGTGTGATTCAACAAATGGTTTAAAGGCCAGAAAAATAGATGCTTTAAAAAAAGTAATTAATCTGCTATTTTACAGTTGGGCAGAGGAGACAGCTAGTCATTTAGTCTAAGTTTAGGGATGTCTGGAAGGCCCCTCTGCTGGACTGAGAAATGCAGGAATCTTGAAGATGATTGGAAAAGCATCGAAAAAGGCAAGGGCTATATATAATGCAGAATTATGTAAAGTCCAGTAAGAACAACACATTACCCATTTCATGGCAAAACAGAGGAGAGAGAGAGAAAAAGTCCATCCTTCCCATGCCCCACAAGATCAAACGTTGTAGAGCTAGACTATTAGTATTATAATGACATTGATAATTGGAGGATTCTGTTCTCTGGTTGAAAAAGATGAAGCCCATGACTTATGGAAATGTCTGTAAAAGGAAATTGTGGTCTAGTTTTTAATCCTGTGATTCAGTCTCTTTTGTTTACAATCTATCAAAAAATCTTGGCTGGCAGCATGCCAATCTGTCTCCATCCATCTGCTGCTAGTCTTTGATTGGGAAAACATTAAGTGAGAGCCTTTTTCATTCTCCTCTTTCACTTTCATCAAGAGGCTCTTTAGTTCTTCTTTGCTTTTTGCCATAAGAGTGGTGTCATCTGCATATCTGAATTTATTGATATTTCTCCCAGCCATCTTGATTCCAGCTGTGCTTCATCCAGCCCAACATTTCGCATGATGTAGTCTGCATATAAGTTAAATAAGCAGGGTGACAATACACAGCCTTGAAGTACTCCTTTCCTGATTTGGAACCAGTCTGTTGTTCTATGTCCAACTCTAACCGTTACTTCTTAACCTGTGTACAGATTTCTCAGGAGGCAGGTAAGGTGGTCTGGTAATCCCATCTCTTGAAGAATTTCCCACAGTTTGTTGTGAGCCACACAGTCAAAGGTTTTCGGGTAGTCAATAAAGCAGAAGTGGATGTTTTTTCTGGAACTCTCTTGCTTTTTCAGTGATCAAACAGATGTTGGCAGTTTGATCTCTGGTTCCTCTGACTTTTCTAAATCCAGCTTGAACATCTGGAAGTTCACGGTTCACGTACTGTTGACACCTGACTTGGAGAATTTTGACCATTACGTTGCTAACGTGTGAGATGAGTGCAACTGTGTGGTAGTTTGAGAATTCTTTGGCATTGTCTTTCTTTGGGATTGGAATGAAAGCTGACATTTTCCAGGCCTGTGGCCACTGCTGAGTTTTCCAAATTTGCTGGCATATTGAGTGCAGCACTTTCACAGCATCATCTTTTAGGATTTGAAATAGCTCAATTGGAATTCCATCACTTCCACTAGCTTTGTTTGTAGTGATGCTTCCTAAGGCCCCGTTGACTTCACATTCCAGGATGTCTGGCTCTAGGTGAGTGATCACATCATTGTGGTTATCTGGGTCATGAAGATCTTTTTTGTGTAGTTCTTCTGTATATTCTTGCCACCTCTTCTTAATATCTTCTGCTTCTGTTAAGTCCATACCATTTCTGTCCTTTATTGTGCCCATCTTTGCATGAAATGTTCCCTTGGTATCTCTAATTTTCTTTAAGAGATCTCTAGTCTTTCCAGTTCTATTGTTTTCCTCTATTTCTTTGCATTGATCGCTGAGGAAGGCTTTCTTATCTCTCCTTGCTATTCTTTGGAACTCTGCATTCAAATGGGTATATCTTTCCTTTTCTGTTTTGCCTTTAGCTTCTCTTTTTTTCTCAGCTATTTGTAAGGCCTCCTCAGACAACCATTTTGCATTTCTTTTTCTTGGGGATGGTCTTGATCACTGCCTCCTGTACAATGTCACTAACCTCCGTCCATAGTTCTTCAGGCACTCTATCAGATCTAATCCCTTGAATCTATCCGTCACTTCCACTGTATCACAGTAAGGGATTTGATTTAGGTCATACCTGAATGGCCTAGTGGTTTTCCGTACTTTCTTCAATTTCAGTCTGAATTTGGCAATAAGGAGTTTATGATCTGAGCCACAGTCAGCTCACAGTCTTGTTTTTACTGACTACATAGAGCTTTTCCATCTTTGGCTGCAAAGAATATAATCAATCTGATTTCAGTATTGACTATCAGGTGATGTCCCTGTGTAGAGTATTCTCTTGTGTTGTTGGAAGAAGGTGTTTGCCATGACCAGTGCGTTCTCTTGGTAAAACTCTATTAATCTTTGCCCTTCTTCATTTTGTACTCCAAGACCAAATTTACCTGTTACTCCAGGTATCTCTTGACTTCCTACTTTTGCATTCCAGTCTGCTATAATGAAAAGGACATCTGTTTGGGGTATTAGTTCTAGAAGATCTTGTAGGTCTTTATAGAACCGTACATCTTCAGCCTCTTCAGCATTGCTGGTCAAGGCATAGACTTGGATTATTGTGATATTGAATGGTTTGCCTTGGAAATGAATAGAGATCTTTCTGTCATTTTTGAGATTGCATCCAAGTACTGCATCTCAGACTCCTGTTTACTATGATGGCTACTCTATTTCTTGATGAAAGTGAAAGAGGAGAGTGCAAAAGTTGGCTTAAAACTCAACATTCAGAAAACGAAGATCATGGCATCTGGTCCCATCACTTCATGGCAAGTAGATGGGGAAACAATGGAAAGAGTGGAAGACTTTATTTTTTTTTACTCCAAAATCACCACCGATGGTGATTGCGGCCAGTAAATTAAAAGATGCTTACTCCTTGGAAGAAAAGTTATGAACAACCTAGACAGGATGTTAAAAATAAGAGACATTACTTTGCCAACAAAGGTCCGTCGTGTGAAAGCTATGGTTTTTCCAGTAGTCATGTACAGATGTGAAAGTTAGACTATAAAGAAAACTGAGCACCAAAGAATTGATGCTTTTGATCTGTGGTGTTGGAGAAGACTTTTGAGAGTCCCATGGACTGCAAGGAGATCCAACCAGTAAATCCTAAAGAAAATCAGTCCTGAATATTCATTGGAAGGACTGATGCTAAAGCTGAAACTCCAATACTTTGGCCTCCTCATATGAAGAACTGACTCACTGGAAAAGACCCTGATACTGGGAAAGATTGAAGGCAGGAGGAGAAGGAGATGACAGAGAATGAGATGGTTGGATGGCATCACCAACTTGATGGACATGAGTTTGAGTAAGCTCCAGGAGTTGGTGATAGACAGGGAAGCCTCGTGTGCTTCAGTCCATGGGGTCGCAGAGTTGGACACGACTAAGTGACTGAACTGAACTGAAGTGAGAGCCTTCTACATGCCAGGTGCCAGGAATGAACAGTCAAGAAACAGTTCCAGTTTAACACCGGTGCACACACAAGGAAAGATGTTAAATTACATTTCTTGTGCCTATTTATTGTTGTTGCATACACCAAAATGTCCTTTTTTTTCAATGAAGGAAGCTTCTGGGTACCTTTCAAGAGATCACCGTTGGACCAAGTCAGAATAGATGCTAAGATAACTTGGGGTTGAGTTTCCAAGTATTATGTCCTTTGCTAGCATTTTTAGTCTTACTCGTAGATAGTGGGATATTTCTGGCCTCAGGAGGGGTAAGGAGAACATCACAAATGCCTTTTCTGTCATCAGAAATTGGGTTGGTTGCATTCGGGAACAGTCACAATTTGAAAGGAAATCACATGGTCCACCCTAGTTGATAAAAGGCAGAACATCCAAACTACACTGTCTGTTGTCTGCTTTTCTCCCCTTGGTCCTTTCTGTCTGATTTCATGAAGAATATGTCCAAAGGGAAATGAGTTTTCTGTAGATAAATCAGTCTGCTGGCCCACAATATTGCACTTCCAGTGGACAGGTCTGAGAAATGGGGAAAAATACAAAAAGGTTGAGCTGACTATAAGATAGGGAGGCAAAAATATTTTATTTGCAAAAGAAAAATCTTTTGGGTTTATGCTTGCTTTATTTCTGAGTTTTAGTTTGTGAACAGAATAGTATGAGAAGCGATGGAAATGAGAAAGCATTTTCTTCTCCTACTGCTTTCTTTTAAAAGGTATATTTCAGTAAACAGGTATCTTTTAAATCTGGCTTCCTTTACATTAGGTAAAGGAATTTACGGGTTTTAAGATTATGTGAGAGCAAGTTTAAAACCAATCTTCAAAATTCTAAGCATTAGTGAATTATAATTTCCAAAGAATGTTTGTGTGTTAGAGATTTTAATTTTTCTTAGAAAAATAAGGATTTTAAAACAGTATTAGCAATTAGAATTCAAATCAGTATTCAAATCGTGCATTCTATATAGAAACTCTTAGCATTGTTTTTCAGTGTTTTTTAAATAGAGTGGATAAAGACCTCAATGACAGTGAAAAATGATGTCTGCGTTTTTCAAATTACAAGTAATTGGTAAAGTGAGAGCTTACTCCATCTTGTGAAACCATTGAAACGAGGTGTGAAGAACAAAGCACATGTGCAAAATATAGTAACAAAGATATCTGCCTGACATTGCTAAAGGACCTTGATTACGTACTAATATAAGGACCTTCTGTACATATAAGAACATATAAAGAAAGGCAATATCAGGATTTTTTTTCCTCCCCAAATACATCCTTCCTGTAAGGTGGTATGTGCAGTATATTGATTTGTATGACTTTACATATAGTGGAAGGTCAGAAAGAGGTGGAGTGTTATTTCACTCACTGTGAGTTGTCTGGTTGCATAGTGTTTCCTCCATCTTTGACATCTGAGCCTTGTGGTACAGCACAGGATAAGGGTGTTTGTTTTCTGTATTTAACTAATACTGTGTATTTTATTTAACTATAACCTTTTATTTTACTAATAACTGTTTTCCAAAAGAGTTCCCACTGTCTG
Source organism: Moschus berezovskii (assembly GCF_049115385.1). Lineage (NCBI taxonomy): Eukaryota > Metazoa > Chordata > Mammalia > Artiodactyla > Moschidae > Moschus > Moschus berezovskii. Next base: position 41,975,590 of record NC_142488.1, on the reverse strand, counting down.
GAAAAAAGATCTTTCAGCTTTTTATGCTATGTATTAACCAAACATTTTAAGACAGCACTTCTCATCACTCCCACAATCCCACTGTTTCCTGCTTCTCTCCTCCTTCTCTAGCTGCTCCTTCCATCTCCTGTGGCAGCATCGACACCCTTCACCTCCCGTGTCCCCTGTTTTGGGAAACAGAATCACCTTCAGACAAGTTTTCAAGCCAAGACCCTTGACATTGGTAGCAGACATTGGAGGGGTCCCACTGTCCCTCCGCACTCCCCCGTATGGGGACCTATGGCTTCTGAGTGCTGCGAGTCTTTGCCTGAGGGCCTTCTCTGACCACTGGAACACATAAGGGGCTTCCACTCAGGACAGGTCAGCAGTGGGGTGGGGTTAATGCCCCCAAGAGCAGCCATCTTCCTAAGACTGATACGATGGCTCACCACTTAGTTGGAATCACCGAGGCATGTTCCACACAGTCTTCAGAGGTCCCGAGCATGATCGACCATCAGTTGCCCACAGTGACAGTCTGCTGGCTGCTACACCTTTACTACCTCCCTGCTCTTCTTTGCCTCACCTCCCCTGAGCCCTACCTGGGCTTCTTGAGGTCTCCTTACAAATAAACTAGTGGCATCCAACTCCTTGTTTTACGGTCTGCTTTGGGATATTAGACATTTTCTTCTTTTCTCCTTTTCTTCTTCCTAAAGTCTTATTAGTTGCAGTTTCAAACTATAACTTGGATCTGTCCATCTCACCACCTCTGTGTCCCTGTGAATCTGGGGTTCTGCACGTGGGCCACTCTAGTTCTGAGTCTGCTCGTTTATGTTTGTCATTTGTTCCAGCCGTTCCCCAGTCCATTCTTTTTCTTTGTTTACAGTGACAAAATATGTATAATGTAAAAAATACCATTTTAACCACTTTAAGTATACAATTCAGTAGTGTTATGTACATCCATATTATACAACCATCACCACCATCCATCTCCAGAATTTTGTCACCACTCTAAATTGAAACTCTGTCCCCATTTAACACTAACTCCCCATTCTTCAATCCTTTCAGCCCCTGGTAACCTCCATAATACTTCCTGCCTCTATGCATCTGACTGCTCTGGGAACTTCATGTAACTGAAATCATGCAATATTTGTCCTTTGGTGTCTGGTTTATTTCACTTAGCATAATACCCTCAAGATTCAGCCATCCAGTTCATTCTTACAACTGAAGGAAGAAGAATAATTTGTTTTTAATGGGAAAGCACAAATTTGATGTTTCTAAGTGACAAAAAAAATTTATTGTCAGAAATTATGTAAATAAAGTTGTTCAGAGACAAAGCTAACTACCCGTCAGACTTTACCCCATCTTAGCCTTTCAGAGGTGACTTGTGTTGACAGTCTGGCATGTATCTTTCCAGACTTTTCCCCAGGAAGGATAATCTTTCTAAAATAGAAATCTCATGAGGTTACTCGTGTGCTTCAAACCCTTCAGTGTCCTTCCATTACACCCAAGATCAAGTCCAAAATGATGACTCTGGTCCAGACATGCTGCAAACCTGAGCCCTGCCTCCAGTGGAAGCCTGATCTCCCACGACCTCTTTGGTTCACTCTCTAGCAACACTAGTCCACTTTCAAGTTCTCAATCTACCATGGTCCCTGGCCATTGCACTTGGTTTTCATGTGGATCTCTTCTAGCTCTTCTCCTTCCTACCTATCACTTTGGCAACTTGATTGTCCTTCAGAGTTTAAAACTTACTTTTTTGGTAGTCTCCTTATCTGATAACTTTCTGCACACTACCCTGCACCCCTCACTTCTTCCTTTCTATAGCACTTTGTTTTATACCTTTCCTGCCCTCCTAGTAATCTACCTTCTGTCTCTAGATATTTGCTTGTTCTGGACATTGCATACAGATGCAATCATACCATAAATGGCTTTTGTGTCTGGCTTTTTTCAGCATAAGGTTTTCAAGTTTCATCTACTTTGTAGCATGTATGAGTACTTGATTTCTTTTTATGACTGACTAATATTTCATTGTATGGATATACCATATTTTGTTTGTCTGTTCATTAGTTGATGGACATTTTGTTGGTTTCCACTTTGGAGTTATCGTGGATAGTGATAGTGCTGCTATGAACATTCATATGTGGACTTATGCTTTCATTTTTTGGGGGGGGTGGTTAGATGTCTAGAAGTGGAATTGCTCGGTTGTATGGTAAATCTGTGTGTAACTTTCTGAAGATCATCTTCCTAAGATTTTTTAAAATTTTATTGAAGAATAGTTGATTTGCAATGTTTTGTTTATTTCCTCTGTACAGCAAAGTGACTCAGTTTGTATACATATATGTGTTATATTGTGGTTGCTTAGTTGCTCAGTCACGTCCGACTCTTTGAAACCCCATGAACTGTAGCCCACCAGCCCCTCTGTCCATAGAATTCTCCAGGCAAGAATACTGGAGTGAGTTGCCATGCTCTTCTTCAGGGGATCTTCCCAACCCGGGGATAGAACCCATGTCTCCTGCATTGCAGGCAGATTCCTTACCACCTAGCCACCTGGGAAGCCCCACGTGTGTGTGTGTGTGTGTGTGTGTGTGTGTACTTTTCCTTTATGGTTTGTCACAGAATATTGAATATAGTTCCCTGTGCTGTATGGTAGGACCTTACTGTTTATCTGTCCTGTATATAATAGCTTGCCTCTGCTAATACCAAACTCCCTTTCCTTCCTTTGCCTATCCCCCCAACTTAGGAACCACAAATCTGTTCTGTATACCTGAGGTTTTTAAATGTCACCTTTAGTGGTTTTCTGGATACCACATTGTGTGGATGCACCTAGAAAGTTGGTATTTTTTGTTGCCTTCTGGGAGGAGAATTTGACTGCATTAATCCAGGAAATTGGAATGAGACAGGGGGAACTTGACCAGCTGAGCTGCCTGCTACTCCTGTATGCTTTCCCCAGATGATTGGGACTGAAAGAGATCTTTGGGGCAAAATGTTCCAACATTCACATGAAAACCCTGACCAAAGAAAATACTTACCTATATATGTAAGTGTATGCTTATATACAGAATGTGTATATTTACAGGAATATATTTATGTGTATATTTAGATGTTGTATTTAACATATAAGAAGTATTTTTCTTTCTGGCTTACTTCACTCTGTATAATAGGCTCCAGTTTCATCCACCTCATTAGAACACCCGGGGCAGATTCATGTCAATGTATGGCAAAACCAATACAATAATGTAAAGTAATTAGCCTCCAATTAAAATAAATAAATTCAAATAAAATAAAATAAAAAAAGATGACTCAGGGAAAAAAAAGAAGTATTTTTCTTAGTTACAATTTTTCTATGAACATTGGGGAATTTTAGTTGGCCTGTGAGCCTGGAATACAGATCATGATGCCAAATTCAGTCCCTTAATGGGTGAACGATAATTACATTGTATTCATCAGTTTAGAAAGCACAATATAAACAATATTATTAAGTTCCAAAATTTACAGTGTAATCTAATAAAGATATATTGGTGGTGTTCAAAAAAACAGTTAAGGGAAACAGCTCCTGAGCCTTGAAAAACTAATGTATATTCTTTGCTTTTTTCCCCCAATCCCATCATTAGGTTGTAATTGGAGTAAATTTCATAAAATATCAAATAGTTGAGTTTATTAGATTTGACAGCTTTGGGTAAGCACTTCTATGAATTTACTTGCATGCAATTTTCTTCTGAAATAGGGAGGGTTGGTGTCAATATAAAGGCAGACTATGATTTACAGAGAAGTTTCACAACTATGGGACTCTAAGTGCTTAATTTTAGGTCTCTAAAAAGAAAGCTGATCACCGAAGAATTGATGCTTTTGAACTGTCGTGCTGGAGAAGACTCTTGAGAGTCCCTTGTACCGCAAGGAGATCCAACCAGTCCATTCTAAGGGAGATCGATCCTGGGTGTTCATTGGAAGGACTGATGCTAAAGCTGAAACTGCAATACTTTGGCCACCTCATGCGACGAGCTGACTCACTGGAAAAGACTCTGATGCTGGGAGAGATCGGGGGCAGGAGGAGACAGGGACGACAGAGAATGAGATGGCTGGATGGCATCACCGACTCTGTGGACATGAGTTTGACTGAACTCCGGGAGTTGGTGATGAACAGGGAGGCCTGGCGTGCTGTGATTCATGGGGTCGTGGAGAGTCGGACACGACTGAGCGACTGAACTGAACTGAACTGAAAAAGTATAAATTTATAACAGAAAGTCAATCATTTACACAGTGAATCCTGGAAATAGCCCAATAAACTAAACCACTCTTTTGGCATCACAATAATTTTTTTCTTACTATTCCTGGATGAATTATTTTCATAAGTTCATTTTTAAGTCTTACCATCCAAAGACAACCACTCTTAACACTTGGGTGTGTTTTCTTTCAGTCTTTTTTCATGCATTTGTTTTTTCTGCGTGTGTGTGTGACACATTGATATAGTCATAGTACAGACATAATTTTATATCTTTTCACCTGATATTAAAACATGAACATTTTCTACATTTTTACAGTCTTTATGAACACAATTCAATATCAAATAAGCTTACTATAGCTTACTTAACTAATGCCAGATTAGTGGACATTATATTTTTTCTATGAGTGTTGTTATTACAAATGACATTAACCCAAAGATATTTAGCAATAATATTTTTCCACATTTGATATTATTTCTTGGAATTAAATCATAAAATAACAATGTCTGATTTAAAGATATGGACAGTTAAAAGGTTTTGATAGATGCTGCTAGATTGCTTTTCTCAAATGTTTTACCAATTACTATTCCAGCCAGCTTTGTTTCATCGCATTGTTGGCAGCCTTTAATACCATCTTTTTCCCCCCAGACTTTCTTAAATTGTGAGTGAAAATGGTATTTCTTAGTTTCTCAAATTGAGAGGTGTAATAGTTGTTGTAATTTTTACTTACTAAAAAGTTGAACATTTTTCGTGTATCTATTAGTCAATTACATTTTCTGGAAGGACTACTATTAGTTCATTATTTTTCTTAATTTGTGGTTAGAATATGGGGTGGAATCTATTCTTTTTGAATAAACCAGTATTTATGTATATGTTTTTAAACTGGTAAGTAACTAATACTAGAAACATTTTAATCAAGATATTTAAATGCTCTTTGAGAGCCATTATGCATGCATGCAGTCTTCTGTGAGCTTTTCAGCCCCTTTCAGGTTACAGATTTCACACCCAGGTGTATGGCCAGTAGCCATAGGATGGTTCTGATACTTCAATTAAAGTGGTTTAATCCAATAAGTAAACGTCCTTGAACATGTTTTCCTTGAGGTATTATTCTATGCAAAATTCGTGGTGTGATTCTCCTGCTTTCACAAAGCACTCCTAGGGGAAAGGAGTGCTTTCAAACTTCACCTGTGCTAAGATGAGTCCCAAATTGCTATATATGTTCAGCCAAAGTCAACAAATGGGAAAATAAATAAGTAACTGTTGGCTTGGTACTTGGGTCAGTTATGAGAGACAGAAGGAACTGGGGAAGTATGGGATATAGATGGACATAGTAAGACAGAGCTAAGAATGTGTTAAATACATGGAGCCCCACACACTTAGAGGAGCCCCAGAAATAGACTCACTAGATCTATAGAAATTCAGGGGGACAGAGGAGCACAGAAAAACAGAATATCACAGCATAACTTTCCAGATTTAGAATTTTGTTACTAAAGGCTGTTAAATATAATTTTTGCAACTGTGGGTTATGAGTGGTGATGCTGGCATTTTCAGTTCCATTTGCTCCTTCATCTAGAAGGATTTTGTCAAAGATCACATGACCTCCAGTTGTGGATTCTATCTCCCTTTAACAAGATGAAGTGGCCTTTCCCATTAGAAGTGGTTTCTCCTTTCAATTTGGAAGGGGGCTATGCCCACAGCTTGGGAATACAGAGAGTTTGTTTAAGGTACTTAAACACACACACACAATTTCAGCTAGAATATATTAAAACACATTTAATGTATAAGAAATTTCTGTAAGTCGGTAGTTCAACATAGGCCAGGTACCTTTCTGTCCCACAATCTCATGGTGCAGGCTTAGGATTTAAATGCCCCAGAGGATTTAGTAATTAATAAAGCCTTTAAAATACCTCTTTAAAATATCAGTTGCTCCAGTGATCTTCAATTGAGCTTGGTTTTCTTACCAGTGCTCAGATTGTGTTATTGATTAAAAGGAGCGCTAAAGCCTTTAGATGTGAGGAAGGCAGGCAGGCTATGGAGCTGACATTGTACTGTTAATATTTGGGGGCTTATTTGAATCCTTAACCAGATGGAAGGCTCCATTTCTATACTGATACTTTTTCCCTTGAAAATTTTTATGTTAAGTTTGTGATTAAAAAGATATTTGGAACAGGAAATTTGGGGTTGAATATTTTAAAGGGCACTTGCGATCAAATGGTCACATTGACATTAAAATAAGTTTCATGATACATCAGATTTTGAGTAGAAATGCATTCTGATGAACCCACTAGAGTAAGCTCTTTGCAAGATGAGCCCCTCTTTGTCTTTCACAGCTGTGCTAACTAACTTGTCTGACTTGTTTCAAGCCAGCAACAAATATTGAGAATGTCTGCATGTCAGACACTCTCCCTGGTACTGGGAATAAAGTAGGAAACAAAACAAGTAAGATCCTTGCCTTCATAGAGCTTATAATCTAGTAAGGAAGATCATACAATAGATAACCAATGAATCAACCAGATAAATTCCTATCTACCTACATACATTTGTTGTTGTTTAGTCGCTCAGTCATGTCCAACTCTTTTGCGACCCCATGGACTGTAGCCTGCCAGGCTCCTCTGTCCATGGGATTTTTCCAGGCAAGTATACTGGAGTGGGTTGCCATTTCCTTCTCTAGGGGATCTTCCTGACCCAGGGATCGAATTGCAGACAGATTCTTTACTGCTGAGCCGCCTACATACATATATACAAAGTACTACCTGTGGCAAGTAATCCATGAAAAATAAAATAGATGGTGTGATGGAGCAGAGTCAGGGAATACTTCTTCCTTAGACTTGAAGTGTAAGTTGAGATCAAAGATGCTGAACATGTAAATATCAGGGGGGAAAAAGGTATCATAGGAGATGGGAACAATTAATCCAAAGCCCCTATGGTGGGAAAACCTTCAAGTGTTCAAGGAACAGAAGGAAAATCAACAAAGCTAGAGTGGAATAAAGTGGGTAGGAAGGCAGGATACATGAGTATGTGGCCCGGTAAGTTAAATAATGAGGTGGGGTTGTCTCTTTGCACTAGAAGTCATTGGAAGATTTGAAACAGGGAAATGTCATAAATATGATCTTTGCATAAAAAATATTCTATGCTATGTAAATTGAAACTTTAGAGACATTAGAGTGGAAGCAGTTGCAAGGCTATTGCAATAGTCCAAAGGAGAGATTCTGTCCTCTTAGATCAAGGTGATAGTAGCAGTAGTATGGGTGCTAAGAAATGGTTGTATTCAGGTCAAGTTGACTTACTGATGTATTGATTGGAGGGTGGAGTGGCCAGGGAAAAAAGAACCAAAGACAAATTCTGGATTTTGGCTTGAACAACTGGGTGAAAAGTGGTACCATTACTGAGATGGAAAAGCATGCATAAGAACTGACTTGGGGGAGGGGACTCACTCAAGACCTCTGTTTGCAATATGTTCAGTTTGAGATGATTTTTTAAATAGCTGAAGGCATAATTAAGGATCACCCAGAAATAATTTTTTAAAAAGAGGTCCAAGAAACCTAGTCCTGGGGTTCTCCAACATTTAGAAGCTGGTAAGGGGAGAAAATCCAGCCAAGGAGTCTGAGAACGATGAGTTAGAGAGGAAGAATCTCAAGGAAGTGTGTAGCCCAAAAACCAGTGAAGACAGTGGGTCAAGAAGGAAGATAAGAGAGTTCCAGGTGGTCTAGTGGTTCGGATTCCAGCCTTTCACTCACTGCCATGGCCTGGGTTTGATCCCCAGTCAGGGAAGTAAGATCCTGAAAGCTGCGTGGTGCAGCCTAAAAAATAAAGACATCAATGCAGATCCTACAGATATTTAAAGAGAGAGGGAGAATAAAAAGGACAAGACCAGAAGCTGCTAAGAGGACAAATAATTTAAGGACCAACACTGGACTGTGGGGTTTGCACTATGAAAATCACTGGCATTCTTGACAAGAGGAGTCTAGGTGGAATGGTAAGGAAGAAAGTCTGATTGCAGTGAAATGGGGAAATAGAGGCAATGGCTGAAGATAATTCTTTGTAGTATTATGAAGAGATGCAGAGGGAAGGGGTTTAGCTAAAGGAGATATTGGGCCACAGTTAGGTTTTTTGAAGATGGGAGATACCAGAGCAGGTTTGTGTGCTGATAACAGTGATCCAAGAGAGAGGGAGACATTGATGTTGCAGGAGAGAAAGTATATGATTAGAGGATCAAAGGACTGGGGGGAGTAGGATCCAAAGAGAGTTGCGAAGGTTGACTTCCTTAAAGAGCCACTTCATTTGAGTTGTAGGAGGTAAAGCAGCACATATAGGCACAGGTGAAGGTATATAGCTGGATTTATTATGAAAAGATGAAAGAGTTATTTTATTTTCTCAATAAAAATGATGCAGAGTCATTAGTTGAAGAGGGCTGGGGTCACGGAGTTAGTGTCATGGAAGTTTAAGAAGAAAAGGTATGAAATAGCCATTTTGGACAGTGGAATGTGTAAAGATATCTGTCAAATAGGCTTCCCGAGTGGCTCAGCAGTAAAGAATCCACCTGCCAATGCAGGAGATGCAGAGGAAGTAGGTTCGATCCCTGGGTCGGGAAGATCCCCTGGAGAAGGAAATGGCAACCCATTCCAGTATTCTTGCCTGGAGAATCCCATGGACAGAGGAGCCTGGCGGGCTACAGTCCATGGGGTCACAAAGAGTCAGACACCACGACTGAGCGACTAAACAACAATCTGCCAAATACAATGGTCTTAATTTTAGAAAAGAGATTGCAATATTCATTCCAAGAATGACTAATCAAAAGATATTGCTTGGATTGCTCCAAGTCCATGATAAAAATGTTACCAACAGAGAAAAAATTGCTTTACCTCTTCTCTACTATGGTCAGTGGGCATTCATACAGTCTATGATACAGTATATCCATTTGTTTCAGTTCAGTTCGGTTCAGTCGCTCAGTCATGTCTGACTCTCCGCGACCCCATGAATCACAGCACGCCAGGCCTCCCTGTCCATCACCAACTCCCAGAGTTCACTCAAACTCATGTCCACAGAGTTGGTGATGCCATCCAGCCATCTCATTCTCGGTTGTCCCCTTCTCCTCCCACCCCCAACCTTTCCCAGCATCAGAGTCTTTTCCAGTGAGTCAACTCGTCGCATGAGGTGGCCAAAGTATTGGAGTTTCAGCTTTAGCATCAGTCCTTCCAATGAACACCCAGGACTGATCTCCTTTAGAATGGACTGGTTGGATCTCCTTGCAGTCCAAGGGACTCTCAAGAGTCTTCTCCAACACCACAGTTCAAAAGCATCAATTCTTCAGCGATCAGCTTTCTTCACAGTCCAACTCTCACATCCATTTGTTTAGTATAGGTTAAAAATAAGATGGCTTAATATACAGTCATTTTTTTTTTGTTGTTGTTCTATCAACTCTGCCTGCAAGGGACATCCCTGTTTTACAGACTGGAATTAGAAGGAGTTCGGAAGTTACTTGCCGAAGATTTCACAGGGCCTAAGGGGCAGAGTGGGGTCGGAACCTCATTCTTCCAATTTCAAGGCCAAATACTTCCTAAGATGCTGGATTCATTCATCCATCGACTATTTACTGAATATACACCATGCAACAGGAAATGTGCTGAGAACCTTATATATTTGGCCTCAATTTCTTTTTACAACTACTTGACGAGGTAGGGAGTAAATAAGGGGGTGACAGACGATGAGATGGTTGGATGGTATCACCGACCAATGAACATGAGTTTGAGCAAGCTCTGAGAGAGGAGGACCTGGTGTGCTGCAGTCCGTGGTGTCACAAAGAGTCAGATACAACTGAGCGACTAAACAACAACTAATACTTCCACTCCTTTACAGATCAGGGACTTGAGGTTTAAAGAAGGAGGATACATTTATTTAATCACCTAACCCATGGTAGACCGTGAATATGAGAGGGGTTGAATTTTTTAGGAAGAAGAACATTTCCTTTTTGAAGTGATACAAAGGCAATTTCACACAAGGAATTAATGAAGACAATTGGATTGGTAAAGTTTGGGGTCCACTGCTCAGCATGAAATCTAGATATTCTGGCTGAAAGCACCCACATTTGTTTCTGATTTGGGATAACTGAGTAGATGTCCTAAGGTGAATGAGGAAACTAGATCCCAGCTACAGATACCCCTGAAATAATTTGCCCAGACAGCAGTAGCTATTGTTTTCCTGTACATTTTGGCACTAGTATTCATTTCTGTGTGGCAGGTCCTCTTTTGATATTAACCTGACAACTGAGTCCAGGGTCTCTCACTGAGATTTACAAGGTTTTTTTTTTTTTTACTTTTTTTTTTTTTGAGGTATAATCTTCCTTAGAAAGAATTGAACCTAACGAACACATAAGTAATTTCATCTGAGTTCCATTTGAGGCCTTGTCTTCACAGACGTTGCCAACTCATTTTGGCTTTCTGAAAGCCTTTTATCAAACCACAGGCTGAGTTTTGAACAGACATGGAGCGCTTTCAACCTATCTCTGAACTGTTCATATGAAATAACAGGAAAATCCTCTTTCCAAAAGTAACTTGAGTGAGAAGTTTAAAATTATAGAACTCTCAAAATAGTCTTGGGGATTTAGATGCAAATTCTGCCTCTGCCCCAAATGGCCTCCTCATTCTTATTGTAGGTGATCTAGAACAGGGTAACGTATTCATTGTTATGAAAACCTCAACTCTGGGCTCCTAACCCACCTTGGGGTGGGGGGGCAGTTAGGGCAAATTGTCTAGAGCCTGAGCCAAATTTTGGGTGATGAGATGAAACTAAGTGAAATCTTCTCAGTATAACAAAGGCCTGGAAACAGTAAATAGTGTGGGATATGGAAAAAATCATGGGGAGGGTTGTGGGTGGGGTAGGATTTCAATATTGCTGGAGTGTAAGGTGCCAGGTGGGGAGCCAAAGGATAAAGAGAAAAGTTGACAGGGACGAAGTCATGCTAGATCTTTAGGGCATTAAGGGTAAGATGGGAGAAGGGACCAGGAAAATTAAAAGATGAATTCCAGGTTTCATTCCATAGGCTCTTGGGCAAATGACTGTGTCCAAGTTATGACTCAGAAAAAAAAAAAAAACCTGGGAAAATGGATAGGAGTTGATTATTCACCAGTTTCAGTTTTGTCAGTTATCCTTACATTGTAAATATGCTGAAAACCAGGGATTTCCTTACTGGTTTGATGAACAGCCCTGCTTTGTCATTGGAAGGACTACCATCTTTGAAGCCATGTGAGAAGCTAATGCATCAGTAAAAACCCAAGGAAATGGTGTCCTTTGCTGAAGCCTGTCACCATTAATGAGTTGAGGCCCAGGTAGTAGTTTAGAGCAGAAGTTCTAAACTGGAAGCCCATGAGCCTTCCTACTGTACTGCATGTTTTGAAAGAAGAAGAATGAGGGAAACTTCTACCTGGTAGGACACTTTCTCCGTCTCGTTTCACTATTTTCCACTTGGTGGAACTAAATACACTTTTCAGCCTCTCCAGGAAGGTCCCTTTCCAAATACATTACAGTCATCTTCTTCCCACTGCTCAGGTGCCTCTCTTGTTGGGCATTGTTCTTGTCTAGAAGCAAATCATGCTTGGGAATCAACTCCTTGACTACGTGCAGCTTAAGGACAATGGTGTGGTTGAGAATGTTTGACATGTAGGGGGGAAGAGAGGAGGACTCTTTCTGAGAGGGGTTTCTGTGGCCAACCTACCACCAGTTGTAGCCACATTGACCAAATGGACCAGTTGCTTTAGGATAGTATTTCCCAAAATATATAAGGAGACATTTCTGCCTTTGAGAAAGTCACTTTCATCCCCTGTCACCCAATAGGTTACAGAGACTAAGAAATGATGTAAATAGTACATACAGCACCTGGGGTTTCCCAGGTAGGTCAGTAGATAAAGAATTCGCCTGCAATGCAGGAGACGCAGGAGACATGGGTTTGATCCCTGGGTGGGGAAGATCCCCTAAAGGAGGGCGTGGTAAACCACTCCAGTATACTTGCCTAGAGAATTCCATGGACAGAAGAGCTTGGCTGACTACAGTCCATAAGGTCGCCAACAGTTGACACGACTGGAGCGACTGAGCATGTACACAAGCATGCATATATAGTATCTGCTGATGCAGGTATGCGTGTTAGTCACTGAGTCATGTCCAACTCTTTACGACCCCATGAGCTGTAGCCTGGCAAGCTCCTGTGTCCATGGAATTCTCCAGGCAAGAAGAAGGGAATGGATGGCCATTCCCTTCTCCAGGGGATCTTCCTGACCCAGGGATGGAACCTGAGTCTCCTGAATTGCAGGCAGATTCTTTACTGTCTGAGCCACCAGGGAAGCCCTGATGGAGACATGTAGTACATTAATTAAAGACTCTGAAAGTCCATCTGGATGGAAACCAGTTTAACTTGTGTGTGTTTATTTTATTTTACAGCAGCTTGGTAACATATTACTAACAGCCACTGTTGATACAGAAAATGTCAGCAAATATTTGAACGTTTGTACTTAAACAGTGCTTCACTCATCTTTAAGTTGGGCGAATCTTAAGTATTTTGCAATTAAAGATATACATATATGTGTGTGTGTGTATAGTCTAAGAAAATCCGCCTATTTCACACTTCAAATAATCATCCTCATAATTTTGACTTTATAGCAAATTTCAGCAAATAGAGATACAATTGACATGTACCATTCATTAAATCAGTTTCAGGTACACCACATAAAGTTTCAATATTTGTATATACTATGAAATGATCACCACAATTTGTCTAGTTAACATCCATCACCACATAGGTGATGTGTGTGGATGTGTATAGAGAAGGAAATGGGAACCCACTACAGTAGTCTTGCCTGGAAAATCCCATGGATGGAGGAGCTTGGTGGGCTACAGTTCAGTTCAGTTCAGTCAGTTCAGTCGCTCAGTCATGTCTGACTCTTTGCGACCCCATGAATCACAGCACGCCAGGCCTCCCTGTCCATTACCAACTCCCGGAGTTCACTCAAACTCATGTCCATCGAGTTGGTGATGCCATCCAGCCATCTCATTCTCTGTCGTCCCTGTCTCCTCCCACCCCCAATCCTTCCCAGCATCAGAGTCTTTTCCAGTGCGTCAACTCGTCGCATGAGGTGGCCAAAGTATTGGAGTTTCAGCTTTAGCATCAGTCCTTCCAATGAACACCCAGTTCATGGGGTTGCAAAGAATCAGACACAACTGAGCGAGTTCACTTTCACCACACAGGTACAAATTTTTTTCTTGTGATGAGGGCTCTGAATATCTACTTTCTTAGCAATTTTGATATGTACAATGTAGTATTATTAATTATAGTCACCATACTATACATCACATCACGATGACTTAGTTTATAACTGGAAGTTTGTACCTTTTGACCACTTGATTGAGTGTTTTTTCCCCCCAGATCTTTCTTATTGTGAAAATTTTCAAGGAATTATACAGTCAACACTCATATACCTACCAACTAAATTCTGTGGTTAACATTTTTGCTGTATTTGCCTTATTCCATATTATCTTATCTATCTGTCCTGCTCTTGATCCATCAGTCGTTCTTATTTTGTGATGCATTTCAGAGGAAATGACAGCATCAGAACCTTTTACCTCTAATTACCTTAGCATGCCTATCCTCAACCAGCTTTGTTTGAATCTGCATTTCCTGGTTCCAGCAGAACACAAAAATCACATGTTTTTTATTAACACCTCTGGAGGTCACTCAAATTTCATTCTCCACAGGCTTTGGGATAATTCTTTGGGGTTGTGAAGACACCACCTATATCATGAAATCTTGGATTATTTAAAATTGTTTTCTTGTCTCATGTAGACCGGAGAAGGCAATGGCAAGCCACTCCAGTACTCTAGACTAGAAAATCCCGTAGACGGAGGAGCCTGGTAGGCTGCAATCCATGGGGTCGCTACAAGTCAGACATGACTGAGCGACTTCACTTTCACTTTTCACTTTCACACATTGGAGAAGGAAATGGCAACCCACTCCAGTGTTCTTGCCTGGAGAATCCCAGGGACAGGGGAGCCTGGTCGGCTGCCGTCTATGGGGTCACACAGAGTCGGACATGACTGAAGTGACTTAGCAGCAGCAGCAGCAGCTCATGTAGACTAATCACAGAATGGAAAGGGGGTTGATCTGATCACTTCATTTTATAGATGGGGAAAGTGAGGGCCAGACAGGTGAGGACTCATGCTTTTCTACAGAATGCCTTGTCCTTGAATGAGGCTCTGTTTTCCCTTCACTCTAGTCCTTGCACACTGCTGACTACCTTGGTCTCTGGCTCACAAGAGTGTTTCTGGGGCGACGTAAAACTCCTGGGCCAGGCTCCAAACTAGGCTCCCAAGTGACTGCCTTGTAACTTCATTTCTTCCAGTTACTTGTTAATCTCATCCAGATTTCTTTTTCTTAACAATGCCCACATTTTATTCTGTTCTGGAATTCCAAGTTGATCATCTCAGTTTTGGTGAATGGAGCTGTTTAAATGAAAAGTGTTCAAAGTATTCTACAGCAGACTTCTGACCCTTTTCTGGGCATTTGTAACACCCAGCTCTTTCAGAGACTAGGGTGTAGAGAGTGAGTGAGCCGAAGTGGGAATGATATCTCTGCAATTTTATATTCTACCTTAAGGATGTTCATGATTCTAAAAACCATGCTGGTAAAAAAAATTTTTTTAAATCATGTTGGTAATCCATAGGAGGGCTGCTATCATGGCAATGAGATATTTCACCCTTAAATCATAATCAGGGAAATTATGGTGGAATCATATGATTATTTTTGATACTTCAAAAACAGTATTACTAAAGGAGTGTGTTTATTTACTTTTATATATTCCATTGAATTTCCAAAAGGATTCAAGGCAGGTGAATTAAATGATTATAGTTTTATGTGCCAATTTTAAAAATGAAGACTATAACACACATATTTGGGAAAGACCAAGCTGGAATTTATGGGTTTGCCTCCTTTTTTCTTGGGAGATCATACTGAGGTAAGACAAGAACAAATTTTTCCACCACGATTGTAGAACACAAAAGATAACCCCACTCCTTTCGTACAACAAAGAAAGACAAGAGCTTGGCTATGAAACAAGACTCATGATGATGGCTGACATTTTCAGAAAATGCAATAATTTATATATAAAGCGTGATAAAATGATTTGTATGGTTTTAGACATATTCTGAAAGGCCTTGGAAGGCAGTCTCATTGTAGTATTTCAGAAGCAGCACATCTGGAGAAAGGTTTCCATGGCAACTCATGAAAGTTTGATTTTTTTTTCTCCTTTTCAAGAGCATAAATCATCCTACGGCCTAAGGCTTCAGTAAAGGTCTCCTGTATTTTAGCAGCTATTGCCATTTGTTTTGGGGGTTGTATATTTTGATTGTCTAAGAGAAAACAGAGCAAAGGGCTTCCAAGAAGGCTTGGAGTCTTACATTTTTCGTATTTGGGAGCAAGATGTGAATAATCTTATTCTAGAATTTGCTTCTCCTTGATCAAAAGAATGGTGCACATTGGTATGTTTGGTTTATAGCATGTGTTATTTCAGTTTTCAAGGAAGTTGTGGGACTTCCCTGGTGGTCCAGTGGTGAAGACTCGGCAGTCCCAATGCAGGGGCACGGGTTCAATCCCCAGTCAGGGATCTAAGATCCCCCACGTGCCATGTGGCACTGCTAAAAAAAAAAAAAGAAAAAAAATTGTGATCAGTGTGTTCTCAGGAAAGAGGAGTCAGTCTGGACTTAAGAAGGAGGAAATGTTTGGCCAAAGCATCTCCTAATCAGTAGTTTAGTGGACGTGTCTTATTGTCTTTGCGTCTGCCTGTAAATGACATGGTCCTGGGGTTTTGCACACTGATACACTTAAGGTGGTTTTTATCAATGTATCCTTTCCGAGAAAGTCAATAAAGAAATATTCTATTTTTAAAACTCAGAACACTTTGAGAAATTTGTTTAAACAACTTTGGCCTTTGCATGTTATAGGAAGTCACATGACTAATGAAAAACACCCAGGACACAGAAACAGAGCTAGACTTTAGACTAAGCTCTGCCATCGCTAATTGTGTCACACTGAGCAAGCCCTTGAGAATTTCTATGAGCCTCCATTTTCTAATCTGAAAAATAGGATAAACAATGCGAGCCTCAAAGGCTTATTGTTAAGAACTGAATGTGTGTGAGTATTGGAAAGTATAGTGCTGTACCAGTGTAAGGTGGTTATTATAATTGGTTGGCTGGCTTTCTGTCCAGCTCTTTTTCTTTAGTAAAGTCCCTTTACCATTTCTGATGTGACAAGAAGAAATCAGTTTCAATGTGCATGAATATTTTAGTTTTCTTATACTGTGTTATATAGACACAACTGCAGCCAGTTGTTTATTTCTTGACTAAGTAATTAAATATCATCTTTGCTGAAGGCTATTAAATGAATCCAGGTAAGTGCCAACTGTGTACTCACATTGAGGACACAAAGACTAGGTAATTAAATTCTTATCATTCAGGAAATAAGTTCTCTGAGTTTTGAGGCCACAGCATGAGCTATTCAGGCTGATGCAGTAAAAGAGGGGGATGCAATCCAGCCCACACACTGCTAGCCAAGCATCGATGTGAGCTGTATTCACCTGAAGAAAGAATGCTTTTTAGAAACTTACATGCCACGAGTGTAATTTCTTCTTTCTTCCTGTAATTTAATTTAGCACAAAGGCATGGAATGTGCTAGCAGTGGCCCTGGTATTTATGTGGTTCGTGATGTTCTACAGAAGGCTTTCAGTGTTTCATCATTTAGTGTGAGGAAGCCTGCTTTCCATGTTTGTTTTCTGGAGTTACATTGCCTAGATTTGAATACTGGCTCTGCTGGTGGCCAGATGTGTGACCTTGGGTGCATTACTTGACCTCTCTGTGCTTTGCTTTTTACATCTGCCAACTTCATAGAGTTGTTAGGAGAAAAAATAAATTCTTATATGTAAAACACTTGGAATTGAAACTGGCATGTAGTCAGTGCTGAAAATATTCCCATCTTTTGGGAACTAAATCACTAAACTACTCATTAAGAAATGCTTTGACCAAATAGTTCCTTCTCTTTAAGTCCAGACTGACTCCTCTTTCCTGAGAACACACTGATCACAACTTTCTTTCTTCTTTTTTTTTTGGCAGCGCTGCAGGGCATGTGGGATCTTAGTTCCCTGACCAAGGATTGAACCTGTGTCCACCTGCCTCTCTACTCTGTGTTGAAGAGTTCAGCAATTAACGTCTGAATTGTACCTATAGATGCCACTTTCCTTTAATGAATTTACTCACATTGGTGATATTTTTTCTTCTTACACCAGCCTCTTTTGTGTGTGTATGTGTTAAATTACTGAAAAGGCATTCTTTGTAGAGACATCAAAGAATTCCAGTTCTTTGATTAGAAGGTCACTTGGTTGTTTCTGGAATTTTCTCATAAAACCGTTGCTTTGTCAGAAGTGACAGGTGATGAGGACTATTTGCATGTTTTTGGCTTTTTTCCTTCCTAAGAGCGTGCTTATAAGGTTTACTAGGGTTATAAGTTTAGAGATGCTTTGAGGTACCGTGAATTCTTTTTTCTCAGTTTTGGTCAACACGATACTTTTCTGGTAACTTTAAATTGAGAAAAAGTCCTTTGTAACATGGAAGTACTGATATTTGATAATGTTTTCAGAACAATTAGCCTTGCATTTCAAAATGCCAAAAAATTCTGTTAAATATCAGTTTTGATAGGAAGGACATGAGACAGACTGACAAAGCCAAGAGTGAGGCAGATGGTGATTTTAATTTTTATCTTCCTTCCAAATCCCAACTCCTTCACTGTTCTTAAGACTCTTGTTACTTGCACTGTGTACTTTTCAGTCTCCTACAGTCTCTAACTCTTAAGCCCTTTTCTGTGGCACAAAACAGGAAGCATAGAATGTTAATAATGCTGCAAAGCACTGATTTCTAGGTATTTAAAATAATTTGGGTATCTAATATAGATTGAAATATCCAAATAATTGAGATAGTCGTCACTTTGAGGAAACATTTTCCAAGTGAACTACGTGGAAAGGGAGAAGCAATATTTTGATCATTTCATGGCTTTAGGCTTTCGTCTACTATTTAGTCAGCTATGCCATACTATGCTTATTCATCCAAAGGAGACTCCCTGAGCCAAAATACCACAGATCCTGCACCATTTAGAACTATCAAGTGAGATGATCTTATCAGGGACCTGTCTAGGACACATGGGGACTACTTCTGAACGTGCCAAATAATCATTTGTTTGTGAAATATTCATTGATCCTGCATATTAAACTCAAGTTTTTATTAGCTTTTTAAAAGTAGGCAGCAATTATATACTTGTTTCCAGACTGGTTGCCTAAAGAGTCTGCCACAATGTGGGAGACCTGGGTTCGATCCCTGGAGAAGGAAATGGCAACCCACTCCAGTATTCTTGCCTGGAAAATCCCATGGATGGAGGAGCCTGGCAGGCTGCATGCAGTCCATAGGGTCACAAAGAGTCAGACACAACTGAGAGACTTCACTTTCACTTTCAAACTGATTGCAAAAATTAAATCTCTGTTTAAAAGAAAAACCAATATTTTAAGATTCTTCTGTTTAGATTGACAGCAGAATGTTTTTAAGACATTGCATCAATCTGTGTATAGAGTTACTGCATTTTTAACTTTTGCTTTTTGGTCCAAGGGTGGTGGCTAAGAATTCTGGTTTGCGGCTGAACCCTCACCATTTACTAATTGTATAGTCTATGGCAAGTCAGTGAATGTCTCTTAACCTCCTTTTTTTTTTCTTTTTAAAATGAGGATAATAATACCTGTCAGTACTGTGGTGAAAATTAAATGGGTTTTTATGTGAAACGCTACTTCT